>NC_089837.1:259938681-260567431 GCF_035609145.1 Eleutherodactylus coqui | reverse complement strand
TAGGAACTAATTCTGCTATCATTAGAAGTGATTAGTTTATTGTGATGGAGCAGATAAGAATCACGATAGTAATTAATTTGTAAAAAAAAAAAGTTTTCACTGAAGAAACATTTAAGAGCATGTATAAATTAAGGACAAACAAATATGATTAATTAATAATGATGCATTGATAAACCTCACTTGTAGCTTTTTACAAAAGTGTAGATACTAGAGATGAGCGAGCACCAAAATGCTCAGGTGCTCGTTGCTCGAGTCGAACTTTCTGCGATGCTCGAGAGCTCATTTCGAGTAACGAACCCCATTGAAGTCAATGGGTGAATCAAGCATTTTTGTATATGACCGATGCTCCGCTTAGGTTTTCACTTGTGAAAATCTGAAAAAACATACGAAAGTCATGGAAACGCCACAGAAACGGATAGGGCAGGGGCAGCATACAGGGCTGCATCTCAGGCTCCCAGGTCCCACTATTAAGCCACAATAGTGGCAAGAGTCTGCCCCCCCCCCCCCTAACAATTTTTATCTCAGACTAAGGGCGCCCACCCACTGGCGTTTTTTTACCTGCGTTTTGCGTTTTGCGTTTTTCCTGCACAGGCATAGAGATAACATGTGTTCCTGTCCACTGGCGTTTTTTTTGCGTTGCGTTTGCGTTTTTAACATAGGAACTGTCAGTTGCATATGTGTCCTTATTTTTCTCCTAATGCACCCATGAATGTCAATGGAAATTAACGAAAAAGCCGCGAAAACGCCGCGAAAAACGCCGCCAAAAACTTGTAATGTTAAAATCGCGATCGCGCAAAATCGCAATTTACCGCGAAATCGCGATTTTGCGCGATCGCGATTTTAACATTACAAGTCCCATAGACCCCTGCAGAGAAAAAAATGCTGCGAATTTCGCAGGGAAAAAAAATCGCCACTGGGTGGGCGCCCTTACTCTCATTAGCAAGGCACACCTTACCTAAGCACCACACTACCTCCAACCAAGCACAATCACTGCCTGCGGGTCACACCGCTACCTCTTCTCCAGGGTTACATGCTGCCCAACCCCCCGCACGACCCAGCGTCCACAGCGCACACAAAAGTGTCCCTGCGCAGCCTTCAGCTGCCCTCATGCCACACGCCCGCTTCGTAGCCACACCACCCTCATGTCTATTTATAAGTTTGTCTGCCATGAGTAGGAACCGGAGGCACACACTGCAGAGGGTTGGCAGGGCCAGGTAGCGACCCTCTTTAAAAGGGGGGCGATAGCTCACAATGCAGTTGAGAATCAATGAGAAATTGACGTTCGATCTTCATTCCAATAAAGTGCCAACCTCCGTCAGGAACTGCAAACGTGGGCATGAGTTACATAGCTATGGGGAATCTATGTGCCCACACAGTATTCATTCTGTGTAGGTGTCGGATAGCTCAATCAACACCGCAAGGGGAAAGCCATCTGCCCTCTGCCCCCTACCCAAGTCAGTAAGTGTCTTTGTGCCAGACAGGTCAAACACCGCAATGAAAAGTCTGTGTGCACCCACAGCATAGGTGGGTCCTAGGCAACCCAAGACATGAACAATAAAGAAATCAGAGTGGCCAAACGTGGCAGACTTACACTGCGCCGAGGACATAGGCCTCGTCCAACAGCTTCAGCAATCATACGCATGAAGCAGACTACGATGCTAGTACACCTGTGAAGGTCTCATTAAATCAATTATGTTTTCTTTCACCGCTCCAAAGACTGGAGTAGCCAGGAAAAAGTTCCACTGGCCCAACCTGGCACAGTTGCAGTTCCCCTGGGACATAGGCCTCAGCCCACACCCTCAGCAATCGCGGGCATGAAGCGGACTTCGATGCTAGTTCATCTGTGACGGGCTCAGTAAATCAGTTACGTTTTCTTTCACCGCTCCTATGACTGGATTAGCCAGGAAAAGTTCCACAGGCCCAACCTGGTGCAGTTGCAGTTGCCCCGGGACATAGGCATCGGCCAACAGCTTCAGCAATTGTAGGCATGAAGCGGACTTCGATGCTAGTACACCTGTGAAGGTCTCATTAAATCAGTTACGTTTTCTTTCACGGCTCCCAAGACTGGATTAGGCAGGAAAAAGTTCCACAGGCCCAACCTGGCGCAGTTGCAGTTCCCCCGGGACATAGGCATCGGCCAACAGCTTCAGCAATCGTAGGCATGAAGTGGACTTTGATGCTAGTACACCTGTGAAGGTC
The DNA here is from genome assembly GCF_035609145.1 of Eleutherodactylus coqui. Taxonomy (NCBI): domain Eukaryota; kingdom Metazoa; phylum Chordata; class Amphibia; order Anura; family Eleutherodactylidae; genus Eleutherodactylus; species Eleutherodactylus coqui. The sequence goes on along the minus strand of NC_089837.1, from coordinate 260,565,232 downwards.
TCATTAAATCAGTTATGTTTTCTTTTACCACTCCAAAGACTGCATTAGCCAGGAAAAAGTTCCACAGGCCCAACCTGGTGCAGTTGCAATTCCCCCGGGACATAGGCCTCGGCCAACAGCTTCAGCAATCGTAGGCATGAAGCGGACTTCGATGCTAGTTCATCTGCGACGGGCTCACTAAATCAGTTACGTTTTCTTTCACCGCTCCAATGACTGGATTAGCCAGGAAAAAGTTCCACAGGCCCAACCTGGCGTAGTTGCAGTTCCCCCGGGACATAGGCCTCAGCCCACACCCTCAGCAAATGCGGGCATAAAGCGGACTTCGATGCTAGCTCATCTGCGACGGGATCATTAAATCAGTTACATTTTCTTTTACCACTCCAAAGACTGCATTAGCCAAGAAAAAGTTCCACAGGCCCAACCTGGCGCAGTTGAAGTTCCCCTGGGACATAGGCCTGGGCCAACAGCTTCAGCAATCGTACGCATGAAGCGGACTTCGATGCTAGTTCATCTTCGACAGGCTCATTAAATTAATTACGTTTTCTTTCACCACTCCAAAGACTGGATTAGCCAGGAAAACGTTCCACAGGCCCACCCTGGCGCAGTTGCAGTTCCCCCGGGACATAGGCCTCAGCCAACAGCTTCAGCAATCGTAGGCATAAAGCGGACTTCGATGCTAGTATATCTGTGAAGGTCTCATTAAATCAGTTACGTTTTCTTTCACCACTCCAAAGACTGGATTAGGCAGGAAAAAGTTCCACAGGCCCAACCTGGCGCAGTTGCAGTTCCCCCGGGACATAGGCCTCGACCAACAGCTTCAGCAATCATAGGCATGAAGCGGACTTCGATGCTAGTTCATTTGCGATGGGCTCAGTAAATCAGTTACGTTTTCTTTCAACGCTCCAATGACTGGATTAGCCAGGAAAAAGTTCCACAGGCCAACCTGGCGCAGTTGCAGTTCCCCCGGGACATAGGCTTAGCCCACACCCTCAGCAATCGCGAGCATGAAGCGGACTTCGATGCTAGTTCATCTGCGACGGGCTCAGTAAATCAGTTACGTTTTCTTTCACCGCTCCAATGACTGGATTAGCCAGGAAAAGTTCCACAGGCCCAACCTGGCACAGTTGCAATTCCCCCGGGACATAGGCCTCAGCCCACACCCTCAGCAAACGCGGGCATGAAGCGGACTTCGATGCTAGTTCATCTGCGATGGGCTCAGTAAATCAGTTACGTTTTCTTTCAACGCTCCAATGACTGGATTAGCCAGGAAAAAGTTCCACAGGCCAACCTGGCGCAGTTGCAGTTCCCCCGGGACATAGGCTTAGCCCACACCCTCAGCAATCGCGAGCATGAAGCGGACTTCGATGCTAGTTCATCTGCGACGGGCTCAGTAAATCAGTTACGTTTTCTTTCACCGCTCCAATGACTGGATTAGCAGGAAGAAGTTCCACAGGCCCAACCTGGGGTAGTTGCAGTTCCCCCGGGACATAGGCTTAGCCCACACCCTCAGCAAACGCGGGCATGAAGCGGATTTCGATGCTAGCACAGCATTGAACGTCTCATTAATGCAGTAACGCTCCTCTTCTTTGGCCCAAACCAGTGTACCAGATAACTGTGGTAACACGAGAGCAAATACATGATGCCCAGTGCTGATCCGCTGACCCCAAGCAGGAGGAGGAGGTGGCCTTACAAGGCCAAGAAACCATGACCAGGACCCACTGTAGCCTGTGTGGGAAGTATGTGAGCAGGCCCTTGGTACGGCTTGGTTGCAGCAAACACACTGTGGTACCCAAGGTGCCGCGAGTTACATAGCAATGGGCAATCCGGGTCCCCTCACACTATGCATTCTGTGTTGGTGTTGGATAGCTCAATCGACAGCGCAAGGGGAAAGCCATCTGCACTCTGCACCCTACCCAAGTCAGTCAGTGACTTTGTGCCAGACAGGTAAATCACCGCCATGGGAAGTCTGTGTGCACCCACAGCATAGGCGAGCAGAAGGAACCAAAAGAAAGTAATAAACATGAAGAAATACAGTGCCCAAACATGGCAGACTTTCACTTCGCCGAGGACATAGGCCACTGCACACACCCTCAGCAAACGCGGGCATCGAGCGGACTCTGATGCTAGTACAGCTGTGAACGTCTCATTAAGGCAGTAACGCTCCTCTTCAGTGGCCCAAACGAGTTTCACAGATAACTGTGGTAACACGAGAGAAAATACATATTGGCCTCGGCCCACAATTCATGCCCTAGTCAGTGAGTGTTTTTGGGCCAGATAGGTAAAACACCACGATAGGAAGTGTGCAACCATAGTATAAACAGACCCCTGTAACATTCCAGTAGAAAAGGTATAAGCAGACCCCAGTAACATTTCGGTTGCAGTAGTATAGGCAGACCCCAGTACCATTTCTTTAGTAGAAGTATAGGCAGACTCCTGTAACATTTCGGTAGCAGGAGTAAAGGCAGACCTTAGTAGTACTATTTCTGTACAAGTATAGGCAGACCCCTGTAACATTTATGGAGCAGCAGTATAGGCAGACCCCTGTAACATTTACGTGGCAGAAGTATAGGCAGACCCCAGTAATATTCTTGTGTCAGCAGTATAGGCAGACCCCTGTAACATTTACGTGGCAGAAGTATAGGCAGACCCCAGTAACATTTATGTAGCAGCAGTATAGGCAGACCCCAGTATCAGTTCTGTAGCAGCAGTATAGGCAGACCCCAGCACCATTTCTGTAGTAGAAGTATAGGCAGACCCCTGTAACATATACGTGGTAGAAGTATAGGCAGACCCCTGTAACATTCTTGTAGCAGCAGTATAGGCAGACCCCTGTAACATTTACGTGGCAGCAGTATAGGCAGACCCCAGTAACATTCTTGTAGCAGAAGTATGGGCAGACCCCTGTAACATTTAAGTGGCAGCAGTATAGGCAGACCCCTGTAACATTTATGGAGCAGCAGTATAGGCAGACCCCTGTAACATTTATGTGGCAGCAGTATAGGCAAACCCCAGTAACACTCTTGTAGCAGAAGTATAGGCAGACCCCAGTAACATTCTGGTAGCAGAAATATAGGCAGACCCCTGTAACATTTAAGTGGCAGCAGTATAGGCAGACCCCTGTACCATTTATGGAGCACCAGTAGAGGCAGACCCCTGTAATATTTCCGTGGCAGAAGTATAGGCAGACCCCTGTAACATTTAAGTGGCAGCAGTATAGGCAGACCCCAGTAACATTTACGTGACAGAAGTATAGGCAGATCCCTTTAACATTTACGTGGCAGAAGTATAGGCAGACCCCTGTAACATTTACGTGGCAGAAGTATAGGCAGACCCCAGTAACAATCTTGTAGCAGAAGTATAGGCAGGCAGACCCCAGTAAAATTTCTGTAGTAATAGTATAGGCCAACCTCTGAAACATTGGGGTACCATGAGTGTAGGCGAAGGCCGGAAAAATTAGTTGGATAAAAGTGTAGGCATGGGCCCGAAAAATTAGTGTACCAAGAGTAGAAGTGTACTTCTGAAAAATTTATCAACCGAGAGGGCAGGTGAAACCCATAAACATTTTTTGAAAGATACAGCTCGCTGTTGCTTAATTTGTAACAGAGCCTGGAGGCAGCCCTGTGAAAAAAATTGGTTCATGATAAAGTTTCAATACTTTTGAAACTTTTAATAATTGTAAAAACATTGTTAGATGAGCCTTTTGGGCCGCAGAAAAATTGGCAGTTCAGCGCGATGACATGTTGTTTCAGGAGGAGGAGTAGCAGGAGGAGGACTAATAACAGAGACAGATTGACAAAGCTAAATGCCCCATTTTTCCGATGAAAGAGAAGAGTGCTTTTATCTGCGGTTGCAGCGAAAAGAATCTTTAGGTTCCGCTGCTCTCCGCTGGTGGAGAAGAGAAGTCTGGTGAAATCCAGGCTTTCTTCATCTTTATGAGTGTAAGCATGTCAGCACTGGCAGTTGACAGGCGGGTACGCTTATCCGTGATGATTCCCCCAGCTGCACTAAACACCCTCTCTGACAAGACACTAGCGGCAGGGCAAGCCAGCACCTCCAGGGCATACAGCGCAAGTTCGTGCCACGTGTCCAGCTTTGACACCCAGTAGTTGTATGGAGCAGAGGCATCACAGAGGACGGTGGTACGATCGGCTACGTATTCCCTCACCATCTTTTTACAGTGCTCCCTCCGACTCAGCCTTGACTGGGGAGTGGTGACACAGTCTTGCTGGGGAGCCATAAAGCTGGCGAAGGCCTTGGAGAGTGTTCCCTGCCTGTGCTGAACATGCTGCCTGATCTCCGCGCCTCCCCTGCTACTTGGCCCTCGGAACTGCGCCTTCTAGCGCTGTCAGATGGGAACTTTAGCATCACTTTGTCCACCAGGGCCCTGTGGTATTGCATCACTCTCGTACCCCTTTCCTCTTCTGGAATGAGAGAGGAAAGGTTCTCCTTGTAACGTGGGTGAAAAGGGTGTACACCCAGTAATCCGTGTTTGCCAGAATGCGTGTAACGCGAGGGTCACGAGAAAGGCAGCCTAACATGAAGTCAGCCATGGGTGCCAGGGTGCCAGTACGCAAGACATGGCTGTCTTTGCTAGCAAGATGAATTTCAAGATCCTCCTCCTCCTTCACAGCCCATACATGCTGAACAGATGAGAGGCAAGCAGCATGGATGCCCTCTGCAGTGTGCACAGCTCTCTCTTCCCCCTCCTCCTGCTCCTCCCCCTCCTCCTCCTCCTCCAAAACGCGCTGAGATATAGACATGAGGGTGGTCTGGCTATCAAGCGACATTCTGTCATACCCTGTCTCCTGTTCCAACCGCAAAGCGTCAGCCTTTATGCCTTGCAGCGAACTTCTCAGCAGGCATAGCAGCGGGATGGTAACGGTAATGATTGCAGTGTCGCCGCTCACCATCTGGGTAAACTCCTCAAAGTTTCCGAGGACCTGCCAGATGTCTGCCATCCAGACCCACTCCTCGGTAAAGAATTGGGGAGGCTGACTACCACTACGCCGCCCATGTTGGAGTTGGTATTCCACTATTGCTCTAAGCTGCTCATAGAGCCTGGCCAACATGTGCAGCGTAGAATTCCACCGTGTGGGCACGTCGCACAGCAGTTGGTGCTCTGGCAGATTAAACCGATGTTGCAGGGTCCTCAGGGTGGCAGCTTCCATGGTGGACTTGCCGAAATGTGCGCAGACGCGGCGCACCTTGCCGAGGAGGTCAGATAAGTGCGGGTAGTTTTTCAGAAACCGCTGAACCACCAGATTGAAGACGTGGGCCAGGCATGGCACGTGTGTGAGGCTGCCGAGATACAGAGCCGCCACCAGGTTACGGCCGTTGTCACACACGACCATGCCCGGTTGGAGGCTCAGCGGCCAAAGCCAGAGGTCGGTCTGTTCTGTCAGACCCTGCAACAGTTCGGGGGCCGTGTGCCTTTTGTCACCTAGGCTGAGTAGTTTCAGTACGGCCTGCTGACGCTTGCCCACCGCTGTGCTACCGTGCCACACCGACTGCTGGCGACGTGCTGCTCACATTTCTTAATTGTGAGGCAGAGGTTGCATAGGAGGAGGAGGAGGGGGAGGGTTTAGAGGAGGTGGCATAAACCGCCGCAGATACCAGAACCGAGGAAGGACCTGCTATTCTGGGTGCGGGTAGGACGTGTGCGGTCCCAGGGTCTGACTTGGTTCCAGCCTCCACCAAATTCACACAATGTGCCGTCAGGGAGATATAGTGGCCCTGCCCGCCAATACTTGTCCACGTGTCCGTGGTTAAGTGGACCTTCCCAGTAACCGCGTTGGTGAGGGCACGATTGATGTTGCGGGAGACGTGCTGGTGTAGGGCTGGGACGGCACACCGGGAAAAATAGTGGCGACTGGGGACCGAGTAGCGTGGGACCACTGCAGCCATCATGTTTTTGAAAGCCTCCGTTTCTACAAGCCTGTACGGCAGTATCTCCAGCTTGATCAATTTGGCAATGTGCACGTTTAAAACTTGAGCATGTAGGTGCATGGCGGCGTATTTGCACCTTCGCTCCAATGCTTGTGCTAGCGACAGCTGGACGCTGCACTGAGAGACATTGCTGGATGGGGTCGAGGACAGCGGAGGTGAGGGTGTGGGTGCAGGCCGGGAGGCACTCGTGCATGTGTCCTGAGAGGGGGATTGGATTTGAGTGGCAGGTTTGGGCATGTGGAGAGGCAGTGGTGCGACCCGGAGGCGGTGAACGGTCTTTGTCCCACCTTGTGGGGGGCTTGGCCATCATATGCCTGCGCATGCTGGTGGTGGTGAGGCTGGTACTGGTGATTCCCTGGCAGATCTTGGTGTGACACAGGTTGCACACCACTGTTCGTCTGTCGTCTGCGCTCTCACTGAAAAACATCCACACCTTTGAACACCTCAGCCTCTGCACGGTGGTTGGTGTGAGGGGGTGCTTTGGGAAACAGTTGGGGGATTCTTCGCTCTGGCCCTGCCTCTACCCTTGGCCACCCCACTGCCTCTTCCAACCTGTCCTGCTGCTGCACTTGCCTCCCCCTCTGAAGACCTGTCCTCAGTTGGCTTAGCAAACCAGGTGGGGTCAGTCACCTCATCGTCCAGCGGCTCTTCCTCCGAATCCTCTGTGCGTTCCTCCCTCAGACTTACTGCCCTTACTACTACCTCACTGATAGACAACTGTGTCTCATTATCATCGTCCTCCTCACCCACTGAAAGCTCTTGAGACAGTTGCCGTAAGTCCCCAGCCTCATCACCCGGACCACGGGAACTTTCCAAAGGTTGAGCGTCGGTCACGACAAACTCCTCCGGTGAGAGAGTAACCGTTTTTTCCCAATCAAGGCAGGGACTTGAGAAAAGTTCCTGGGAGCCTGCCTGCTCATCTGAATGTGTCATTTTCATGGAGTGAGGAGGCTGGGAGGAAGGAGGAGCAGCCAGAGGATTCAGAGTTGCAGCAGTGAACGGCGTAGAAAACTGGGTGGTCGATACATTGCTGAATGCATTTTCTGCCATCGACGACAGGACCTGCTCTCATTGCTCATTTTGTAATAAAGGTCTACCACGTGGACCCATAAATTGTGATATGAAGCTGAGGACCCCAGAAACTTGCCTCTCTCCTAATCCCGCAGCAGTCAGCTGCGATTCACCTGGACCAGGAACTCGGCCTGTGCCCGCACGCTCACTTGGACCTCCGCATCCTCGCCTGCGTCCATGTCCACGTCCTCGAGCCCTACTCCTACCCCTCAGCAGGGTGGATTACGAATAGAGCAGACACAGACCGGTGTAAATAATTATGGAATTATTTGCGTACACTTTCACGCTGACAGCGGTATTGTAACGCTAACTCCAAGCAGAAACAAAGAATACGGAAGACTGCAAACAGGCCTAGCTGTGCAATAGTGATGCACTACAACTCCCACCAGACAACCTGTAAAATGCAGATTGTCAGAGGTAGCCCAACAAAGGAGCATTTTTTAAAAATTTTTTGAAAAAGAATACAGGCTAAATAGCGTGTATATGACTTTCCCTCTTTCAGTGGCTGTGGCCATACGCTGTGCGTTAAGTTGACTGCAGACACAGACCGGTGTAAAACATTATGGAATTATTGTCGTACAGTTGGAGGCTGACAGCGGTAATGTTATGCAAACTGCAGCCAGAAAAAAATTATACGGAAGCCTGCAAAAAGGTCTGGCTCTGCAATAGTGATGCACTACAACTCCCACCAGACAACCTGTAAAATTTACACAGTCAGAGGTAGCCCTAAGAAGGACCGTTGGGGTTCTTGTAGACAGAATCCTACACTACCACTGTCCCTGTCTCAGCACCACTTTCCCTATACTCTGCATTACAGACTGCAGACTTAGAACGCTATAGCAGTAATAGCCTGCACAGTCCGAGATGAAAAAAAAAAATTTGGTGCAAAAGTGCTCCCAGCAGCCACAACAGTAATGCACACGGTCAGATGTGGCCCTAAGAAGGACCATTGGGGTTCTTGAAGACAGGAACCTACACTACTACTTTCCCTATAGCAGCAGCACTCTCCCTGATCTCTCCCAGTGTGTGTCTGAGGCAAGCCGCAGGCGGGACCGCTTTAAGTACTCAGCGGTCACTTGATCTCACCAGCCACTCACTGCATGGCGGTGGGATAGGGCTGGAATGTCACAGGAGGAAGTTATAATGCCTTCCCTGTATGTCTATTGGCCAGAAAATGGCGCTAAACATACAGGGAAGGAAATGGAATTGACTCAAGTAACGAGCACTTCGAGTACCCTAATACTCGAACGAGCATCAAGCTCGGACGAGTATGCTTGCTTATCTCTAGTAGATATATATATATGTAGAAATATATCCTATTTATACATAGGAAGAATGAAAAAGGCTATATCCTAATCAAAATCCACACAAATAATAAGAATAACATGGGCTGAAAAATGTTCATCTTCTCTTAGTTTGCACACTAGTTAATTTGTTATAGCAACAGTTTTTGCTTCAGAGCTGTGTTTCTCTACATAACTAAGAACAAGATAGTAGACCACAAGTAAAATCCAATAGTCACTCCATGGCTGAAAATGAAACATGGTAAAATAAAGTAGTTTTTGAAGGGCCAATCTGGTTATTATTTTTTTTTTTCATTCATTATGTGACTAGTCTTCCAGTATATACAGGGTTATTCAAAATGAAGTAGCAAATATGGGATTTAATTACAAACAAACTACAAAAGACAGGTACACAATCCACACATCATTCAAAAGAGGAACTTGTAAATAACAGGAAACAGTGCTGTGGTGTAGCAGAAAATGGAACTTACTGGTATGTCATAAAAATCATTGTACCTTCATTTTTTTCAGTGATGTGTGGATTGTGTACCTGTCTTTTCTTTGTTGGTTTTTAAATCCCTAAATCTGCTCTTTAAAAAAAAATAACCCTGCATAAGTGTTCTAGTATCACCTTGTTTAGTTATTTCTTTTATATCTAAAACTTCCTGGAGTCCTTTTTCTCAGATGGGTCATGTGATCTCATTGTGACTGCTTGTGAATTATTTGCCCCTATGTGACTCCTGCTGAGAAGAATCTCAGTTACCAGGACTTCTTGTATGATGAAATTGCATGGACTGTACCACACAGACTTTTTATGGGGGAGGGTTATGTATAAATTTCTATAACAGAGTTACTGCTGATGATTACAGACTCCTGTCATACAGTTCAAATTAAATAGATGACAGTTAGAGATGAGCGAGCACCAAAATGCTCGGGTGCTCGTTACTCGGGCCGAAATTTTCGCGATGCTCGAGGGTTCGTTTTGAGTAACGAACCCCATTGAAGTCAATGGGCAACCCGAGCATTTTTGTATATCGCCGATGCTCGCTAAGGTTTCCATTTGTGAAAATCTGGGCAATTCAAGAAAGTGATGGGAACGACACAGCAACGGATAGGGCAGGCGAGGGGCTACATGTTGGGCTGCATCTCAAGTTCCCAGGTCCCACTATTAAGCCACAATAGCGGCAAGAGTGGGCCCCCCCCCCCAACAATTTTTTCTTCTGAAAAGCCCTCATTAGCAATACATACCTTAGCTAAGCACCATACTACCTCCAACAAAGCACAATCACTGCCTGCATGACACTCCGCTGCCACTTCTCCTGGGTTACATGCTGCCCAACCCCCCCCCCCCCCCCGCACGACCCAGTGTCCACAGCGCACACCAAAGTGTCCCTGCGCAGCCTTCAGCTGCCCTCATGCCACACCACCCTCATGTCTATTTATAAGTGCGTCTGCCATGAGGAGGAACCGCAGACACACACTGCAGAGGGTTGGCACGGCTAGGCAGCGACCCTCTTTGAAAGGGGCGGGGCGATAGCCCACAATGCAGTACACAAGCAATGAGAAATATAATCCTGTGCCACCGCCATCAGGAGCTGCAGACGTGGGCATAGCAATGGGGAACCTATGTGCCACACACTATTCATTCTGTCAAGGTGTCTGCATGCCCCAGTCAAACGGTTTTTTATAAATAGTCACAGGCAGGTACAGCTCCGCAATGGGAATTTCGTGTGCACCCACAGCATGGGTGGCTCCCTGGAACCCACCGGCTGTACATAAATGTATCCCATTGCAGTGCCCTGGACAGCAGAGCTAACGTCAGATTAAATGCAGGTGGGCTTCGGCCCCCACTGCATGCCCCAACCTGACCGGGGTTTTTAATTCATAGACACAGGCAGGTACAACTCCCTATTGTGAAGTCCCTGTGGACCGACAGCATGGGTGGGTGCCAGGAAGCCACCGGCGGTACATAAAAATATCCCATTGCATTGCCCATCACAGCTGAGGTAATGTCATGTTTAATGCAGGTGGGCTTCGGCCCACACTGCATGCCCCAGTCAGACTGGGGTTCTTTATAACTAGACACAGGCAGGTACAACTCCCTATTGTGAAGTCCGTGTGGACCGACAGCATGGGAGGGTCCCAGGAAGCCACAGGCGGTACATAAATAAATCCCATTGCATTGCCCAGCACAGCTGAGGTAATGTCATGTTTAATGCAGGTGGGCTTCGGCCCACACTGCATGCCCCAGTCAGACTGGTTTTTTTTAGAAGTGGACACATGCAGTTACAACTCCGTGTGGACCGACAGCATGGGTGGGTGCCAGGAAGCCACCGGCGGTACATAAATATATCCCATTGCAGTGCCCAGCACAGCTGATGTAACGTCAGCTTTAATGCAGGTGGGCAAAAAATTTATTGTATTACACTGTAGGCGAGGGCCCCAAAAAATTGGTGTACCAACAGTACTAATGTATGTCAGAAAAATTGCCCATGCCCAACCAAGAGGGCAGGTGAAACCCATTAATCGCTTTGGTTAATTTGGCTTAATTTGTAACTAGGCCTGGAGGCAGCCCAGTTAAAATAAAAATTGGTTCAGGTGCAAGTTTCAACGCTTTAATGATCATTGAAACATAAAAATTGTTTACAAAAATTATATAACTGAGCCTTGTGGGCCTAAGAAAAATTGCCCGTTCGGCGTGATTACATGAGGTTTCAGGAGGAGGAGCAGGAGGAGGAGGATGAATATTATACACAGATTGATGAAGCTAAAAGGTCCACGTTTTTGATGGTGATAGAGAGCAATGCTTCCATCCGCGGGTGCAGCCTACGTATTGTTTAGGTATCGCTGCTGTCCGCTGGTGGAGAAGAGAAGTCTGGGGAAATTCAGGCTTTGTTCATCTTGATGAGTGTAAGCCTGTTGGCACTGTCGGTTGACAGGCGGGTACGCTTATCCGTGATGATTCCCCCAGCCGCACTAAACACCCACTCTGACAAGACGCTAGCCGCAGGACAAGCAAGCACCTCCAGGGCATACAACGCGAGTTCAGGCCACGTGTCCAGCTTCGACACCCAGTAGTTGTAGGGGGCAGAGGCATCACGGAGGACGGTCGTGCGATCGGCTACGTACTCCCTCACCATCCTTTTACAGTGCTCCCTCCGACTCAGCCTTGACTGGAGAGCGGTGACACAATCTTGCTGGGGAGCCAGAAAGCTGTCAAAGGCCTTAGAGAGTGTTCCCCTGCCTATGCTGTACATGCTGCCTGATCTCCGCGCCTCCCCTGCTACCTGGCCCTCGGAACTGCGCCTTCGGCCACTAGCGCTGTCAGATGGGAATTTTACCATCAGTTTGTCCACCAGGGTCCTGTGGTATAGCATCACTCTCGAACCCCTTTCCTCTTCGGGTATGAGAGTGGAAAGGTTCTCCTTATACCGTGGGTCGAGCAGTGTGTACACCCAGTAATCCGTAGTGGCCAGAATGCGTGTAACGCGAGGGTCACGAGAAAAGGCATCCTAACATGAAGTCAGCCATGTGTGCCAGGGTACCTGTATGCAACACATGGCTGTCCGCACTAGGAAGATCACTTTCAGGATCCTCCTCCTCCTCCTCCTCCTCAGGCCATACACGCTGAAAGGATGACAGGCAAGCAGCATGGGTACCCTCAGCAGTGGGCCAAGCTGTCTCTTCCCCCTCCTCCTCATCCTCCTCATGCTCCTCCTCCTCAACGCGCTGAGATATAGACAGGAGGGTGCTCTGACTATCCAGCGACATACTGTCTTCCCCCGCCTCTGTTTCCGAGTGCAAAGCGTCTGCCTTTATGCTTTGCAGGGAACTTCTCAAGAGGCATAGCAGAGGAATGGTGACGCTAATGATTGCAGCATCGCCGCTCACCATCTGGGTAGACTCCTCAAAGTTTCCAAGGACCTGGCAGATGTCTGCCAACCAGGCCCACTCTTCTGTAAAGAATTGAGGAGGCTGACTCCCACTGCGCCGCCCATGTTGGAGTTGGTATTCCACTATAGCTCTACGCTGCTCATAGAGCCTGGCTAACATGTGGAGCGTAGAGTTCCACCGTGTGGGCACGTCGCACAGCAGTCGGTGCACTGGCAGATGAAACCAATGTTGCAGGGTGCGCAGGGTGGCAGCGTCCGTGTGGGACTTGTGGAAATGTGCACAGTGCCGGTGCACCTTTCCAAGCAGGTCTGACAAGCGTGGGTAGCTTTTCAGAAACCGCTGAACCACCAAATTAAAGACGTGGGCCAGGCATGGCACGGGCGTGAGGCTGCCGAGCTGCAGAGTCGCCACCAGGTTACGGCCATTGTCACACATGACCATGCCCGGTTGGAGGCTCAGCGGCGCAAGCCAGCGGTCGGTCTGCTCTGTCAGACCCTGCAGCAGTTCGTGGGCCGTGTGCCTCTTCTCTCCTAAGCTGAGTAGTTTCAGCACAGCCTGCTGACGCTTGCCCACCGCTGTGCTGCCATGCCGCGCGACACTGACTGCTAGCGACGTGCTGCTGCTGACACATCTTGATTGCGAGACAGAGGTTGCGTAGGAGGAGGAGGAAGAGGGTGGTTTACTGGAGGAAGCATACACCGCCGCAGATACCACCACCGAGCTGGGGCCCGCAATTCTGGGGGTGGGTAGGACGTGAGCGGTCCCAGGCTCTGACTCTGTCCCAGCCTCCACTAAATTCACCCAATGTGCCGTAAGATAGATATAGTGGCCCTGCCCGCCTGTGCTTGTCCACGTGTCCGTTGTTAAGTGGACCTTGGCAGTAACCGCGTTGGTGAGGGCGCGTAATGTTGCGGGAGACATGGTCGTGCAGGGCTGGGACCGCACATCGGGAAAAGTTGTGGCGACTGGGAACTGAGTAGCGCGGGGCCGCCGCCGCCATCATATCTTTGAAAGCCTCCGTTTCCACAACCCTATACGGCAGCATCTCCAGGCTGATAAATTTGGCTATGTGCACGTTTAACGCTTGAGCGTGCGGGTGCGTGGCGGCGTACTTGCGCTTGCACTCCAACACTTACGCTAGCGACGGCTGGACGGTGCGCTGAGAGACATTGGTGGATGGGGCCGAGGTCAGCGGAGGTGAGGGTGTGGGTGCAGGCCAGGAGACGGTAGTGCCTGTGTCCTGAGAGGGGGGTTGGATCTCAGTGGCAGGTTGGGGCACAGGGGGAGAGGCAGCGGTGCAAACCGGTGGCGGTGAACAGCCTTCATCCCACCTTGTGGGGTGCTTGGCCATCATATGTCTGTGCATGCTGGTGGTGGTGAGGCTGGTGGTGATGGCTCCCCGGCTGATCTTGGCGCGACAAAGGTTGCACACCACTGTTTGTCGGTCGTCTGCACTCTCAGTGAAAAACTGCCAGACCTTTGAGCACCTCGGCCTCTGCTGGGTGGCATGGCGCGAGGGTGCGCTTTGGGAAACAGTTGGTGGATTATTCGGTCTGGCCCTGCCTCTACCCCTGGCCACCGCACTGCCTCTTCCAACCTGCCCTGCTGCTGTACTTGCCTCCCCCTCTGAAGACCTGTCCTCAGTAGGCGTAGCAAACCAGGTGGGGTCAGTCACCTATCGTCCTGCTGCTCTTCCTCCGAATCCTCTGTGCGCTCCTCCCTTGGACTTTCTCCAGTTACTACTACCTGAGTGATAGACAACTGTGTCTCATCGTCATCGTCCTCCTCACCCACTGAAAGCTCTTGAGACAGTTGCCGGAAGTCCCCAGCCTCATCCCCCGGACCCCGGGAACTTTCCAAAGGTTGGGCATTGGTCACGACAAACACCTCCAGTGGGAAAGGATTCAGAACCATTGCTGCCCATTCTGGGCAGGGGCCCGAGAACAGTTCCTGGGAGTCTGCCTGCTCCTCAGAATGTGTCATTGTAATGGAGTGAGGAGGCTGGGAGGAAGGAGGAGCAGCAGCCAGAGGATTCAGAGTTGCAGCAGTGGACGGCGCAAAATTCTGGGTGGTCGATAGATTGCTGGATGCACTTTCTGCCATCCACGACAGGACCTGCTCACACTGCTCATTTCCTAATAAAGGTCTACCGTGTGGACCCATTAATTGTGAGATGAATGTGGGGATGCCAGAAACGTGCCTCTCTCCTAATCCCGCAGCAGTCGGCTGCGATACACCTGGATCAGGAGCTCGGCCTGTGCCCACACCCTGACTTGGGCCTCCGCGTCCTCGCCCGCGTCCACGTCCTCTAGGCCTACCCCTACCCCTCAGCATGCTGTATTACCAGTAGTGCAGAAACAGAACGCTGTAATTAAATGTGCCGCTTATTGGCCTGTGGTTGGAGGCTGACTTCGCTTACAGAACGCACAGCAGAGGCAGGAAAGAATTTTGCGCAAGCCTGCTGTAACACTTAGCTGGCTGCGTATGAATTAGGACAACTACCCCCAGCAGAGACGCAGTACAGTCAGGACGGTCACAGGCAGCCCAAATAGATTTTTTTTCCACTGCCTATATAGACTGGATATGTCTTTCACTGTCCCTGCCTCACCACCACTACTGGCCGTGGACTATGTAAATTTACTGCAGACTATTTCACTCTGGACAGGATGACAGCGGTGATGTAAGAGGCAACGCAGAGGTAGGAAAGAATTTTGCGCAAGCCTGCTGTAACACTTAGCTGGCTGCGTATGAATTAGGACAACTACCCCCAGCAGAGATGCAGTACAGTCAGGACGGTCACAGGCAGCCCAAATAGATTTTTTTTCCCAAATTTTTTTGGAAAAGCCCACTGCCTATATAGACTGGATTTGTCTTTCACTGTCCCTGCCTCACCACCACTACTGGCCGTGGACTATGTAAAATTACTGCAGGACGCAATGCTCTGGACGCAATGCTCTGCACGGCCGATATACAAAAAAAAAAAAAAAAATGTGCAACACTGCAAAAAGCAGCCTCAACAGTACTGCACACGGTCAGATGTGGCCCTAAGAAGGACCGTTGGGGTTCTTGAAGCCTAAAATAACTCCTAACGCTCTCCCTATAGCAGCTCCACCATCAGCAGCACTTTCCCTGATCTCTGTCAGAATGCATCTGTGGCGAGCCGCGGGAGGGGCCGATTTATATACTCGGATGACACCTGATCTCGCCAGCCACTCACTGCAGGGGGGTGGTATAGGGCTTGAACGTCGCAGGGGGAAGTTGTAATGCCTTCCCTGTCTTTCTATTGGCCAGAAAAGCACGCTAACGTCTCAGAGATTAAAGTGAAAGTAACTCGAAGATCGCGTGGTGCTCGCCTCTAGTAGCGAGCATCTCGAACATGCTAATACTCGAACGAGTATCAAGCTCAGACGAGTACGTTCGCTCATCTCTAATGACAGTTCATCCTCTCTAACTTTACACTTGGGCCTTATGTCCACTGGCACTCACAGATTTTGAGTGTGGAATCCCGCAGTGGATTCCAGTCAGGCTCACAGACAGGAGGCAAAAAATACATTTACTCACCTGTCCGGACGCGGCGCGGGTCTCCTCCCTCATGACTGGAACTTTTTTCTTCTGTATGGTGGACAGCTTCCATTGACTTCAATGGAAGCTGTCCCTGTGGGATCTGCTGAAAAATGGAGCATGCCAGGAAAAAAAATGACACCCACAGGTATTTAAAAACTTGCGGATGCCCAATGATAGTCTATTGGCATATTGAACTGTGGATCCTCCGGGCGGGTGACCCATATGGATTTCGCAATTCAATTATGCCCGTGGACATGAGGCCTTATGATCTTTAGCTTACTTAGGTAAAAATAAATAGTGATGATAATCACATTGTTCTCCCTACAGGCAGAGATAGTACTAACTCCAGCTGGTCATGAGGTGCTGTTCTGATGATTCATATGATTGATAGCACAGCATAGAGGAGGAGAAAGCAAGGAGAAATCTAAAATAAATGGATGGTATTAAACCAGAGGCTTCACTGCATAGAAGTGAGTGTAATATGTATGCAAGATGTATACTAGAGTTTTTTAGGACAAGCAAAGAAAATGCTTTTAAGAGACTCCACCCTCATCTATATAGATCATGTACTTTAATTTGCATCATTCACTTGGTTTTATTGCACATACAAGACATATTATTACTAAGATCAGTAGATAATTATAAAACAACTATTATCTAGACTCTATAGATAAGTCATTGGCTTCAAAGTCAATTCCAAATGGAATTGTCTTCTAGTCAAAGTCTAGGTGCACAGGAGGATCCTCTGGTACTTAGATGGGCAAACTACCAACACATGTATACCAGTATACTTTTTAAACCATCTCCTGTGTTACAAAGAAGCATACAGTCACATACCTAAATATACCAGTTCTCATTAATATCTGTCTATCTATTTATTGATCTATCTATATCTTAATTCTTTAATCATCTTAGAAAAAGGAACAGACAAGGTGCTGTTGGAAAGACCCCTAAAATCTGTCAAATGAAACCAGATCAATCTAGACGTATTTTACATGTATGATTTAATTGTTCTCCCTGAAATAATTATCACCAAATATATCTAACTATTACACAGTGCTACTGTTAAAATCTGGTGCATCTTTAAACTGTCCTGTGTACGTTTATGCTCTCTAAATTTTAGATTGAATTATGTTGTGTATGACTTGCATATTAGTTGAAGTGTTGGAGCTTAACATTCAACTGAAAATTATAGCATATTATATTATACTTTGCTATATTGTATAATATTATATTTTATACAATATTTCTGGTTAGAAATTTATGTTCAGAACTTGTGATACCCAATGTTATTGTTTTTCATTATAGTACTTTTTTATGTAAACTTATTTGTGAGAGAAATAATAAAGGGATAGAATTTAGATCTCTATAATTATATCATTGATAATCTGAGTCGAAGATCAATCTGCCATCTTTACTCACCAACATATATATGTTTTCTAACATACTGTTATTCTAAGATAGATGTTGACAAAAGCATTGGGACACCCACCAATCCTGTGCTTTCAGGTGAAGGGGATAATCAAATTGGATGTGAGCATTAGGTATAAAGGAAAGTATCACACAAGCATTTACCACTACAGAAACCAAATGTCACGAACTTTAGAGTTGATAGACTTTCAACAGGGTTTGCTGGTGGAATGTCACCTAAGTAACCAATAAGTATGAGACATTGCACCACTTTTGAACCTTCCAAAGTCCACTATTGGCAATGTTATTCAGAAATTAAAAACATCTGGTGTGTATATAGTGCAGCCATATTTGGGGAGATCTCATAAACTGACAGAACATAGACAGCAAAGCCTTGTAGGAGCTGTACAGGCATCACATACATTGTCTACCAAAACACTCACTCAGGAGGTCTCATTGGCCATTGGAACATCTATTAGCACCATAACTATCTATAGGGAACTCCATGAAGGGTTACCATGGACAAACAGCTGCATATAAGCTTAACATTACAGCAGTGATGGCACAGAGGTGCCAGCAATGATGCTTGGATAATTGTCCTTAGACTATAAATGAGTGGAAGCAAGTGTTGTGGAGAGCTGACCATGCTTGGGTGTGGTGAACAATGTGGCAATACCTATCCAGTGGCAATACTTTGGTAAAGCTTCATGTCTCTATCAACATGATCGAGCATCATGTAGTATAAAATGCAGTGTTGAGGATTCCTCAAGTTCTCCTTGAGGAATGGAGGCAAATCCCTACTCACATTTGTTAGAATTTGTTTCTGTAGTATACTGGTTTTAAGCAGATTAATGTAAAAACTACTGAATGAGGATCATAATGGTTTTTAACGCATTATCTTTTATCTTGAGAAGAGTATATTAAGAAAATCTTTGTTAGTTACCTGTCAGATGCTAAGTTTTTTTTACATGCTGAATCAATTCTCTAGAGACATAAAACTTGGGAAATTTTGCTCAAAGAAAGCAATTTGTCAGAGCTCTGGTATAATCCAGTAATGCTAAATTGATTTTCTGACCAAGATCACAATCATGTCAGTTATATTCAAGGATAAAGCGACTGTTGAATAGAGTAACAGTGCAGCAATGTTAAACATGTTACCCTGCTCATTATTATAAATATCTAAAACTTTATATGTTCATAAATCACCATGTACAGTATCCATAATACCAAAGTTAAACCCCTTTTTATTGAAAAATTAGCATTGCTGCGAAGACAGACAGACATACATACATTAGTTTTTATATATCTAGATAACAACTAATCACAGCACAGCTTTCATGTTACCTCAGTGGTATAATATATAACAACCCATCGCACCGTAGCTTACATGTTACCTCAGCTTTATAATATACTAGCTTACCCGTCGCGCGTTGCTGTGAAGACAGACAGACATACATACATTTGTTTTTATATATCTAGATAGCAACCAATCACAGCACAGCTTCCATGTTACATCAGTGGTTTCATATATAACAACCAATCGCAGCGCAGCTTACATGTTACCTCAGCTTTATAATATATAACACCCAATCACAGCGCAGCTTTCATGTTACCTCAGTATAATATATAACAACCAATCACAGCGCTGCTTTCATGTTACCTCAGCAGTAAGAGAAATAACAGCCAATCACAGTGCAACTTTTATTCTGCCTCAGCAATATAAAAAATAGCAATCAATCACAGCGCAGCTTTCATGTTGCCTCAGCAGTATAATATATAGCAACCAATCACAGCACAGCTTTCATGTAACCTCAGCAGTATAAGAAATAGCAACCAATCACAGCGCAGCTTTCGTTTTACCTCAGCAGTATAAGAAATAGCAACCAATCACAGCACAGCTTTCATGTTGCCTCAGCAGTATAATATATAGCAACCAATCACAGCACAGCTTTCATGTTACCTCAGCAGTATAAGAAATAGCAACCAATCACAGCGCAGCTTTCATTTTACCTCAGCATTCTCAATATCCAGCAATTGTTTTGTGAAACGTTCGGCAGATGCAACATTTTGTAGTTGAACACGCTTGCTCGTAATGCCTTTTGCTTTCGTGCTTGAGATGGAAATCAAACGATCTTTGTCTGGGGGCATAACTGTCGGCAATGCTCGCCTGCGCGCCACCTATCGTAGAATAGATGTACTATGCCAGTAATATTCCCAGGAGTGTACTCAACAACTTTCCAAAGTTTCATGGCGATCGGATGAATGGTGTAGTAATGCATAACAGACAGACAGGCCGACAAACATTCATTCATTTTTATATATATAGATGACATCAGGAAGTAAGAGAATTAGATTCCGTACGTAAAATTTGGCCGCTATTTCATTTGTGCTTAGGATTGAATAATCGAGTTTGGACCCATTAGATTTTACTATTTATGACATAATCAATGCTTGCACCAAATTTCAATTTTTATAACATCGGGAAGTGAGAGAATTACATTCCGTCCGTAAAATTTGGACGCTAATTCTTTTGCGCGTAGAATTGAATTATTGAGTTGGGACCTAATAGCTTTTCCTTTGTATGACATAATCAATGCTCGTGCCAAATTTCGAGTTTTTATGACATTGGGAAGTGAGAGAATTAGATTCCGTACATAAAATTTGGACGCTAATTCTTTTGCGCTTAGAATTGAATAATTGAGTTGAGACCCATTAGCTTTTCCTATTTATGACATAATAAATGCTCGTGCCAAACCTCAAGTTTTTATGACATTGAGAAGAGGGAGAATTAGATTCCGTACATAAAATGTGGACGCTAATTCTTTTGCCCTTAGAATCAAATATTCGAGGTGGGACCCATTAACTTTTACTATTTATAACATAATCAATGCTCGTGCCAAATTACATCGGGAAGTGAGAGAATTAGATTCCGTACATAAAATTTGGACGCTAATTCTTTTGCGCTTAGAATTGAATAATCGAATTGGGACCTATTAGCTTTTCCTATTTATGACATAATCAATGCTCATGCCAAATTTCAAGTTTCTATGACATTGAGAAGTGAGAAAATTAGATTCTGTACGTAAAATTTGGACGCTAATTCTTTTGCGCTTAGAATTGAATCATTGAGTTGGGACCTAATAGCTTTTCCTTTGTATGACATAATCAATGCTCGTGCCAAATTTCGGGTTTTTATGACATTGGGAAGTGAGAGAATTAGATTCCGTACGTAAAATTTGGACGCAAATTCTTTTGCGATTAGAATTGAATAATTGAGTTGGGACCCATTACCTTTTCCTATTTTTGACATAATCAATGCTCGTGCCAAATTTCAAGTTTATATGACATTGGGAAGTGAGAAAATTAAATTCCGTACGTAAAATTTGGACGCTAATTCTTTGGCGCTTAGAATTGAATAATCGAGTTGGGACCTATTAACTTCCTATTTATGACATAATCAATGCTCTTGCCAAATTTCAAGTTTCTATGACATCGGGAAGTGAGAGAATTAGATTCCGTATGTAAAATTTGGATGCTAATTCTTTTGCGCTTAGAATTGAATAATCGAGTTGGGACTCATTAGCTTTTCCTATTTATGACATAATCAATGCTCGTGCCAAATTTCATGTTTCTACGACATCGGGAAATGAGAGAATTAGTGGCAATGATGGAAATCGATCGATCTATGTGGGGGGGCGTAACTGTCGACGATGCTCGCACGCGCGCCATTTATTATAAGATAGATGTACTATGCCAGTAATCTTCCCAGGAGTGTACTCAACAACTTCCCAAAGTTTCATGCGATCGGATGAATGGTGTAGTAGCGCATAAAGGACAAACAGACAGACAGACACACAGACAGACAGACACACACATACATTTAATTTTATATATATAGACTAGCTTACCCGTCGCGCGTTGCTGCAAAGACAGACAGACATACATACATTCGTTTTTATATATCTAGATAACAACCAATCACAGCGCAGCTTTCATGTTACCTCAGTGGTATAATATATAACAACCAATCACAGTGCAGCTTTCATGTTACCTCAGTATAATATATAACAACCAATCACAGCACAGCTTTCATGTTACCTCAGCTTTATAATATACAACACCCAATCACAGCGCAGCTTTCATGTTACCTCAGCAGTAAGAGAAATAACAACCAATTACAGCGCAGCCTTTACTCTGCCTCAGCAATATAAAAAATAGCAACCAATCACAGCGCAGCATTCATTTTACCTCAGCGGTATAATATATAGCAACCAATCACAGCACAGCTTTTATGTAACCTCAGCAGTATAAGAAATAGCATCCAATCACAGCACAGCATTCATTTTACCCCAGCATTCTCAATATCCAGCAATTGTATTGCGAAATGTTCGGCAGATGCATCATTTTGTAGTTGGACACACATCCCGTTGCTCGTAATGCCTTTTGCTTTCGTGCTTGAGATGGAAATCAAACTATATTTGTCTGGGGGCATAACTGTCGACGATGTTTGCACGCGTGCCACCTATTGTAGGATAGATGTACTATGCCAGTAATCTTCCCAGGAGTGTACTCCACAACTTCCCAAAGTTTCACGGCGATTGGATGAATGGTGTAGTAATGCATAATAGACACACAGACATTCATTTTTATATATATAGATGACATCAGGAAGTGAGAGAATTAGATTCCGTACGTAAAACTTGGACGTTAATCCTTTTGCGTGTAGAATTGAATAATCGAGTTGGGAGCCATTAGCTTCTCCTATTTATGACATAATCAATGCTCGTGCCAAATTTCAAGTTTTAATGACATCGGGAAGTGAGAGAATTATGTTCCGTACATAAAATTTGGACGCTAATTATTTTGCGCTTAGAATTGAATAATCTAGTTGGGACCCATTAACTTTTCCAATTTATGACATAAACAATGCTTGTGCCAAATTTAAAATTTCTATGACATTGGTAAGTGAGAGAATTAGATTCCATACGAAAAATTTGGATGCTAATTCTTTGGCGCTTAGTTTTGAATAATCGAGTTTGGACCCATTAGCTTTTCCTATTTATGACATAATCAATGCCTGTGCAAAATTTCAAATTTCTATGACATTGCGAAGTGAGAGAATTTGATTCCGTAAGTAAAATTTGGACGCTAATTCTTTGGCCCTTAGATTTGAATAATCGAGTTTGGATCCATTAGCTTTTCCTATTTATGACAATCAATACTCGTGCCAAATTTAAAGTTTTAATGGCATCGGGAAGTGAGAGAATCAGATTCCGTACGTAAAATTTGGATGTTAATTCTTTTGCGCGTAGAATTGAATGATCGAGTTGGGAACCATTAGCTTTTCCTATTTATGACATAATCAATGCTCGTGCCAAATTTCAAGTTTTAATGACATCGGGAAGTGAGAGAATTAGATTCTGTACGTAAAATTTGGACGCTAATTCTTTTGCGCTTAGAATTGAATAATCGAGTTGGGACCCATTAACTTTTTCTATTTATGATGTAATCAATGCTTGTGCCAAATTTCAAGTTTCTATGACATCGGTAAGTGAGAAAATTAGATTCCGTACAAAAAATTTGGATGCTAATTCTTTGGCCCTTAGATTTGAATAATCGAGTTTGGACCCATTAGCTTTTCCTATTTATGACATAATCAATGCTTGTGCCAAATTTCAAGTTAATATGACATTGGGAAGTGAGAAAATTTGATTCCGTACGTAAAATTTGGACGCTAATTCTTTTGCACTTAGAATTAAATAATCAAGTTGGGATCCATTAGCTTTTCCTATTTATGACATAATCAATGCTCGTGCCGATTTCAAGTTTCTATGACATTAGGAAGTGAGAAAATTAGATTCCGTACGTAAAATTTGGGCGCTGATTCTTTGGCGCTTAGAATTGAATAATCGTGTTGGGACCTATTAACTTTTCCTATTTATGACAAAATCAACGCTTGTGCCAAATTTCAAGTTTCTATGACATTAGAAGTGAGAGAATTAGATTCTGTAGGTAAAATTTGGGTGCTAATTCTTTTGCGCTTAGAATTGAATAATCGAGTTGGACCTCTTAACTTTTCCTATTTATGACATAATCAATGCTCGTGCCAAATTTGATATTTCTATGACATTGGGAAGTGAGAGAATTAGATTCCGTACGTAAAATTTGGATGCTAATTTTTTTGCGCTAAGAAATGAATAATCGAGTTGGGACCCATTAGCTTTTCCTATTTATGACATAATCATTGCTTGTGCCAAATTTCATGCTTCTACGACATCGGAAGTGAGAGAATTAGTGGCAATGATGGAAATCGAACGATCTACGAGGGGGGGGGGGGCGTAACTGTCGACGACGCTCGCATGCATAGCATTAATGTACTATAATCTTCCCAGGAGTGTACTCAACAACTTCCCAAAGTTTCATGGCGATCGGATGAATGGTGTAGTAGCGCATAAAGGACAAACAGACACGCACACAGACATACAGACAGACAGACATGCATACATTCAATTTTTATATATATAGATATGAGCTACAGTACTACTTGTGCTAATATATTGAGGCATATTTGTTTAGGCCGGTGTTTTATATGCCACTCTAAGTAAACTGTGACCCAGCTACAAGCTAAAAAATGTATTAAAAAACACAAGCCTCTGAATAAATTTGTCTTATCTGTTGGCCTCTCTGTACGCCATATGGAAACCTATGCCAGCTAAATTTTTGACATACATTATACTAAGAGATAGGCTGCACCTGGCTATTACCTCTTACACTAGGCCCACATATTGTTTGAAAATTGTAACTTTTGCATGCCTCAAGTCAGAATGTTTTTCTTCATTCTTTTTAATACTCTTTATATTAATTGACACCCATGTCTTTCCATGGTAATAGGCTGCAAACAAACTCTGTGCAGTCTGACCATGCAGTTATGTTCCCTTCCACGCTTTACTTATTGCTATTATACATTTAGTAAGTTATCAAGAAACAGGATATATATCAAAGACATAGATATAAGGGGGAGGTCAAGTGCAGACAACTCAGTTCCCCAGATCCATGGGTGAACCCCACTGTCAACTATATTAGCATCTGCAGCCCAGCAACATAGTTTAAAACTATGGTAGAACAAGAAGGCATAAGCTTACTGCCCTACCACTCTCCATCTTGCAGGCTCAATAGGCATTGACAATGTTTATGGGCACTCAGAAGTATTTTTTACCATCAAGGGGCATGACAAGAGGCAGTACCACCTTCAAAAGAACAAATCTTTTGCAAAGATGAACTGGTGCTCATAGGGTAAAATGCAGTAAGTTTTAGAAAGGTGTACTCACTGCTGTGGGAGGCCATAATCAGGCAAAAGAAGATTCTTTGTCTTAGTAATGTGAAAAAACGTTAAATGTTGGGGGCGTGGCCTGGTTGGAGACTGGAGCGGCCGCATCTCTCCGAGCTCCGCGAGTCTCGGCAAAACTAAGCGACCACAAGCTACAAAGAGGGGAGAATTATAGCTCACAACACCACCGGAGAGCCCAGGTACAGATGGCAGCGAGGAGAAGAGTAAAGACGGGGCCACAGTGGCTTACCTCATTCTTCACGGCCCGTCCGAGCGAGGGAGGAGGAGAGCAGAGAGATGCTGACAAGTGGGAGCAGCGGACCTTAACCGAAGCGGTGACCAGAGGAAGCACACCTCAGGGTAGCAAAGGTAGGGGATCACCTACCACATCCCCACTAATGGCTCCCCATAAGAAAGCTATAGAGACGCAGCCAGGGACTTGCAAGATGGCGCCCGACTGGCTCTCAATGAGGAAACTTCCCGCGCCCCAGAGACAAAAACAACAAGGGGCAGCAGAGCTGGAGACCCACAGCACATTGCAAACAAATGTCCAAGAACACCAAAACACGTACAATCTTGAAACAACCCCAGCTACTGAGGACACTGATGACCCTATCTTAAACATGAGCTGCACAGAGCAAGCAGCATCTGAAATCTTCATAAAACAAATGATAGTAGCATTGAGGGGGTCCCTGCAAAAGGACTTACAATCTGTGACAGCAGCCCTTAACTCCTCAATATCAGATCTGGGCAGAAGAGTGGATCACATTGAAAACAAATTCGCCGAATTCACTTCTTCTCATAATGATCTTATCGACGTACATTACAGCGTAGAGGAAGAACTGGAAGCTTTAAATAGTAAAATGGCAGACATTGAGGATAAGAACCGGCGAAATAATTTGAAATTACGAGGAATTGCTGAAGCAATTCCCCAGTCAGAGCTTAAAGAACACATCCAGAATCTAATAAAACACATCCTGCCAAACACCTCAGCTGAGGAGAGAATTATTGATAGGGCGCACAGACTACCTCGTCCGAAATCAATCCCGGACCACCTGCCCAGGGATGTAATTATAAGAATCCACTTCTTCCACGTTAAGGAAGCTCTACTATATGCAGCAAGAAAAAACGCAACCCTCCCTGCGCCATACGAACAAATAAAAATGTTCACAGATCTCTCCCAGGCCACCCTGCAAAACAGGAGAATATTTAGAAATACCACACAAATACTGCGAGAAAACAAAATCCTGTATAAATGGGGCTTCCCGCCCAAACTAATTATCTCAAGAGGTGAAAGAACCTACGTTTTACAAAACCCTGAAGAAGGACAGCAACTACTAAACAGTTGGGGGCTCGTGTCAGAAACATCAAACACACCATCCCGCCTCAATACAGAATGGGAAAAAGTGCCCAACCGCTGAACGAGGCAATAGCTGACTCCTCTCCTCAAATTAGGAGCTGGTAAGGCTCTCAAGAACGTTGTCTACACTCTCGTTAAATGTTTATAATCTCTCTTCAAGATAACCCGACTAAAGCCGAGATCTCACAAATGGCTGGACAGTTTTCCCCCACAAGAAGAAGCGGCCCCCTCATGTGGACAAAGTTGTGTCCAAGAGGAGCAGCCGCTACTCTAATTTCTACAAGTTTTCTCTTTCCCCTTTGTTTAGGTTCCCCTCTCCCCCCTTTCCAACACTCCCCAACCTGGAGGTGCGCATCAAAACTCGACCTGCTACATTCACCATCACAACAAGCCAAAGAAGATCAAGGCACAAAGGAAATCTATGTTCCATCTGACTACAAAGACAAGAAGAAGGTAGATACACCCACTCTCCGGAAGCAAGGTAAAGAACCCCTAAAATGGACACAAAATTAATGTCCCTTAATGTGAAAGGGCTTAACTCACCGTACAAAAGAGCTTCCCTATGGAAGGACGCTATAGCTGCCCAAGCGGACATCCTCTGTCTCCAAGAGACTCATTTTGTAAAAGGGAAACACCCCATGTTTATACATCCTAAATATCCAGAAATATTTATGTCTAACACAGAAAAAAAAAGCGGGAGTCCTCATAGCAATTAAGGACTCTATTCAGTTTAAACTGTATGACTCTGTAATTAATGAAAAAGGTAGATTCATAATACTTATATGCGAGATTAATGGATGCCTACTGACATTGGTCAATATATATGCACCAAATTCTTCTCAAATAGGATTTCTAAAAAAAATAATGCGTAAAATCAAGAAATGTCAAAAGAGTCAACTTTTAATATGTGGCGACTATAACATAATTATTGACAGGGCACTGGACACTAACAGCAGAAGATTAAACGCCCCTACACTGTCCTCATGGCTTTTAAAAGAAGAACTCTACAACCCATTCAGATGTTTAAATACAAACTCGAGAGAGTACTCCTTTTACTCCACGAGACACAAAACATTCACCAGGATAGATATGTTCTTGGTGGACTTTTTCCTCCTCCCAAGAGCAAAATCAGCCTCGATAGGCACAACATCCTGGTCGGATCATGCACCAGTGTTCCTGTCTTTGGGACTAACAAAATATGAGCATCTCCCAAAAATTTGGCAAAACAACAGCTACCTAATGAAAGTTGACCCTTACAATAGCCAAATACGCACTACAATCCAAGAATATTTTGTAATCAATGAAACACCGGAGGTAAACCCGTATACAGTGTGGCTTGCGCATAAAACTGTAATAAGGGGATTGATGATCCAACAAGGCTCCCGCTACAAAAAAGAAAAAGCTAAAAAACTAGATGACCTCCTCTCCCAAACTAAGGAGCTAGAACGCTCAATCCAACAAAATCCAACTGAAGAAAAGCATAGGAAACTGTTGAGAACTAGAGAGGACATAAGAGACCACCTAATGCTAGACTACGAAAAACTCCTTAGAACATATAAAACTACTTACTATACAGACAATAACAAACTCAGTAGCTACATGGCTCGCAAAGACGACTCAAATCTAGAATACCATATATCACTGAACCAGACTCAGGACATAAAATTAGCAGCCCAAAGGGCATAGCTGAGGCATTCTCTAAATTCTATGCAAAACTTTATAACTTAAACAATGATAACACAACAACCCAACCAAACACAGAAAGCATAAAAAACTTTCTGAACGATATTAGCCTC
This sequence comes from Eleutherodactylus coqui, assembly GCF_035609145.1. Classification (NCBI taxonomy): domain Eukaryota; kingdom Metazoa; phylum Chordata; class Amphibia; order Anura; family Eleutherodactylidae; genus Eleutherodactylus; species Eleutherodactylus coqui. The sequence goes on along the minus strand of NC_089837.1, from coordinate 260,537,581 downwards.
CCGACACTTGACACGGAACAACTAGAGAAACTAAACACCCCAATCTCTTCCCAGGAAATTCTCAAAACAATTAATAACCTTAAAAAAGAAAAAGCCCCGGGCCCCGATGGGTATTCCAACGAGCACTACCAACTATTTGGAAAAGAACTGTCCACCCACCTCGCCAAAATATTTAACTTAGCCATGAAAACCGGAAAACTACCCACAGAGATGTTGCAAGCCACAATCGTCACAATCCCAAAACCAGATAAAGACCATTCACTCCCGGCCAATTATAGGCCAATTTCCCTACTCAACAGCGATACAAAAATCTATGCGTAAATCTTGGCCCAGAGAGTAATGGAAATTATACCACACTTGGTGCATAGCGACCAAGTCGGCTTCACCCTGGGTCGCCAGGCATCGGGCGGCACAAGAAGGATCATGAATAGAGATGAGCGAACGTACTCGGAAAAGCACTACTCGCTCGAGTAATTTGCTTTATCCGAGTATCGCTGTGCTCGTCCCTGAAGATTCGGGTGCCGCTGCGGCTGACAGGTGAGTCGCAGCGGGGAGCAGGGGAGAGCGGGCGGGAGAGAGGGAGAGAAAGATCTTACCTCCGTTCCTCCCCGCTCTCCCCTGCAGCTCCCCGCTCCGTGCCGGCACCCGAATCTTCAGGGACGAGCACAGCGATACTCAGATAAAGCAAATTACTCGAGCGAGTAGTGCTTTTCCGAGTACGCTCGCTCATCTCTAATCATGAACCTTCTGCATGCGGCAACGGAAATGCGAACGCCTTTTCTGCTGCTAACCTTGGATGCAGAGAAGGCGTTTGATAGGATCCATTGGGGCTATGTTTTTGCAGCAATAGAAAAATTCGTTTTTCAAGGGGATATTCTCAGAGCTATACAAGCTCTATACTCCTTCCCAACAGCGAGGGTGTTGGCCAATGGAACCCTATCCAATAGCTTTAATATCGCCAACGGCACACGACAGGGGTGCCCCCTCTCTCCCCTATTATTTGTTTTAACAATTGAATCCTTTGCTGAAAAAATAAGAATGGACCCAGAAATAAGAGGCATCTCCCTACCATTCCGACAACACAAGATTGGCCTCTTCGCTGACGATGTGACACTGATCATGACTCACCCAATTACGTCCCTAAGAGCTATCACAATAAATATTAACAACTTCAGCCAAGTTTCATATTATAAAATAAACGCTCACAAATCTCAAATATTGGGAATAAATATAAACAAAAGCACTAAAGAAACAATACAAACAGAATTCCCATTTTCGTGGGAGTCGGAGGAAATTCAATATCTGGGGCTTAAACTCACGATCCCTCTAAGCAAAATGCCAACAGCTAACCTAACCCCATTAAAGGAGATGTCCCGAGGCAGCAAGTGGGTCTATACACTTCTGTATGGCCATAATAATGCACTTTGTAATATACATTGTGCATTAATTATGAGCCATACAGAAGTTATAAAAAGTTTTATACTTACCTGCTCCGTTGCTGGCGTCCTCGTCTCCATGGTGCCGACTAATTTTCGGCCTCCGATGGCCAAATTAGCCGCGCTTGCGCAGTCCGGGTCTTCTGTAGTCTTCTATGGAGCCGCTCGTGCCAGAGAGCGGCTCCGTGTAGCTCCGCCCCGTCACGTGCCGATTCCAGCCAATCAGGAGGCTGGAATCGGCAGTGGACCGCACAGAAGAGCTGCGGTCCACGAAGGCAGAGGATCCCGGCGGCCATCTTCAGCAGGTGAGTATGAAGACGCCGGACCGCCGGGATTCAGGTAAGCGCTGTGCGGGTGGGTTTTTTAACCCCTGCATCGGGGTTGTCTCGCGCCGAACGGGGGGGGGGTTTAAAAAAAAAAAACCCCGTTTCGGCGCGGGACATCTCCTTTAATCTCCGTGCTTCAAAAAGAACTAGACAATTATGAAAAAGCTGACCCCTCGTGGCTGGGGAGGGTGGTGCTATACAAGATGATGGTCTTACCAAAAATCTTATATATATTTAGAACAATGATAATGCCCATCCCCCATAAGCTCCTTAATACCTTACAAAATCAAATGCTAACATTTATTTGGAAAAAAAAAGAGACCCAGAGTGGCAGCCTCAATACTCTACACCTCCAGGGGAAGGGGAGGGATGGGAGTCCCCAACTTCACAGCGTACTAAACGGCTCAATAGGGGATTAACCCATAGCCCCGCTCCATCTCTCCGTGCTATAGGGGAACCCTTCATAGCTCCACTCACTTCTCTGCCTTGGGGAAATCCCAAAGCCCTGTGGGGCTTCTTCTCTCTCCTCCAAGCGCAGCAGCTCCAGTGAACAGGTAATGTTTCATGCAATGCGCATATGAAACATTGCCGGTTCATGCGTTTTCAGCACATGCGAGAGGCACATTTTTTTTCGCGCCTGTAGGAGCGCACAAAACACTTGTCTGACCAAGGCCTAGATAGGGCTTATTTGTAGTCTCTTTGCAGAAGGATGCATAGAGTTGGTCTGCATAGGAGCTCTACATACAAATAATCTAGACTATGTTCAAAGTTGCTTTATTTTTCATGTTATATGGATTAAGGGAAGGTGAACATAGCCTTAACGTTTTAATTATCTCAATTATATAGTTTTTAATAATTATGCCAGGGTCTCAAACTAGAAGGGAATATTCAAATAACTAGGCAAATTAGTCATGTGTAATAACTAGAGATGAGCGAGCACCAAAATGCTCGGGTGCTCATTACTCGAGTCGAACTTTCCGCGATGCTCGAGGGTTCGTTTCGAGTAACGAACCCCATTGAAGTCAATGGGCGACTCGAGCATTTTTGTATATCGCCGATGCTCGCTAAGGTTTTCATTTGTAAAAATCTGGGAAATTCAAGAAAGTGATGGGAACGACACAGAAACGGATAGGGCAGGCGAGGGGCTACATGTTGGGCTGCATCTCAAGTTCCCAGGTCCCACTCTTAAGCCACAATAGCGGCAAGAGTGCCCCCCCCCCCAACAATTTTTACTTCTGAAAAACCCTCATTAGCAAGGCATACCTTAGCTAAGCACCACACTACCTCCAACCAAGCACAATCACTGCCTGCATGACACTCCGCTGCCACTTCTCCTGGGTTACATGCTGCCCAACCCCCCCGCATGACCCAGTGTCCACAGCGCACACCAAAGTGTCCCTGTGCAGCCTTCAGCTGCCCTCATGCCACACACTGGCCTCATAGCCACACCACCCTCATGTCTATTTATAAGTGCGTCTGCCATGAGGAGGAACCGCAGGCACACACTGCAGAGGGTTGGCAGGGCCAGGCAGCGACTCTCTTTAAAAGGGGCGGGGCGATAGCCCACAATGCTGTACAGAAGCAATGAGAACTCCAATCCTGTGCCACCTCCGTCAGGAGCTGCAAACGTGGGCATAGCAATGGGGAATCCATGTGCCACACAGTATTCATTCTGTCAAGGTGTCGCATAGCTCAATCCACACTGCAAGGGGAAAGCCGTCAGCGCTCTGCCCCCTACCCAAGTCAGTCAGTGCCTTTGTGCCGGACAGGTCAAACACCGCAATGGGAACTAAGTTTGCACCAACAGCATAGGTGGGTCCTAGGAAACCCAAGACATGAACCAAAAATTGATCTGAGCGGCCAAACATGGCAGACTTGCATCGCGCCCACGGCATAGGCCTCGGCCCACAGATTCAGCAATCCTAGGCTGGAAGCGGATTTTCACTGCACCCAGGACATAGGCCTCAGCACAAACCCTCAGCAATCGCGTGCCTATAGCGGACTCCAATGCTAGCGTAGCTGTGCACGTCTCATTAGCGCTGTATTGCTCCTGTAGTTTGTCCCAATGCAGTGCCCCGGATAGTAGAGCTAATGTCAGATTAAATACAGCTGGGCTTTGGCCCACACTGCATGCCCCAGTCCGACCGGGGTTCTTTATAAGTAGATACAGGCAGGTACAACTCCGTGTGGACCGACAGCATGGGTGGGTCCCAGGAAGCCACCGGCGCTACATAAATAAATCCCATTGCATTGCCCAGCACAACTGAGGTAACGTCAGATTAAATGCAGGTGGGCTTCGGCCCACACTGCATACCCCAGTCTGACCAGGGTTTTTGATACATAGACACAGGCAGGTACAAATCCCTAATGTGAAGTCCATGTGGACCCAAAGCATGGGTGGCTCCCTGGAACCCACAGGCGGTACATAAATGTATCCCATTGCAGTGCCCTGCTCAGCAGAGCTAACATCAGATACAATACACATGGGCTTCAGCCCACAGTGCATGCCCCAGTCAGACTGGTAATATGTACCTTAACAGTAACCGCGTTGGTGGGAATGTGGTGGCGACTGCGGACCTAGTAGCGCGGTTTTATTAAGTTGGTTTTCGGAATGTGGCCAGGATTAAGTGGGCCGTGGCGGGGGGATGGTGGGGGGGCTCTCTTGTTGTGTTGTTAAAGGTGAAATTCTTGGACTGCCACCAGACGGACCAATGCAAAGGTATTTGCCAAGAATCCTTTCATTGTTGGAGGAGGAGGGGGGTGCTTTTGAGGCACTACGTGTCCTCTCCACGTGTCCGTGGTTATATGCACCTTAACAGTAACCACGTTGGTGGGAATGTGATGGCGACTGCAGACCTAGTAGCGTGGTTTTATTTAGTTGGTTTTTGGAATGTGGCCAGGATTAAGTGGGCCGTGGCGGGGGGGATGGTGGGGGCGCTCTCTTGTTGTGTCGTTAAAGGTGAAATTCTTGGACTGCCACCAGACGGACCAATGCAAAGGTATTTGCCAAGAATGTTTTCATTGTTGGAGGAGGAGGGGGGTGTTTTTGAGGCACTACGTGTCCTCTCCACATGTCCGTGTTTATATGCACCTTAACAGTAAACGCTTTGGTGGGAAATGGCCTTGCAGCCATCATGTCTTTGGGAAGCCTCTGTTTCCGCAACCCAGTGACATAGCATTAGCAGCGGATAGGCAGAGCCCAGAATTACTAACATTTTAGCGGTAGCATTAGGGACAGGCCCCAGTAACATATCACTAGCAGCATTATAGGGGGAGCACAGTATTAGTTCCATTTCAGTAGTAGTAGCAGTCCAGACAGGCCCCAGTAACAATTCCGAAGCAGCAGTATAGGGGGAGCGCAGTCTTAGTTCCATTTCAGTAATAGTAGCACTCAAGACAGGCCCCAGTAAAAATTCCGAAGCAGCAGTATAGGGGGAGCACAGTATTAGTTCCATTTCAGTAATAGTAGCACTCAAGACAGGCCCCAGTAACAATTCCGAAGCAGCAGTATAGGGGGAGCGCAGTCTTAGTTCCATTTCAGTAATAGTAGCACTCAAGACAGGCCCCAGTAACAATTCCAAAGCAGCAGTATAGGGGGAGCACAGTATTAGTTCCATTTCAGTAGTAGCAGCAGTCAAGACAGGCCACAGTAACATTCCCGTTGCAGCAGTTTAGGGAGATAACAGTCTCTTTCACATTTCAGTAGTTGCAGTATAGACAAGGCCCCAGTTACATTTATGTAGCAAAAGTGTAGGCCAACCCGACACACCTTGCTGTACCATGAGTGCAGGCGAAGCCCATAAAAATTACTAGGATTACACTGTAGGCGAGGGCCCCAAAAAATTGGTGTACCAACAGTACAAATGTACCTCAGAAAAATTGCCATGCCCAACCAAGAGGGCAGGTGAAACCCATTAATCGCTTTGGTTACTGTGGCTTAATTTATAACTAGGCCTGGAGGCAGCCCAGTTAAAATAAAAATTGGTTCAGGTGCAAGTTTCAACGCTTTAATGAGAATTGAAACGTATAAACATTGTTTACAAAAGTAATATGACTGAGCCTTGTGGGCCTAAGAAAAATTCCCCCGTTCGGCGTGATTACGTGAGGTTTCAGGAGGAGGAGCAGGAGGAGGAGGATGAATATAATACACAGATTGATGAAGCTAAAAGGTCCCCGTTTTTTATGGTGACAGAGAACGATGCTTCCATCCGCGGGTGCAGCCTACGTATTGTTTAGGTATCGCTGCTGTCCGCTGGTGGAGAAGAGAAGTCTGGGGAAATCCAGGCTTTGTTCATCTTTATGAGTGTAAGCCTGTCGGCACTGTCAGTTAACAGGCGGCTACGCTTATCCGTGATGATTCCCCCAGCCGCACTAAACACCCTCTTTAACAAGACGCTAGCCGCAGGACAAGCAAGCTCCTCCAGGGCATACAGCGCGAGTTCAGGCCACGTGTCCAGCTTCGACACCCAGTAGTTGTAGGGGGCAGAGGCGTCACGGAGGATGGTCGTGCGATTGGCTACGTACTCCCTCACCATCCTTTTACAGTGCTCCCGCCGACTCAGCCGTGACTGGGGAGCGGTGACACAGTCTTGCTGGGGAGCCATAAACCTGTCAAAGGCCTTGGAGAGTGTTCCCCTGCCTGCGCTGTACATGCTGCCTGATCTCCACGCCTCCCCTGCTACCTGGCCCTGGGAACTGCGCCTTCTGCCACTAGCGCTCTCGGATAGCAATTTTACCATCAATTTGTCCGCCAGGGTCCTGTGGTATAGCATCACTCTCGAACCCCTTTCCTCTTCGGGTGTGAGAGTGGAAAGGTTCTCCTTATACCGTGGGTCGAGCAGTGTGTACACCCAGTAATCCGTAGTGGCCAGAATGCGTGTAACGCGAGGGTCATGAGAAAGGCATCCTAACATGAAGTCAGCCATGTGTGCCAGGGTACCTGTACGCAACACATGGCTGTCCTCACTAGGAAGATCGCTTTTAGGATCCTCCTCCTCAGGCCATGCACGCTGAAGGGATGACAGGCAAGCAGCATGGGTACCCTTAGCATTGGGCCAAGCTGTCTCTTCCCCCTCCTCCTCATGCTCCTCCCCCTCCCCCTCCTCCTCCTCCTCAATGCGCTGAGATATAGACATGAGGGTGCTCTGACTATCCAGCGACATACTGTCTTCCCCCGCCTCCGTTTCCGAGCGCAAAGCATCTGCCTTTATGCTTTGCAGGGAACTTCTCAAGAGGCATAGCAGAGGAATGGTGACGCTAAAGATTGCAGCATCGCCGCTCACCATCTGGGTAGACTCCTCAAAGTTTCCAAGGACCTGGCAGATGTCTGCCAACCAGGCCCACTCTTTTGTAAAGAATTGAGGAGGCTGACTCCCACTATGCCGCCCATGTTGGAGTTGTTATTCCACTATAGCTCTACGCTGCTCATAGAGCCTGGCCAACATGGGGAGCGTAGAGTTCCACCGTGTGGGCACGTCGCACAGCAGTCGGTGCACTGGCAGATTAAACCGATGTTGCAGGGTCCGCAGGGTGGCAGCGTCCGTGTTGGACTTGCGGAAATGTGCGCTGACCCGGCGCACCTTTGCGAGCAGGTCTGACAAGCGTGGGTAAATTTTCAGAAACCGCTGAACCACCAAATTAAAGACGTGGGCCAGGCATGGCACGTGCGTGAGGCTGACGAGCTGCAGAGCCGCCACCAGATTATGGCCGTTGTCACACACGACCATGCCCGGTTGGAGGCTCAGCGGCGCAAGCCAGCGGTCGGTCTGCTGTGTCAGACCCTGCAGCAGTTCGTGGGCCGTGTGCTTCTTCTCTCCTAAGCTGAGTAGTTTCAGCACGGCCTGCTGTCGCTTGGCCACCGCTGTGCTGCCACGCCGCGCGACACCGACTGCTGGCGACGTGCTGCTGCTGACACATCTTGATTGCGAGACAGAGGTTGCGTAGGAGGAGGAGGAGGGTGGTTTAGTGGAGGAAGCATACACCGCCGCAGATACCAGCACCGAGCTGAGGCCCGCAATTCTGGGGGTGGGTAGGACGTGAGCGGTCCCAGGATCTGACTCGGTCCCAGCCTCCACTAAATTCACCCAATGTGCCGTCAGGGAGATATAGTGGCCCTGCCCGCCTGTGCTTGTCCACGTGTCCGTTGTTAAGTGGACCTTGGCAGTAACCGTGTTGGTGAGGGCGCGTACAATGCTGCGGGAGACGTGGTCGTGCAGGGCTGGGACGGCACATCGGGAAAAGTAGTGGCGACTGGGAACCGAGTAGCGTGTGGCCGCCGCCACCATCATGTTTTTGAAAGCCTCCGTTTCCACAAGCCTATATGGCAGCATCTCCAGGCTGATAAATTTGGCTATGTGCACGTTTAACGCTTGAGCGTGCGGGTGCGTGGCGGCGTACTTGCGCTTGCACTCAAACAGTTGCGCTAGCGACGGCTGGACGCTGCGCTGAGAGACATTGCTGGATGGGGCTGAAGACAGCGGAGGTGAGCGTGTGGGTGCAGGCCGGGAGACGGTCGTGCCTGTCTCCTGAGAGGGGGGTTGGATCTCAGTGGCAGGTTGGGGCACAGGGGGAGAGGCAGTGGTGCAAACCGGAGGCGGTGAACGGCCTTCGTCCCACCTTGTGGGGTGCTTGGCCATCATATGCCTGCACATGCTGGTGGTGGTGGCTCCACGGCTGATCTTGGCGCGACAAACCTTGCACACCACAGTTCGTCGGTCGTCTGCACTCTCAGTGAAAAACTGCCACACCTTTGAGCACCTCGGCCTCTGCAGGGTGGCATGGCGCGAGGGGGCGCTTTGGGAAACAGTTGGTGGATTATTCGGTCTGGCCCTGCCTCTACCCCTGGCCACCGCACTGCCTCTTCCAACCTGCCCTGCTGCTGTACTTGCCTCCCCCTCTGAAGACCTGTCCTCAGTAGGCTTAGCAAACCAGGTGGGGTCAGTCACCTCATCGTCCAGCTGCTCTTCCTCCGAATCCTCTGTGCGCTCCTCCCTCGAACTTACTGCCCTTACTACTACCTCACTGATAGACAACTGTGTCTCATCGTCATCGTCCTCCTCACCCACTGAAAGCTCTTGAGACAGTTGCCTGAAGTCCCCAGCCTCATCCCCCAGACCCCGGGAACTTTCCAAAGGTTGGGCATCGGTCACGACAAACTCCTCCGGTGGGAGAGGAACCATTGCAGCCCAATCTGGGCAGGGTCCCGAGAACAGTTCCTGGGAGTCTGCCTGCTCCTCAGAATGTGTCATTGTAATGGAGTGAGGAGGCTTTGAGGAAGGAGGAGCAGCAGCCAGAGGATTCAGAGTTGCAGCTGTGGACGGCGTCGAAGACTGGGTGGTCGATAGATTGCTGGATGCACTTTCTGCCATCCACAATAGGACCTGCTCACACTGCTCAGTTTCTAATAAAGGTCTACCGCGTGGACCCATTAATTGTGAGATGAATCTGGGGACCCCAGAAACTTGCCTCTCTCCTAATCCCGCAGCAGTCAGCTGCGATACACCTGGATCAGGAGCTCAGCCTGTGCCCACACCCTGACTTGGGCCTCCGCATCCTCGCCCCCGTCCACGTCCTCTAGGCCTACCCCTACCCCTCAGCATGGTGTATTACGAGTAGAGCAGAAACAGAACGCTGTAATTAAATGTGCCGCTTACTGGCCTGTGGTTGGAGGCTGACTTTGCGTACGGAACGCACAGCAGAGCCAGGAAACAATTATACACAAGGCTGGGTGTTAATCAGCGACTACTACCCCCAGCAGAGACGCAGTAAACTGAAGACAGTGACAGGCAGGCCAAATATAGTATATTTTTACACTTTTTGGGAAAAGCCCACTGCCTCTGATATACACTGTATTTCGATTTCCCTGCTGGAGGCTGACTTTGCGTACGGAAGGCACAGCAGAGCCAGGAAACAATTATGCGCAAGGCTGGGTATTAATCACCGACTACTCCCCCCAGCAGAGACGCAGTAAACTGAAGACAGTGACAGGGAGGCCAAATATAGTATATTTTTAAACTTTTTGGGAAAAAGCCCACTGCCTCTGATAGACACTGTATTTCGATTTCCCTGTTGGAGGCTGACTTCGCGTGCGGAACACACAGCAGAGCCAGGAAACAATTATGCGCAAGGCTGGGTATTAATCACCGACTACTCCCCCCAGCAGAGACACAGTAAACTGAAGACAGTGACAGGCAGGCCAAATATAGCATATTTTTACACTTTTTGGAAAAAAGCCCACTGTCTCTGATATACACTGTATTTCGATTTCCCTGTTGGAGGCTGACTTCGCGTACGGAACGCACAGCAGAGCCAGGAAACAATTATGCGCAAGGCTGGGTATTAATCACCGACTACTACCCCCAGCAGAGACGCAGTAAACTGAAGACAGTGACAGGCAGGCCAAATATAGTATATTTTTACACTTTTTGGGAAAAAGCCCACTGCCTATATAGCCAGTATACCTCTTTCCCTGTACCACTGTCCCTGACTCACCAGTACTACCCTTATACTCTGTAAAATGACTGTAGACTGAGGACGCTATGGTCTGCACGCCCGATATACAAAAAAAAAAAATTGTGCAACACTGCTAAAAGCAGCCTCAACAGTACTGCACACGGTCAGATGTGGCCCTAAGAAGGACCGTTGGGGTTCTTGAAGACAAATATAACACCTAACACTCTCCCTATAGCAGCTACAGCAAGACAGCACTTTCCCTGATCTCTGTCAGCATGCATCTGTGGCCAGCCGCGGGAGGGGCAGATTTAAATACTAGGGTGTCATCTGATCTCCCCAGCCACTCACTGCAGGGGGGGTGGGATAGGGCTGGAATGTCACAGGAGGAAGTTGTAATGCCTTCCCTGTGTCTCTATTGGCCAGAAAAGCGCGCTAATTTCTCAGGGAAGGAAATGTAATGGAGTCGAGCACCGCGTGGTGCTCGTCTCGAGTAACGAGCATCTCGAACACCCTAATACTCGAACGAGTATCAAGCTCGGACGAGTACGCTCGCTCATCTCTAGTAATAACAAAGCATGTCCATTACTTGTACATAAAATTTCATGACGTGACTGTTACATTTATTAGCCTACCAAAGTGTTCTTTAACCATATAGTTTCAAAAAAACACTTAATAATTTTAGCACATGTTTAGCTTTTGTACCCATGTCGTATTATTACATGATAAGCAACAAAATAAAATTAAAGCTGTTATATAACTTTTCATGATTACTTAATATATAGGAAGTTTCATGAATGTTATTTTTTATCACTATTTTAAGTAATAGCTGATTTGACAAAAAAATATGTATAAAAACAAACTAGAACTTTGGATTGAATGTGTCATTCACTGTAAAAAGTAGTAGATATTATTGAGAAAACATATTAGAGATGCCCTTTCTTCGCATATGTGCACTGTGAAGTATTGTATCCATCTTTGAGATTTCAGATCTCTAAGATGAAAAGATTCTTTTATATAGGGATGTAGCTTTGAAAAAAATCTTCAAAGTGTTATGTCAGAAAGCAATGCCAGCACAAGCAGATGAGTAACAATACATATACATACATATAACATATTGCAATCCATTGCCCTCATCTGAATTTAACTAGAGGTCAGTATTATTTAACTTTTATACCTAGCATACTATTCATCATATTTGAAATAGGCAAGTCAAAAAATTGACAATTTCATAAAGTTGAACAAAACATATTAAACATATATGGAATTACTTTTATTCCAATACTAGTAGGACATACATGCTAAAGCAAATAATAGGAATTATTTTTATAAAGGAAGTAGAAGAGATTGCAATTGCACTGGACAGAAATAGAGATGTTCAGTTCAGCAATTAGCAAATGCCCCAGACCAATCCTAAAGTGGCTCTAAAGAGCTCCAGATGAGACTAAGTGAATTAATTCAGTGAAAGAGTGTCAGTCACAGTGATGTAAAGATCCAAAGAATATAGTTATGTTTGGAAATAAGGGAAAGAGAAGAGGCACATAAGGGAATAGGACTGTATAAAAAAAAGCTGTGTCATTAGTGATATTTCAATTTATTTTCTGTTAAATAAGTATTTTAAAATTAAAATAAGTCCCACTTTTGATTACAGAAAAGCTACATTTTTTCTTACATTACGGTATATAGTTTTTTCTAAGGCACTAAAGACACTGTATTTACAGGAAAACTTGGTCCATTATATTATGTGATAGAACATGCTGTAATCTATATATATAAAATTGAATGTATGTCTGCGTGTCTGTCAGTCTGTCTGTTTGTCCTTTATGCGCTACTACACCATTCATCCGATCGCCATGAAACTTTGGGAAGTTGTTGAGTACACTCCTGGGAAGATTATAGGCATAGTACAATTATGCTATGATAAATGGCGCGCGTGCGAGCGTCGTCGACAGTTACGCCCCCCCCCCCCCACGTAGATCGTTTGATTTCCATCACTGTCACTAATTCTCTCACTTCCCGATAGCGTAGAAACTTGAAATTTGGCACGAGCATTGATTATGTCATGAATAGGAAAAGTTTATCGGTCCCAACTTGATTATTCAATTCTATGCACCAAAGAATTAGCGTCCAAATTTTACGTACGGAATGTAATTTTCTCACATAGTAACTTGAAATTTGGCACGAGCATTGATCATGTCATAAATAGGAAAAGTTAATGGGTTCCAACTCGATTATTTCATTCTAAGCGCCAAAGAATTAGCGTCCAAATTTTACGTACGGAATCTAATTTTCTCGCTTCCCAATGTCATAGAAATTTGAAATTTGGCATGAGCATTGATTATGTCATAAATAGGAAAAGTTAATAGGTCCCAACTCAATTATTCAATTCTAAGCACAAAAGAATTAGCATCCAAATTTTATGTACGGAATCTAATTCTCTCACTTCCCAATGTCATAGAAACTTGAAATTTGGCACGAGCATTGATTATGTCATAAATAGGAAAAGTTAATGGGTCCCAACTCGATTATTCAATTCTAAGCGCCAAAGAATTAGTGTCCAAATTTTACGTACGGAATCTAATTTTCTCGCTTCCCAATGTCATAGAAACTTGAAATTTGGCATGAGCATTGATTATGTCATAAATAGGAAAAGTTAATAGGTCCCAACTCAATTATTCAATTCTAAGCACAAAAGAATTAGCGTCCAAATTTTACGTACGGAATCTAATTCTCTCACTTCCCAATGTCATAGAAACTTGAAATTTGGCACGAGCCATGATTATGTCATGAATAGGAAAATGTAATGAGTCCAAACCTGATTATTCAATTCTAAGCACCAAAGAATTAGCGTCCAAATTTTACGTATGGAATCTAATTCTCTCACTTCCCAATGTCATAGAAACTTGAAATTTAGAACGAGCATTGATTATGTCATAATTAGGAAAAGATAATGGGTCCCAACTCGATTATTCGATTCTAAGCGCAAAAGAATTAGCGTCCAAATTTTACGTACGGAATCTAATTTTCTCACTTCCTAATGTCATAGGAACATGAAATTTGGCACGAGCATTGATTATGTCATAAATAGCAAACGTTTAAGGGTCCCAGCTCGATTATTCAATTTTAAGCGCCAAAGAATTAGCGTCCAAATTTTACGTACGGAATCTAATTTTCTCCCTTTCCATTGTCATAGAAACTTGAAATTTGGCACGAGCATTGAGTATGTCAAAAATAGGAAAAGTTAATGGGTCCCAACTCGATTATTCAGTTCTAAGCGCAAAAGAATTAGCGTACAAATTTTACGTACGGAATGTAATTCTCTCACTTCCCAATGTCATAGAAACTTGAAATTTGGCACGAGAATTGATTATGTCAAAAATAGGAAAAGCTAATAGGTCCCAACTTGATTATTCAATTCTGAGCGCCAAAGAATTAGCGTCCAAATTTTACTTACGGAATTTAATTTTCTCACTTCCCAATGTCATAGAAACTTGAAATTTGGCATGAGCATTGATTATGCCATAAATAGGAAAAGTTAATAGGTCCCAACTCGATTATTCAATTCTAAGCGCAAACGAATTAGCGTCCAAATTTTACGTATGGAATCTAATTTTCTCCTTCCCAATGTCATAGAAACTTGAAATTTGGCACGAGCATTGATTATGTCATAATTAGGAAAAGATAATGGGTCCCAACTCGATTATTCGATTCTAAGCGCAAAAGAATTAGCGTCCAAATTTTACGTACGGAATCTAATTTTCTCCCTTTCCATTGTCATAGAAACTTGAAATTTGGCACGAGCATTGAGTATGTCAAAAATAGGAAAAGTTAATGGGTCCCAACTCGATTATTCAGTTCTAAGCGCAAAAGAATTAGCGTACAAATTTTACGTACGGAATGTAATTCTCTCACTTCCCAATGTCATAGAAACTTGAAATTTGGCATGAGCATTGATTATGTCAAAAATAGGAAAAGCTAATAGGTCCCAACTCGATTATTCAATTCTGAGCGCCAAAGAATTAGCGTCCAAATTTTACGTACAGAATTTAATTTTCTCACTTCCCAATGTCATAGAAACTTGAAATTTGGCATGAGCATTGATTATGTCATAAATAGGAAAAGTTAATGGGTCCCAACTCGATTATTTAATTCTAAGCGCAAACGAATTAGCGTCCAAATTTTACGTACGGAATGTAATTTTCTCCTTCCCAATGTCATAGAAACTTGAAATTTGGCACGAGCATTGATTATGCCATAAATAGGAAAAGTTAATGGGTCCCAACTCGATTATTCAATTCTAAGCGCAAACGAACTAGCGTCCAAATTTTACGTATGGAATCTAATTTTCTCCTTCCCAATGTCATAGAAACTTGAAATTTGGCACGAGCATTGATTATGTCATAAATAGGAAAAGTTTATCGGTCCCAACTTGATTATTCAATTCTATGCGCCAAAGAATTAGCGTCCAAATTTTACGTACGGAATGTAATTTTCTCACATAGAAACTTGAAATTTGGCACGAGCATTGATTATGTCATTAATAGGAAAAGTTAATGGGTCCCAACTCGATTATTCAATTCTAAGCGCCAAAGAATTAGCATCCAAATTTTACGTACGGAATCTAATTTTTTCGCTTCCCAATGTCATAGAAACTTGAAATTTCGCATGAGCATTGATTATGTCTAGGGATGAGCGAACGCGTTCGTCCGAGCTTGATATTCGTGCGAATATTAGGGTGTTCGGGATGTTCGTTATTCGTGACGAACACCATGCGGTGTTCTGGTTACTTTCACTTCCTTCCCTGAGACGTTAGCGCGCTTTTCTGGCCAATTGAAAGACAGGGAAGGCATTACAACTTCCCCCTGCAACGTTTAAGCCCTATACCACCCCCCTGCTGTGAGTGGCTGGCGAGATCAGGTGTTCGCCTAATATAAAAGTCGGCCCCTCCCGCGGCTCGCCTCAGATGCGGTGTGAGTTAGATGAGGGACAGTGCTGTTTATACCGGAGCTGCTGTAGGGAAAGAATTGGTAGTTAGTGTAGGCTTCAAGACCCCCCAAAGGTCCTTATTAGGGCCACTGATAGCTGTGTGTTGGCTGCTGTTAGCAGTGGGATTTTTTTTTTCTCAAAATCGCCTCTGCAGACCGTTGCACCTGGCATTAGGGACAGAAGTGCTGCATAGGCAGGGAGAGTGTTAGGAGTGAGTGTAGCCTTCAAGAACCTCAACGGTCCTTTCTAGGGCCATATTTATCCGTGTGCAGTACTGTCCAGGCTGCTGTTGGCTGTGCTGCATTTTTTTTGGGCTTCTCAAAATCGCCTCTGCAGAGCATTCCACCCTCCATTGATACTGCAGGGAAAGAATTGTATAGGCAGGGCCACAACACAGTTATTATTCATAGAATATACGCAGTGCTGCCTGTTGGTGGGAAAAAACTGAAAAGAAATCTATTTGTCCAGCCTGTGTCCGTCCTTACGGGCGGTGGAGACGTGTGAGCTGCGTGAAAAACATTGCTAAATCATACGCACCCAGCTACGCTTTACTGCTGGCTTCGCCATTTGCTTTCCTTAATTGGGAAAAAAAATACCTGCTCTGCCACAGTTAATAACTCTGCTACCCTCACGTTCTGTGACACATAAGCAGGGACACAGCACAGTTATTAAACTTCTCAGGTTCATTGAATATACGCAGTGCTGCCTGTTGGTGGGAAAAAACTGAAAAGAAATCTATTTGTCCAGCCTGTGTCCGTCCTTACGCCTGTGGAGACGTGTGAGCTGCGTGAAAAACATTGCTAAATCATACGCAGCCAGCTACGCTTTACTGCTGGGTTCGCCATTTGCTTTCCTTAATTGGGAAAAAAAATACCTGCTCTCCAAGAGTTATAATAACTCTGCTACCCTCACGTTCTGTGACACATAAGCAGGGACACAGCGCAGTTATTAAACTTCGCAGGTTCATTGAATATACGCAGTGCTGCCTGTTGGTGGGAAAAAACTGAAAAGAAATCTATTTGTCCAGCCTGTGTCCGTCCTTACGCCTGTGGAGACGTGTGAGCTGCGTGAAAAACATTGCTAAATCATACGCAGCCAGCTACGCTTTACTGCTGGGTTCGCCATTTGCTTTCCTTAATTGGGAAAAAAAATACCTGCTCTCCAAGAGTTATAATAACTCTGCTACCCTCACGTTCTGTGACACATAAGCAGGGACACAGCGCAGTTATTAAACTTCGCAGGTTCATTGAATATACGCAGTGCTGCCTGTTGGTGGGAAAAAACTGAAAAGAAATCTATTTGTCCAGCCTGTGTCCGTCCTTACGCCTGTGGAGACGTGTGAGCTGCGTGAAAAACATTGCTAAATCATACGCAGCCAGCTACGCTTTACTGCTGGGTTCGCCATTTGCTTTCCTTAATTGGGAAAAAAAATACCTGCTCTCCAAGAGTTATAATAACTCTGCTACCCTCACGTTCTGTGACACATAAGCAGGGACACAGCGCAGTTATTAAACTTCGCAGGTTCATTGAATATACGCAGTGCTGCCTGTTGGTGGGAAAAAACTGAAAAGAAATCTATTTGTCCAGCCTGTGTCCGTCCTTACGCCTGTGGAGACGTGTGAGCTGCGTGAAAAACATTGCTAAATCATACGCAGCCAGCTACGCTTTACTGCTGGGTTCGCCATTTGCTTTCCTTAATTGGGAAAAAAAATACCTGCTCTCCAAGAGTTATAATAACTCTGCTACCCTCACGTTCTGTGACACATAAGCAGGGACACAGCGCAGTTATTAAACTTCGCAGGTTCATTGAATATACGCAGTGCTGCCTGTTGGTGGGAAAAAACTGAAAAGAAATCTATTTGTCCAGCCTGTGTCCGTCCTTACGGGCGGTGGAGACGTGTGAGCTGCGTGAAAAACATTGCTAAATCATACGCACCCAGCTACGCTTTACTGCTGGCTTCGCCATTTGCTTTCCTTAATTGGGAAAAAAAATACCTGCTCTCCAAGAGTTATAATAACTCTGCTACCCTCACGTTCTGTGACACATAAGCAGGGACACAGCGCAGTTATTAAACTTCGCAGGTTCATTGAATATACGCAGTGCTGCCTGTTGGTGGGAAAAAACTGAAAAGAAATCTATTTGTCCAGCCTGTGTCCGTCCTTACGCCTGTGGAGACGTGTGAGCTGCGTGAAAAACATTGCTAAATCATACGCACCCAGCTACGCTTTACTGCTGGCTTCGCCATTTGCTTTCCTTAATTGGGAAAAAAAAATACCTGCTCTGCCACAGTTAATAACTCTGCTACCCTCACGTTCTGTGACACATAAGCAGGGACACAGCACAGTTATTAAACTTCTCAGGTTCATTGAATATACGCAGTGCTGCCTGTTGGTGGGAAAAAACTGAAAAGAAATCTATTTGTCCAGCCTGTGTCCGTCCTTACGCCTGTGGAGACGTGTGAGCTGCGTGAAAAACATTGCTAAATCATACGCACCCAGCTACGCTTTACTGCTGGCTTCGCCATTTGCTTTCCTTAATTGGGAAAAAAAAATACCTGCTCTGCCACAGTTAATAACTCTGCTACCCTCACGTTCTGTGACACATAAGCAGGGACACAGCACAGTTATTAAACTTAGATAATTCATTCACTAGAGGCAGTGGGGCCTTTCGTTTTCCAAAAAGGGCAAAAATTATATTTGGCCTGCAGTCTTGCGCCAATTTATTTCCTGCCTGGGAAATCTAATCACTGGTAATACAGCATGCTGAGGGGTAGGGGTAAGCCTAGAGGACGTGGACGTGGACGTGGCCGAGGACGCGGAGGGCCAAGTGAGGGTGTGGGCACAGGCCAAGCTCCTGATCCAGGTGTGTCGCAGCTGTCTGCTGCGCGATTAGGAGAGAGGCACGTTTCTGGCGTCCCCACATTCATCGCCCAATTAATGGGTCCACGCGGGAGACGGTTATTAGAAAATGAGCAGTGTGAGCAGGTCCTGTCCTGGATGGCAGAAAGTGCTTCGAGCAACCTATCGTCTACCCGCAGTTCTGCGCCGTCCACTGCTGTCAATCCGAATCCTCTGTCTGCTGCTCCTCCTTCCTCCCAGCCTCCTCACTCCACTACAATGACACCTGCTCAGGAGCGGGAACACTCCCAGGAACTGTTCTCGGGCCCCTGCTTAGATTGGGCAGCAGCGGTTCCTCTCCCACCAGAGGAGTTCATCGTCACTGATGCCCAACCATTCGAAAGTTCCCGGGGTCTGGGGGAAGAGGCTGGGGACTTCCGCCAACTGTCTCAACAACTTTCTGTGGGTGAGGAGGACGATGACGATCAGACACAGTTGTCTTGCAGTGAGGTAGTAGTAAGGGCAGTAAGTCCCAGGGAGCAGCGCACAGAGGATTCGGAGGAAGAGCAGCAGGACGATGAGGTGACTGACCCCACCTGGTGTGCAACGCTTACTCAGGAGGACAGGTCTTCAGAGGGGGAGTCAAGGGCATCAGCAGGGCAGGTTGCAAGAGGCAGTGCAGTGGCCAGGGGTAGAGGCAGGGCCAGACCGAATAATCCACCAAGTGTTTCCCAAAGCGCCCCCTCGCGCCATGCCACCCTGCGGAGGCCGAGGTGCTCTAAGGTCTGGCAGTTTTTCACAGAGACGCCTGACGACCGACGAACAGTGGTGTGCAACCTTTGTCGCGCAAAGCTCAGCCGGGGAGCCAACACCAACAGCCTCACCACCACCACCATGCGCAGACATATGATGGCCAAGCACCCCGCAAGGTGGGACGAAGGCCGTTCACCGCCTCCGGTTTGCACCCCTGCCTCTCCCCCTGTGCCCCAACCTGCCACTGAGATGCAACCCCCCTCTCAGGACACAGGCACTACCGCCTCATGGCCTGCACCCACACCCTCATCTCCGCTGTCCTCGGCCCCATCCAGCAGTGTAGTTCAGCGCACCGTTCAGCCGTCGCTTGCGCAAGTGTTCGAGCGCAAGCGCAAGTACGCCGCCACGCACCCGCACGCTCAAACGTTAACCGTCCGCATCGCAAAATTCATCAGCCTTGAGATGCTGCCGTATAGGGTTGTGGAAACGGAGTCCTTCAAAAGTATCATGGAGGCGGCGGCCCCGCGCTACTCAGTTCCCAGTCGCCACTACTTTTCCCGATGTGCCGTCCCAGCCCTGCACGACCACGTCTCCCGCAACATTGTACGCGCCCTCACCAATGCGGTTACTGCCACGGTCCACTTAACTACGGACACGTGGACAAGCACAGGCGGGCAGGGCCACTACATCTCCCTGACGGCACATTGAGTGAATTTAGTGGAGGCTGGGACAGAGTCAGAGCCTGGGACCGCTCACGTCCTACCCACCCCCAGAATTGCGGGCCCCAGCTCGGTGGTGGTATCTGCGGAGGTGTATGCTTCCTCCACTAAAGCACCCTCCTCCTCCTCCTCCTCCTCTGTCTCACAATCAAGATGTGTTAGCAGCAGCATGTCGCCAGCAGTCGGTGTCGCGCGGTGTGGCAGCACAGCGGTGGGCAAGCGTCAGCAGGCCGTGCTGAAACTACTCAGCTTAGGCGATAAGAGGCACACGGCCCACGAACTGCTGCAGGGTCTGACACAGCAGACCGACCGCTGGCTTGCGCCGCTGAGCCTCCAACCGGGCATGGTCGTGTGTGACAACGGCCGTAACCTGGTGGCGGCTCTGCAGCTCGGCAGCCTCACGCACGTGCCATGCCTGGCCCACGTCTTTAATTTGGTGGTTCAGCGCTTTCTGAAAAGCTACCCACGCTTGTCAGACCTGCTCGTAAAGGCGCGCCGGCTCTGCGCACATTTCCGCAAGTCCCACACGGACGCTGCCACCCTGCGCACCCTGCAACATCACTTTAAGCTGCCAGTGCACCGACTGCTGTGCGACGTGCCCACACGGTGGAACTCTACGCTCCACATGTTGGCCAGGCTCTATGAACAGCGTAGAGCTATAGTCGAATACCAACTCCAACATGGGCGGCGCAGTGGGAGTCAGCCTCCTCAATTCCTTTCAGAAGAGTGGGCCTGGTTGGCAGACATCTGCCATGTCCTTGGTAATTTTGAGGAGTCTACCCAGGTGGTGAGCGGCGATGCTACAATCATTAGCGTCACCATTCCTCTGCTATGCATCTTGAGAAATTCCCTGCAAACCATAAAGGCAGCTGCTTTGCGCTCGGAAACGGGGGCGGGGGAAGACAGTATGCCGCTGGATAATCAGGGCACCCTCCTGTCTATTTCTCAGCGCGTACAGGAGGAGGAGGAGGAGCATGAGGAGGATGAGGAGGAGGGGGAAGAGACAGCTTGGCCCGCTGCTGACGGTACACCGGCTGATTGCCTGTCATCCTTTCAGCGTGTATGGCCTGAGGAGGAGGAGGAGGAGGAGGATCCTGAAAGTGATCTTCCTAGTGAAGACAGCCATGTGTTGCGTACAGGTACCCTGGCACACATGGCTGACTTCATGTTAGGATGCCTTTCTCGTGACCCTCGCGTTGCACGCATTCTGGCCACTACGGATTACTGGGTGTACACACTGCTCGATCCACGGTATAAGGAGAACCTGCCCACTCTGATTCCCGAAGAGGAAAGGGGTTCGAGAGTGTTGCTATACCACAGGACCCTTGCGGACAAGCTGATGGTAAAATTCCCAGCCGACAGCGCTAGTGGCAGAAGGCGCAGTTCCGAGGGCCATGTTGCAGGGGATGTGCGTAGATCGAGCAGCATGTACATCCCAGGCAGTGCAACAGTCTTTAAGGGCCTGGCCAGCTTTATGGCTCCCCACCAAGACTGTGTCACCGCTCCCCAGTCACGGCTGAGTCGGCGGGAGCACTGCAAAAGGATGGTGAGGGAGTACGTAGCGGATCGCACGACCATCCTTGGTGACGCCTCTGCCCCCTACAACTACTGGGTGTCGAAGCTGGACACGTGGCCTGAACTAGCCCTGTATGCCCTTGAGGTGCTTGCTTGTCCTGCGGCTAGCGTGTTGTCGGAGAGGGTGTTTAGTGCGGCTGGGGGAATCATCACCGATAAGCGTAGCCGCTTGTCAACCGACAGTGCCGACAGGCTAACACTCATCAAGATGAACAAAGGCTGGATTTCGCCAGACTTCTGTTCTCCACCAGCGGACAGCAGCGATACGTAAGCAATACGTAGGCTGCACCCGCGGATGGAAGCTACGTTCTCTCTCACCATCCAAAACGGGGACATTTGTGCTTCATCAATCTGTGTCTAATATTCCTCCTCCTCCTCCTCCTGCTCCTCCTCCTGAAACCTCACGTAATCACGCTGAACGGGCAATTTTTCTTAGGGCCACAAGGCTCACTCAAATAATTTTTCAGAACAATTTTTATAAGTTTCAATTAGCTTAAAAGCGTTGGAACTTTAACTTGAACCAATTTTTCGTTACACTGGGCTGCCTCCAGGCCTAGTTACCACTTAAGCCACATTAACCAAAGCGATTCACCTGCCATCTTGGTTGGGCATGGCCAATTTTTACTGAGGTACATTAGTACTGTTGGTACACCAATTTTTTGGGGCCCTCACCTACAGTGTAATCATAGTAATTTCTATGTTCTTCGCCTGCACTCATGGTACAGAAAGGTGTGTGGGGTTGGCCTACAGTTTAGCTACATAAATGTCACTTGTGCCTTGGCTATACTAAGGCTACTGAAATGGAACGAAGACTGCGCTCCCGCTATACTGCTGCTTCAGAATTGTTACTGGGGCCTGTCTTGAGTGCTACTATTGCTTACATGGAACGAAGACTGCGCTCCCGCTATACTGCTGCTTCAGAATTGTTACTGGGGCCTGTCTTGAGTGCTACTATTGCTTACATGGAACGAAGACTGCGCTCCCGCTATACTGCTGCTTCAGAATTGTTACTGGGGCCTGTCTTGAGTGCTACTATTGCTTACATGGAACGAAGACTGCGCTCCCGCTATACTGCTGCTTCAGAATTGTTACTGGGGCCTGTCTTGAGTGCTACTATTGCTTACATGGAACGAAGACTGCGCTCCCGCTATACTGCTGCTTCAGAATTGTTACTGGGGCCTGTCTTGAGTGCTACTATTGCTTACATGGAACGAAGACTGCGCTCCCGCTATACTGCTGCTTCAGAATTGTTACTGGGGCCTGTCTTGAGTGCTACTATTGCTTACATGGAACGAAGACTGCGCTCCCGCTATACTGCTGCTTCAGAATTGTTACTGGGGCCTGTCTTGAGTGCTACTATTGCTTACATGGAACGAAGACTGCGCTCCCGCTATACTGCTGCTTCAGAATTGTTACTGGGGCCTGTCTTGAGTGCTACTATTGCTTACATGGAACGGACACGTGGAGAGGACACGTAGTGCCTCAAAAACATCCCCCTCCTCCTCCAACAGGGAAAACATTGTTGGCAAATGCCTTTGCATTGGTTCGTCTGGCGGCAGTCCAAGAATTTCACCTTTACCGACACTACAAGAGAGCCCCCCCACCATCCCCCCGCCACGGCCCACTTAATCCTGGCCACATTCCGAAAACCAACAAAATACAACCGTGGTACTAGGTCCGCAGTCACCACCACATTACCACCAACGCGGTTACTGTTAAGGTGCATATAACCAGTCTGACTGGGGCATGCAGACACCTTGACAGAATGAATAGTGTGTGGCACATAGGTTCCCCATTGCTATGCCCACGTGTGCAGCTCCTGATGGCGGTGGCACAGGATTGTATTTCTCATTGCTTCTGTACAGCATTGTGGGCTATCGCCCCGCCCCTATTAAAGAGGGTCGCTACCTAGCCGTGCCAACCCTGTGCAGTGTGTGCCTGCGGTCCCTCGTCGTGGCAGACGCACTTCTAAATAGACATGAGGGTGGTGTGGCATGAGGGCAGCTGAAGGCTGCGCAGGGACAGTTTGGTGTGCGCTGTGGGGGGGAGGGGGTGCGGTTGGGCAGCATGTAACTCAGGAGAAGTGGCAGTGGAGTGTCATGCAGGCAGTGATTTTGCTTTGTTGGAGGTAGTGTGGTGCTTAGCAAAGGTATGCCATGCTAATGAGCGCTTTTCAGAAGTAAAAGTTGTTGGGAGGGGGGGGGGCCCACTCTTGCCGCTATTGTGGCTTAATAGTGGGACCTGTGAACTTAGGATGCAGCCCAACATGTAGCCCCTCGCCTGCCCTATCCGTCACTGTGTCATTCCCATCACTTTCCTGAATTGCCCAGATTTTCACACATGAAAACCTTAGCGAGCATCGGCGAAATACAAAAATGTTCTGGTCGCCCATTGACTTCAATGGGGTTCGTTGTTCGAAACGAACCCTCGAGCATCACGGGAAGTTCGTTACGAATAACGAACACCTGAACATTTTGGTGTTCGCTCATCTCTAATTATGTCATAAATAGGAAAAGTTAATAGGTCCCAACTCCATTATTCAATTCTAAGCGCCAAAGAATTAGAGTCCAAATTTTACGTACGGAATCCAATTCTCTCACTTCCCAATGTAATAGAAACTTGAAATTTGGCACGAGCATTGATTATGTCATAAATAGGAAAAGTTAATGGGTCCCAACTCGATTATTCAATTCTAAGCGCCAAAGAATTAGCGTCCAAATTTTACGTACGGAATCTAATTTTCTCACTTCCCAATGTCATAGAAACTTAAAATTTGGCACGAGCATTGATTATGTCATAAATAGGAAAAGCTAATGGGTTCCAACTCGATTATTCAATTCTAAGCGTAAAAGAATTAGCGTCCAAATTTTATGTACAGAATCTAATTCTCTCACTTCCTGATGTCATAAAAACTTGAAATTTGGCACGAGCATTGATTATGTCATAAATAGGAAAAGCTAATGGGTCCCAAGACGATTATTCAATTCTAAGCGCAAAAGAATTAGCGTCCAAATTTTACGTACGGAATCTAATTCTCTCACTTCCTGATGTCATCTATATATATATATATAAAGGAATATATGTCTGTCTGTCTGTCCTTTTTGCGCTACTACACCATTCATCTAATCGCCATGAAACTTTGGGAAGTTGTTGAGTACACTCCTGGGAAGATTACTGGCATAGTACATCTATCCCACGATAGGTGGCATGCGTGCGAGCATCATCGACAGTTATGCCCCCCAGACAAAGATCGTTTGATTTCCATCTCAAGCACAAAAGCAAAAGGCATTACGAGCAACGGGATGCATGTTCAACTACAAAATGATGCATCCGCCGAACGTTTCGCAAGACAATTGCTGGATATTGAGAATGCTGAGGTAAAATGAAAGCTGTGCTGTGATTGGTTGCTATTTCTTATACTGCTGAGGTAACATGAAAGTTGTGCTGTGATTGGTTGCTATATATTATACCGCTGAGGCAACATGAAAGCTGTGCTGTTATTGGTTGCTATATATTATACTGCTCTGGTAACATGAAAGCTGCTGTGCTGTGATTGGTTGATATATATTATACCGCCGAGGTAACTTGAAAGTTGCGCTGTGATTGGTTGTTATCTAGATATATAAAAACGAATGTATGTATGTATGTCTGTCTTCGCAGCAACGGGCGACGGGTAAGCTAGTCTATATATATAAAATTGAATGTATGCGTGTGTGTCTGTCTGCGTGCGTGTCTGTTTGTCCTTTATGCGCTACTACACCATTTATCCGATCACCATGAAACTTTGGGAAGTTGTTGAGTACACTTCTGGGAAGATTATAGGCATAGTACAAATATCCTATGATAAATGGCGCGCGTGCTTGCGTCGTCGACAGTTACGACCCCCCCCCCCCACGTAGATCGTTCGATTTCCATCAGTGCCACTAATTCTCTCACTTCCCGATGTTGTAGAAACATGAAATTTGGCACGAGCATTGACTATGTCATAAATAGGAAAAGGTAATGGATCCCAACTCGATTATTCAATTGTAAGCGCCAAAGAATTAGCGTCCAAATTTTACGTACGGAATCTAATTTTCTCGCTTCCCAACGTCATAGAAACTTGAAATTTGGCACAAGCATTGAGTATGTCAAAAATAGGAAAAGTTAATGGGTCCCAACTCGATTATTCAGTTCTAAGCGCAAAAGTATTAGCGTCCAAATTTTACGTACAGAATTTAATTTTCTCACTTCCCAATGTCATAGAAACTTGAAATTTGGCATGAGCATTGATTATGTCATAAATAGGAAAAGTTAATGGGTCCCAACTCGATTATTTAATTCTAAGCGCAAACGAATTAGCGTCCAAATTTTACGTACGGAATGTAATTTTCTCCTTCCCAATGTCATAGAAACTTGAAATTTGGCACGAGCATTGATTATGCCATAAATAGGAAAAGTTAATGGGTCCCAACTCGATTATTCAATTCTAAGCGCAAACGAACTAGCGTCCAAATTTTACGTATGGAATCTAATTTTCTCCTTCCCAATGTCATAGAAACTTGAAATTTGGCACGAGCATTGATTATGTCATAAATAGGAAAAGTTTATCGGTCCCAACTTGATTATTCAATTCTATGCGCCAAAGAATTAGCGTCCAAATTTTACGTACGGAATGTAATTTTCTCACATAGAAACTTGAAATTTGGCACGAGCATTGATTATGTCATTAATAGGAAAAGTTAATGGGTCCCAACTCAATTATTCACTTCTAAGCACCAAAGAATTAGCGTCCAAATTTTACGTATGGAATCTAATTCTCTCACTTCCCAATGTCATAGAAACTTGAAATTTGGCATGAGCATTGATTCTGCCATAAATAGGAAAAGTTAATGGGTCCCAACTCGATTATTCAATTCTAAGCGCAAACGAATTAGCGTCCAAATTTTACGTATGGAATCTAATTTTCTCCTTCCCAATGTCATAGAAACTTGAAATTTGGCACGAGCATTGATTATGTCATAAATAGGAAAAGTTAATGGGTCCCAACTTGATTATTCAATTCTAAGCGCAAAAGAATAAGCCTGCAAATTTTACGTACGGAATCTAATTCTCTCACTTCCCAATGTCATAGAAACTTGAAATTTGGCACGAGCATTGATTATGTCAAAAATAGGAAAAGCTAATAGGTCTCAAATCGATTATTCAATTCTGAGCGCCAAAGAATTAGCGTCCAAATTTTACGTACGGAATCTAATTTTCTCACTTCCCAATGTCATAGAAACTTGAAATTTGGCATGAGCATTGATTATGTCATAAATAGGAAAAGTTAATGGGTCCCAACTCGATTATTCAATTCTAAGCGCAAAAGAATGAGCGTCCAAATTTTATGTACAGAATCTAATTTTCTCACATCCCAATGTCATAGAAACTTGAAATTTGGCACGAGCATTGATTATGTCATAAATAGGAAAAGTTAATGGGTCCCAACTCGATTATTCAATTCTAAGCGCAAAAGAATTAGCCTGCAAATTTTACGTATGGAATCTAATTCTCTCACTTCCCAATGTCATAGAAACTTGAAATTTGGCACGAGCATTGATTATGTCAAAAATAGGAAAAGCTAATAGGTCCCAAATCGATTATTCAATTCTGAGCGCCAAAGAATTAGCGTCCAAATTTTACGTACGGAATCTAATTTTCTCACTTCCCAATGTCATAGAAACTTGAAATTTGGCATGAGCATTGATTATGTCATAAATAGGAAAAGTTAATGGGTCCCAACTCGATTATTCAATTCTAAGCGCAAAAGAATGAGCGTCCAAATTTTATGTACAGAATCTAATTTTCTCACATCCCAATGTCATAGAAACTTGAAATTTGGCACGAGCATTGATTTGTCATAAATAGGAAAAGGTAATAAGTCCCAACTTGATTATTCAATTCTAAGCGCCAAAGAATTAGCGTACAAATTTTACGTACGGAATCTAATTTTCTCCTTCCCAATGTCATAGAAACTTGAAATTTGGCACGAGCATTGATTATGTCATAAATAGGAAAAGTTAATAGGTCCCAACTCCATTATTCAATTCTAAGCGCCAAAGAATTAGCGTCCAAATTTTACGTACGGAATCTAATTTTCTCACTTCCCAATGTCATAGAAACTTGAAATTTGGCACGAGCATTGATTATGTCATAAATAGGAAAAGTTAATGGGTCCCAACTCGATTATTCAATTCTAAGCGCAAAAGAATTAGCCTGCAAATTTTACGTATGGAATCTAATTCTCTCACTTCCCAATGTCATAGAAACTTGAAATTTGGCACGAGCATTGATTATGTCAAAAATAGGAAAAGCTAATAGGTCCCAAATCGATTATTCAATTCTGAGCGCCAAAGAATTAGCGTCCAAATTTTACGTACGGAATCTAATTTTCTCACTTCCCAATGTCATAGAAACTTGAAATTTGGCATGAGCATTGATTATGTCATAAATAGGAAAAGTTAATGGGTCCCAACTCGATTATTCAATTCTAAGCGCAAAAGAATGAGCGTCCAAATTTTATGTACAGAATCTAATTTTCTCACATCCCAATGTCATAGAAACTTGAAATTTGGCACGAGCATTGATTTGTCATAAATAGGAAAAGGTAATAAGTCCCAACTTGATTATTCAATTCTAAGCGCCAAAGAATTAGCGTACAAATTTTACGTACGGAATCTAATTTTCTCCTTCGCAATGTCATAGAAACTTGAAATTTGGCACGAGCATTGATTATGTCATAAATAGGAAAAGTTAATAGGTCCCAACTCCATTATTCAATTCTAAGCGCCAAAGAATTAGCGTCCAAATTTTACGTACGGAATCTAATTTTCTCACTTCCCAATGTCATAGAAACTTAAAATTTGGCATGAGCATTGATTATGTCATAAATAGGAAAAGCTAATGGGTTCCAACTCGATTATTCAATTCTAAGCGTAAAAGAATTAGCGTCCAAATTTTATGTACAGAATCTAATTCTCTCACTTCCTGATGTCATAAAAACTTGAAATTTGGCACGAGCATTGATTATGTCATAAATAGGAAAAGCTAATGGGTCCCAAGACGATTATTCAATTCTAAGCGCAAAAGAATTAGCGTCCAAATTTTTCGTACGGAATCTAATTCTCTCACTTCCTGATGTCATCTATATATATATATAAAGGAATATATGTCTGTCTGTCTGTCCTTTTTGCGCTACTACACCATTCATCTAATCGCCATGAAACTTTGGGAAGTTGTTGAGTACACTCCTGGGAAGATTACTGGCATAGTACATCTATCCCACGATAGGTGGCATGCGTGCGAGCATCATCGACAGTTATGCCCCCCAGACAAAGATCGTTTGATTTCCATCTCAAGCACAAAAGCAAAAGGCATTACGAGCAACGGGATGCATGTTCAACTACAAAAAGATGCATCCGCCGAACGTTTCGCAAGACAATTGCTGGATATTGAGAATGCTGAGGTAAAATGAAAGCTGTGCTGTGATTGGTTGCTATTTCTTATACTGCTGAGGTAACATGAAAGTTGTGCTGTGATTGGTTGCTATATATTATACCGCTGAGGCAACATGAAAGCTGTGCTGTTATTGGTTGCTATATATTATACTGCTCTGGTAACATGAAAGCTGCTGTGCTGTGATTGGTTGATATATATTATACCGCCGAGGTAACTTGAAAGTTGCGCTGTGATTGGTTGTTATCTAGATATATAAAAACGAATGTATGTATGTATGTCTGTCTTCGCAGCAACGCACGACGGGTAAGCTAGTCTATATATATAAAATTGAATGTATGCGTGTGTGTCTGTCTGCGTGCGTGTCTGTTTGTCCTTTAT
The DNA here is from genome assembly GCF_035609145.1 of Eleutherodactylus coqui. Taxonomy (NCBI): domain Eukaryota; kingdom Metazoa; phylum Chordata; class Amphibia; order Anura; family Eleutherodactylidae; genus Eleutherodactylus; species Eleutherodactylus coqui. The sequence goes on along the minus strand of NC_089837.1, from coordinate 260,508,643 downwards.
GCGCTACTACACCATTCATCCGATCACCATGAAACTTTGGGAAGTTGTTGAGTACACTTCTGGGAAGATTATAGGCATAGTACAAATATCCTATGATAAATGGCGCGCGTGCTTGCGTCGTCGACAGTTACGACCCCCCCCCCCACGTAGATCGTTCGATTTCCATCATTGCCACTAATTCTCTCACTTCCCGATGTTGTAGAAACATGAAATTTGGCACGAGCATTGACTATGTCATAAATAGGAAAAGGTAATGGATCCCAACTCGATTATTCAATTGTAAGCGCCAAAGAATTAGCGTCCAAATTTTACGTACGGAATCTAATTTTCTCGCTTCCCAACGTCATAGAAACTTGAAATTTGGCACAAGCATTGATTATGTCATAAATAGGAAAAACTAATGGGTCCCAACTCGATTATTCAATTCCATACGCCAAAGAATTAGCGTCCAAATTTTACGTATGGAATGTAATTTTCTCACATAGAAACATGAAATTTGGCACAGGCATTGAATATGTCATAAATAGGAAACGCTAATGGGTCCCAACTCGATTATTCAATTCTATGCGCCAAAGAATTAGCGTCCAAATTTTACATACGGAATGTAATTTTCTCACATAGAAACATTAAATTTGGCACGGGCATTGAATATGTCATAAATAGGAAAAGCTAATGGGTCCCAAGACGATTATTCAATTCTAAGCGCAAAACAATTAGCGTCCAAATTTTACGTACGTAATCTAATTCTCTCACTTCCTGATATATATAAAGGAATGTATGTCTGTCTGTCCTTTATGCATTACTACACCATTCATCCAATTGCCATGAGACTTTGGGAAGTTGTTGAGTACACTCCTGGGAAGATTATAGGCATAGTACAACTATCCTACGATAGGTGGCGCGCGTGCGAGCATCGTCGACAGTTATGCCCCCCAGACAAAGATCGTTTGATTTCCATCTCAAGCACGAAAGCAAAAGGCATTACGAGCAACGGGATGAGTGTTCAACCAGAAAATGATGCATCCGCCGAACGTTTCGCAAGACAATTGCTGGATATTGAGAATGCTGAGGTAAAATGAAAGCTGTGCTGTGATTGGTTGCTATTTCTTATACTGCTGAGGTAACATGAAAGCTGTGCTGTGATTGGTTGCTATATATAATACCGCAGAGGTAACATGAAAGCTGTGCTGTGATTGGTGGCTACTTCTTATACTACTGAGGTTGCATGAAAGCTGTGCTGCGATTCGTTGTTATATATTATACCACTGAGGTAACATGAAAGCTGCGCTGTGATTGGTTGCTATATATAATACCGCAGAGGTAACATGAAAGCTGCGCTGTGATTGGTTGCTATTTTTTATATTGCTGAGGCAGAATAAAAGTTGCACTGTGATTGGTTGTTATTTCTCTTACTGCTGAGGTAACATGAAAGCTGCCCTGTGATTGGTTGTTATATTTTATACTGCTAAGGTAACATGAAAGCTGCGCTGTGATTGGTTGTTATATATTATACCACTGAGGTAACATGAAAGCTGCGCTGTGATTGGTTGTTATCTAGATATATAAAAACGAATGAATGTATGTCTGTCTGTCTTCGCAGCAACGAGCGACGGGTAAGCTAGTGTTTTATAACGAACCCCATTGAAGTCAATGGGCGACCCGAGCATTTTTGTATTTCGCCGATGCTCGCTAAGGTTTTCATGTGTGAAAATCTGGGCAATTCAAGAAAGTGATGGGAACGACACAGCAACGGATAGGGCAGGCGAGGGGCTACATGTTGGGCTGCATCTCAAGTTCACAGGTCCCACTATTAAGCCACAATAGCGGCAAGAGTGGGTGCCCCCCCTCCCAACAACTTTTACTTCTGAAAAGCCCTCATTAGCATGGCATACCTTAGCTAAGCACCACACTACCTCCAACAAAGCACAATCACTGCCTGCATGACACTCCGCTGCCACTTCTCCTGTGTTACATGCTGCCCAACCCCCCCCCCCCACGACCCAGTGTCCACAGCGCACACCAAACTGTCCCTGCCCAGCCTTAAGCTGCCCTCATGCCACGCCACCCTCATGTCTATTTATAAGTGCGTCTGCCACAGGAAAAGCAGGCACACACTGCAGAGGGTTGGCATGGCTAGGCAGCGACCCCCCCCATAAAAGGGGCGGGCCGATAGTCCACAATGCTGTACAGAAGCAATGAGAAATCCAATCCTGTGCCACCTCCATCTGGAGCTGCACACGTGGGCATAGCAATGGGGAACCTATGTGCCACACACTATTCATTCTGTCAAGGTGTCTGCACGCCCCAGTCAGACCGCGGTTTTTTATAAATAGTCACAGGCAGGTACAACTCCGCAATGGGAATTCCGTGTGCACCCACAGCATGGGTGGCTCCCTGGAACCCACCGGCGGTACATAAAAATATCCCATTGCATTGCCCAACACAGCTGAGGTAGTAATGTCGTGCTTAATGCAGGTGGGCTTCGGCCTACACTGCATGCCCCAGTCAGACTGGGGTTCTTTAGAAGTGGAAACAGATGCATTTACAACTCCCTGTGGACCGACAGCATGGGTGGGTGCCAGGAAGCCACCAGCGGTACATAAAAATATCCCATTGCAGTGCCCATCACAGCTGAGGTAGTAATGTCATGTTTAATGCAGGTGGGCTTCGGCCCACACTGCATGCCCCAGTCAGACTGGGGTTCTTTAGAAGTGGACAGATGTAGGTTAAACTCCGTGTGCACCCACAGCATGGGTGGCTCCCTGGAACCCACCGGTGGTACATAAAAATATCCCATTGCATTGCCCAACACAGCTGAGGTAGTAATGTCGTGCTTAATACAGGTGGGCTTCGGCCCACACTGCATGCCCCAGTCAGACTGGGGTTCTTTAGAAGTGGAAACAGATGCATTTACAACCCCCTGTGGACCGACAGCATGGGTGGGTGCCAGGAAGCCACCGGCGGTACATAAAAATATCCCATTGCAGTGCCCATCACAGCTGAGGTAGTAATGTCATGTTTAATGCAGGTGGGCTTCGGCCCACACTGCATGCCCCAGTCAGACTGGGGTTCTTTAGAAGTGGACAGATGTAGGTTAAACTCCGTGTGCACCTACAGCATGGGTGGCTCCCTGGAACCCACCGGTGGTACATAAATATATCCCATTGCAGTGCCCTACTCAGCAGAGCTAACGTCAGATACAATACAGGTGGGCTTTAGCCCACACTGCATGCCCCAGTCAGACTGGTAATATGTACCTTAACAGTAACCTCGTTGGTGGTAATGTGGTGGTGACTGCGGACCTAGTAGCGCGGTTTTATTTAGTTGGTTTTCGGAATGTGGCCATGATTAAGTGGGCCGTGGAGGGGGGATGGTGGTGGTGCTCTCTTGTAGTGTCGTTAAAGGTGAAATTCTTGGACTGCCACCAGACGGACCAATGCAAAGGTATTTGCCAAGACTGTTTTCATTGTTGGAGGATGAGGGGGATGTTTTGGAGGCACTATGTGTCCTCTCCACGTGTCCGTGGTTATATGCACCTTAACAGTAACAGCGTTGGTGGGAAATGGCCTCGCCACCATCATGTCTTTGTGAAGCCTCTGTTTCCACACCCCAGTGACATACCATTAGCTGCGGTATAGGCAGAGCCCCGAATTATTAGCATTTCAGCAGTAGTATTAGGGACAGGCCCCACTAACATATCACTAGCAGCAGTATAGGGGGAGCGCAGTCTTAGTTCCATTTCAGTAATAGTAGCACTCAAGACAGGCCCCAGTAACAATTCCGAAGCAGCAGTATAGGAGGAGCGCAGTCTTAGTTCCATTTCAGTAATAGTAGCACTCAAGACAAGCCCCAGTAACAATTCCGAAGCAGCAGTATAGGAGGAGCGCAGTCTTAGTTCCATTTCAGTAATAGTAGCACTCAAGACAAGCCCCAGTAACAATTCCGAAGCAGCAGTATAGGAGGAGCGCAGTCTTAGTTCCATTTCAGTAATAGTAGCACTCAAGACAAGCCCCAGTAACAATTCCCATTGCAGCAGTTTAGGGAGATAACAGTCTCTTTCACATTTCAGTAGTTGCAGTATAGACAAGGCCCCAGTTACATTTATGTAGCAAAAGTGTAGGCCAACCCCACACACCTTTCTGTACCATGAGTGCAGGCGAAGAACATAGAAATTACAATGATTACACTGTAGGTGAGGGCCCAAAAAAATTGGTATAGCAACAGGACTAATGTACCTCAGAAAAAATTGGCCATGCCCAACCAAGATGGCAGGTGAAACCCATTAATCGCTTTGGTTAATGTGGCTGAAGTGGTAACTAGGCCTGGAGGCAGCCCAGTTTAACGAAAAATTGGTTCAAGTTAAAGTTTCATCGCTTGTAAGAGCATTGAAACGTATAAAAATTGTTTGGAAAAATTATATGAGTGAGCCTTGTGGCCCAAAGAAAAATTGCCCGTTCGGCGTGATTACGTGAGGTTTCAGGAGGAGGAGCAGGAGGAGGAGGAGGAATATTATACACAGATTGATGAAGCAGAAATGTCACCGTTTTGGATGGTGATACAGAACGATGCTTCCATCCGCGGGTGCAGCCTACGTATTGTTTAGGTATCGCTGCTGTCCGCTGGTGGAGAAGAGAAGTCTGGGGAAATCCAGGCTTTGTTCATCTTGATGAGTGTAAGCCTGTCGGCACTGTCGGTTGACAGGCGTGTACGCTTATCTGTGATGATTCCCCCAGCCGCACTAAACACCCTCTCTGACAAGACGCTAGCCGCAGGACAAGCAAGCACCTCCAGGGCATACAGCGCGAGTTCAGGCCACGTGTCCAGCTTCGACACCCAGTAGTTGTAGGGGGCAGAGGCGTCACGGAGGACGGTCGTGCAATCGGCTATGTACTCCCTCACCATCCTTTTACAGTGCTCCCGCCGACTCAGCCTTGACTGGGGAGCGGTGACACAGTCTTGGTGGGGAGCCATAAAGCTGTCCAGGGCCTTAAAGAGTGTTGCACTGCCTGTGCTGAACATGCTGCTCGATCTCCGCACCTCCCCTACTACCTGGCCCTCGGAACTGCGCCTTCTGCCACTAGCGCTGTCGGAGGGGAATTTTACCATCAGCTTGTCCGCCAGGGTCCTGTGGTATAGCAACACTCTCGAACCCCTTTCCTCTTCGGGAATGAGAGTGGAAAGGTTCTCCTTATACCGTGGGTCGAGCAGTGTGTACACCCAGTAATCCATAGTGGCCAGAATGCGTGCAACACGAGGGTCACGAGAAAGGCATCCTAACATGAAGTCAGCCATGTGTGCCAGGGTACCTGTACGCAACACATGGCTGTCTTCACTAGGAAGATCACTTTCAGGATCCTCCTCCTCCTCCTCCGCCTCCTCCTCCTCAGGCCATACACGCTGAAAGGATGACAGGCAAGCAGCATGGGTACCGTCAGCAGTGGGCCAAGCTGTCTCTTCCCCCTCCTCCTCATCCTCCTCATGCTCCTCCTCCTCCTCCTCAACGTGCTGAGATATAGACAGGAGGGTGCTCTGACTATCCAGCGACATACTGTCTTCCCCCGCCTCCGTTTCCGAGCGCAAAGCATTTGCCTTTATGCTTTGCAGGGAACTTCTCAAGAGGCATAGCAGAGGAATGGTGACGCTAATGATTGCAGCATCGCCTCTCACCACCTGGGTAGACTCCTCAAACTTTCCAAGGACCTGGCAGATGTCTGCCAACCAGGCCCACTCTTCTGAAAATAATTGAGGAGGCTGACTCCCACTGCGCCGCCCATGTTGGAGTTGGTATTCCACTATAGCTCTACGCTGCTCATAGAGCCTGGCCAACATGTGGAGCGTAGAGTTCCACCGTGTGGGCCCGTCGCACAGCAGTCGGTGCACTGGCAGATTAAACCGATGTTGCAGTGTCCGCAGGGTGGCAGCGTCCGTGCGGGACTTGCGGAAATGTGCGCAGAGCCGGTGCACCTTTACGAGCAGGTCTGACAAGCGTGGGTAGCTTTTCAGAAACCGCTGAACCACCAAATTAAAGACGTGGGCCAGGCATGGCACGTGCGTGAGGCTGCCGAGCTGCAGAGCCGCCACCAGGTTACGGCCGTTGTCACACACGCCCATGCCCGGTTGGAGGCTCAGCGGCGCAAGCCAACGGTCGGTCTGCTCTGTTAGACCCCACAGCAGTTCGTGGGCCGTGTGCCTCTTCTCTCCTAAGCTGAGTAGTTTCAGCACGGCCTGCTGACGCTTGCCCACCGCTGTGCTACCACGTCGCGCGACACCGACTGCTGGTGACGTCCTGCTGCTGCTGACACATCTAGATTGCGAGACAGAGGTTGAGGAGGAGGAGGAAGGTGCTTTAGTGGAGGAAGCATACACCGCCGAACATACCACCACCGAGCTGGGGCCCGCAATTCTGGGGGTGGGTAGGACGTGAGCGGTCACAGGCTCTGACTCTGTCCCAGCCTCCACTAAATTCACCCAATGTGCCGTCAGGGAGATGTAGTGGCCCTGCCCGCCTGTGCTTGTCCACGTGTCCGTTGTTAAGTGGACCTTGCCACTAACCGCATTGGTGAGGGCGCGTACAATGTTGCGGGAGACGTGGTCGTGCAGGGCTGGGATGGCACATCTGGAAAAGTAGTGGCGACTAGGAACTGAGTAGCGTGGGGCCGCCGCCGCGATCATACTTTTGAAGGACTCCGTTTCCACAACCCTATACGGCAGCATCTCAAGGCTGATAAATTTCGCTATGTGGACGGTTAACGCTTGAGCGTGCGGGTGCATGGCGGCGTACTTGCGCTTGCGCTCAAAGACTTGCGCTAGCGACGGCTGGACGGTGCGGTGCGAGACATTGCTGGATGGGGCCGAGGACAGCGGAGGTGAGGGTGTGGGTGCAGGCCAGGAGACGGTAGTGCCTGTGTCCTGAGAGGGGGGTTGGATCTCAGTGGCAGGTTGGGGCACAGGGGAAGAGGCAGCGGTGCAAACCGGAGGCGGTGAACGGCCTTCGTCCCACCTTGTGGGGTGCTTGGCCATCATATGTCTGCGCATGCTGGTGGTGGTGAGGCTTTTGGTGGTGGCTCCCCGGCTGATCTTGGCGCGACAAAGGTTGCGCACCACTGTTCGTCGGTCGTTAGGCGTCTCTGTGAAAAACTGCCAGACCTTAGAGCACCTCGGCCTCTGCAGGGTGGCATGGCACGAGGGTGCGCTTTGGGAAACAGTTGGTGGATTATTCGGTCTGGCCCTGCCTCTACCCCTGGACACCGCACTGCCTCTTGCAACCTGCCCTGCTGCTGCCCTTGCCTCCCCCTCTGAAGACCTGTCCTGAGTAGGCGTTGCACACCAGGTGGGGTCAGTCACCTCATCGTCCTGCTGCTCTTCCTCCGAATCCTCTGTGCGCTCCTCCCTCGCACTTACTGCCCTTACTACTACCTCACTGCAGGACAACTGTGTCTCATCGTCATCGTCCTCCTCACCCACTGAAAGGTCTTGAGACAGTTGCCGGAAGTCCCCAGCCTCATCCCCCGGACCCCGGGAACTTTCCAATGGTTGGGCATCAGTGACGATAAACTCCTCTGGTGGGAGAGGAACCACGGCTGCCCAATCTGAGCAGGGGCCCGAGAACAGTTCCTGGGAGTCTTCCCGCTCCTCAGCATGTGTCATTGTAGTGGAGTGAGGAGGCTGGGAGGAAGGAGGAGCAGCAGCCAGAGGATTCGGATTTGCAGCACTGGACGGCGCAGAACTGTGGGTGGATGATAGCTTGCTCGAAGCACTTTCTGCCATCCACGACAGGACCTGCTCACACTGCTCATTTTCTAATAAAGGTCTCCCGCGTGGACCCATTAATTGGGCGATGAATGTGGGGACGCCAGAAACGTGCCTCTCTCCTAATCGCGCAGCAGTCGGCTGCGATACACCTTGATCAGGAGCTCGGCCTGTGCCCACACTCTCACTTGGGCCTACGCGTCCTCGGCCACGTCCATGTCCTCTAGGCCTACCCCTACCCCTCAGCATGCTGTATTACCAGTGATTTCCCAGCCAGGAAATAAATTGGCGCAAGCCTGCAGGCCAAATAGAATGTTTCCCTTTTTTTTTAAAGGGAAGGCCCACTGACTATATTCAATCAGATTAGAAATGTGTTCCACAGAACTGCAGTGTTATATGAAGTGCAGCAGAGCGGTGATTTTTCCCAGGCAGGAAATAAATTGGCGCAAGCCTGCTGTTAAACGTAGCTGGCTGCGTATGATTTCTTTACGTTCTCCACCCACCACACACGTACCCAGAACGCTGAGGACTGTCAGAGGCAGGCCAAATAGAATGTTTCCCTTTTTTTTTTAAAGGGAAGGCCCACTGACTATATTCAATCAGATTAGAAATGTGTTCCACAGAACTGCAGTGTTATATGAAGTGCAGCAGAGCGGTGATTTTTCCCAGGCAGGAAATAAATTGGCGCAAGCCTGCTGTTAAACGCAGCTGGCAGCGTATGATTTCTTTATGTTCTCCACCCACCACACACGTACCCAGAACGCTGAGGACTGTCAGAGGCAGGCCAAATAGAATGTTTCCCTTTTTTTTTTTAAAGGGAAGGCCCACTGACTATATTCAATCAGATTAGAAATGTGTTCCACAGAACTGCAGTGTTATATGAAGTGCAGCAGAGCGGTGATTTTTCCCAGGCAGGAAATAAATTGGCGCAAGCCTGCTGTTAAACGTAGCTGGCTGCGTATGATTTCTTTACGTTCTCCACCCACCACACACGTACCCAGAACGCTGAGGACTGTCAGAGGCAGGCCAAATAGAATGTTTCCCTTTTTTTTTTTAAAGGGAAGGCCCACTGACTATATTCAATCAGATTAGAAATGTGTTCCACAGAACTGCAGTGTTATATGAAGTGCAGCAGAGCGGTGATTTTTCCCAGGCAGGAAATAAATTGGCGCAAGCCTGCTGTTAAACGTAGCTGGCTGCGTATGATTTCTTTACGTTCTCCACCCACCACACACGTACCCAGAACGCTGAGGACTGTCAGAGGCAGGCCAAATAGAATTGTTAGAGTATATATATATATATTGCCATATGTTCTTTATACTTTTATACCTATATGCAAGTTTTATTCAATTCCAAATGAGAAAAAAACTTATATGTCGCCTTACATCAGATATTCCAAGGCTTTAGAAGGCTGAGAGAGATGTTCTAGAAATTCTGAGAAGATACCGAACCAGACACAGGGCCGCGTGTACTTGGCCGTTTTCCCAGAAGCGCTGGAACAAGATATCAAGATGTTCAACCATGTACATAATTTTCACTGTCTCAGGCCGAAAATCCGGACTGCCCATATATGGTTATAAGCCCATCACCCCTTGTTGGTGAGGGGACAAAGGGTATAAGATCTCATGTAATCTGTAATAAAGCAAGTCGGCACAGCGCAGCCATGTTCCGTGTGAGGAATGATACCAGATCCCTGTGTGGTGTCTCTTCTTACCGCCGGCAACGGGGCAAGTGGGGTGGGCCCGATTGGTGCTGTACTTAGAATATTTTATTACCCTGATAAATGGCGCAACCAACTGGGGCGGTAAAATCGGAGCTTACAGCGCAATTCACCCGGATCCACGCCACTGAGAAGCCGTCCTGCTGCAAACCGAGCCTGATCAACTCACAAGAACTCCAGGTAAGACCGGCATATATTTATGTTGTGTTTTACACTGCGAGTCTTGCAGCGGGACTGACTATCTGTGGTTTGTGACCGGACGGGTTGGGTTAAGAGTTCTACACGGTAACTCGTGTGGGCTCCGGGTTTGCCGTCATGGACCACTGACCGTGATATGCGCACCAATCGGTCACCCAGAAACTAGTCTGTAGTTTATTTGTACTTTGAAGTTTTAACGTTTTAATAATAGTGGAGATTGTTGTATCTGCAGAAGTTTTTTTCTCTCTTTATTTTCATTTAATCTCACAAGAGAAGGGACCCTCAGTTTAGTTTAGTTAGTTGTTAATGGTTTAGCAGAGAGGGATGCATTTTGTGAGATAGGCTTCATAAGAGAAGGGACTCTCGGTCGGTTTGCCTTATATATGGGGCTAGCGATTTGATTTCAGAGAGATGCATTTTATGGGGCTGGTTCCATAAGGAGAAGGGACCCTCGGTTGTCTTGCCAGTATATAAGGGCCTGACAATTTGAAAATTAAGAGGGATGCATTCTATGGAGCGTGTTATTTTTATTGTTGTTGTTGTTGTAATATGCGTAAGATCTTATTAAAGAAGACAGAGCCCCTCAAGGGCTGCCGCCGTGCGGATGAATTGGTGGAGGAGAGTTCCAATCTGTAAACTGTAACAAAACTTATGAAAATGTGTGACACCGACCCGCACGGCAGATTACAAAATGGTGTCTGGGAGGAGGTCTTTAGGACCGAGAGGTGCCTTGGAAGATCAAGGTTTGCTAGAAAATACTGGAGGAGGAGGAGAGAGAGAGACAGTCAGAGAAACTATGTACACATTATTTGTTTAAGAAAGTATCCGTAAGTGAAATGTTGAAAAGTACAGTAAGTGATCAAGAGGGCGTCAGGAGAGTGTCTATTGAAGGTTATATTGGCAGTTAGGTAGGGGAGAGAAATAAGGGGAGCAAGCAAGTTGATAAGAAAGTTACAATGCATGTGATTTGTTGGCAAAGAAAGGAAGAAAATGTGTATAATACAAGATAGATAATAGATATGGATATATATGTGTATATATGTATATACTGTATGTGCAAATAGTGCAAATAGTTAACTGAGCTTGCTTTTAGGGGAGAAGAGTTTTGTTGACATGTAGCTGCGAGTCTGTGTAAGCTTTCCAAGGTCGGAAGATAACAGCGAGAGAGAAAATGCAATAACAACCTTGGTTAATATCGTTGCTTGCTTACAATGAATTGAAATGAATTTAATTAGTTATACTGTCTTAGTAGACAGGAAATATAGCAATTTCTAAAACATATATTCTTACTTATACAGGGGTTGAAAATGAATGTTGCAAGGTCCCAGCATATGTGTTAATTATGAGTCCAAAATGCAGGGAATAGTTAAGCTAAAAACAATTCAGTCTGTGTTTCATATTCGCGGAGAGATAACAGTCAGGGTCACAGATTCTAAAATACTTCAGCGTTTAATACAGCATATAATAGCTTCAGTAGATAAGAAATATAGAATATTTCAGTCACTCAGCAAACTTTTTCACATAATTTGTCAAAGATAGCGCTCATTCACAATCTCATCTCAATAGAATTATGTACTTTATAAAATTAAAAGCACTCACCTCAATGTTTTTCAACTGATGTATGTATGTTTGCCAAACTTTTTTTTGTCCGTGCATCTGTATGGACTGGTACACCTTCAAGGGGGGTGACGGAGCAGACTTGAGAGCATGGATGGATGAGAGTTGGTGACCCGTGTTCGGGCTGTGTGGAATGTGTGATGCAGATAATTGACTGGGGATAAAAGTCCTCCCCATGCATGGGACTTTGCTTGGTTGAGATGTGGACGTGTGGACTGTTACGCTGAAATGGAGTTGGGAAGAAAGTCGCAAGGTGCCAATATCGAAGGGGTGGAGCTAGATGATGTAATAGTACGTAGTAATGTTTCATCCTTCTTGTCCAAGGGAGGGGGTGAGGAGCTTGAGTAGCTAGTAAAAGTTTTTTGTTTTGTTTTTTCTCCTGTCTCAGATTTGATAAGATATTGCAGGCAGGATCAGACTAATAATGAATTCACTTAAAGGGATATCACATTTCCAATATTAGTAGATGTTTTGTAGATTATTCTTCCCCGGTGTAACTCATGTCTGTTATTGGTGCTAACATCTTACAGGCCTTATCTGCATCCATCAAATCTTTTTACAATGTTGTACTACCTTAAACCGGGTACTATTGTTCCAATTGAGTACCCTGGTTTAAAGGGGGGGAGGAGAAGACATAGGTGATCTAGGTATTGCAAATCAGCCATTTTTAAATTTTTTGCAAGTCAGCCATTTTTAAATTTTTTGCAAGCCATTTTTAAATTTTTAATTTTTTTTTTGCAACAAGGTTCTAATCTTTTTCAAATAGAATATCAGCCTGATTGTCTAGCAGTGATGCAACAAGAAAATTTAAGTTTTAAAAAAAAGTTACTGAGAGCCCTTGTTAATAATGCATATTTTGAGTTGTTTTTTATAGATGGTACCAGGGTGATTGACGACTCCACACTGGATATACAGTGGTTACACAACAAGATGTCCTAAAAGCAGAATGTCTCCGCATGTCGCAGTACAAGAAGCGGATCTAAAGGCACTCACTGAGGCGTGTAGAGTGGAGGAAGGTAAGACGGCAAACATTTACACTGACTCCCGGTATGCATTTGGCATAGCTCATGATTACGGCCCAACATGGAAGGCCAGACAGTTTTTTTACCACAGCAGGACAGCCAATTAAGAATGATGCAGCGGTGCAGTCTCACGGAGACCCTACTTCAACCTGACAAAGTGGAAAGCTCACACCAATTCCTACACCAAAGAAGCGAGAGGCAACGCCATCACAGACCACACAGCAAAGGCAGCGGCCCTCAAGCCGTGGAAGAAAGAAGAAAAGAAGAATTTGACTACACTTTGGACTTTGATATAAACTTGGACTTTGATAAAAACTTGGACTTTGATAAAAATTTGAACTTTGATATGCTAAAGACTTTACAGTTACAAGCCAGCAAGGAAGAAAAGGAAAAATGGACGAAAAAGGGACGGCGTATGGTGAACAGTCAACAGCACTTGCCTACCACAGTCCCTGTGCCCCATGATGGCCCAGCTGACGCACGGAAAGACGCACCTCTCAAAGCAGTAATGATGTCGATGCTTGAACAAGGACGGGTGGCTCCTTGGTTTTCTGTAGCTGCTGCATCATTTGTCCAATTTTGCATGATCTTTGCCGTAAGCAACAGGGCAGAAGTAAATTTGCCACATCACACTTGCCTAGACCACTCTACCCATTTCAGGGATTGCAAATTGGCTACACTCAGCTACCACTTGTTGGGAAGCATGAATACGTGCTTGTTGTTGATGTTTTTCAGGTTGGAGACCTACTCTGTTACCAAAGTAAATAAGCAGGTAACCGCACAGAAGCTCATGAATGAGGTAATCTGCAGATATGGGGTACCGGAAGTGATTGAGTCAAACAAAGGTACACACTTCACAGGTGAAATAATGCAACACATCATGTCTGCTTTGGGTATATTCCAGGCTTTTCACACACCCTACCATCCGCGGAGTAGGGGGAAAGTAGATACAAAAGGCAATGAAGAAAATGGTCACATTTTGAATTGTAGTGTCTTCTATTAGTTTTTCTTTTTCTCAGGAGGGTACATGCCACAGTAGCTGAGTTTGGGGAATGATTTTCTTGTTAATGTTGTCATAGGTCTCTCCAAGGAATTGTCAATAATGCATTCTGCAGTCTCTGCTTTTCTCCCAGGTCCTACAGATGAGTGTCACAATCTAAAACCAGGTGACAGGGTCTATGTGAAAAAGTTTGAGAGAGAAACCCGGTTTAAATGTCCTTACCAGATGTTGTTCACCACCCCAACTGCAGTCAAGCTCGAAGGAAAGCCCACTTGGATCCACACTTCGCACTGCAAAAACTAATGATCCTGCATATCCTTTACATGCTATAATGTGGTACAATTCCTCTAACACACACCTTTGACTACTGTACACTAGCCCCCTGTTTCAGAACAAATTAATACAATCAAATGTGCAATATGAAGCCTACACTGAGGGTGAGAATCTAACACCGCATCGTGCTAAGAGAGAAGTTGACACTCCAGATGGTAACTTTGATCCACATGTATACATAGATGTAATAGGAGTGCCAAGGGGGGTGCGAGATTAATTTAATTCTAGAGATCAGGTTAAAGCAGGTTTTGAGTCCTTATTTGCTTTTGTCACTGTTAATAATAATGTAGATTGGATGAATTTTATCTATTACAATCAGCAGAGGTTTGTAAACTACACCAGGGATGCTTTGAAAGGGTTAGTTGACCAGTTAGGGCCCACTGCATCCATGGCCCTAGAGTGACCCTGGATGTGATTTTAGCAGAAAGAGGTGGGGTATGTGATTTCCTGTTTGTGTATTATCCCTTTAATGTGACCAAAATTTCCCTTGTTTGAAAAAGATGAAGAGCCAGTTCCGATAATGCCAACCAGATACGTTACCAGAAGAATGGAGAAATGTACTAGTACTGCGCCTGTCTCGGTCTCATAAGATGGACTGTCAGTGGAATTCCCATATGCCTAGGGAAAGTGCAGAAGACCTTAGGTTCCGGCGAGGGCACACCCTGCGGGGTGTTAACTCGTACAGATAGAGGGTATGGATGCCCGGAAATAAGCCCAGGGAATCCATGGCCTCCTTCTGAGGTGAGGTAGGGATCCCTCCCTTTTAGGAGTAGGGACTTACGGGCAGTGGAGAAACCCTGACGCAAGGGAGAGACGACCGAGGAAGAGTGCAAAGTCTGATGCTTGATCTCCATATTAAGTTTTTTAGGGGGGTTTGTGAGAGTATATATATATATTGCCATATGTTCTTTATACTTTTATACCTATATGCAAGTTTTATTCAATTCCAAATGAGAAAAAAACTTATATGTCGCCTTACATCAGATATTCCAAGGCTTTAGAAGGCTGAGAGAGATGTTCTAGAAATTCTGAGAAGATACCGAACCAGACACAAGGCCGCGTGTACTTGGCCGTTTTCCCAGAAGCGCTGGAACAAGATATCAAGATGTTCAACCATGTACATAATTTTCACTGTCTCAGGCCGAAAATCCGGACTGCCCATATATGGTTATAAGCCCATCACCCCTTGTTGGTGAGGGGACAAAGGGTATAAGATCTCATGTAATCTGTAATAAAGCACGTCGGCACAGCGCAGCCATGTCCCGTGTGAGGAATGATACCAGATCCCTGTGTGGTGTCTCTTCTTACCGCCGGCAACGGGGCAAGTGGGGTGGGCCCGATTGGTGCTGTACTTAGAATATTTTAATTACCCTGATAGAATGTTTCCCTTTTTTTTTTAAAGGGAAGGCCCACTGACTATATTCAATCAATAATATATGTCTTCTGGCCCTGCCTACACAATTCTGTCCCTGTAGTATTACTGCAGGGCGCAATGCTCTGCACAGCCGATTTTGAAAAAAAAAAAATATGCAACACTGCTAACAGCAGCCTGCACAGTACTGCACACGGTTAAATGTGGCCCTAAGAAGGACCCTTGGGGTTCTTGAAGCCTACACTCACTCCCAACACTCTCCCTGCCTAACCACCACTTCTGTCCCTGTAGTATTACTGCAGGGCGCAATGCTCTGCACAGCCGATTTTGAAAAAAAAAATTGTGCAACACTGCTAACAGCAGCCTCCACACTACTGCACACGGATAGATGTGGCCCTAAGAAGGACCGTTGGGGTTCTTGAAGCCTACACTCACTCCTAACACTCTCCCTACAGCAGCTCCAACACAACAGCACTTTCCCTCAGCTAACTCACAACGCATCTGAGGCGAGCCGCGGGAGGGGCCGATTTTTATACTCGGGTGACATCTGATCTCGCCAGCCACTCACAGCAGGGGGGTGGTATAGGGCTTGAACGTCACAGGGGGAAGTTGTAATGCCTTCCCTGTCTTTCAATTGGCCAGAAAAGCGCGCTAACGTCTCAGAGATGAAAGTGAAAGTAACCCGAACACCGCGTGGTGCTCGTTAAGAGTAACGAGCATCCCGAACACCCTAATATTTGCCCGAGCATCAAGCTCGGACGAGTACGTTCGCTCATCTCTAGTTTTTAACTGTGAATGCATTCTGCAGAATGTCTTGCAGAATTTCTAGCATTTTCTTACACAGACTTTTATTGCAGAATTACATCTCCTATGTTTTAGAAATCTGCAACAGCAATTCCGCAAGACGTCCTTAACTCAGCAGTAGAAAGCTTTTCTGTTGCATAATTTATTCTTACAGTTTTGAAGTAAAAATGTACGGATTTAAATAATTGCAAAATTCAATGTCCATGTGGACAAACTCCATTCCGTGTGAAAAGGCCAGTTACAGTGCTACCAATGCTCTATAGTTTTTTATGTACTACTGGTTTAAAAAATTGCTTTTTGTAACCCTATTCTGAGACTTAGGGCAAAAACAGATGGCCGTATGCACAACTTCGCAGCCTAGTTAATACTACTTGCCCGAAAGATAGGCCAACTCCTATCTTTTCTCGCCCATACTATTAATGAGCAAGAATACTGCTAATGAAGACGAAACCTGAAATTGATGGTTATGTTTCATCTTGTTATCATAATCACGGCTGAATAATGGGACAAAATCACGCCCATGTGCGGAAGCCCTTATAACTTTTTTATTTTTCAGTGTCTGGAACTTTTTATTATATTTGGGTTTATGCAACTTTTTGTTCAATTTTCATTCTTTTTTTCTTTTGGGGGGCAAATGGTGCTCATAAAATGAAACTCTGGCATTGTGCATTTTGTTTTGGACATTTGTAGATACACATAATTCATATGTCACAATACCAATTATGTTTTTTTTTTTGCTTTGAGTTTTTATACTTATACGGGGAATAGAGATGAGCGAACGTACTCATCCGAGCTTGATGCTCGTTCGAGTATTAGGGTCTTCGAGATGCTCGTTACTCGAGACGAGCACCACGCGATGTTCGAGTTACTTTCACTTTCATCTCTGAGACATTTGCGTGCTTTTCTGGCCAATAGAAAGAGAGGGAAGGCATTACAACTTCCTCCTGTGATGTTCCAGCCCTATCCCACCACCCTGCAGTGAGTGGCTGGGGAGATCAGGTGTCACCCGAGTATTTAAATCTGCCCCGCCCGCGGCTGGCCACAGATGCATGCTGCCATAGATCAGGGAAAGTGCTGCTGATGCTGCTGCTGCTATAAGGAGAGTGTTAGGTGTAATATTAGCCTTCAAGAACCCCAACGGTCCTTCTTAGGGCCACATCTGACTGTGTGCAGTACTGCTGAGGCTGCTTTTAGCAGTGTTGCACATTTTTTTTTTTTGTATATCGGGCGTGCAGAGCATTGCGTCCTCAGTCTGTAGTCATTGTACATAGTATAGGGCCAGTACTGGTGAGGCAGGGACAGTGGGAAAGGTGAAAGAGATATACTGTCTATATAGGCAGTGGGCTTTTTCAAACAAATTTGGGAAAAATACTATCTTTGGGCTGCCTGTGACCGTCTTGAGTGTACTACGTCTCTGCTGGGGGTAGTAGTCCTAATTATTACGCAGCTAAGTGTTACAGCAGGCTTGCGCAAAATTGTTTCCTGCCTCTGCGTTGCCCGTTACATCACCGCCGTCATCCCGTCCAGAGGGAAACAGTATACATATATACGCTGCCTACAGTATCTGTCTGCTGTCTCAGCTCAGCCTTTAAAAAAATAGAAGCAAAATACTTAAGGCCTACTAGTGGCCTTTGGACACTTGACTGCTTCTGCGCTGTGAATTCCACTAGCTCAGTCATACGCACCTATGTCTCACTACAGGCTTGCGCAAAATTCTTTCCTGGCTCTGCTGTGCGTTCCGTAAGCGAAGTCAGCCTCCAACCACAGGCCAATAAGCGGCACATTTAATTACAGCGTTCTGTTTCTGCACTACTGGTAATACAGCATGCTGAGGGGTAGGGGTAGGCCTAGAGGACGTGGACGCGGGCGAGGACGCGGAGGCCCAAGTCAGGGTGTGGGCACAGGCCGAGCTCCTGATCCAGGTGTATCGCAGCCGACTTCTGCGGGATTAGGAGAGAGGCACGTTTCTGGCGTCCCCAGATTAATCTCACAATTAATGGGTCCACGCGGTTGACCTTTATTAGAAAATGAGCAGTGTGAGCAGGTCCTGTCGTGGATGGCAGAAAGTGCATCCAGCAATCTATCGACCACCCAGAGTTCTACGCCGTCCACTGCTGCAACTCTGAATCCTCTGGCTGCTGCTCCTCCTTCCTTCCAGCCTCCTCACTCCATTACAATGACACATTCTGAGGAGCAGGCAGACTCCCAGGAACTGTTCTCGGGCCCCTGCCCAGAATGGGCAGCAATGGTTCCTCTCCCACCGGAGGAGTTTGTCGTGACCGATGCCCAACCTTTGGAAAGTTCCCGGGGTCCGGGGGATGAGGCTGGGGACTTCCGGCAACTGCCTCAAGAGCTTTCAGTGGGTGAGGAGGACGACGACGATGAGACACAGTTGTCTATCACTCAGGTAGTAGTAATTGCAGTAAGTCCGAGGGAGGAGCGCACAGAGGATTCGGAGGAAGAGCAGCAGGACGATGAGGTGACTGACCCCACCTGGTTTGCTAAGCCTACTGAGGACAGGTCTTCAGAGGGGGAGGCAAGTGCAGCAGCAGGGCAGGTTGGAAGAGGCAGTGCGGTGGCCAGGGGTAGAGGCAGGGCCAGACCAAATAATCCACCAACTGTTTCCCAAAGCGCCCCCTTGCGCCATGCCACCCTGCAGAGGCCGAGGTGCTCAAAGATCTGGCAGTTTTTCACTGAGAGTGCAGATGACTGACGAACTGTGGTGTGCAAGGTTTGTCTTGCCAAGATCAGCCGTGGAGCCACCACCACCAGCATGCGCAGACATATGATGGCCAAGCACCCCACAAGGTGGGACGAAGGCCGTTCACCGCCTCCGGTTTGCACCACTGCCTCTCCCCCTGTGCCCCAACCTGCCACTGAGATCCAACCCCCCTCTCAGGACACAGGCACTACCGTCTTCCGGCCTGCACCCACACCCTCACCTCCGCTGTCCTCGGCCCCATCCAGCAATGTCTCTCAGCGCACCGTCCAGCCGTCGCTAGCGCAAGTGTTTGAGCAGCCATGCACCCGCACGCTCAAGCATTAAACGTGCACATAGCCAAATTGATCAGCCTGGAGATGCTGCCGTATAGGCTTGTGGAAAAGGAGGCTTTCAAAAACATGATGGTGGCGGCGGCGGCCCCGCGCTACTCGGTTCCCAGTCGCCACTACTTTTCCCAATGTGCCGTCCCAGCCCAGCACGACCCAGTCTCCCGCAACATTGTACGCGCCCTCCCCAACGCGGTTACTGCCAAGGTCCACTTAACAACGGACACGTGGACAAGCACAGGCGGGCAGGGCCACTATAGATCTCTGATGGCACATTGGGTGAATTTAGTGGAGGCTGGGACTGAGTCAGAGCCTGAGAACGCTCACGTCCTACCCACCCGCAGAATTGCGGGCCCCAACTCGGTGCTGGTATCTGCGGCGGTGTATGCTTCCTCCAATAAACCACCCTCCTCCTCCTCCTCCTCCTCCTCCTACGCAACCTCTGTCTCGCAATCAAGATGTGTCAGCAGCTGCACGTCGCCAGCAGTCGGTGTCGCGCGGCGTGGCAGCACAGCGGTGGCCAAGCGTCAGCAGGCCGTGCTGAAACTACTCAGCTTAGGAGAGAAGAGGCACACGGCCCATGAACTGCTGCAGGGTCTGACAGAGCAGACCGACCGCTGGCTTTCGCCGCTGAGCCTCCAACCGGGCATGGTCGTGTTTGACAAAGGCCGTAACCTGGTGGCGGCTCTGCAGCTCGGCAGCCTCATGCACGTGCCATGCCTGGCCCACGTCTTTAATTTGGTGGTTCAGCGCTTTCTGAAAAGCTACCCACGATTGTCAGACCTGCTCGGAAAGGTGCGCCGGCTCAGCGCACATTTCCGCAAGTCCAAGACGGACGCTGCCACCCTGCGCACCCTGCAACATCGGTTTAATCTGCCAGTGCACCGACTGCTGTGTGACGTGCCCACACGGTGCAACTCTACGCTCCACATGTTGGCCAGGCTCTATGACCAGCGTAGAGCTATAGTGGAATACCAACTCCAACATGGGCGGCTTAGTGGGAGTCAGCCTCCTCAATTCTTTACAGAAGAGTGGGCCTGGTTGGCAGACATCTGCCAGGTCCTTGGAAACTTTGAGGAGTCTACCCAGATGGTGAGCGGCGATGCTGCAATCATTAGCGTCACCATTCCTCTGCTATGCCTCTTGAGAAGTTCCCTGCAAAGCATAAAGGCAGACGCTTTGCGCTCGGAAACGGAGGCGGGGGAAGACAGTATGTCGCTGGATAGTCAGAGCACCCTCATGTCTATATCTCAGCGCGTTGAGGAGGA
The DNA here is from genome assembly GCF_035609145.1 of Eleutherodactylus coqui. NCBI lineage: Eukaryota > Metazoa > Chordata > Amphibia > Anura > Eleutherodactylidae > Eleutherodactylus > Eleutherodactylus coqui. The sequence goes on along the minus strand of NC_089837.1, from coordinate 260,488,512 downwards.
GGAGGAGAAGGGGGAGGAGCATGAGGAGGAGGGGGAAGAGACAGCTTGGCCCACTGCTGAGGGTACCCATGCTGCTTGCCTGTCATCCTTTCAGTGTGTATGGCCTGAGGAGGAGGAGGAGGAGGAGGAGGAGGATCCTGAAAGTGATCTTCCGAGTGAGGACAGCCATGTGTTGCGTACAGGTACCCTGGCACACATGGCTGACTTCATGTTAGGATGCCTTTCTCGTGACCCTCGCCTTACACGCATTCTGGCCACTACGGATTACTGGGTGTACACACTGCTCGACCCACGGTATAAGGAGAACCTTTCCACTCTCTTACCCGAAGAGGAAAGGGGTTCGAGAGTGATGCTATACCACAGGACCCTGGCGGACAAACTGATGGTAAAATTCCCATCCGACAGCGCTAGTGGCAGAAGGCGCAGTTCCAAGGGCCAGGTAGCAGGGGAGGCGCGGAGATCAGGCTGCTTGTACAGCACAGGCAGGGGAACATTATCCAGGGCCTTTGACAGCTTTATGGCTCCCCAGCAGGAGTGTGTCACCGCTCCCCAGTCAAGGCTGAGTCGGCGGGAGCACTGTAAAAGGATGGTGAGGATGGAGAGGATGGTCACGGATAAGCGTACCTGCCTGTCAACCGACTGTTACCATACAGTGCGGCATGGGGTCCCGCGGTCGGCGCGCGTCGCTCCGGCGTCGGCTCCAGCAGCCGGGAGCCCTGTGTCGAGGTCATCCCAGCAGCTTGGGTTGGCCAGTGGGCGGCGGCGTGGGCGTGCCCGCCCGTAGGGTGCCGCCCGCACTCCTCTGTGCTTCTTATGCAGCAGTGGGTGGAGTTGCCTCCTCCCACTCTCCGCCCCTGGGCGGAACCTTGTGGTTAAAAGACTGGCAGTGAACTGAGCTCATTGCCAGTTATTGGTTCTGCATGCACCTAGCCAGTCTGTCTGCGGTTCTCCTCAGTCTGTCCCTAGTGTTCGGTCAGCTCCCTCTGGTCCCCTTTCACTCAGTCTGTTTTTGTTGGTTTGGTTTGCCTCTAATCTAGTCTGGCCCAGTCAGCACTAGTTGCTATCCAGCACTCTGCCAGTTTGCCCGTGAGTTCCATCTCCAGCCTTGTCAGTTTTGTTTGGTCTGTTACACCTGCCTCCTCTGTCGGCACTCTGTTCCCCCCATTAGGTAGTTTCCTGCTTGTCAGCCGCCAGGTCCCTAGCCAGTGCAGGGACCGCCGTCCAGTTGTCCGCCTGGGGTTAGCCAGGGCCGAGGCAAGTAGGCAGGGACAGTGGGGTGCGGGAAGATCAGGGCATCCCACTTGGCGCTCGGGGGGCAGAGTGCCGTAACATAATAACTGGCCCTTAAAATACTGTTTTTCTTTTCATGGCGGCGATCAGCGCCCTTGCAAACCAGCTGCAAGACCTGGTGCCGGTGATCAAGGATTTGTCAGCTCGCATGGTGGCCCAGGAGCAGTGGGTGTTGTCGCAGGGGCAGAACGCCTCTACCTGTCCCGAACCCAAGTGCCCTCTTCCTGAGGTGTTCTCTGGGGAGAGGAACAAGTTTTTTGTTTTTCAACAGGCGTGTCGCCTGTTTTTTCGGATGCGTCCCCGCTCTTCCGGCTCGGAGGTCCAGAGGGTCGGGCTCATAATGTCCCTGCTGCGGGGCTCTGCCCAGACTTGGGCCTTTTCCATTCCCGAGGGTTCCCCCTCCCTGCATTCGGTGGACTCCTTTTTTCAGGAACTCGGGGGCATCTTCGATGAACCGGATAGAGTGGGGTTGGCGGTTTCTCGGTTGCTGGCGCTGCATCAGGGGTCGCTTTGTGTGGAGGATTATTGCTCCAGTTTCAGACGCTATGCGGGTGATACTGCATGGAACGATAGCGCCCTGAAAGACGTTTTTATGCAAGGTCTCTCGGACGCGGTCAAAGAACTGTTGATCTCCCATCCTGTCCCCGGGTCCTTAAAGGAGGCTATGGAGTTAGCAGTGAAGGCAGATAGGAGGCTCAGGGCTGGGAAGCAAGATAGACCGACCCATAGAGTCAGGGAGGTCATTTGTCCTGTTCCCTCCCCGTCCGTACCAGTCTCTGTTCCCGAACCTATGGAACTGGACCCGCTGGACCCCAAGGAGCGACGCCGGATTCGGTTATTACATAATCTCTGTCTCTACTGCGGGAAAGCTGGACATCGGGTGATAACTTGCCCCTGGAGGCCTCAGCGTCCACAGTCTGAATCGGCAGAAAGACTTCCAGTCCTAGGCGACTGCAGGAAGGGTCGCCTAGGACCTGAGGTACGTCCTAGACTTCTGATACCCTGCCAGGTTAGATTCCGGAACTTCTCCCGCCTAGGGCAGGCGTTTATTGATTCCGGAGCAGCTGCTAACCTGATAAGCATGCGTCTCGCTGAGCCCCTGAGGGCTGAATTTTTGGCGCTGAAGACGCCAATTCGTTTTGCTAGCATTGATGCTACTCCTCTTGCTTCGGGCTTGGTTCGATGGAGGACCCCAGTGTTACAACTCATGGTGGGGGGTCGCCATTCGGAAGGTCTATCATTCCTGGTGATGGAGAAAATGTCGGTAGACATGGTACTGGGGATGCCGTGGCTGGCGTTGCACAACCCCCAGTTCGATTGGGCCACTGGGGAGCTAACCCAGTGGGGGCCGTCCTGCCATAGCCATCATGCTCCCCCTCCCCCCTGCTCAGTCGAACAGAAGGGGTACCGGCCCTCTGGAAATCGCAAAAGGAGGGGTCGCACGGGGTGCCATAAGTCTTTGTCGAAACCTGTTGTCTCTTCGGTGATGCCCACCTCCGGTCCCCCGCCGCCCACCCTGGTCTGTGATGAAGTTGAACACAAGGCCCAGGAGGTCCTGGATTCTTGCCGGGGTCCAGGAACCGTACAATATTTGGGGGCCCGGAAGAGTTTTTTGGAGTATGATAGCTCAGATGACAGTGATTGTAAAATTAGAGATGCCTCAGATTTTGAAGGCAGCGTCATTGGTAGCGAGGATGGGTCAAAAGACAGTGGCGAATGGTTGGACATTGACTCGGAAGACGACCTGAAACATGACGATATGTCAACGGTTGGCCCTGAAGGAAATGGGGCAGCCACAGACTACCGAAGTCATGGACCTGAGGATCAGTCCATGGTGTCCGCTCAGGAGGGTCACATTCTCGGGTTGGTACAGCGTTTTCACAGCCTTTGCCTGGATAAGCCTGGTCGAGTTTCCGGGGGCCCGGAGGTCCCCCGTCAGAGGGGGGGTAATGTTACCATACAGTGCGGCATGGGGTCCCGCGGTCGGCGCGCGTCGCTCCGGCGTCGGCTCCAGCAGCCGGGAGCCCTGTGTCGAGGTCATCCCAGCAGCTTGGGTTGGCCAGTGGGCGGCGGCGTGGGCGTGCCCGCCCGTAGGGTGCCGCCCGCACTCCTCTGTGCTTCTTATGCAGCAGTGGGTGGAGTTGCCTCCTCCCACTCTCCGCCCCTGGGCGGAACCTTGTGGTTAAAAGACTGGCAGTGAACTGAGCTCATTGCCAGTTATTGGTTCTGCATGCACCTAGCCAGTCTGTCTGCGGTTCTTCTCAGTCTGTCCCTAGTGTTCGGTCAGCTCCCTCTGGTCCCCTTTCACTCAGTCTGTTTTTGTTGGTTTGGTTTGCCTCTAATCTAGTCTGGCCCAGTCAGCACTAGTTGCTATCCAGCACTCTGCCAGTTTGCCCGTGAGTTCCATCTCCAGCCTTGTCAGTTTTGTTTGGTCTGTTACACCTGCCTCCTCTGTCGGCACTCTGTTCCCCCCATTAGGTAGTTTCCTGCTTGTCAGCCGCCAGGTCCCTAGCCAGTGCAGGGACCGCCGTCCAGTTGTCCGCCTGGGGTTAGCCAGGGCCGAGGCAAGTAGGCAGGGACAGTGGGGTGCGGGAAGATCAGGGCATCCCACTTGGCGCTCGGGGGGCAGAGTGCCGTAACACTGACAGTGCCGGCAGGCTTACAATCATAAAGATGAACAAAACCTGGATTTCCCCAGAGTTCTCTTCTCCACCAGCGGACAGCAGAGATACCTAAACAATACGTAGGCTGCACCCGCGGATGGAAGCATCGTTCTCTATCACCATAAAAAACGGGGACCTTTTAGCTTCATCAATCTGTGTATTATATTCATCTTCCTCCTCCTGCTCCTCCTCCTGAAACCTCACATGATCACGCCGAACGGGCAATTTTTCTTGGGCCCACAAGGCTCAGTCATATAACTTTTCTAAACAATGTTTATACGTTTCAATTCTCAATTCAATAAAGCGTTGAAACTTGCACCTGAACCAATTTTTATTTTAACTGGGCTGCCCACTGGCCTAGTTACAAATTAAGCCACATTAACCAAAGCGATTAATGGGTTTCACCTGCCCTCTTGGTTGGGCATGGGCAATTTTTCTGAAGTACATTTGTACTGTTGGTACACCAATTTTTTTGGGCCTTCTCCTACATTGTAATCCTAGTAATTTTTAGCCCACCTGCATTAAAGCTGACGTCACCTCAGCTGTGCTGGGCACTGCAATGGGATATATTTATGTACCGCCGGTGGCTTCCTGGGACCCACCCATGCTGTCGGTCCACACAGAGTTGTAACTCCATGTGTCCACATCTAAAGAACCCCAGTCTGACTGGGGCATGCAGTGTGGGCCGAAGCCCACCTGCATTAAACCTGACGTTACCTCAGCTGTGATGGGCAATGCAATGGGATATATTTATGTACTGCCGGTGGGTTCCAGGGAGCCACCCATGCTGTCGGTCCACACGGAGTTGTAACTGCAGGTGTCCACTTCTAAAGAACCCCAGTCTGACTGGGGTATGCAGTGTGGGCCGAAGCCGACCTGCATTAAACCTGACGTTACGTCAGCTGTCATGGGCAATGCAATGGGATATATTTATGTACCGCCGGTGGGTTCCAGGGAGCCACCCATGCTGTGTGTCCACAGGGACTTCACATTAGGGATTTGTACCTGCCAGTGTCTATGTATTAAAAACCCCGCTCAGACTGGGGCATGCAGTGTGGGCCGAAGACCACCTGCATTTAATCGGACGTTACCTCAGCTGTGATGGGCAATGCAATGGGATATATTTATGTACCGCCGGTGGCTTCCTGGGATCCACCCATGCTGTCGGTCCACACGGAGTTGTAACTGCATGTGTCTACTTATAAAAAAACCCAGTCTGACTGGGGCATGCAGTGTGGCCCGAAGCCCACCTGCATTAAACCTGACGTTACCTCAGCTGTGCTGGGCACTGCAATGGGATACATTTATGTACAGCCGATGGGTTCCAGGGAGCCACCCATGCTGTGGGTGCACACGGAATTCCCATTGCGGAGTTGTACCTGCCTGTGACTATTTATAAAAAACCCCGGTCTGACTGGGGCATGCAGACACCTTGACAGAATGAATAGTGTGTTGCACATGGGTTCCCCATTGCTATGTCCACGTGTGCAGCTCCTGATGGAGGTGGCACAGGATTGGATTTCTCATTGCTTCTGTACAGCATTATGGGCTATCGCCCCGCCCCTTTTAAAGAGGGTCGCTGCCTGGCCGTGCCAACCCTCTGCAGTGTGTGCCTGCGGTTCCTCCTCATGGCAGACGCACTTATAAATAGACATGAGGGTGGTTTGGCTATGAGGCCAGCGTGTGGCATGAGGGCAGCTGAAGGCTGTGCAGGGACACTTTGGTGTGTGCTGTGGACACTGGGTCGTTCGGGGGGGTTGGGCAGCATGTAACCCAGGAGAAGTGGCAGCGGAGTGTCATGCAGGCAGTGATTGTGCTTGGTTGGAGGTAGTGTGGTGCTTAGCTAAGGTGTGCCTTGCTAATGAGGGTTTTTCAGAAGTAAAAATTGTTGGGAGGGGGGGGCACTCTTGCCGCTATTGTGGCTTAATAGTGGGACCTGGGAACTTGAGATGCAGCCCAACATGCAGCCCCTCGCCTGCCCTATCCGTTGCTGTGTCGTTCCCATCACTTTCTTGAATTGCCCAGATTTTCACAAATGAAAACCTTAGCGAGCATCGGCGATATACAAAAATGCTCGAGTCGCCCATTGACTTCAATGGGGTTCGTTACTCGAAACGAACCCTCGAGCATCGCGAAAATTTCTTCTCGAGTAACGAGCATCCGAGCATTTTGGTGCTCACTCATCTCTAACGGGGAAGTTTTTTTTCTAACTTTTAATATATTTTCTTCATTCTTATAAAAAACTGTGTTAAACTTATTTTTACCTTTTTTAGTTATAGGGGATTTGAACTGATTGCTACCGTACTGCAGTCTATTCTACTTCTATGAGCAGCCTATTGGGCAGGAATACATGGCAAGCCTGGGAGCCTTTAAAAGGCCCCAGACTGCCATTGCAACCCATATGCTGTGCTTAGTGTTCCGTAAATGCGTCTCACACTGGCTAATAGCTTACAAATAGTTCACACTGAGGCCTTAGTCAGACGGGCGTTTTTTCGCGCGATTTGCGCATGCGCATGCGTCCGGCGATTTTTTTAAGACCATTGCTTTGCAATGGTATCGGACACATGAGAGCTTTTTATGCGCTCGTCCGATAAATTATAGAACAGAAATCGCAGATCGCACCTATCTGCGATTCCTGTTCTCTTCTCTATATGCGCTCAATGGGTCCGGCGGCAGCAGCGCCGACCCCATTGAGAACATATAGAAGACAAATCATTCTTCTCTGCCACAGCTGTAACAGCTGTGGCAGAGAAGAACGATGTTTGCCCATTGAATTCAATGGAGCCGGCAATACAGCCAGCTCCATTGAAAGCAATGGGCTGCCGGCGAGCGCAGGATGAATTGTCGGGAAGGGCTTAAATATATAAGCCCTTCCCTGCAATTCATCCAGAAAAGTGTAAAAATAAAAAAAATATATATACTCACCTTGTCCCGTCAGATGGAGTTCAGCGCGGCCGGCCTGCAGTGGGTGTGAAGGGGGTGTGAGTCAGACTTGCCCCTGATTGGCTCAGGGCTGAGCCAATCAGAGGCAGGTCTCACTCACACCCATTCATGAATCTGTATTGCCGGCTCCATTGAATTCAATGCGCTGGACAGCTCCGGCCCGTTTCTAATGAAACGCGGCTAGGAGCAGATTTTTCGGGCGATTTTTTTTTTTTTTTTTTTGCCCCGGTCACGCGATTTGCGGATGCGCATCCGTCATGCGATCCGCAAATGGCGCGAAAAAACGCCCGTGTGACTAAGGCCTGACACTGCAGTAGCTTTATGTTAACTGACAACCACAGCAAACCTTAGTTCCTGCAAGGTGGTGCTGCCTCAGATGACTGGCCCAACATACCTCGTGGCAGAGGTGCTCCTGGATAGAGGGGGGGTGCCTTTCTATGGCTCACCTCAAGCAAAATTGAGGCAAGGTTCACCACTGGGTGGTACCACATGGATGCTGCAGAAATAATCAAATTTTGGGGCATTGTATTAAGCATGGGGCTAGTAATGAAGGCAAGCATTAGGGCCTACTGGAGCACAGATATTTTATACCACACCCCAATGTTTCACATGGTATGTCAAGTGTACGTTTTAAAAGGATCCTAAGATTCTTTCATTATAATGACAATACACAGTGCTCACTCTGCAGTGATCCCAATTACACCAGTGTTCCCCTATTCCAAAGCCTCACTTCCAAAAAAGACTAGCATGTGGCATTGTCATTAAAAAAAACAGCAAAGCCTCACTATGTTGCTTCTTGGCCAAATGATCAGAAAGGGTGAGAGTACAGCACTATGCATGACAATGTATTATGTGTCAACTATAAGGACAAGGAGGATATAGATACATTGAGCACAGTGCACAGCAGTACCTTCAAGCCAAACTGCATCCTTGAATTCAATAGGTACATTGGAGCAGTTGACATGTCTGATTAAGTCCTCCTGCTATACAGTGCCATGTGTAAAACAAAAGTGTGACTGTGCACATCATATAGATGGTACTGCATAATGCCTACATGCTGTATTAATGGGAAGGCCAGGGGGGCACCTTTCTTGAACTCCAAGAGGTCATCAAGGCCCTTATATGTGGGGACCAGGAAAGGGGGGTAATTCAAAAGAAGGAAAGGACCCAAAAAAGTACAGAGTATATTACAAGCAAAAGATAAAGAAGTACACAATTTACTTTAATGATTTACCCTGATGATCTACACCACCCAGCTTATACATAAAGCTGCATGCCGCTCCTTCACTTCTGAGTCCTCCCATGTGCCCAAACAGTAGTTTTATGTCAAAATATGAGGTATTTTCATACTCAGGAGAAATTGTGAGGTGCTTTATCTTCTATTACTCCTTGCAAAAATAAAAAATATGGGCTGAAACCTATGTAATACTGGAAAAATTGCAATTTTTCAAAGCAAACTGTTAGCAAATTCCACAAAATTTCAACTGTACTAGTTTCTTAGGTACACTGCAAACACAACATGGTGTCTGAGCATCATTTCAGCAAAATCTACCTTCCAAAAGACAAAGAACGCTCCTTTCCTTCTGAGCCCTCATTCAGTTTACGTCCGCATATGGAGTATTTCTGTACTTGGGATAGATTGGGTAAGACATTGTGTGGTGCTTTTTTTCCTATTTTTACTTGCAAAATTAAATCTGGAGCTAAACCTACATATTACTGGAAAATTTAGTTTTCTTTTTCTTTTCACAGCAAAATGTTAACAAATTCCACAAAACACGTATGGCATCAAAACACTCACTATACTCCTCTATTAATTCCCTGATGGGACTAGTTTTCAAAAAGGGGTTATATGTGGGGACCTCTTATGCTTCAGCACATTATGGCCTCTAAAAACCTGAAATGGTAACTAGAAAGAGTCCTAACAAAAGGGTGGCCCCAACATCCATTAGATGCTCCTTCACTCCTGAGGCCCGCATTTCAGTAATGTTGCACACTAGGGCCACATATGGGATATTTATAAAAACTGCAGAATAAGGATAATAAATTGTGAGTTTTGTTTCTCTGCTAACTCCTGTGTTACAGAAACATGGTTTTAAATTGAGAATCTGAAAAAAAATGAAATGTTCTAATTTCTGATCTACTTTGCTTTAATTCCTGTGAAACATACTTTAAATAACTTGAGGGGTGCAGTTTTTAAAATAGGGTGATTGAGGGGCTTCTGATATATAGGCTCTTAAAAGCCATGTCAGAGCTGAATTGGTCCCTAAAAAAATGTTCTAAAAAATCTTAAAGATTATTAAATTTTTATACTTTGTTGGGTCCTAAAAAAATAAAAGGACACTTAAAAAAATTCCAATATAAAGTACGCCTATGGTAAATGATAATTATTAACTATTTTGTAGGGTATAACTGTCTGTCTTACAAGTAAAAAGATTTTTTTAAATTAATATAGACAAAATTTCTAAATTAAAATTTACTACTAGCATAAAGTACAAAATGTTATGAAACACCAATCGCAGAATCGTGTTGATAAGAATAATAATTCAAAATTCACTACCACATTAAGTGACAAATATCAGATTTGAAAATAAGGCTGTGTTCTGAAGGTCAAATAGACCATGTCTTTAAGGGGTTTAGTATGGATTCAGATGCATTAGAAATCTACTTATTTACCACATTTATTAATTGATTTTTCTAGAAAAAAGAGAATAAACTTAGACACTAGAGAAAACTATAGTGCAATTTGCTGAACTTTAAAAGGTGACTTTCAATGGAAAGAAAAAATAACAGAATTGCTATAACAAGTTTACTGTTTGCCTACTGAGCCAAGTAGGGTGTGGAAGTATTTAGGAAGTACTATTGATTTTTGCCATCATTTGATCCATGCAATGGATTTCACATGACCTTCCACAGTGATAATAACACGTGTAATCTGAGAAAGAGCAGTATGTGTTAGGTAAAGATGAAACCTTAGAAAAAGAAATAAATCTTTTAAGTAGGTCAACTGGTAAATTGCAGCAAAGATTAACAGATGGTCAATAGACCAAGAAGATCAAAAACTTAAACAGATACTATTAAACTCTTTGCCATTTTAACTGATAACATTGTTTCTTACTGGTTTTGTATGTATGTTTTTCAATTCTTTAGTGCAATATAAAAATAAATGTAACCATCACTGGGACACTTTTAAAAGCGTGTTCAGTTTAAGTGAGCATATCTTAGCCTGCAATTCAGAGTCTAATTACTACAAGTCTATTAGGCAGAGAGAGCAAACCATTTCCTTTTATTTTAAATGTGACTATTTGTCATTACATTGGCCTTTATGATGGGAAGCAGATGAACTGTGAACTTAATTTAGACAGGAAAATCCTGTGAACCAAAATGTGGAACACATTAATAATGAGACAGGTATTATAGTATATTGTACTGAATTTCCACATCTTAACAAAATTTACAATGGTTAACAATAGTAATGTAGCATTGAAAATATATGGTGTAGAATCAATATCTATTTCATATATTTTCTAAATACGAACCATTGAGAAATGTAATTTGTAACCTATACTATTACCATTGCCTTGCCCATGTTCTTTTCACATCAGTGTGCAGTGTGTCAGGAGTTGCAATTGAATAACTCTATGAATTTTGAATTATTTAAAATAAATAGATCTAACTCTAAATAGCTCATATGAACTTTGTTTTGCATCATCTCATAGGGAGTTTTATCCATCACTTACCCCAGCTATTCCATGTCAATGGATGGACCAGCCAGAAGACACTCTTAAGCCTGACCCAGAAGAATGTGGGCCATCACCCTTATGCACTTGAGGCATATGAGTGCTTTTATGCTACAGTGCATCCAGAAGGACCATCACACAGCCAACATCAAAACATCAGATCATCACTGGCTAGCCACCCTCCTTGATTCATGTTACAAGACCAAAATGAAAATCTCATTCTGACAGTAGAGAGGGATTTCAAAATGCAGCACTATCAGAACAGACTGTTAAGCAGCTTGTGCAGAGCATTTCCCCATGTCATAGTAACATAGTACGTAAGGCCCGAATGAAGACATTGTCCATCTAGTCCAGCCTGTCTATCCTACTGTGTTGATCCAGAGGAAGGCAAAAAAACCCAAGGCCAGAAACCAATTAGCCCTTTTGGGGGAAAAATTCCTTCCCGACTCCCTAATGGCAATCAGACTGTTCCCTGGATCAACCCCTAATAGTTCCTACCTGCCTGTATACCAGGATTGACACTTAACCTAATATTTATATCCTGTAATATACTTCTTCTCCAGAAAGACATCAAGTCCCCTTTTAAACTCCTCTATCGATTTTGCCATCACCACTTCCTCCGGTAGAGAGTTCCACAGTCTAACTGCTCTTACAGTAAAGAACCCCTTTCTGTGTTGGTGATGAAACCTACTTTCCTCTAATCGTAGCGGATGTCCTCTTGTTACCTTTGTGGTCCTGGGTGTAAACAGATCACGGGGGAGATCCATGTGTTGTCCCCTCATGTACTTATACATGGTTATTTGGTCGCCTCTTAACCTTCTTTTTTCTAGAGTAAATAGTCCCAATTTGGATAGCCTCTCTGGGTATTCCAGTCCCGTCATTCCATGTATTAGTTTAGTTGCCCTTCTTTGAACCCCTTCAAGCACTGTGACATCTTTCCTGAGCACCGGTGTCCAGAATTGTACGCAGTATTCCATGTGAGGCCTGACAAGTGCCTTATATAGTGGAAGGATAATGTTCTCGTCCTTCGCCCCTATACCTCTTTTAATGCACCCCAAGACTTTATTTGCCTTTGCAGCAGCTGACTGGCATTGGTTACTCCAGTTTAGTCTATTATCCACTAATACCCCCAGATCCTTTTCCATATCACTTTTCCCCAGCGGTACCCCATTAAGTGAATATTTGTGACATCCGTTCCTCCTGCCCATGTGCATAGTCTTACATTTTTCAACATTGAACTTCATTTGCCATTTTTCTGCCCAAGCCCCCATCTTATCCAGGTCCGTTTGTAGCCGCACATTGTCTTCCGTTGCATTAATTATATTGTATAATTTTGTGTCATCTGCAAATATTGATATTTTGCTGTGCAGCCCCTCTATCAGGTCATTAATAAATATGTTGAACAGAGTGGGGCCTAATACTGAACCCTGTGGCACCCCGCTAGCGACTGTGGTCCAATCAGAGTACGAACCATTTATTACCACCCTCTGCTTTCTTTCGTTGAGCCAATTTTTTACCCACTTACACACGTTTTCGCCCAGTCCGAGCTGCCTCATTTTGTATATTAGCCTATTATGTGGCACGGTGTCAAAGGCTTTAGAGAAGTCCAGATATACAAGATCAATAGATTCTCCCTGGTCCAGCTTAGAGCTTACTTCATCGTAGAAACTGATCAGATTTGTCTGACATGAGCGACCCTTCATGAATCCATGCTGGTGAGGAGTTATTCCCTTAATCTCCTTGAGGTACTCATCGATGGCGTCTCTCAGAATCCCCTCGAAAATTTTTCCCGTTACTGAAGTGAGACTTACTGGCCTGTAGTTACCAGGCTCACTTTTGCTCCCTTTTTTGTAAATTGGAACCACGTTGGCAATGCGCCAGTCCAATGGTACTACTCCGGTCTTGATAGTGTCTAGAAATATTAGGTATAGCGGCCTAGCTATCTCGTCACTCAGTTCCTTTAGTATCCTTGGGTGTAATCCATCTGGGCCCGGTGATTTATCAATTTTAGTTTTCTTTAGACGCTTCCGCACCTCCTCCTGCGTTAGGTATGAGATATTTTGTGAGGGGTTCGTTTTATTCCCCTGCATCTCGTGTGGCATTTCCTTTTCTTTGGTGAACACACTTGAGAAGAAGCTGTTTAGTAGATTTGCTTTCCCTTCGTCATCATCAATGATTTCTCCTGCATTGTTTTTTAAAGGGCCAGCGCTCTCCCTGCAAATCCTTTTGCTGTTTATGTAGTTGAAAAATAGCTTCGGGTTGTTTCTGCTCTCTTTTGCGATCCGTCTTTCTGCTTCCTCCTTGGCAGTTTTGATCGTATCTTTGCATATTTTGTTTTTTTCCCTGTATGATTTTAGTGCTTCTTCGCTGCCTTGTTGCTTTAGTAGTTTGAACGCTTTCTTCTTTTCGTTTATTGCCCCTCTTACCGTCTTGTCGAGCCACATTGGTTTCCTTTCAGCTGAGTTTCTTTTATTTTTAAAGGGAATGAACTGCTCACATGAGGTGATTAGGATCCTTTTGAACTTTTCCCATTTTTCCTCCGTACTGATATTTTTGAGGATGTTGTCCCAATTAATGTTACCGATAGTAGTTCTAAGCTCATCAAATTTTGCTTTACTAAAGTTTAGTTTCTTTGTCTCTCCCTGATAAGGCTTCCTATTGATTGACAGCTGGAAGTTGATTATATTGTGGTCGCTGTTCCCCAAGTGCCCCTCAACCTGCACCCCCCTTATACGTTCCGGTTTGTTAGTTAGTACTAGGTCCAGAATGGCTCTCCCTCTTGTTGGTTCCTGCACAAGTTGGTTCAGGTAATTGTCTTTAAAGGGGTTGTCTCGCGAAAGCAAGTGGGGTTATACACTTCTGTATGGCCATATTAATGCACTTTGTAATGTACATCGTGCATTAAATATGAGCCATACAGAAGTTATTCACTTACCTGCTCCGTTGCTGGCGTCCCCGTCGCCATGGTTCCGTCTAACGTCGGTGTCTTCTTGCTTTTTTAGACGCACTTGCGCAGATGCATCTTCTCCCTTCGGCTGGTCTTGAAAGCATCGGCGTTTTGGCTCCGCCCCCTTTTCGCGTCATCGCGTAGCTCCGCCCCCGTCATGTGCCGATTCCAGCCAATCAGGAGGCTGGAACCGGCACACGTCATGGGGCGGAGCTACGCGATGATGCGTACAAGGGGGCGGAGCCAAAACGCCGATGCTTCCAAGACCAGCCGAAGGGAGAAGATGCATCTGCGCAAGCGCGTCTAAAAAAGCAAGAAGACACCGAAGTTAGACGGAACCATGGCAACGGGGACGCTAGCAACGGAGCAGGTAAGTGAATAACTTCTGTATGGCTCATATTTAATGCACAATGTACATTACAAAGTGCATTAATATGGCCATACAGAAGTGTATAACCCCACTTGCTGCTGCGAGACAACCCCTTTAATTACTCTCAAGAACTTATCCCCCCTGTGAGATTTGCAGGTTTCGTTCTCCCATGTTATATCTGGGTAATTAAAGTCCCCCATGATAATTACTTCGTTTCGTTTTGACACCTCATCTATCTGCCTTAGTAGTAAGTCTTCAGTTTCTTCTGTTGCTTTTGGTGGTCGATAGAAGACCCCTATCAGGATTTTGTTATTTTTTCCTCCCTGTATTTCTACCCACAGAGATTCCACCTGTTCGTCTCCTACCCCTATATCCTCCCGTAGCCTTGGCTTCAAGTTCGATTTGATGTACAGACATACCCCTCCCCCTTTCTGGTTCCTTCGGTCTCTTCTGAAGAGATTGTACCCCTGCAAATTCACCGCCCAATCGCACTTATCATCAAGCCATGTTTCAGTAATTCCGACTATATCATAAATTTCATCAGTCATTCTTGCTTCAAGCTCGCCCACTTTACCGATCAGACTTCGTGCATTCGTGATCATACAATTTATATCATTTTTTTTGTTTTTTTTAATTTGTTTTGTTGCTATTCGTACTTATGGCTGATCTATCAGTTCTAACTGTACTAACCCCACCCCCTGCTCGTCCCCCATTCCCTTTGCTTGGACCCAGATCGCTAATTACACTGGCTACCCCACTATTTCTCATTTTGCCCTCCCCCCCAGTCCCTAGTTTAAACACTCCTCCAGCCTTCTAGCCATCTTTTCCCCCAGCACAGCTGCCACGGGGATGCATCTGCAATGGGTCGCAGTTCTACAACTCATGGTGGACTAGCAGTAAGCTGTTGCGGTGGCACTACCAGTGGTAGGGGAAGTCTAACAAAGGTGTGGCATAGTTTTTTCAGCCAGTTGCAGCCTGCAGCAAAAGCACAGGGTAGGTCTCAATCACAGGCAGCACTTATCCACGATGGTCCAAGAGTATGTCAGCTCCTATGTGGATGTACTCAGACATGGCATTAGTCCCTTTGACTACTGGGTCAAACTAGACAAATGGCTAGAGCTTGCACAACATGCTTTAGAGGTGCTTGCCTGCCCTACTGCCAGTGTGCTGTCAGAAAGAATGTTAAGCAAAGGTGATGGTGTGATAACTGACAGATCCATCTGATATAGAAATTTTCAAATCCACTCTGTCTCAGTGATGCTGTAAGATAATTTTATTGTATACAGCTGTTTGTGCCCTGATCGCATCAGATCCGAACTGTTTTTTATATTGGACCACAAGTCTTTTTATACAATAAAATATACCTTACATAAGCATTACAATGCAATTTCAAAGAAAACCAAGAATATGAACTATATGTCATAAACATATGACTTATAATAGGTGCAGCCATGTAGTGTAAATCTCCTGAAATGTTATTCATTCATTAGACACAAATGGGCTGATAAAAAAAACGACTATGGATCACATGACCCCATTTAGCCCTAAAGTGAGAATGACATTTGAGGTTATATTGTGTGCAATGGGAGAGCAATGAAGTGCAATATAGTATTAAGAAGCATGATAACTGTGATGAGGGGTAGAGTATTAGATTGAACCCTGTATCCAAATAACATGTTAAGGTCCATTTAGATACAATGATTATCACTCAAAAGATGTCTTTTTAGCGATAATCATTGTGTCATTTACAGTGCAAGATGATCGCTCAAACATTGAGCAATCACCTTGCGCTCAGAAGACAAGCTGGGCTGCTTGTATTCTGCATCCAGCTGTTCTCTGCTCGGAGCGCCCAGCTGTTAGACAGCCAAATGCTCCGAGCGGGGTATGGAGAACAGAGCTGGCCCACTCTGTTCTTCATACCCAGCCTGTCATCAGGGAGCAGGATACAGCTGAAACAACAGTATCAGCTGTATCCTGCTGTGAATGCCTGATAAGGCTCATCATTGTCTTTCAGCATGCTGAAAGACAACGATGAGCGACGTCTTAACGAAAACTGCACGATGTCAGTGCAGTTACACACAATGATTATCGCACCAAAGATGGCCTTTGAGCGTATTTTGAGTGATAATCGTTGTGTCGAAAATGGCCTTTAGTCATAATCTTCAATCTGTCCTTTTATTCTACCTGTTCAGCATGAATTAACATAATTAACACATTTTAACACATTCTCCAAAATGTTACCATTAAAATTCTAAAAATTCTATAACCGCATCCACCTGTCCACAGTCAATGTGGATCGCCTGGCGTTTATAAAAATAAACCAGGAATGGATTTCATCTGACTTCTGCATCCCCATTGCTGATTCCATTGATTAGTTAGCACGCTGGCAATTTTTACTCATATATGACTGAGCATAGATTTACATCAAAGACCACACTGTGTCCTCAAGGCGCTGCTGGTAGTGGTGGTGTTCTCCTTCTCCTGCATCCACCAAATTTCCTTCTCCTACCCCCAAATGCAAAATATTTTAATATGAAAATACAGAGCTCCGATTCTGTTGTTGCTTGTAGTGATGGTATAACTGCTGCTGTCCTCCTTCTACTCCTGTTGCCATGTTCCCTTAAACTGCTTCTCTCAAAACAAAAACAAAAATTCTAAAGCACAAGAAGCAGCTGTAGGTCTGGTAGAATTTGTACTTTGCAAACTTTGACTTTTAAAACAAATGGCACACCTAATGTCTTGCATAGCAGAATTTTTGGTAGTGACTATTGCTCCTGTTATGGTGTATCATTAGGTAGTACAGGAAATCATAAATGTCTGACAGCCGTTCTGTCTAAAGCCCCACTAACACCTCTTAGAAAACTGGAAACAGGTAACAGAATAACAACAATAACAATAGATGATGGACACAGGTCAGTTTTTCCTCCTTCCTGCACATTGAACTATGCACATGGTACATAGCATGCTTACAAAACTCTCTCTCTGAAAGGCAATGAGACTGCAGTTAATGACAGTATATAATCTGGTGATAGCTCGTCAAAGCAGTTTCAAACTCCTGTAGCCCAATAAGCTATTACTAGGTTGCACCCAAGGGTAAAGAGTTTCCGACAAATACATTATGTTAAGCTAGACAGGAAATTACTTTTTTTTCTTATTTTGCAAAATGGTGCCTCTTAAGTACATTATAAATAATCAAAGAGGTTGTCTGAGATATGAAAAGAGGGCATGTTTTTTCTCCTCCATATACAGTGCCACTGTTGTGTTTTGCAAGTGTGTGGTATTGCAGTTCAGCCTTAATCACTTGACACTAAAGCACAGCCTATGGACTATTTGTAGAAAAAAAATCAAACATTTTTTCTAATATCAGATAACCGCTTTAACCAAAATGAAGAATATATATGTGATGGTACACCCTAACTGTGCTACTTCAAATTTTCCTTTTCTTTGTGTAGACATTCATGTGTACAATTTGATAGATCACAACATTTTCATCCTGTCATTTTATGCTCTTTGAGAAAGTTTTGCTTCCTGATCCTCCATCCCCCTTTATGTTTTGACATTGTTATTTTTGATTGTAGTATGAGGTTTGCAGTGCTGCTAGCTTTCAGTACTAGATGAGATCTTAATCAATCCGACATTCGCTTTTCATCTGAAAAGCTCCCAAATACAGAATTTTCCCAGAGGGTTGATTTTCATCTCAGGCTCTCCCAGGAACCAATTCCACACTGTTCCTGTACTGTGTTTGAAAACACTGGCTTTTCAAAAATAAATACATTTTAGATTTGGGCATCAATGAGCTGGTGCTAGTCTTCTAAACTTAGACTTCCTTAGTTATGTATATTTATTTGGAATATATTAAACCATGATATATTGTATCATTAGGCTATACAGGAAAACGAGAGTCAGACTGATTAAATGATATTAAAAAATCTGACTTGAAACAGTTTTCAAATGCAATGCACGAAGCACATACTTCACAGCTCCTTTCTGAATAAAATATGAGGATTTGCTGCCGCACAACCATCTCAGTTATAAATAAAAATCTGATGAAAAAAAATTTCAAATAGGCTACCTAATATCTGCAAAAGCAATAAACATAATAGCAGCGGCTGACAGCCCCGGCTTTTAATGTGGTGGAGCTGTGTGCAAAACTGAGGCATGGGAAATGTCAGCTCCTCATTTGCAAATTAAGATGTAGAAGAAATATCTGTGACAGTACATGCAACAGTTCATATTTGAAGTTTGGCAGTGCAAACTGACAGCATCGGAGGAACTGCAGTAGCCTAATCCTCTCTTTCTGCCTTCCAGCTAGTGGGAATAAGGAGGTGGAATTTAATAAATATATTATGAAGTAAAAGCTGAAAAAGGAAGGCAGACTGGATCATTTGCAGAAACTAGTGTTTAAAAAAAGGTGTTGTAAATAAATGACCATTAATATTGGCATCAAATCAATTTTAATTATAATTGAATATGTTGATCAGCTTTTACTATGTATTTTCTTTTTTAACTGCCCAACAGTCAGGCTTACACAGTTCATGTATATACTTGTGCGAATCCAGATCCGTTGTGTTTCATACTGATTCATTTCAGAATCAATTAGAGTTGGTTGCAGTCTTGTCTCTTTTTGCTCGGGGATTATCTGGGCATTCGCTTCCTGACACTACCTATGAATGAGCATTCAACACACTTCAGACTTTTTTCTGAAAGGACTCCTAGGGAATAAAAATGCTGAAAGCAGCAGATGGCAAATAATCACCCAAAATTGTTTTCAAGTTCAAGTAAAAGTGAGATTGTTTGAAAAAATAAAATGTAACTTAATTCCTTATAAACAGTAGCCTAGACAGATTTTACTTAACTTTGTTGACAGTTGAAATGTTATTTGTTTTTGATTTCAGTGAGTACATTTTATGAAAATGAGTGAGCTCATAGATATAGCAGAATAAATATAGTAACTGATTCACCCATGTAAACTTCTGTAAAGATTTAGAACACCCATTGTAAAATAAACATATTTTAACTTCCATCTAATACAGTGCTAAAAACCCAACTGTTCGTGTTTATATATTTGGCCAGGCATCAGAGGTTCCTATTGATTTATGTCATAAGCTAAGTGGAGAATTTTCTGCCTGTTAGCCTTGTATTGTATGTGCACAAGACAGGATATTGCTATTGTGAAAATGTTTGTTGGGAAATTTTTTTGTCCCATAATGAAAGTTGATTAAAAAAATAATTAGTGCAGATAATAAAAAGAAACCAGTTGCTCAACCTATAAAGCAACATTATTTTATTTCTACTTGAAAGTCTGTACACTTTAAGGCCTCGGTCACACAGGCGATTTTCCGTGCGATCTGCGCATGCACATGCGTCCGGCGATTTTATAAAGCCATTGCTTTGCAATGGTATCGGACACATGAGCGCTTTTTATGTGCTCGTCCGATAAATTATAGAACAGAAATCGCAGATCGCACCTATCTGCGATCTGCGATTCCTGTTCTCTTCTCTATATTCGCTCAATGGGTCCGGCGGCAGCAGTGCCGACCCCATTGAGAACATATACTAGACAAATCATTCTCCTCTGCCACAGCTGTAACAGCTGTGGCAGAGAAGAATGGTGTTTGCCCATTGAATTCAATGGAGCTGGCAATACAGCCGGCTCCATTGAAAGCAATGGGCTGCCGGCGATCGCATGATGAATTTTCGGGAAGGGCTTAAAAATATAAGCCCTTCCCTGAAATTCCTCCAGAAATGTGTAAAAAGAAAAAAATATATACTCACCTTGTCCCGGCAGACGGAGTTCAGCCGCGGCCGGCCGGCAGTTCTCCTGAACTGCTCTGAGTAGTATTCAGCAGCCGGGGATTTAAAATCCCCACCTGCTGAATGAGCTGCCTCTGATTGGTCACAGCCCTGACCAATTAGAGGCAGCTCTCACTCACCCATTCATGAATTCATGAATGGGTGAGTGAGTGCTGCCTCTGATTGGCTCAGCGCAGGGACCAATCAGGGGCAGCTCTCAGCTGTCATTCAGCTGGGTGAGTGAGAGCTGTCATTCATGAATGGGTGAGTGAGAGCTGCCTCTGATTGGTGAGGCTGTGACCAATCAGAGGCAGCTCATTCAGCAGGCGGGGATTTTAAATCCCCGGCTGCTGAATACTACTCACAGCAGTTCAGAAGAACTGCCAGCTGGCCGCGGCTGAACTCCGTCTGCCGGGAGAAGGTAAGTATATATTTTTTTTTTACTTTTTACACAGTTTTGGATGATTTTCAGGGAAGGGCTTATAATTTTAAGCCCTTTTCGAAAATTCATCCTGAGAGCGCCCGCAGCCCATTGCTTTCAATGGAGCCGGCTGTATTGCCGGCTCCATTGAATTCAATGCGCTGGACAGCTCCGGCCCGTTTCTAATGAAACGCGGCTAGGAGCAGATTTTTCGGGCGATTTTTCGGCCCCGGTCACGCGATTTGTGGATGCGCATCCGTCATGCGATCCGCAAATCGCAGGAAAAAACGCCCGTGTGACCGAGGCCTAACATTGGTATCATTGGTGGGGCAAACAATGTCCAGTCTTTCAATCAGACTTTTGATTTTCCAGAACCAAAGCACACACAATGCCTTTGCTGTGGGTGTCGCCAATTTACTATAATAAATTATACGAATGTCAATGTTAGTAACCTGAAAAAAAAAAAAAGTTGCTCTATAAGTTAATCAATTGATTTACTTTTATCTCTACTGGTTCATTTTTAATTAAGTCAATGATGTGATCCATTTCCGGTCATCTTTTATTACTGTATGTATCATTCTAAATCTTTTAGATTCACATTTGCAGTGTGGCCAAAGCCAGAAACTACTCACACCTCTGAAAGTCTTGTATTGTCACTTTTATTTATTTTAATCATAGCCATTAGGTCAGTGAATGCATCTACAACAGGACAACAGCCATATTGTTGCTCTATAGCCACCAAGGACTAGTGAACCTTTTTCCTTTAGCTGCTGACTGTCCAACACCTTGGAAAACAAGAGTCCAAAATTTAGGCAGTCAATTTCTTGGCACTGTCCTGAAATAATATACTGCTTTATTAATAAGATTAATAATAGATTGCTTGTGCCCAATAGACTTCTCCATGTTCTTATTGTATATACTGATACATAAACAACTATGTTCCAGGCTCTTCTAATTGGTTTCTCAATTTAAAGTTCCTGTTAGTAGATAGCAATGGAGGAAATAAGAGTATTATATTATATGGGCACAATGCCAGGCATATTTGTATGGACATTGCTATTGCAGTAAGTACTCAATTGTTTTACAGCAGATTCAATGATGCAAGAATAAATAGGTTGATACACAATAAATAAATTAATATAAATACAACAAACATAAAAAGATATACAAGGACATGCAACGTACAACATATTAAAAGATATAATGAAATGATACCTACAAATATACTAATGAGATATTGACAAGGTGTAGAAAAACAGTACAGTATCATACTTAGCTTCCTTGATACGCAATAGACGAGAGTCCAGGTCTTTCCAACATCCTGTTATTTCTTAGATATGCTGTCTACCCCCCCAACCTTCACACACTATTCTTTTGATGTGTCTAATGGGCTCATATTTCATTATCTAAAGCAACATTATATATCTATAGTGATAGCATGTGAAACTATGTTTTCTTTATCATTTGTTTAACTAGTGAGGCCTCATCTTATTAATTAGAGAGTGACCTCATGAGCTAGCTCTCTCAGCTCTGAGTTATTCTGCATTAGGTTTATTATATACTAAGTTATCCTACAAACTGAGTTATTTCTGCTAGAATATTGGGAACTTTTCAAGCTTATTTTTAAATTTCATCTTCACTAATTGTAGGCTGTATAAGTACAACAGAACCCTGAAGAACTGATGCATGTGTTCAGTAGTGTCCAGATAATGCGCAAGTTAACCAGAAAACTGTCACCAGGTCTGAGGGTATTATAAAACACAGCTCTGCCATGTCACAAAAGACCTGAAACCAGAAGACAAAGTGGAACAATGGTAATTATGGATGGTTAGGATTATATACATAAGATTACAAGACAACTTTATGACACTTCAGTTTATAGAAGATATGAGCCTGATCCTACAACATATTACTCTTTAGAGGGTACCAATGATGAGAAGATAGCAGCTTATGTAACCAATTCCAAGAATATTATTCCTATTATTTACATTTTGCCTAAAGTGTATGTCTCTTCATAAAACCCCAGGCTGACCATTTGTAGCCTCTATAGTCTCCCTTTTATCACCATTCTCTATCTTATTAAAGAAGGTATTAATAAAGAGCAGTAGTACTGCCTCGGAATGAAGTGTATACCACCAGATCAACCTGCCATTAAGTATCCAGGAAAGCTGAGTGTAAGTGTAATGTAAAACAAACTTTTTTTTTAGAGGGAGTTCCACAATTCTTAACATAACTGCAAACTGTGATGGTGGGATAGATAGACTACTTACAGCGGTTGTCCCGCGAAAGCAAGTGGGGTTAAGCAAAGCCTTCTTCTGCCTGGATTAGACGCGCTTGCGCAGTCTGCTTCTTCTGTCCAGCTGAAGGGGCCGCTCCGGCGTGCTCACGCCGCACAGGTCTTCTGCGCATGCGCAGAAGACCTCTGCGGCGCGAGCACGCCGGAGCGGGACGGAAGAGGGCAGACTGCGCAAGCATGTCTAATCCAGGCAGAAGAAGGCTTCGGTCGGCGCCATGGAGACGGGGACGCCAACACTGGAGGGGGTAAGTGTATAACTTCTGTATGGCCAATATTTAATGCACGATGTATATTACAAAGTGCATTTATATGGCCATACAGAAGTGCTTAACCCCACCTGCTTTCGCGGGACAACCCCTTTAAGTAGTCTATCTATCCCACCATCACAGTTTGCAGTTATGTTAAGAATTGTGGAACTCCCTCTAAAAAAAAAAGTTTGTTTAAAGGAGATGGCTAATACATTTTTAGTAATTTAGTCAGTCAGCTGGTATATTGGCAAGATAGATCTAATAGGATTCTTTTTGTATACACTTTTCACCCATTCTCTCATAGGATGTACTATATTTTACATAATCACTGGCATATTATTAGGAAAGCACTACGGAAAAATTTGGCGCTATACAAATAACAATAATTATTATTTATTTTTTAATGTATATCCTATGATTGTGGAATTTAGTAGTCCCTTTTTACCCTGTACTTGGAGAGCTAAAAAGTTATGGAATAGACTGGTCAGAGCTGATGGGGGATTGATGAGATCCCACAGAAACACTTTTTACCTACCCCTGCTTAGAGTTTTTATATACCCTTGCTTTCATTGCCTACAATTTTCCCATATGCAAAAAAAAAGTTAAGATTTTTTATCCATGGACAGGTCAAAGATTTTCAGTGAATGATTCTTTTACTTGTGTCAGTAGTTTTGTTGTATACTTGTTTACTTGCCCCTGTTGTCTTGTATATGTTAGAGAGACTGCACATCATATACAAGACCGCATTGCCCAGCACAAGTGTACAATTAAGTGTTAAAACTTCTTACTTCTATTTCCACACATGTAGTCATGTGTGGAAGCATGCAGGAGTATGCAATGCATTGTGTACTTTCTGTGTGCCGACAATCCCTATACACTATCTTGGCATATATGCACACGTAATAGGCGCCATGATAGTGCATACTGCATTTGCTTTTTGTGCATGTATTATGCACGCTGTGTGAGAGGCACAGTTGAAAGTAATGTAATAATTGGTACCGCGTATTACATGTGCAAAACACGTGAGTATAATACGTGGCAGAATGAGCTCGTGTGCGAGAGCCTTTAAGTGCAATAGCACATGAATTTTCAGGTAAACTCATTTCATATAAAAAAGTATTGTGCATACATTTCTGCCTTTGTGGGAAACTGTCAGTGGTTCATACAGTGAATGTACTGTCACACGCAAGACCTTGCCTGGTATCCTAAACAGTAAGAAAATACTGTAATCCACTTATAATACATGAGGTTCATGACCTATAATCTTTCAAGAATCCCAGGGAAAAACAAAACAATTACATTATTTAAGACTTGTGGACATGGAGATAAAAACCCATTGACAGACATGTAGATTAGCCTTTATCCACTTACACTGATCTCACAGACTTATACCTGCTGTTTTAAAGACAGCCTCTGAGGCATTCTTTAGGCATTAACATAAAACTATATTGTAATACAACAGCTCTGTCCTTACCTGGCATATGCTGCTGCAGTTTGAAACTGGCATATGTAAAACGCAATACTTCCAGTCCAGTGTCTGATGTTCTAAGCAACATAACATAATGTATTGTTAAATATTAATCTACCAATCAATTTAAAAGATAAAAATATTATACAATGAAAAATGAATTAACATTAACAAGTGAAAAAACTCATGAACAAATATATAAGCCTTTGTTTTACATTAGGTTGCTTGCTTGATTTATACTCTTTGTCTCAAAAAATCAACTACTTAGAAGGAGTTATAAAAAGTGCGTGACAGCATAAATGCTACAATAAAACCCCAATACCTTTATTCCTCCAGAACAATAACAGCAGCAACGTTTCGACCTTATCGAAATACTTCAGATATTACCCGCAGTATAAATCTGCAGAATAAATAGGCATGCTGTGGATTTGGAATCGGCAGTGTTTTTCAAAACACTCTGGCTTTGTTGTGAAAAATGTTTGCACCATGTGAAGGAGATATTAGAAATGTCCTCCACAGGGCTTGTACTGTAAATGCTGTGGATTTTCCACAACAATTGCTGCCGCATTTCCGCAGTGTGTGAAGACAGCCTTATACTTCTAACAAAAATACATAAGCAAATTTTTTTTCTGCTTATGAAAGCTAAACATACTCTAGTTATAATCATACTGTGCCATTGTAGGAAAGCAAGGCACATACCATAAATACAAAACCATGATTTGATATGATTAGTTTCATGTCAGCTCAAATTTCATTCAAGACTAGAGATGAGCGAACGTACTCGTCCGAGCTTGATGCTCACTCGAGTATTAGGGTACTCGAGAGGCTCATTACGCGAGACGAGCACCACGCGTTACTCGAGTCAATTCCATTTCCTTCCCTGCATGTTTTGCACCATTTTCTGGCCAATAGACATGCAGGGAAGGCATTACAACTTCTTCCTGTGACGTGCCAGCCCTATCCCACCCCCCTGCAGTGAGTGGCTGGCGAGATCAAGTGACCATCGAGTATATAATGCAGTCCCGCCCGCTGCTCGCCTCAGACACACGCTGGCAGAGATTAGGGAGAGTGCTGCTGCTGCTATAGGGAGAGTGTTTGCGTCTTCAAGAACCCCAACGGTCCTTCTTAGGGCCACATCTGACCGTGTGCATTACTGTTGTGGCTGCTGGGAGCAGTTTTGTACAATTTTTTTGTTTTCATGTTGGGCTATGCAGACTATTGCGTTGTCAGTCTGCAGCCAATTATACAGAGTATAGGGGCAGTACAGGTCAGGCAGGGACAGTGGTAGTGTACAATCCTGTGAACAAGTACCCCAACGGTCCTTCTTAGGGCTACCTCTGACCGTGTGCATTACTGTTGTGGCTGCTGGGAGCAGTTTTGCACTTCTTTTTTTTTTCATCTTGGGCTCTGCAGACTATTGCGTTGTCAGTCTGCAGCCAATTATACAGAGTATAGGGGTAGTACTGGTAAGGCAGGGACAGTGGTAGTGTAGAATCCTGTTAACAAGTACCCCAAAAAAGCTCCTCCTTAGGGCTACCTGTGAGCGTGTGCATTACTGTTGTAGTGGCTCACTATTAGCCAGCTAGGCCTTTCTGCAGCCCAGCGTATAATTTTTTCGGCCAACTGTGCGCGTTACATAACCGCTGTGACCCTCCAAGTGCAGGCCAATAATTGCCTAATTTTTTGCACCGCTCTGTGCGTCCCGTCAACTTCACGCACAGCGTACGCCCACAGCCGTTGATAGAGGGAAAGACATATACACGCTATCTAGGCTGCTGGTTTAAAAAAAAAAACTGAAAAAACACTCCTTCTTAGGGCTACCTGTGAGTGTGTGCATTACTGTTGTAGTGGCTCACTATTAGCCAGCTAGGCCTTTCTGCAGACCAGCATATAATTTTTTCGGCCTACATTGCGCGTTACATAACCGCTGTGACTCTCCAAGTGCAGGCCAATAATTGCCTAATGTTTTACACCGCTCTGTGCGTGCCGTCAACTTCACGCACAGCGTACACCCACTGCCGCTGATAGAGGGAAAGACATATACACGCTATTTAGGCTGCTGGTTTTTTTAAAAAAATCTGAAAAAACACTCCTCCTTAGGGCTACCTGTGAGCGTGTGCATTACTGTTGTAGTGGCTCACTATTAGCCAGCTAGGCCTTTCTGCAGTCCAGCGTATAATTTTTTCGGCCTACAGTGCCCGTTACATAACCGCTGTGACTCTCCAAGTGCAGGCCAATAATTGCCTAACGTTTTACACCGCTCTGTGCGTCCCGTCAACTTCACGCACAGCGTACGCCCACAGCCGCTGATACAGGGAAAGACATATACACGCTATCTGGGCTGCTGGTTTTTAAAAAAACAACTGAAAAAACACTCCCCCTTAGGGCTACCTGTGAGCGGGTGCATTACTGTTGTAGTGGCTCGCTATTAGCCAGCTAGGCCTTTTACAGCCAAGCGTATAATTTTTTGCAGTGTGCGTAACATAACCACTGTCAGCCTCCAACTGCACGCCACTAATTGCATAATTATTCAGACCGCTGTGTGTCCGCTCTATTGGTAATACACCATGCTGAGGGGTAGGGGTAGGCCTAGAGGACGTGGGCGTGGACGGGGGCGAGGACGCGGAGGTCCAAGTGAGGGTGTGGGCACAGGCCGAGTTCCTGGTCCAGGTGAATCGCAGCCTGCTGATGCGGGATTAGGAGAGAGGCAAGTTTCTGGGGTCCCCAGCTTCATATCACATCCAGCAATGTATCGACCACCCAGTCTTCTACGCCGTCCACTGCTGCAACTCTGCATCCTCTCGCTGCTGCTCCTCCTTCCTCCCAGCCTTCTCACTCCATGAAAATGACACATTCTGATGAGCATTCAGACTCCCAGGAACTGCTCTCGGGCCCCTGCCTTGTTTGGGAAAAAATGGTTCCTCTCCCACCTGAGGAGTTTGTCGTGACTGATGCCCAAGCTTTGGAAAGTTCCCGGGGTCCGGGTGATGAGGCTGGGGACTTACGGCAACTGTCTCAAGAGCTTTCAGTGGGTGAGGAGGTTGATGATGATGATGAGACACAGTTGTCTATCTGTGAGGTAGTAGTAAGGGCAATAAGTCAGAGGGAGGAGCGCACAGAGAATTCGGAGGAAGAGCCGCTGGATGATAAGGTGACTGACCCCACCTGGTTCGCTAAGCCAACTGAGGAGTGGTCTTCAGAGGGGAAGGCAAGTGCAGGAGCAGGACAGGTTGAAAGAGGCAGTGGGGTGGCCAGGGGTAGAGGCAGGGCCAGAGAGAAGACTCCCCCAACTGTTTCCCAAAGCACCTCCTCACGCCAAGCCACCCTGCAGAGGCCGAGGTCTTCAAAGGTGTGGATGTTTTTCGGTGAGAGCGCGGACAACCGACGAACAGTGGTGTACAACCTGTGTCGCACCAAGATCAGCCGGGGAGCCACCAGTACCAGCCTCACCACCACCAGCATGTGCAGGCATATGATGGCCAAGCACCCCACGAGGTGGGATGAAGGCCGTTCACCGCCTCCTGGTCGCACCACTGCCTCTCCCCCTGTGCCACAACCTGCCACTCAGATCCAACCCCCCTCTCAGGACAAAGGCACGAGCGCCTCCCGGCCTGCACCCACACCCTCACCTCCGCTGTCCTCGACCCCATCCAGCAATGTCTCTCAGCGCAGCATCCAGCTGTCGCTAGCACAAGCCTTGGAGCGCAAGCATAAATACGCCGCCAGGCACCCACACGCTCAAGCTTTAAACGTGCACATTGCCAAATTGATCAGCCTGAAGATGCTGCCGTACAGACTTGTGGAAACGGAGGCTTTCAAAAACATGATGGCGGCAGTGGTCCCACGCTACTCGGTCCCCAGTTGCCACTATTTTTCCCGGTGTGCCGCCCCAGTCCTACACCAGCAAGTCTCCCGCAACATCAATCGTGCCCTTACTAACGCGGTTACTGGGAAGGTCCACTTAACCACGGACACATGGACAAGTACTGGCGGGCAGGGCCACTATATCTCCCTGACAGCACACTGGGTGAATTTGCTGGAGGCTGGGACCGAGTCAGAGCCTGGGTCTGCACACGTCCTACCCACACCCAGAATAGCGGGTCCTTCCTCGGTTCGGGTATCTGCGGCGGTCTATGCCACCTCCTCTAAACCCTCCCCCTCCTCCTACGCAACCTCTACCTCTCAATTAAGAAATGTGAGCAGCACGTCGCCAGCAGTCGGTGTGGCGCGGCAGCATAGTGGTGGGCAAGCGTCAGCAGGCCGTGCTGAAACTACTCAACCAAGGTGACAAGAGGCACATGGCCCCCGAGCTGGTGCAGGGTCTGACTGAGCAGACCGACCTCTGGCTTTCGCCGCTGAGCCTCCAACCGGGCATGGTCGTGTGTGACAACAGCCGTAACCTGTTGGCGGCTCTGCAGCTCGGCAGCCTCACACACGTGCCATGCCTGGCCCACGTCTTCAATCCTGTGGTTCAGCGGTTTCTGAAAAACTACCTGCACTTGTCAGACCTGCTCGGCAAGGTGCGCCGCGTCTGCGCACATTTCCGCAAGTCCACCATGGACGCTGCCACCCTGCGGACACTGCAACATCGGTTTAATCCGCTAGAGCACCGGCTGCTGTGCGACGTGCCCACATGGTGGAATTCTACGCTACACATGTTGGCCAGGCTCTATGAGCAGCGTAGAGCAATAGTGGAATACCAACTCCAACATGGGCGGCGTAGTGGGAGTCAGCCTCCCCAATTCTTTACCAAGGAGTGGGCCTGGATGGCAGACATCTGCCACGTCCTCGGAAATTTTGAGGAATCTACCCAGATGGTGAGCGGCGATGCTGCAATCATTAGCGTCACCATTCCTCTGCTATGCCTGCTGAGAAGTTCGCTGCAAAGCATAAAGGCTGACGCTTTGCGGTCGGAACACGAGACGGGGGAAGAGAGTATGTCGCTTGATAGTCAGAGCACCCTCATGTCTATATCTCAGTGCGTTTTGGAGGGGGAGGAGGAGTTTGGGGAGGAGCAGGAGGAGGAGGGGGAAGAGACAGCTGGGCCCACTGCAGAGGGTACCCATGCTGCTTGCCTCCCATCTGTTCAGCGTGTATGGCCTGTGGACGAGGAGGAGGAGGATCCTGAAAGTTATCTTCCTAGTGAGCACAGCGATGTCTCGCCTACTGGCACCCTGGCACACATGGCTGACTTCATGTTAGGCTGCCTTTCTCTTGACCCTCGTGTTAGACGCATTTTGGGGTCGTGTGGGGGGGGGGGTTGGGCAGCATGTAACCCAGGAGAACAGGCAGCGGTGTGTCCCGCAGGCAGTGACTGTGCTTAGTTGGAGGTAGTGTGGTGCTTAGCTAAGGTGTGCCTTGCTGATGAGGGTTTGTCCGAAGTAAAAATTGTTAGGGATGGGTGGGGGCCCACTCTTGCCGCTTTTGTGGCTTAATAGTGAGACCTGGGAATCTGAGATGCAGCCCTGCATTTTGCCCCTCGCCTGCCCTATCCGTTTCTGTGTCGTTTCCATCACTTTCATAGGTTTTGCAGATTTGCACAAATGAAAACCTTAGCGAGCATCGGTCATATACAATAATGCTCTAGTCGCCCATTGACTTCAATGGGGTTCGTTACGCGAAACGAACCCCTGAGCATCGTGGAAAGCTCGACTCGAGCAACGAGCACCCGAGCATTTTGGTGCTCACTCATCTCTATTCAAGACATTCAGAAAGCTCTAACTTAATTTTCTTTACCATAGTTTTTCAAGTTTTTCAAAATATTGCCCAATGCTACTTTGGAAAGTTTGCCTGGGTCTGTCAGGCACCACTAATGCTTCTCTGCAACATTGTTGAATCTTGGGGCAATCCAAGCAGAAGACACTACATGACACATTGCCTCCTTTGACTGATTTGTTAGTCCATGGCTCAAATGTAATGTGACATCATAGCATAGAGCTTTGGGGGAGGCACCTCCAGAGTTCCTTCTCATCCAGCTTTGTACCCTTTCTGTGCCACTCCTCTTTTTCTCCTTTTAAAGCCTGTTCCTGCAAAATACACAACAGGGAGATATCCATGTCCCAGTTCAGTTGCAACCAGGTTAATGGCTGTTATTTCATTCAGAGAGAGTAGGTCCACTGCTTTGGCTGCTGTGCCTGCTCTCTGGCTCCCTGGGGCTTCAGGAGTTGTCTCCTTGGTATCCAAGAACATTTTTACTGCGCCACAAAGGTGTATAATCGAATACGATTCCGAAAATGTACCGCAAGTCGGTGTATACATTAACCCCTTAGTGATAGCCCCATTGCCTTTTTACGTCCTGCCTAACTGGGCTTTAATCCTAGAGGATGTAAAAACATGCATCCTCTTAGGATTGAAGCCCTGTAGGCTCTGGACCTGACAGCCCCATGCTATCGGTTACTGGAGGTAGTTGACAACCTTGAGCTGTCATCCCGGGCTGCGGAGAGGAGCCTCCCCCCCACCCCCCCAGCAATGCGAGCAGAGCTATCCAATGCATAGCGCCTATCGCAAAAAACGAAAATAAAAACTTTTAAAAAAGGTAGTTTTAGCTCCCCTCACGGATTGCAACCATGAGGGGCGCTGAAACTATTCACCCAGGTCCTCTGCGATCCCCAGCGATGTCCTACTCAAGAACAGAGTCTCCGCCGTTCTCTTTGCATGCGCACCAAGGAAAAATTGGCGGTGCCTGCGCAGAAGCCCGGATTGCTTAGGAGATTTAAAATTTCCTCGCTCCCGGCTACCTATAGGTAGCTGGGAGACAGGAGATGTCACCAGGGACCACAGTGACTGGTACCAGGGCCCGTGATCGCTGTTAACCAATGGTTAATGGCGATCAGCTTTATTTAACTTTTTTCAACATTTTTGTGAAGTTTCACCTCCCCTCATGGATTGGATCCATGAGCGGAGGTGAAAATACTCACCCATGTCCTCCGCAATGTACCCCGGTAATATGGTCCTTCAAGGACCTCACGTCACCTTCTGCGCATGCACACCCGAAGGTAACATCGGGCACGGGAAATTTAAAATCTGCCTGCTCCTGACTACTACCGTGTTTCCCCGATAGTAAGACACCCCCGATTGTAAGACGTATCGGGGGTGTCAGGGGGGGTCGGCCAATGTAAGCCGTACCCCGAAAGTAAGACATACCGTATATACAGTGGAGAAAAAAAAAATCATTACTCACCTCCCCCGGCGTTCTGTCGCGCTCCGGCAGGATGTCGCTCGCTCCTCGTCCCCGGCGCAGCATTGCTTTCTGAATGCGGGGCTTGAAATCCCCGCCTCCAGAAAGCTAATACACACGCCGTCAGCCAGTTACAGCCATTCAATGACAGCATTGAATGGCTGTGATTGGCTGAAGGCGCACATGGCTTCAGCCAATCACACTATTCAATGACATCATTGAATGGCTGTGATTGGCTGAAGGCGCACGTGGCTTCAGTCAATCACACCCATTCAATGATGTCATTGAATAGTGTGATTGGCTGAAGCCACGTGCGCCTTCAGCCAATCACAGCCATTCAATGCTGTCATTGAATGGCTGTAACTGGCTGACGGCGTGTGTATTAGCTTTCTGGAGGCGGGGATTTCAAGCCCCGCATTCAGAAAGCAATGCTGTGCCGGGGACGAGGAGCGAGCCACATCCTGCCGGAGCGCGACAGAACGCCGGGGGAGGTGAGTAATGATTTTTTTTTATTATAAGACATACCCCGAAAGTAAGACATAGTGGGGCTTTTGGGGATAAAAAGAAAGTAAGACACTGTCTTACTTTCGGGGAAACACGGTATGTGTAGCCGGGAGCAGAGAAATGCCACTGGGGACTGCTGTATGCAATTCCAGGTCACATGATCACTGTTATCCAATGGATATTACATACCTAAGGACCCTGGATCTATCCACAGACCTCAGCCTGGCTTCCACACACGCGCCCATCACCAAAGTGGTGGACGCATGCGCAAAAGTCGCAGATTGCATGGGTAATTTAAAATCTCCCTGCTCCTGGCTAACAAACCTAGCTGAGAGCCTCAAGATTTCACGGGGTGCCGCGGTATGCAGTCCCCAGTCATGTGATCGCCGCTATCAAATGGATAACTGCGATCACGTAAAAGTAAAAAAGTTAAAATTTCACCTCTCGTCACGGATCCAATTCATGAGGGGAGGTAAAGGCTTCCTGCATATGGGAGTATTTACATTGCAGAATCTGCGGCAGGCATGCGCCTCCTGACTCCGCAGCAAATACACCCCTTTGTATTCAATGGCAAAACGCCATTTCATCTCCACGAGCGGAAATTGATTGCAATTTTCCGTTCGCAGCGAATAAATTGCAGCATACTGCGATTTTGTGTGGGTTATGCAAGGAAGGCTTCAATTGAAGTCAATAGAAGCTGTCTGTCCCACGGCACTTCCACAATGAGCACCGGTGATGGTGGCTACTGCGCATGTGCGACAGAGTGCCAGAAGGCACATCCACAACGTGTGCAGAAGCCGCCAGACAGGTAGTCTAGGGGCACCTGGTCAAACTCCGCTGCGGGAATCTCGCATGCGGGGTCCGACCCGCCCATGTGCAGAAGGCCTCTGGCGATGTCCCCTGATGAGATCTATATCCGTTGACCTTTTACCTAACTTTGGTGCAGGCATATGTCGGCAAAATGGCAGACGCAAGTGCAGTAGCTGGGGAGGGTCCAGGAAATTTAAAATCTTCTGGCTTCTGACTACTAAAGGTAGCTGAGAGTCTGGAGTGGTCTCGGGTCACGTGATCACCGTTATCCGATAATGCTGAGCATGTAAAAGTTAAAAACAGTTAAACTTCAATGTTGCTTTTGGTTTGGGCCCTGTTGTGCAGCCACACAGAAGATTATGGCCACACTGGGTATATTTCTGAACATGGGACAAACGGGGGCATCCATTTTGGGGTGAAAGTCTCCATTTATGTGTGCGCTGTAGAAAAAAAAACTTTTTAAAATGACACAATTGCCAAAAAATTGAAAATCGTAATTTTTTCCTTCTGCTTTGCTTAGATTTATTCAAAAACTGTGGTGTCAAAATTTGCAGTACATCCCTAGATGAATTTGTTAAGGGGTCTAGTTTTTAAAATGCGGTCATTTGTTGTGGTTCTCTGTTGTTTTGGCAGCTCAAGGACTCTGCATGTGTGCAATGGGGCCTAAATCCCCTTCAAGCAAAATGACTGTTCTGAAAGCCACCGGCTGCTAGTTTCGGTTTGAGGCCCACATACAGATAGAAGATTAGTGCCACAACGGGTGTGTTTCTGAACATGGGACAAAGAGGGGTATCCATTTTTGGGTACAAGTCTTCAGTCATACATGTGCTGTACAAAAAAAACTGTTTTTATAAATGACAGGATTGTCAAAAAATTAAAATCGTAATTATTTTTCTTCTGCTTTGCTTAGATTCACTCAAAAACTGTGGGGTTAAAATACAAATATGAATTTGTTAAGGGGGTTCATTTTCAAAGTGGGGTTATTTGTTGGGGTTCTCTGTTGTTTTGGCCGCTCAATTGCTCTACAAGTGGGCAATGGGGCCTAAATCACCTTCAAGCAAAATTCTGAAAGCAACTGGTTGCTCCTTTCGGTTTGGGCCCCGTTGTGCATACAGACATAGGATTAGAGCCACAATGGGTATGTTTCTGAACACAGGACAAACAGAGATATCCATTTTGGGGGGGGGGGGTAAATTCTCATTTTCATGTGCACTTTAGAAAAAAAAATATCTTTGAAATGACATTTGCAAAAATATGAAATTGTATTTTTTCTCCTCCAAATTGCATTAATTCCTGAAAAAAACTATGGGGTCAAAATACTCATGACACCACTCAGTGGATATATTAAGCGGAGTAGTTTTTAAAATGGGGTCATTTGTATGGGTATCTATCATTCTGACACCTATAAGCCTTTGCAATCTTGGCTTGGTGCAGGAAAATAAAGTGTTCCTCGAAATGTTAATAAGTAATGTTAAATTTGTATGTCTCCTAAATGGTTAAAAAACAAATAAAGTTTTTCAAATGTCCACCTGAATAAAGTTAGCAGATGGAAATATATATCTTGGCAAAAATTTGTACAGTATGTTTGCACATATTTGAGATATTACAGTTGAAAATGTGAAAAAATAAAATTTTTGCCAACATTTTCACAATTTTGGCATTTTTAACAAATATTCACAAATTATATCTGTGTATCTTTACCACCTAAATGAAGTACAATATGTGGCAAAAAAACAATGTCAGAATCACTCGGATATGCAATATAGAACTGCCAGGGTGTGCTGCTGGGATCTGTAGTACTAAGGTTCCTAGCAGCACACCTTCACAGGTTGGAGTTAATTGAGCTGCTGAGTGTAGTATTCTCCAGCAGTCAATTCCCCTTTGTCTGCAACACATATAAACCCAGCTCCTGTGAGATGTGCAGCTAGGAACTTTAGTACTACAGATCCCAGCAGCACAACCTGACAGAATAACTCCATAAAGGTTTTGCATATCCAACATTGATCTAAAACTTAATTTTACTTTTTACAACTTTTCCATGATCGCTGTTATCTATTGGATAATTGCAATCACGGACCCGAGGACCGGTCACCGTGGTCCCTGGTGACATTTCCGGCTTTCCGGCTACCTTCAGCAGCCGGGAAGCAGAAGATTTCAAATGTCCTGTGCCTAACTGGTCATCTGCACATGCGTCGCCATTTTCACTGGGACGCCAATGGATCTGTTCTGGACCAGATCATCGCAGGACTTTGCGGAGGATGGGGATGAGTAGTTTCAGCCCTCCTCATGGATGCGATCAGTGAGGGGAACTGAAACTCTAAGTTTTTAAAACTTTTTATTTACTTTATTGCGATCAGTGCTATCCATTGGATAGAGCTGAACGCATTACCGGGGAGTGGCTCCCTGCGGCCCCCTATGACTGCTCCATGTCACGTCCTCAGCCCACATGGCTTTAATCCTCAGGGGACGCAAGTTTTAATGTCCCTGAGGATTAAAGCCCACAAAGCCAGGATGTAAAAAGGCAATGGGGCCGTCACTAAGGGGTTAAATTAAGAGGTATGATTAGGTATGTAACTGCTGAATAGTAGTTTATTGAGATCTAAAATATCATTACTACCTGCAGCAGCATCATGTTTGTCAGAGTCTGTGGAGAAGTACCCCTTATTATATTCTCCTTGTCTTCTCTGTATTGTTTTCTATTTTCCATTTGACTTTATTAATCACAACTAGAGATGAGCAAGTATACTCGCTAAGGGCAAATACTCGAGCGACTATTCTCCTTAGCGAGTACCTGCCCGCTCATGAGAAAAGATTCGGGTGCTGGCAGGGGCGGGGAGCGGCGGGGGGGAAACGGGGGGAGATCTCTCCCCCCCCCCCCCCCCGCCACTGCTCCCTCCTGCTCACTCCCACAACACACCACTCACCGCCGCCGACACCCGAATGTTTTCTCACAAGCGGGCAGGTACTCGCTAAGAACAATACTCGCTCGAGTATTTGCCCTTAGCGAGTATGCTCTCTCATCTCTAATCACAGCTTATCGACATCACCTGAACATAGGTATGTGTGTGTCTAGGTTTTTAATGGTTAATTTTATTAACAACATGACAACACCACATAGAAACAGGCAGCTATGTAATACATGTAAACAGATATAGTGAAAAAGTTGATGCAATTACCATAATATTAATACAGTGATTATTCCACCATTACTCCTATTTAAGTAGCCCATGGATGTCATGTAAGCTTGCTGCTAGCTGAATGCCAGAGGTTGCATAACACGAACCAATACCTTGCATCGTATCTATGTACATCTGTTTATGCGTGTAGGTATACTTGGTCATGTTTTGGACGTTTGTCAGTCAGTGTGTTATGTCTGTCTGTGACTTATGTCCCCTGATTTCGAGATCCGCTGGAGTTTTGCCAGCTCGTGAGTGTGAGTGACGTAACAAAACGACTATATTTTAAAAAATCTGCTGCTACAGAATAAGACATAAATAATTGGTTAGTAAATTAATGTCAATGGTCACTGTGTAATGTTCTCATTCATCTGTGGCTGCTTGAGAAATTAAATTGCCAGGTTACCCCAAAGAGTATAGCTGCTCATTGGGTGCCCTAACAACCGGACACCCAGTGAGCTGTTTAGAATGAGAGATTGTTCAGCACAAACAATGTGATATTTTATCTTATTTGACAAATGTTGCTGGGGATACATCTGAGATGTCTTCATTCAAGACTATGTCAATTAACAGCAATTAACATATCAAACTAGTTGCAAAAAAATCTTTTTAACCAAATATTGGAATCATATATTTGTACGTTTTCATTGCTGCCAAAATGTTGTATGTAATAAAAATGTGAAACTATAGACTGCCTCATGAAGAGAATGCAGCTGATAGCTGTAAAACTATATAACTATTGGCTGCATTCTCTTTGTGAGACAGACTATAATAAATAACTGTGATTCAGTGAGTTATTGTTGTGTATAAAAGTATATATGAGCCAAATTCAGCTCTGATACATGAGAATATATATGCTTTTGTTTTTAAGAAATCTTTCAGAATATCAGCTTAGAAACATGATAGTATTGACTAAAAGATAAAATCTTTCTTGCTTACCTTGCACTTTATTTTGCTACCTTAATTAGCTTGACTTAGCCATCATCTAAAAATTATTTTAAGCCTACTTCTCATTAAGTTTTAAACAAACTAAAATCAATAGTGCAAGGTTAATGAGAACCTATAGTGGATATAAAAAGTTTACACGCCTCTTAAAATGCCATGTTTTTGTCATGTTAAAAAATCCAACAAAGATTAATAATTTCAGATGTATTTCCACTTTCAGGCTGCATTCAGACGAACGTATATCGGCTCGGTTATCACGCCGAGCCGATATACGTTGTCCTCGTGTGCAGGGGGGGGAGGATGGAAGAGCCTGGAGCAGGAACTGAGCTCCCGCCCCCTCTCTGCCTCCTCTCCGCCCCTCTGCACTATTTGCAATGGGGAGAGGTGGGACAGGGGCGGGGCTAATTCACGGCCCTTAGCCCCGCCCCTGTCCTGCCTCCTCTCATTGCAAATAGTGTAGAGGAGGCTCTTCCATCCTCCTGCTTCTGGCTCTTCCATCCCCCCCCCTGCAGAGAGAGACAATGTATATCGGCTCGGCGTGAAAACCGAGCTGATATACGTTCGTGTGAATGCACCCTCAATCTGACCCATTATCTGCACAATTCTATTGACAAACAAACTGAAAACAATTAGGGTGAAAATAAAAAAATAAAACTAAAATAATATTGTTGAATAAGTGTGAACACCCTCTTATATTTGAGGATATGGATACAGCGCATCAAAGGGATCTTGACCAAGCTTCAACTTTTTGGCCATAATTCCAAAAGGTATTTTTGGTGCGAAGACAACACTGTGCATAACCAAAAGAACACCATACCCACAGTGAGGTGTGGTGGAGGCAGCATTATTCTTTGGAGCTGTTTTTCCGCTGCTGTAACTAAGGCTTAACCCCTTGAGTGGCGGGTTTCTTACCACCCTGTCAGACCCACCAGGGCAGGTTTTTAAATGGTCTAATCATTTAATTTCAACTAATTTTTCAGTCGCGTTCCAAGAGTCATAACATTTTCATTTTTCCACTGACACGGCCATATGAGGGCTTGTTTTTGTGGGACAAGTTGTACTTTTTGATAGCATCATTTTTGGGTTTACATAATGTATTGCATAATTTTTGTAAAAAAATTTGTAGGGAGATTGGGGAAAAAAAATAAATCCTGCCATTTATTTTTTCGATTTCATTTTTAGGGCGTTCAGCGTGCAGAATAAATAATGTGATAGCATTATACTCTGAGTCACCACGATTCCGGTGATACCAAGTTTATACAGTTTTTTTATGTTTTGCTATTTTTGTACATTTAAAACATTTTTTTTTCTTAAAGGTTTGCTTTTGTGTCGCCACATTCCAAGAGCCGTATTAATTTTATTTTCCCATTGCCAGAGCCCTAGAAGGCCTTGTTTATTGTGGGATGAATTCCAGTCTTCTAATTTTTTGGAACATGTAAGCCATTCTACAGGCCGGTACGATTACGCCAATACCAAATTGTAATAGTTTTTTTTCTTTTTCACGACCTTTTCACACTTAAAAAAAAAGTAATAAAAGTTTAAATCACCCTCCTTTTGCCATATCTATAATTAAAAATCTAAATCATGAAAAAAAAATACATATATGGTATTGCCGCGTCCATAAATGTCCAATCTATCAAAGTAGTGCATTATTTACCCCGCACAGTGAACATAGTCTGAAAAAAAATAAAGAACGCCACAAATGCACTTTTTCAGTCACCCAGAAAAAATGCATTAAAAAGCGATCAAAAAGTCGTATGTATTCTAAATTAGTACTAACGTAAACTACAGGTCATGCTGCAAAAAAATGAGCCCTTGATCAAGTACGTCGACAGAAAACTAAAAAAGTTATTGCGCGCAGAAGATGCAGCAGAAAATAATTTTAAAAAATTAAATGCCTTTGAAAAAAAAAAATACAAGTCCTACAGCAAAAACAAATTATACAAGTTTGGTATCGTAGTAATCGTACTGACTCATAGAATAACGTTATCGTGTCATTTTTGTTGCAGTTTGTGTGCCGTAGAAACAAAACACACTGAAAGATGGTGGAATGTCATTTTTTTTTTCATTTTACTCCAATTCTGTAAAAGTTTTTCAGTACATTATATGGTACTTTAAATAGCACCATTGAAAAATACAACTCGTCCCACAAAAAACAAGCCCTCATACAGCGACATGGATGAATAAATAAAGGAGTTAAAACAGGGGGAGGAAAAAAAAATGGGGAAAAAAGAAAAAAAGGGTCCGTGTCATTAAGGGGTTAAATAATATACTAACTTCCTCCTCTGGGTCATTTCGACACAGGGATACCACGTGTGTAATTTTATTTTTAATTTTTTACAAAGTAAAGGGAGACAAGTGTTTTGTTTTTTTATTTTTTAAATATTTTTTTAACTTTTTTAAAAACTTTTTTTTACTTTTGTCCATTTAGGGGACTTCCACAGAGACCCATCAAGACCTCCTGATCACATTCTGGGGGTCCAATGGTGACAGACCTTTACATGCTGCAGTCACATAGACTGCAGCATTTAAAGGGTTAACACAGCAGAGATCAGAGGTTTTCTCTGATCTCTGCTGTAAGAGCTGGTGCCTGGCTGTCCTCTGACAGCCAAGCACCAGCTCTCCCTGCCATAGAGACCATCGGATTGCTTCTAACAAGCCGATGGTCTCTATGGCAACCTGTACACAAAGCAGTGCAGGGGTTTGAAATGAAAAGCGGGAGATTACCGGCAGATCGGCAATATCTCCCTGCTTCTTATTTCAAAATGCTGAACTGCTCTGTGTGTGTCTGTGCAGGCAGAGCACAATGCCACAGCTTGTGGCAGTGTGCTCTGCAGCTCCCATAGCGATACATAGCCCGGAAATCTTCCGGGTTATATCGCTATGGGCAGTGGAGCTCGTCCCGGAAAATTTCCGGGCATGCCGCTCAAGGGGTTAAGTCAAGGTGGAGGGAATTATAAACAGCTCCAAATATCAGTCTATTTTAGCACAAAACTTCAGGCATCTGCTAAAAAGCTAAAGATGAAGAAAAATGTCACCTTTCAGCACTGCAACAGCTCAAAGCATACCTCCAAATCAAACAAAGTATGTCTGCCAGAAGAAGATCAAAGTTTTGAAATGGCCCAGTCAAAGTCAAGACCTGAATCCCATTTGAAATCTGCGTGTTGACCTGAAGAGGACGGTACATGTGAGATGGCCTCGCAATCTGACAGTTTTGGACTGCTTTGTCAAGATGTGCCATGCTGAAAGACAGCTACTAGAGATGAGCGAGCACCAAAATGCTCGGGTGCTCGTTACTCGGGACGAAATTTTCGCGATGCTCGAGGGTTCGTTTCGAGTAACGAACCCCATTGAAGTCAATGGGCGACCCGAGCATTTTTGTATTTCGCCGATGCTCACTAAGGTTTCCTTTTGTGAAAATCTGGGCAATTCAAGAAAGTGATGGGAACGACACAGCAACGGATAGGGCAGGCGAGGGGCTACATGTTGGGCTGCATCTCAAGTTCACAGGTCCCACTATTAAGCCACAATAGCGGCAAGAGTGGGCCCCCCCCCTCCCAAAAACTTTTACTTCTGAAAAGCCCTCATTAGCATGGCATACCTTAGCTAAGCACCACACTACCTCCAACAAAGCACAATCACTGCCTGCATGACACTCCACTGCCACTTCTCCTGGGTTACATGCTGCCCAACCCCCCCCCCCTCCCCCCCACAGCGCACACCAAAGTGTCCCTGCGCAGCCTTCATCTGCCCTCATGCCACACCACCCTCATGTCTATTTAGAAGTGCGTCTGCCATGACGAGGAACCGCAGGCACACACTGCAGAGGGTTGGCACGGCTAGGCAGCGACCCTATTTAAAAGGGGCGGGGCGATAGCCCACAATGCTGTACAGAAGCAATGAGAAATATAATCCTGTGCCACCGCCATCAGGAGCTGCACACGTGGGCATAGCAATGGGGAACCTATGTGCCACACACTATTCATTCTGTCAAGGTGTCTGCATGCCCCAGTCAGACCGCGGTTTTTAATTCATAGACACAGGCAGGTACAACTCCCTATTGTGAAGTCCCTGTGGACCCACAGCATGGGTGGCTCCCTGGAACCCACCGGCGGTACATAAAAATATCCCATTGCATTGCCCAACACAGCTGAGGTAGTAATGTCGTGCTTAATGCAGGTGGGCTTCGGCCCACACTGCATGCCCCAGTCAGACTGGGGTTCTTTACAAGTGGAAACAGATGCATTTATAATTCCCTGTGGACCCACAGCATGGGTGGGTGCCAGGAAGCCACCGGCGGTACATAGAAATATCCCATTGCATTGCCCAACACAGCTGAGGTAGTAATGTCGTGCTTAATGCAGGTGGGCTTCGGCCCACACTGCATGCCCCAGTCAGACTGGGGTTCTTTACAAGTGGACAGATGTAGGTTAAACTCCGTGTGCACCTACAGCATGGGTGGCTCCCTGGAACCCACCGGCGATACACAAAAATATCCCATTGCATTGCCCAACACAGCGGATGTAACGTCAGCTGTAATGCAGGTGGGCTAAAAATTCATTTGATTACACTGTAGGCGAGGGCCCACAAAAATTGCTGTATCAACAGTACTAATGTACATCCAAAAAATTGGCCATGCCCAACCAAGATGGCAGGTGAAACCCATTAATCGCTTTGGTTAATGTGGCTTAAGTGGTAACTAGGCCTGGAGGCAGCCCAGTTTAACGAAAAATTGGTTCAAGTTAAAGTTTCAACGCTTTTAAGAGCATTGAAACATATAAAAATTGTTTAGAAAAATTATGAGTGAGCCTTGTGGCCCTAAGAAAAATTGCCCGTTCAGCGTGATTACGTGAGGTTTCAGGAGGAGGAGCAGGAGGAGGAGGAGGAATATTAGACACAGATTGATGAAGCAGAAATGTCCCCGTTTTGGTTGGTGAGAGAGAACGTAGCTTCCATCCGCGGGTGCAGCCTACGTATTGCTTACGTATCGCTGCTGTCCGCTGGTGGAGAAGAGAAGTCTGGGGAAATCCAGGCTTTGTTCATCTTGATGAGTGTAAGCCAGTCGGCACTGTCGTTTGACAGGCGGGTACGCTTATCCGTGATGATTCCCCCAACCACACTAAACACACTCTCTGACAAGACGCTAGCCGCAGGACAAGCAAGCACCTCCAGGGCATACAGCGCGAGTTCAGGCCACGTGTCCAGCTTCGACACCCAGTAGTTGTAGGGGGCAGAGGCGTCACGGAGGACGGTCGTGCGATCGGCTACGTACTCCCTCACCATCCTTTTACAGTGCTCCCGCCGACTCAGCCTTGACTGGGGAGCGGTGACACAGTCTTGCTGGGGAGCCATAAAGCTGGCAAAGGCCTTGGAGAATGTTCCCCTGCCTGCGCTGTACATGCTGCCTGATCTCTGCGCCTCCCCTGCTACCTGGCCCTCGGAACTGCGCCTTCTGCGACTAGCGCTGTCGTATGGGAAGTTTACCATCAGTTTGTCCACCAGCGCCCTGCGGTATAGCAACACTCTCGAACCCCTTTCCTCTTCGGGAATGAGAGTGGGAAGGTTCTCCTTATAGCGTGGGTCGAGCAGTGTGTACACCCAGTAATCCGTAGTGGCCAAAATGCGTGTAACGCGAGGGTCACGAGAAAGGCATCCTAACATGAAGTCAGCCATGTGTGCCAGGGTACCTGTACGCAACACATGGCTGTCTTCACTAGGAAGATCACTTTCAGGATCCTCCTCCTCCTCCTCCTCTTCCTCCTCCTCAGGCCATACACGCTGAAAGGATGACAGCCCAGCAGCATGTGTACCCTCACCAGTGGGCCAAGCTGTCTCTTCCCCCTCCTCCTCATTCTCCTCATGCTCCTCCTCCTCCTCCTCAACGCGCTGAGATATAGACAGGCGGGTGCTCTGACTATCCAGCGACATACTGTCTTCCCCCGGCTCTGTTTCCGAGCGCAAAGCGTCTGCCTTTATGCTTTGCAGGGAACTTCTCAAGATGCATAGCAGAGGAATGGTGACGCTAATGATTGCGGCATCGCCGCTCACCACCTGGGTAGACTCCTCAAATTTTCCAAGGACCTGGCAGATGGCTGCCAACCAGGCCACTCTTCTGTAAATAATTGAGGAGGCTGACTCCCACTGCGCCGCGCAAGTTGGAGTTGGTATTCCACTATAGCTCTACGCTGCTCATAGAGTCTGGCCAACATGTGGAGCGTAGAGTTCCACTGTGTGGGCACGTCGCACAGCAGTCGGTGCACTGGCAGATTAAACCTATGTTGCAGTGTCCGCAGGGTGGCAGCGTGCGTGTGGGATTTGCGGAAATGTGCGCAGAGCTGGCGCACCTTTCCGAGCAGGTATGACAAGTGGGGGTAGCTTTTCAGAAAGCGCTGAACCACCAAATTAAAGACATGGGCCAGGCATGGCACGTGCGTGAGGCTGCCGAGCTGCAGAGCCGCCACTAGCTTACGGCCGTTGTCACACACGACCATGCCCGGTTGGAGGCTCAGCGGCGCAAGCCAGTGGTCGGTCTGCTCTGTCAGACCCTGCAGCAGTTCGTGGGCCGTGTGCCTCTTCTCTCCTAAGCTGAGTAGTTTCAGCACGGCCTGCTGACGCTTGCCCACCGCTGTGGTGCCACGCCGCGTGACACCGACTGCTGGCGACGTGCTGCTGACACATCTTGATTGCGAGACAGAGGTTGCGTTGGAGGAGGAGGAGGAGGGTGGTTTAGTGGAGGAAGCATACACCGCCGCAGATACCACCACCGAGCTGGGGCCCGCAATTCTGGGGGTGGGTAGGACGTGAGCGGTCCCAGGCTCTGACTCTGTCCCAGCCTCCACTAAATTCACCCAATGTGCCGTCAGGGAGATATAGTGGCCCTGCCCGCCTGTGCTTGTCCACCTGTCCGTTGTTAAGTGGACCTTGGCAGTAACCGCGTTGGTGAGGGCGCGTACAATGTTGCGGGAGACGTGGTCGTGCAGGGCTGGGATGGCACATCGGGAAAAGTAGTGGCGACTGGGAACCGAGTAGCGCGGGGCAGCCGCCGCCATCATGCTTTTGAAAGCCTCCGTTTCCACAAGCCTGATAAGCGCAGACCCACAAATGTACCTCAGCCGCTAATAAATCCCTACCAGGAAACCTTGAATACAAAATAAACCATACA
Organism: Eleutherodactylus coqui; assembly: GCF_035609145.1. Lineage (NCBI taxonomy): Eukaryota > Metazoa > Chordata > Amphibia > Anura > Eleutherodactylidae > Eleutherodactylus > Eleutherodactylus coqui. The sequence continues at coordinate 260,444,562 of NC_089837.1, read as the reverse complement.
AGGGAACCAACTGTGGTACTTATCTGGAGTAAGCTGTGCTCCCGAACAATCCCAGGAAGAAACTGAATTGACCAACACAGAAGTCAAATCTAAGTCAGACTATATAGGGCAGGGCGACTAGAGTCAGGTGAGAACTGATATCACTCACTTGACACCATGCCCCTCAGCCCCAGGAAAGGCAGAGACGCAGCTAAAACCTGGTCCAGCCTGATAGCAAGGTGAAGATATCAGAACAGCTGCAACAATATCTAAAAGGGGGCAAGAGGTAGAAGCATATTTTTGAAGGGGGGGGGGGGGGGGGGGGAACGAAAATGGAAAAAGAAAAAGGGGCCACGTCATTAAGGGATTAAATATGGTATGCAATATTATTTTACTGTAGGACTTATGTACACATTTTATGATTCACATATATGTGTATGTATAAATATATGGTGGTATTTTAGTGTAGTGTACATGTTATTGTGTGTACAGTATATATATAATATATATCAAGCCACTCCCTGCTCACTTCCAGAATCTTGCCAGTAGTTGACTAGTACTGATTTCTGGCGGCGTGGAGCCAGAGGCATGCGTGCATGCACAGGAGCTGAAATGTTGGTGCAGCATAGTGTAGAATTGTTTCCTTGTCAGTATTTATTGCTTTTGATCTGTGTGATGCAAATCATGTTGTTAAAATCTAGCATAATTTACTGCCCCTTTTTTTGGGGTCCTATTTAGCTTTGATCTCAATGACATTGGATCCTGATGCTTCCGCTTCTGGAGCTGAAGAATACCTTAGAGTAAGGTGTAGTAAGTAAATAGACAGATCTGGTATAAGGTGACTTATTTTTATTAAAAACACATGTGTATTAAGTTCTGATTACTTGAAGTACATAGAGCTTCGGGCATTTAATGGATAGAGATGAGTGAGCACCAAAATGCTCGGGTGCTCGTTGCTAGAGTCAAACTTTTCGTAATGCTCGAGAGCTCGTTTCGAGTAACGAACCCCATTGAAGTCAATGGGCGACTCGAGCATTATTGTATGGGACCGATGCTCCGCATAGCTGATGACTTGTGAAACACCAGAAAACATCAGAAAGTCATGGTAACACCACAGAAACGGATCGGGAATGGCAGGGGCAGCATGGACGGCTGCATCTGAGGCTCCCAGGTCCCACTATTAAGCCAAAATGGGGGCAAGAGTCTGGCGTCACCCCCCTAACAATTTACTTCGGACAAACCCTCATTAGCAAGGCACACGCGCTGGCACATCTTAGCTAAGCAGCACAATACCTGCAACCAAGGACAATCACTGCCTGCGGGTCACACTGCTGCCTCTTCTCCTGGGTTGCATTCTGGCATTGCTGTCCAACCCCCCCCCCCCCCCTCCGCACGCCCGTGCATGACCCTGCGTCCACAGCGCACACAAAAGTTTCCCTGCGCAGCGTTCAGCTGCCCTCATGCCACACGCTCGCTTCATAGCCACACCACCCTAATGTTTATTTATAAGCGCGTACTGGATGAGGAGGAACCGGAGGCACACACTGCAGAGGGTTGGCAGGGCCAGGCAGCGACCCTCTTTGAAAGTGTGGGCGATAGCCCACAATGCTGATGAGAATTGATGATAAATTGATGTACGATCATCATTCCAATCCCGTGCCACCTCTGTCACAAAATTGTCAGGAGCCGCAAACGTCGGCATGAAGGGGACTCAGGTGCCAGCACTTCTACACATCTCCACAATGCAGCAATACTCTGTATGGGAAGCACGTGAGCGGGCCCAGGATCAGGCTCGATCCCAGCCTCCACCTTGTGTGACCCAAGGTGCCGTGAGTTACATAGCAATGGGAAATCCATGTGTCCCCACACAATTCATTCTGTGTAGGTGTTAGCTCAACACTGCAATGGGAAGTCTTTGAGTTCCTTGGGCTTGCCTATGCTGTCGGTGTACAAAGATGATATTACACAAGAAGAAATCAAAGCGCCCAAACATGGCAGAGTTTCACCCCGCCAAGGACCTCGGCCCACATTTCTACCCTAGTCACTTAGTGTATTTGTGCCAGACAGGCAAACACCGCTATGGGAAGTCTTTGTGCACTCACAGCATAGGCGAGCCCAAGAAACTCATAGTATCACACATCAGGAAATCAGAGTACTCAAACATGGCAGAGTTTCACCCTGCTAAGGGCCTCGGCCCACATTTCTGCCCTAGTCAGTCAGTGCTTTTGTGTCAGACAGGTAAAACAACGCAATGGGAAGTCTTTGTGCACCTACAGCATAAACAAACCCTTGGAACCCAAGGAAAGTATTACACATAAAGAAATCAGAGCGCCTAAACAAGGCAGTTTCACCCTGCCAAGGACCTCAACCTCGGCTCACACGCTCAGTAATCATGGGCATAAAGCGGACTCGGATGCTAGTGCAGCTTTGAATGTCTCATTAATGCAGTAATGCTCCTTTTGTTTGGCCCAAACCAGTGTCTCAGATAACTATGGTAACAAGAGAGAAAATACATGTTGCCCAGTGCTGATCCCCAGATGTCAAACAGGAGGAGGAGGTGGCATAAGAAGGCCAAGAAACCATGACCGAGGTAGGACCCACAATAGTCTGTGTGGGAAGTACGTGAGCGGGCCCTGGGTCAGGCTCGGTCCCAGCCTCCACCTTGTGTGACCCAAGGTGCCGCGAGTTACATAGCAATGGAAAATCCATGTGTCCACACACTATTCATTCTGTGTAGGTGTCAGATAGCTCAACACCGCAAGGGGAAGTCTTTAAGTTCCTTGGGCTCGCCGATGCTGTCAGTGCACAAAGATGGTATTACACAGGAAGAAATCAGAGTGCCCAAACATGGGAGAGTTTCACCCCGCCAAGAACTTCGGCCTCAGCTCACATTTCTGCTGTAGTCAGTCAGTGTATTTGTGCCAGATAAGTAAAACACCGCGATGGGAAGTCTTTGTGCACCCACAGTATAGGCAGACCCCTGTAACATTTCTGTAGCAAGAGTGTAGGCGAGCCCCTGAAACATTGGTGTACCAAGAGTATATGCGGACCCCGAAAACATTTCTGTAGCAGAAGTATAGGCGTACCCCAGTAACATTTTTGTAGCAAAAGTATAGGCGGACCCCAGTAACATTTTTGTAGCAAAAGTATAGGCAGACCCTTGTAACATTTCTGTAGCAATAGTATAGGCGAACCCCTGAAACATTGGTGTACCAAGAGTATATGCGGACCCCGAAAACATTTCTGTAGCAGAAGTATAGGCGTACACCAGTAACATTTTTGTAGCAAAAGTATAGGCGGACGCCAGTAACATTTTTGTAGCAAAAGTATAGGCAGACCCTTGTAACATTTCTGTAGCAATAGTATAGGCGAACCCCTGAAACATTGGTGTACCAAGAGTATAGGCAGACCCCAGTAACATTTCTGTAGCAAAAGTATAGGCAGACCCCAGTAACATTTCTGTAGCAAAAGTATAGGCAGACCCCAGTAACATTTCTGTAGCAAAAGTATAGGCAGACCCCTGTAACATTTCTGTAGCAAAAGTATAGGCAGATCCCAGTAACATTTCTGTAGCAAAAGTACAGGTGGACCCCAGTAACATTTCTATAGCAAAAGTACAGGTGGACCCCTGTAACATTTCTAAAGCAAGAGTATAGGCAAACCCCTGAAAAATTAGTTAGATAACAATATGGGCGAAGGCCAGAAAAATTGGTGTACTAAGAGTACAAGTGTAACCCATAAACATTTTTTAAAGATGCAGCTCACTGTTGCTTAATTTGTAACAGAGCCTAGAGGCAGCCCTGTGAAAACAAAATGGTGTCTGTTAAAGTATCAATACTTTTGAAACTTTGAAAAATTTTAAAAAACTTTTAAACAGAGCCTTTTGGGCCGCAGAAAAATTGGCAGTTCAGCGTGATGACATACTGTTTTAGGAGGAGGAGTAGGAGAAGGAGGAGTAATAATATCCGAGAGTGATTGACAAAGCTAATTCCCCCCTTTTTTGGGGTGATAGAGGATGCTTTTTTCTCCTGTTGCAGTGAAAAGAATCATTAGGTTCCGCTGCTTTCCGCCGATGGAGAAGAGAAGTTTGGGGAAATGCAGCCTTTGTTCATCTTTATGAGTGTAAGCATGTCGGCACTGGCAGTTGACAGGTGGGTATGCTTATCCGTGATGATTCCCCCAGCTGCACTAAACACCCTCTCTGACAAGATGCTAGCGGCAGGGCAGGCCAGCACCTCCAGGGCGTACAGCGCAAGTTCAGGCCACGTGTCCAGCTTTGACACCCAATAGTTGTATAGAGCAGAGGCATCACGGAGGACGGTGGTACGATCGGCTACATACTCCCTCACCATCTTTTTACAGTGCTCCCTCCGACTCAGCCTTGACTGGGGAGTGGTGACACAGTCTTGCTGTGGAGCCATAAAGCTGGCAAAGGCCTTGGAGAGTGTTCCCCTGCCTGTGCTGGACATGCTGCCTGATGCCCGTTCCTTCCCTGCTACTTGGCCCTCAGAACTGCGTCTTCTGCCTCTAGCGCTGTCGGATGGGAACTTTAGCATCACTTTTTCCACCAGGGCCCTGTGGTATAGCATCACTCTTGTACCCCTTTGCTCTTCGGGAATGAAAGTGGAAAGGTTCTCCTTATACCGTGGGTCGAGAAGGGTGTACACCCAATAATCCGTGTTGGCCAGAATGCATCTAATGTGAGGGTTACGGGAAAGGCAGCCTAACATGAAGTCAGCCATGTGTGCCAGGGTCTCAGTACGCAACACATCGCTGTCCTCACTAGGAAGATGACTTTCAGGATCCTCCTCCTCTTCAGCCCATACACGCTGAACAGATGAGAGGCAAGCAGCCTCTGCAGTGTGGCCAGCTGTCTCCTCCCCCTTCTCCTCCTATTCCTCCTCCTACCCCTCACCCTTCTCCTCCTCTGCCTCCCCCCCCCCCCTCCTCCTCCAAAACACCTGAGATATAGAAATGAGGGTGGTCTGGCTATCAAGTCACATAGTGTCATCCCTCGTCTCCTATTCCAACCGCAAAGCGTCGGCCTTTATGCTTTGCAGCGAACTTCTCAGCAGGCAAAGCAGCGGGATGGTAACACTAATGATTGCAACATCGCCGCTCACCATCTGGGTAGACCCCTCAAAGTTTCCAAGGACCTGGCAGATATCTGCCATCCATGCCCACTCCTCAGTAAAGAATTGCGGAGGCTGACTGCCACTCCACTGCCCATGTTGCAGCTGGTATTCCACTATTGCTCTACGCTGCTCGTACAGCCTTGCCAACATGTGCAGCATAGAATTCCAACGTGTGGGCACGTCGCACAGCAGTCGGTGCTCTGGCAGATTAAACCGATGTTGCAGGGTCCTCAGGGTGGCAACGTCCGTGTTGGACTTGCGGAGATGCGCGCAGGCGCGGCGTACCTTGCCGAGAAGATCAGACAAGTAGGTGTAGTTTTTCAGAAACCGCGGAACCACCAGATTGAAGACGTGGGCCAGGCAAGGCACGTGTGTGAGGCTGCCGAACTGCAGACCTGCCACCAGGTTACGGCCGTTGTCACACATGACCATGCCCGGTTGGAGGCTCAGGGGCGAAAGCCAGATGTCGGTCTGCTCTGTCAGACCCTGCAACAGCTCGGGGGCCGTGTGCCTCTTGTCACCTAAGCTCATTAGTTTCAGCACGGCTTGCTGATGCTTGCCCACTACTGTGCTGCCGCGCGCTACCGACTGCTGTCGACGTGCTCACACTTCTTAATTGAAAGGTAGACGTGGCAGAGGAGGGGGAGGGTTTGGAGGAGGTGGCATAAAACGCCGCAGATACCAGTACCGAGGTAGGACCTGCTATTCTGGGTGTGGGTAGGACGTGAGCGGTCCCATGCTCTGACTCGGTCCCAGCGTCCACCAAATTCACCCAATGTCCATCAGGGGGATATAGTGGCCCTGCCCGCCGGTACTTGTCCACGTGTCCGTGGTTATGTTGACCTTCCCAGTAACCGCGTTGGTGAGGGCATGATTTATGTTGCGGGACACGTGCTGGTGTAGGGCTAGGATGGCACACAGGGAAAAATAGTAACGATTGGGGACTGAGTAGCGCGGGACTGCCGCCGCCATCATGTTTTTGAAAGCCTCCGTTCCACAAGCCTATACGGCAGCATCTCCAAGCTGATTAATTTGGCAATGTGCACGTTTAAAGCTTGTGTGTGCAGGTGGGTGGCGGTGTATTTGTGCTTTCGCTCCAACGCTTGCGCTAGCGACAGCTGAACGCTGCGCTGAGAGACATTGCTGGATGGAGTGGAGGACGGTGGAGGTGAGGGTGTGGGTGCAGGCCGGGAGGCGCTCGTGCCTGTGTTCTGGGAGGGGGATTGGATCTGTGTAGCAGGCTGGGGCACAGGGGAAGAGGCAGTGGTGTGACCCGAAGGCGGTGAATGTCCTTCGTCCCACCTCGTGGGGTGCTTGGCCATCATATGCCTGCGTATCCTGGTGGTGGTGAGGCTGGTAGTGGTAGCTCCCCAGCTGATCTTGGTGCGACACAGGTTGCACACCACTGTTCTTCGGTCGTCCACGCGCTCACTAAAAAACATCCACACCTTTGAACACCTAGCCTTCTGCACGGAGGCTTGCCGCGAGGGGTTGCTTTGGGAAACAGTTGGGGGATTCTTCGCTCTGGCCCTGCCTCCACCCCTGGCCACTCCACTGCCTCTTTCAACTTGTCCTGCTGCTGCACTTGCCAACCCTTTTGAAGCCCTGTCCTCAGTAGGCTTAGCAAACCAGGTGGGGTCAGTCACCTCATCATCCAGCTGCTCCTCCTCCGCATCCTCTGTGCGCTCCTCCCTAAGACTTACTGCCCTTACTACTACCTCACTGACAGACAATTGTGTCTCATCATCCTCATCCACAAAAAGCTCTTGAGACAGTTGCCGGAAGTCCCCAGCCTCATCACCCGGACTCTAGGAACTTTCCAAAGGTTGGGCATCGGTCACGACAAACTCGTAAGGTGAGAGAGGAACCATTTTTTCCCATTCATGGCAGGGACCCGAGAACAGTTCCTGGGAGTATGCTTGCTCAGAATATGTTATTTTCATGGAGTGAGGAGGTTGGGAGGAAGGAGGAGCAGCCTGAGGATTCAGAGCTACAGTCCCTAGGCCGGGAATAGTGGACGGCGTAGAAGGCTGGATGGTCGATACATTGCTGGACGCATTTCCTGCCATCCATGACAGGACCTGCTAACACTGCTCTGTTTGTAATAAAGGTCTACCAAGCGGACCCGTAAATTGTGATATGAAGCTGGGGAGCCCAGAAACTTGCCTCTCTCCTAATCCCGCAACAGCTGGCTGTGATTCACCACACCCAGGAACTCGGCCTGTGCCCACATCCTCACTTGGAGGTCCACGTCCTCATTATGGTGGATTAAGAATAGAGCAGGGCCCAAATAAATTCCCCCCACTGTACAGCACTGACAACTGTGGCTTAATTCACCGCACACAGAGACTTGTAGATAGCGGCGGCTCTATGCTGGGACTTGAAAAAATTAACCCGCTGTCTTGCGCTGATACCTGAAGGTGATTTACTGCTCGCAGAGACCTGTAGATAATAGAGGCTGTGTGGAGAAGACTCTAAAGCCAGTGGATAGTGCTGGTAACTGCGGCTATATCAACCCCTCCAAGGAAAGGGTATTGTGAGACGCTCTGCACAGCGGCAGAGGTGAAATACTTTGCAGTGGCCCAAGAAATATTACAGTACTGTTTAGCGGTTAGACCTCTGTCTAATGCACTGCAGACACAGAGCGGTATAACTGAAGTTGTTTGCAGTAGGCTAGGAAATATTACAGAGCAATTTAACGGTGAGAGCTGGTTGTATGGCACTGCAGCCTGAGAATGTTATGACTGAAAGGCTGGGAACAGGCCTAGATGCGTAATACACAAATTGATGCACTACTACTCCCAGCCAGCCACAACTATAATGCACACGGTCAGATGTAGCCCTAAGAAGGAGCGTGGGGTTCTTGCACAGAGGATCAGGAGGACTGTATAGTGTATATAACTTTCCCTATAGAAGTGACTGTGCCCCTGCACTGTTTCTAATGCATTGCAGACACAGGACGGTATAACTGAATTCCTTTGCAGTAGGCTAGGAAATATTACAGAGCAAATTCACGGTGAGAGCTGGTTGTACGGCACTGCAGGCTGAAAGCGCAATTACTGAAAGGCTGGGAACAGGCCTAGATGCGTAATACAAAAATTGATGCACTACTGCTCCCAGCCAGCCACAACTATAATGCACACAGTCAGATGTAGCCCTAAGAAGGACCGTTGGGATTCTTGAAGACAGGATCCTACTCTAACACTTTCCCTATATAAGCAGCTCTTTCCCTACACTCTGCATAATACACTGCAGACTGAGAACGCTATCGTTGAAATGGCCTGCACAGCCCGAGATGCTTAAAAAAAAACAAAAAAAGATGCACTACTGCTCCCAGCCAGCCACAACAGTAATGCACACTATGAAGAGTGAGTAGCTCTAAGAAGGACCATTGGGGTTCTTGAAGACTGGATCCTACTCTAACACTTTCCCTATATCAGCAGCAGCACTTTCCCTAACCTCTGCCAGCATGCGTCTGAGGCGGGACCAGTTTAAGTGCTCGGCGGTCACCTGATCTTGCCAGCCACTCAATACTGTGGGGTGGGATAGGGCAGGCACGTCGCAGCAGGAAGTGGTAATGCCTTCCCCGCATGTCTATTGGCTAGAAAATGGCGCTAAACATGCGGGGAATTTAATGTAATTAACTCGAGTACCGCGTGGTGTTCGTCTCGAGTAACGAGCATCTCGAGTACCCTAATGCTCGAACAAGCATCAAGCTTGGACGAGTGTGCTCGCTCATCTCTTTTAATGAACTAGATCTTTATTATGTCCATAGAAAGATTGCGCAATTGACATCAATAGTTCCACATCGATTCAATTTAATAATAACATTTTAGATACTAGAGTCTAGAAGCAGAGTTTGATGCTGGTACTGGTGAATTATCTGCTTCTTCAAAACATCATTTTCTTATAAAAGTTGAAGGATGAATGCAACACATTAAAAAGATCTTCACCTGACTTGCAGACAAAGTACTATATGGCAGTAGTGAATAATCAATAATGCCAAAATGTATGTATATAAAAAAGATGGATAATTTTAATAATTCAGCATACGTTATTATTATTTATTAATTAATTTATTCATTAATTTAAAGCTTTTACCTATGTCATTTTTTTGTTATTTTAGATGTAGTGTATAGCCGGCTATCTATTTGTACTAAAATGTGCAGTACTACTCTTATCCTGTGTTACATGTACTGTACTGTTTTCTAACTGTGTTCAATGTATTTTGTGGCTCTCTACCTGTGCTTATCTGATCTTTTTTTGTTCATTGATTCTTATTTTGGATTGAAATTTTAGCAGATTCTGAACTTATTTTCAGTTTCTACAGATAGCTAGGCAAAAATTACAATATTTTCAGGTAAAATTAATGCTCGGAGCACTTTGTATTATTTGTTATGTAATTTCAGCAATTTGCTGAAATATATTATATTTAAAAAGAAAGTTGAAGTCTGGCTGTCTGCTTTTGCCATGAGATGGAGTTTAGGAGTTTATTGCACATTGTTTTGTTATTGGCAACAAAGTATAAGTGAGCAGGATTACGCTGCTAGGTTTTCACTAGTAAAAGCTGCAGGCAATCAGAAATATAATCATTTATGTATAAGCTGCATCTTTTTTGCTGTGTATCAGAAACATTAAAGGGAACCTTCTCCCAGATTCATGCTATCCAAACCATGAGCATCATTAACCCGGCACAGGAATGTACATTCTGAGCATGTATAGTTGCATTCAAAATTATTGAAGCCTGGGAGCTTGGTCTGGACACCAAAGAGGCAGGACACTCATGGCTTAAGCTGCCTAGGAGCAAAAACAAAACCAACACATTGCCTGTTTAACCGGACACCACAGGAGTATCAACTGGATTGAGACCTGAGAGTGGTCCCTATGGCTGCTTCCAAGAGGCTGCAGCTAGGCCTGAGCCTGAAGCCACAGGCTTAATTCCCAGGCCACCCGTGGTGCATCAGCTTGGTAAGCCATGGCCGACTGAAATGTTATCTCATGATCATTTATGGCATCAAAGTGGCTCATAACCTTATCAGTGAAATCAGTTTTTGTGATTTTTGTAATGTATATTAAACAGAAGGAAAGCAAACTGGAGTGCAGGACATTATATATATATATATATATATATATATATATATATATATATATATATATATTATATAGAAAAGTCATACATCCAAAAAGACTAGACACAGAAATATACACAAGTATAAAAACACATTAAATTTAAAAATTCTGGGGGCGTGGCCTAACCCGCAGAGCGGACGGTCGCACTGACCCAGGGCTCCTCAGCCAGAATAGAAATTTCTATCTCTTTTCCTTCTCCTGGCACTTCAAGACCCTCAGGGGACTCGTCTGATCTTCATCTACCATCCCTGCAGGATGGGATACCTTCGTGAGAGACCCGGCACCCGACTTGACAATTCCTATATATCGGGACCTGGCTCCGGGGACAAGCCGCGGCCTTAATTTCTAGGTGAGAGGAGGCATGCCGCTCGGAGGAGCGCTCTGCTCAACCGAAACAAAAAAAAAGCAGACTAAAGCAGCGATCCCGCTCTTTGGAGCGAGCGGAAGAGCAGGAGAAAGAAAGAAGCACTCACCGGCGCAGCAAAGACCCGGCCTTACCGGAGCCACAGGAGAAGTCGACCGGATGGGTGAGCGTGACAGCAGAGGGGGAGGGGGGTCGGGCTGGAGCTGGAGAGCCGGCAAGAGAAGCGGTACACTCAGCCTGTCGCCAGTTACCTGACTGCCCCATATTAAGGTGAAGGGCAAAGATCGCCCTTACAAGTGCCTCCTGCGTCCCCTCCATTTTCTCTCTCCACTCCTTCTCCCAGGAGCTAGTTTTCCCACCAAAACAGCACCACCATCTTCTCTCTCTAAGGGTAGACAGAAGAAAGCGCTCAAGGAGGACCTTACTAACCCTTGGGACTCCGTAGAGCATACCAGCAGATCGCTCGGGATACCCTCTATGGACGGTCCCACGTGCGGGAGCAGCGACAGTCAACACGGAGGAGAGCTGCAGCCACCACACGAACAGTGAGTGACGGTGATCTTAGAAAGCCCTTGTGCATAGTGGGCAGCCCCTCCAGAGCTATGGGAGCGTCCACTTCATCTCGCCTCCCTGTTCGCCACCATCAAGCCCATTCTCCCACCAGAACGCTCCACCATCTCCCCCCCCCCCCTCTCCCCCCCCCCCCCCCCACAGGCCCTTTAGTCGTGAAAGGGAGCGGAGAAAATTGACCTAAGGAGTAGATAACTCAAACTGTTAAGCTGCTTAATCGGAAAAAAAAAGCAGAAGCTGTTGAAAGGGCGCCGCCCTAATTTTTCAGGAGCTGGTTCACCCAGCTCCAAAATTCATACAATTTTTGAGGACTTTAGTCACAAGTCACATCTTCTTAATAATCTTCTGCCACTTCGCAATATAATTCGTTCAGAGACTGCTATCGGAGTTATAGTGAAGCAGCAACCCTCTCAAGAGCATAGCTCTAATTTTTTCTGAACTGTGCCATACAGATCTTCAGTAGACACAATATTTAAGGACTTCAGATGTAAGTCTGCCTCAACCTTACAACACAAATTTTTCGGTCCCCATGCAACACCTTTTGCTCTTGAGCGGCTGAGAGCCCATAAAGATGATGGACTGATTTCTAAATAGTGTGGAGGAAGTTGCACCCTGACCCGCCACGCGAGACACATCACGAGCTATTTACCAAGACTCTCCTAAATTGCTAGATATACCCCTACGCATCTTTTACTACTGCACAAAATGGTGAAAGGCAACAGAGAACGTAGCTGCGATCCGCCAGACACACCGAGAAGACAAAAAAATCAAGCCGATATGCAGAAATTCCTAAAAAGAAAAAGTTCACAATCCAGAAGCGCACTGGCAAAACCTCTTCCATCACAAAACATTCCAGACCAAGCGACCCAGGACTCAGAGCTGGATAGTGATATAGAAGAAGAAGAATGTGACCTCGGTTCCCAAATCTCCAAATCATTCCTACAAAAAGCACTTCTTAAGGTCACTCAACTAATAATGTCAGAACTTGCGGACATTAAATCTGAGCTACAACAAATCGGCCACAGAGTGGAGGACTTAGAGGGATCGTGCTCAGCTATCAGCAAAAGCCACCACACAGGTAGTAGAGGTCCACCGATCATACCTGGATAGAGCGCTCACCTTAATTGAGGACCAAGAGAATCGCAGCAGGCGCTGCAACATCCGAATAAAAGGTCTCCCGGAATCTTGGGAAGCAGAATCCTTACACAAAGTGGCTGGAGAAATCTTCACAGATTTACTGGGAGAAGAGAGGGCCACACAAATTCAAATCGAAAGAATACATAGGGCAATTAGACCCATGCCTAAAGATGGCGACCCGCCAAGAGACGTAATTTGTGGACTGCTCTCATTCACAGATACAAGTGCCATACTAAACGCCACAAGAACTCGTCAGTTGTTTAAATACAACGATGTGCCAATTCAATTCTTCCAGGACATTGCTCCCTCCACTCTAGCGAAAAGGCATTTGCTACGACCATTACTGCAAGCCCTGAAGTCCAAAGGAATCCAATACTCTTGGCTATTCCCGTTTGGTCTAGCAATCAATGACGCAGGGCGCAGAATGACAGTCAGAACCCCAGAAGATCTCGAAACGATCTTGCAACATCTGAAAATAGATCCAATCGAAATACCATCTTGGTTGCCGACACAATACGACCTAACTATACCTCCACTTCCAGAGGTAGAGCCTTGGAGAACAATCACAAAGTATAAATCACCAAAAAGCAAGAAATACGGCACAAAAGCAACATCATAGGACATGAAAGGAGACTCCTCTCGCGGTGTGGCATCCTCTCAGGGGAACAGCGCATTGGACTATGGAGAGAAAGGCACAGTTATGAGACCTTTGAGCCCCTTGATTTAAGTGACAATCTGTATGCAGCCTGTGACGATAGGAGCATAAATACCGAGTTCCCCTATGGACCCTTTCTCACATGACTCACGTAATCTAGAAAGGGACCTCGCTCTGACTAACCTCCACAGGCTGATACCAGCATATGGAGAAGGAGGGAGCCTCAGGCTCAAAAGAAGAGACTCTAGGGTGACCAAGTGTTCGACGACTGTTACTAGATTTAAATAGCTAAGATCTACATACTGAGCTTGGGCTTATATAAAAGAGGTGGGGCCTGGGGTGTGTTGGTGCCCGTACGACCCCCTTGGTCCCTCCCTACCCGGGAGTCCCCCACCATAGAAAATAGAATAGATAAGTATAGCCTATAAGTTTATTGGTCATAATGGGTCTCTTAAACTGACTGTGATGTAGTAGGAATGAAGGGAGCATTTGCACTGGTTGTTGTTTATGTTAATGTGCCTCTCCCTCCCTCCTCTCTCTTGCCTTCTCCTGTTCCTGTTCTGGTTCGCCCATGCACAGGTCATAACCCCCTGACTTACACAGCAAGACGACAAGCCGGGCCAAAGGGAAGAAAGGAATCCCATGATGGTACAAGCAGGGTTAAGGACAACACACGGCCTTGCGCTGCCGGGGGGAGCCGCACATGTGAGTGAGTCTACTACACACAAAACTCTTGAGTTTGCCCTCCCCCGAGGGCAGTCCTTAGATGAGAGAGACACTGACAACAGAGTCCCGCTTGGGGAAGTTGTCGGGGTGCTTCTGATCTGATCCACACAACAACACCTCCTGTTCACTTAATAGTTGACAGAACACCGTTTATCCGGTCAAGAAACCTACGTTAACCGCAGTTTTCCCTTTAACCGACTCACCTCCCTTCCTTTCCCCCGCCCTTTTCCACACTCTACGTATATCCATAAGGAAACAGACACCACTAATATGACTACAAGATATCCTGTCAGAACTGACACTCCACATAATCAACAAAATAACCTACCTCCACAACAAAAATAGAAACAACAACAAAAAGCAAACCCATCTCCTCAAATAGTAAATGCAACTGTCATCACCTTCAACACTAAAGGACTGAATTCACCAAACAAAAGACATCACATGCTATGGCTACTAAGGAAGAATAAAACGAAAATCGCATTTCTCCAAGAGACTCACTTTAAAAGTAATAATATCCCAGCTCTTCCGAGAAACTATTTCTCACAATGGTTCCACAGCTGTAACCCGACTTCAGCTTCCAAGGGAGTATCTATTGCCATTCACAAAGACCTCCCCTTCCAGAGTGATAAACAACTCAGGGATACAGAAGGACATTTCATTTTTATAAAAGGCACTTTAGGGGGCACCCATTATACCCTAGCCAGCATATATGTACCCAACACTAATCAAACTAAGTGGCTAACGGATGCTTTACTTACACTAAGGTCCTTCGCAGTAGGGCATATAATCTTAGGCGGAGACCTCAATATTACACTTAACCCATTAGTAGACACATCAAGGGGAAGGTCTCGCAGAGAGCCTTAAAAAGAGTCCACTCAGCCCTGCAGGAATTAAATGTAATAGATTCATGGAGATACAGCCACCCGGTAGAAAAAGACTATACTTTCTACTCGCGAGTGCGCACCTCATATCAGAGACTCGACTACATTTTTGTATCAAACAAAACTCCTAAAAGCAATACATCGTTCCCAAATAGATAGCATAACAATTTCAGACCATGCCCCGATGCATACCTGCTTAAATATACTATCCAAAAACCTAGGGGAATGGAGATGGCTCTTAAACGAGTCGATTCTGAGAGAGGAGGAACATAAACAAGAGTTAATAAAGGATTTAACCGAATTCTTCGAGATTAACTCAAACGATAATATAAATGCCCCCATAATCTGGGAAACACATAAGGCATACGTTAGAGGCCTCTTCATATCCCTGGGCTCAAAACTAAAGAAACAGAAACAAAAGAAAATAGACGATCTATTAATGAAAATTGCGTCCCTAGAGCAAAAAAGAAAACTTTCAGCAGTAGAGAAAGCAGAAACCGAATTGAACTCACTTAGAGATCAATTAAAGTCACTACTTGACAAAAAGTTCACCAAATCCTCAGTAAACTATAGGCAAAAGATTTACGCCCATGGAGACAAGGGTGGCAAACTGATGTCAACGCTTATAAACAAAAAGCAAGACAAAAGACGCATATTAAAGAAATCAAAAATGATTCAGGAGGGAAAGCCACATCATCCCAAGACATTGCGACAGAATTCCACAAATATTACACAAATCTATACAACCTCGATGAAAAACTCTCACAAACAGACCGTGAAAACAAACACAAAAACATGGAAGCATTTCTTAAAAACCTCACACTTCCCAAAATTAACTCGGAAGAAGCCGCAGATCTATTGATCCCGGTGAGCCAAGATGAACTAATAGAGATTATAAATAGCTTCCCAAATGGCAAGAACCCAGGTCCTGATGGCCTCACAACAGGTTATTACAAAACGTTACAACACATATTGGAACCCCACCTTAGAACTACATTAAATGTAATTATGAAAAGCGACTCATTCCCTAGACAATCACAGGAAGCCCATATCACCTTAATACATAAAGAAGGCAAAGACCCAACACAATGTAATAACTTCCTACCAATTTCTTTATTAAATGTTGATATAAAAATCTGGGCCAAATTAATATCCAACGAACAGACGGTTTTTGTAAAAGGTAGGGAGGGAAAGGATAACTCCGCAATACTCCTACACTCTATACAATACACTAAGAAAAAGAATACCCCCCTAATATTTCTGGGGATAGACGCTGAAAAAGCATTCGACCGCGTTGATTGGACATTCATGAGAGTGGTTCTCCACAAATTTAACTTCCCACCCCAATTCATTGAAGCCATCTTCTCCCTTTACGCAAAACCGAACGCAAGAATAAAAATAAATGAGATTCTGTCTCCACCCTTTAATATAACAAACGGCACACGCCAGGGCTGCCCACTTTCCCCCAGACTTTTTATCCTCACTTTAGAAATTCTGCTTCAGGCGGTTAGACAAAACCCAGAGATTCGAGGACTAGAAATAGGAGACGAATGTATACATTCCGCTGCATTCGCAGATAATGTGTTATTCTTTATCACGAACCCTACACAATGCCTCATTAGTTTGAACCGCCTGCTAGACGACTATGGTAGTTTCTCCAATTTCAAAGTTAACAAAAACAAATCAGTTATACTGAATATATCTCTACCCCCCCCCCCCCCCCACACACACACACACACACAGAGCAGCGGAGGTAAAGAAATCCTCCCCATATGTCTGGGCAGAACACTCCATAGAATATCTAGGCATCAAGATCACTAACAACCTAACAAAACTCTATGAGAAAATTTAGGGCCGTTATTAACGGAAATCGCATCACTCCTGACCTCATACAACTTACCCATCATTTCCTGGTTTGGGAGAAAAAAATCTCATTAAAACATGCATATTGCCCAAGATTCTATACAAACTACAAATGCTACCAATACACATACCCAAATCCTTTTTTAAGAAAATCAACTCACAATTCTCAAGCTTCTTCTGGAAATACAAACACCCGCGACTAGCATACTCACTAATGTCCAAGAGAAGACAATATTGAGGAGTGGGCCTTCCCAACATTCTAGAATACTATAAGGCAATTAACCTAAATAGATGGTTAGAAATAATAGCCCCGACAAAAAATCATAAATTAAGGAAAATCTCACTACTGACATATGGCAATAACCTCATTAGGGACTTGTGGCTTCCCTCCCCCAAAACATACCGTTCCAAAGACTTCAGTATCCTGCTGAGGGGCATCTGCGAGACCTGGGACTCCCTATCCCACAATTATTCCCATACATCATCAAGCATCCAAAGTCCTGGACGCCACAGAACCTCTGGAATATCTTCGACGGACGATCAATCCACGACTTACAAAACATGATACACAAGGAACCTAATGCCATAATTAACTCCTTAAGCATACAAACGAAGCTGCAAGACCTACACATAGCCCACATTGCGAACACTATCACTAATTTTAAAAGAGATCATTTGTCCTCAAGTCCAACAACAGATTTCGAAAAGTTAATAAAATCTCAAAACACAGAGGCCAGAAAAATCGCACTCTTGACCAAAAATTTCACAACTCACTCCTCAGGCAGACCAACCTATATCTCCTCATGGGAGAAAGAGTTGGACATAAAAATATCAGACGCTGAACTTAAAACGATATTTAAATCTTCTTATGGTGTCTCCCCATGCGTTAGACTACAAAAAAACATTATAAACTTCTATCTAGATGGTACAAAACCCCTGAATGGCTATTCACCTACAAACTCTCAGAATCTGATAAATGTTGGAGATGCCAGGCAAATACAGGTAGTTACCTACATATTTGGTGGAACTGTAAGAAAATTAAACCATTTTGGTCAGAAATAGAAAGTGAAATAGCAATAATCCTTAATAAAGCACTGCATCCAACCCCGGACATGATAATTTTAAACAGACGGAATAGGTCATTTAACCCTCTGAAAGATGTAATATAGAGACTGTGTCCCAGCCTTATGGCAATAGGAGTGCTGCTTCTGTGCATATACTTGTCCTAATATACAGCCCAATGATGTGCCAAGTTCCATTTGTTTAAACTGTGTTAAAGTTGAGTGTATATGTGTTTCTGTGATTCTGGTCAGCAGCCCCTGCACTGGGAATGTGATGCTGGAGGGATACACCCCTATGAGGTTAGCCTGCCTGTCTGCAGACCCAGTATGAGAAGGAAGCAGGATGTGACGACACACAGAGAGCAGCAGCCATCTTTGCAGAGAGAGAACCAAGTGTCTGTGCTGCATTGAGAGTGTGTGGAGATCTGAGAGGACTTTCCTGTGCAGCTAACGTGTGTGTAATTCAGTCCAGAGGCAGACAGAGTGTAAAGAGACAGAATGTTCAGTGGAGCCATGCTGAAAGGACTGTGCCCAGTGGCTAACCAGTAATACTGACATTGTGGCTGTGGACATTGCCACCAAAGTTAAAGACTGGCAGTGCTGTTGAGTACCGGATGGTAACTGCACAACCCTGGCTTATATCACACCGGGGTGTATGGATTCTGCAGGACTGTCAGTGTGCTGAGCTACTTGCTGTTGGATTTCATTGCCTCCATTTTGTTTTCCTGCCTGCTGAGAAGAATCTTATTGCCTCGGATGTTGTGATAACCGTGAGGAGAGGACGCTTCGCTATATAAGGAAAGAACGACATTGGGCCCCAACGCGCTTCTACACACTGTAAGCAGTCCACCCGGACCACTGGTAAGAGGGGTGCGCACCCAAATGTGAAGTTAGGGTCAGTTAGGGATAGTTTTGGGACTATTGTTCTTTTAGTGTCCGTGCTGTGGAGGTGGACATCGTAAACGTGGAATATATTGTGAAATCTAACTTGAATTGTTCCAACTATACTGTGTATTGTGCTTGTCCTTATTCCTGTTCTTTTACCATTAACTTGCCTTTATTAACCTGTAGTAAATACATTTTTCTTAACTTGACCACCCCGTGTGCGTCCTTTCTGGTTGCGGAGACCAAACCACCTGCCTTGCTCTCGGTTCACAAATATAAAGTCACCGTTTTTATGTTGGCAGCAGCAAAAGCGCTAATCCCACTGCATTGGGGAAGCCCAGTACCCCCTTCCACTAACATGTGGAAAGATAAGATTAACCAAATTCACCAGTTTGAAGAGATCCTCAGCTGGACAAATTCGACATATATAGCATTCATGAACGTCTGGTCTCCTTGGGAAAGTTACTGTTCAAACACCATGGCAGATGGCCAGCCCCCCCGCCCCCCCCCCCCCCCCCAGGTCTGATATGCCTTTGTCTGGTGACGGTAGCTTCAATAGAACACCCACGACGTCCTTCTCAACCGACTCCTCTGGAAGTACGATGGGGCCACATTAATTTAATTTAATTTAGCGAAATCTTCAAATAGCAAATAAGAGAAGCCAATAGCTGATCATACTTCACCTCACAGAGCAGACATAACCTTAAAACAACATTCTTTATATGCTGATTTGGTACATCGACCTTACATCATTTCACATCCTCAGACATGGGACATGACTAATTCATCCTCCTGCCGAACCACCATTATCTGGTGTATCCAGTTTATAAGAGGTAGCACCACCCCGAAGAGTAATGGGTAGAGTACCGCCTGGGTGGCTGTCTCTCCGCAATCCCCCGGCAGAGACGCGGCCTCCTGCTCCTGAGCTGGCACGCTCAGGCGGGAGGCAATTAAAATTCAAAATTTGAAGAAAAAGAAGGAAAGCGCCATATTGGCATTTGTACATACAGAGATATTAATGAGTATGCGCCTGTGGAGGCAACAGAGCCATAAGTTACAAACAACAAAGTGGAGTTAGCCGCAGAATAAAAGACGGAAGTCCAAACGTGGATAACAGTGACTAGCCCTCCCCCCCCTCCCGCCCTACCCCCTGCTCTTCTCCCCCTCCTGTCCCATCCCAGCTATTACTCCTTAATTCCTTTAACAACTTAAAAAAGTTAACATAAGTTCAGGTGCATGATCACATTCAGGGAGTGGTCGCCGCCACCCACCCTGGCCCAGAAAATAAAGCCTATAAGCCTGGTGACTGGGCTGGAGGGGGAGACTGGGATCAGAGAGTAGGTATTAGATTTAACCAGTAACCATTGTAATGTATGTATATTCCTGGTAAGAACCAACCTGAACCACTCGATATTTTTCTTTGGTCAAACAAAATGCATCTTTGTAATGCTGTTTACTCTGTATAAGAAAAAATTTTCAATAAAAAGTAAATTAACAAAAAAAAAAAAATTTAAAAATTCCCACATAATGATACGAGTCCCTAAGAGCATAACATAAATCCATATAGACATGTATCATTAGGTATATCTAGAGTTATTTAAACCGCTTCAAATGAGTAATACAGACATAACATTGAGTCAAGGAGAGATATAAAGGTGTAAATGAAATTAGCGATGTATCTTAATTAGAGATGAGCGAGCACCAAAATGCTCGGGTGCTCGTTACTCGGGACGAACTTTTCGCGATGCTCGAGGGCTCGTTTCGAGTAACGAACCCCATTGAAGTCAATGGGCGACCTGAGCATTTTTGTATATCGCCGATGCTCGCTAAGGTTTTCATTTGTGAAAATCTGGGCAATTCAAGAAAGTGATGGGAACGACACAGAAACGGATAGGGCAGGTGAGGGGCTACATGTTGGGCTGCATCTCAAGTTCCCAGGTCCCACTATTAAGCCACAATAGCGGCAAGAGTGGGCCCCCCCCCTCCCAACAACTTTTACTTCTGAAAAGCCCTCATTAGCAATGCATACCTTAGCTAAGCACCACACTACCTCCAACAAGGCACAATCACTGCCTGCATGACACTCTGCTGCCACTTCTCCTGGGTTACATGCTTCCCAACCCCACCCCCCCCACACACAACCCAGTGTCCACAGCGCACACCAAACTGTCCCTGCCCAGCCTTCAGCTGCCCTCATGCCACGCCACCCTCATGTCTATTTATAAGTGCGTCTGCCATGAGGAGGAACCGCAGGCACACACTGCAGAGGGTTGGCACGTCTAGGCAGCGACCCTCTTTAAAAGGGGCGGGGCAATAGCCCACAATGCTGTACAGAAGCAATGAGAAATCCAATCCTGTGCCACCTCCATCAGGAGCTGCACACGTGGGCATAGCAATGGGGAACCTATGTGCCACACACTATTCATTCTGTCAAGGTGTCTGCATGCCCCTGTCAGACCGCGGTTTTTTTATAAATAGTCACAGGCAGGTACAACTCCGCAATGGGAATTCCGTGTGCACCCACAGCATGGGTGGCTCCCTGGAACCCACCGGCTGTACATTAATGTATCCCATTGCAGTGCCCATCACAGCTGAGGTAACGTCCGATTAAATGCAGGTGGGCTTCGGCCCACACTGCATTCCCCAGTCAGACTGGGGTTCTTTAGAAGTGGACACATGCAGTTACAACTCCCTGTGGACCCACAGCATGGGTGGGTGCCAGGAAGCCACCGGTGGTACATAAATATATCCCATTGCATTGCCCATCACAGCTGAGGTTATGTCATGTTTAATGCAGGTGGGCTTCGGCCCACACTGCATGCCCCAGTCAGACTGGGGTTCTTTAGAAGTGGACACATGCAGTTACAACTCCCTGTGGACCGACAGCATGGGTGGGTGCCAGGAAGCCACCGGTGGTACATAAATATATCCCATTGCAGTGCCCAACACAGCTGATGTAACGTCAGCTGTAATGCAGGTGGGCTAAAAATTCATTTGATTACACTGTAGGCGAGGGCCCCCAAAAATTGGTGTACCAACAGTACTAATGTACCTGAGAAAAATTGCCCATGCCCAACCAAGAGGGCAGGTGAAATCCATTAATCGCTTTGGTTAATGTGGCTTAATTGGTAACTAGGCCTGGAGGCAGCCCAGTTAAAATAAAAATTGGTTCAGGTGAAAGTTTCAACGCTTTAATGAGCATTGAAACGTATAAAAATTGTTTACAAAAATTATATGACTTGGCCTTGTGGGCCTAAGAAAAATTGCCCGTTCGGCGTGATTATGTGAGGTTTCAGGAGGAGGAGCAGGAGGAGGAGGAGGAATATTATACACAGATTGATGAAGCAAAAAGGTCCCCGTTTTTGATGGGGATAGAGAACGATGCTTCCATCCGCGGGTGCAGCCTATGTATTGCTTAGGTATCGCTGCTGTCCGCTGGTGGAGAAGAGAAGTCTGGGGAAATCCAGGCTTTGTTCATCTTGATGAGTGTAAGCCTGTCGGCACTGTCGGTTGACAGGCGGGTACGCTTATCCGTGATGATTCCCCCAGCCGCACTAAACACCCTCTCTGACAAGACACTAGCCGCAGGACAAGCAAGCACCTCCAGGACTTCGACACCCAGTAGTTGTAGGGGGCAGAGGCGTCACGGAGGACGGTCGTGCGATCGGCTACGTACTCCCTCACCATCCTTTTACAGTGCTCCCGCTGACTCAGCCTTGACTGGGGAGCGGTTACACAATCTTGCTGGGGAGCCATAAAGCTGTCCAGGGCCTTAGAGAGTGTTCCCCTGCCTGTGCTGTACATGCTGCCTGATCTCCGCGCCTCCCCTGCTACCTGGCCCTCGGAACTGCGCCTTCGGCCACTAGCGCTGTCGGATGGGAATTGTACCATCAGTTTGTCCACCAGGGTCCTGTGGTATAGCATCACTCTCGAACGCCTTTCCTCTTCGGGTATGAGAGTGGAAAGGTTCTCCTTATACCTTGGGTCAAGCAGTGTGTACACCCAGTAATCCGTAGTGGCCAGAATGCGTGTAATGCGAGGGTCACGAGAAAGGCATCCTAACATGAAGTCAACCATGTGTGCCAGGGTACCTGTACACAACACATGGCTGTCCTCACTAGGAAGATCACTTTCAGGATCCTCCTCCTCCTCCTCCTCCTCCTCAGGCCATACACGCTGAAAGGATGACAGGCAAGCAGCATGTGTACCCTCAGCAGAGGGCCAAGCTGTCTCTTCCCCCTCCTCCTCATGCTCCTCCTCCTCCTCCTCCTCCTCACCGCGCTGAGATATAGACAGGAGGGTGCTCTGACTATCCAGCGACATACTGTCTTCCCCCGGCTCTGTTTCCGAGCGCAAAGCGTTTGCCTTTATGCTTTGCAGGGAACTTCTCAAGAGGCATAGCAGAGGAATGGTGACGCTAATGATTGCAGCATCGCCGCTCACCACCTGGGTAGACTCCTCAAACTTTCCAAGGACCTGGCAGATGTCTGCCAACCAGGCCCACTCTTCTGAAAAGAATTGAGGAGGCTGACTACCACTGCGCCGCCCATGTTGGAGTTGGTATTCCACTATAGCTCTACGCTGCTCATAGAGCCTGGCCAACATGTGGAGCGTAGAGTTCCACCGTGTGGGCACGTCACACAGCAGTCGGTGCACTGGCAGATTAAACTGATGTTGCAGGGTGCGCAGGGTGGCAGCGTCCGTGTGGGACTTGCGGAAATGTGCGCAGAGCCGGCGCACCTTTCCGAGCAGGTCTGACAAGCGTGGGTAGCTTTTCAGAAAGCGCTGAACCACCAAATTAAAGACGTGGGCCAGGCATGGCACGTGCGTGAGGCTGCCGAGCTGCAGAGCCGCCACCAGGTTACGGCCGTTGTCACACACGACCATGCCCGGTTGGAGGCTCAGCGGCGCAAGCCAGCGGTCGGTCTGCTCTGTCAGACCCTGCAGCAGTTCGTGGGCCGTGTGCCTCTTATCTCCTAAGCTGAGTAGTTTCAGCACGGCCTGCTGACGCTTGCCCACCGCTGTGATGCCACGCCGCGCGACACCGACTGCTGGCGACGTGCTGCTGCTGCTGACACATCTTGATTGCGAGACAGAGGTTGCGTTGGAGGAGGAGGGTGGTTTAGTGGAGGAAGCATTGACCGCCGCAGATACCAGCACCGAGCTGGGGCCCGCAATTCTGGGGGTGGGTAGGACGTGAGCGGTCCCAGGCTCTGACTCTGTCCCAGCCTCCACTAAATTCACCCAATGTGCCGTCAGGGAGATATAGTGGCCCTGCCCGCCTGTGCTTGTCCACTTGTCCGTTGTTAAGTGGACCTTGGCAGTAACCGCGTTGGTGAGGGCGCGTACAATGTTGCGGGAGACGTGGTCGTGCAGGGCTGGGACGGCACATCGGGAAAAGTAGTGGCGACTGGGAACTGAGTAGCGCGGGGCCGCCGCCGCCATCATATTTTTGAAAGCCTCCGTTTCCACAACCCTATACGGCAGCATCTCCAGGCTGATAAATTTGGCAATGTGCACGTTTAACGCTTGAGCGTGCGGGTGCGTGGCGGCGTACTTGCGCTTGCGCTCAAACACTTGCGCTAGCGACGGCTGGACGGTGCGCTGACAGACATTGGTGGATGGGGCCGAGGACAGCGGAGGTGAGGGTGTGGGTGCAGGCCAGGAGACGGTAGTGCCTGTGTCCTCAGAGGGGGGTTGGATCTCAGTGGCAGGTTGGGGCACAGGGGGAGAGGCAGTGGTGCAAACCGGAGGCGGTGAACGGCCTTCGTCCCACCTTGTGGGGTGCTTGGCCATCATATGTCTGCGCATGCTGGTGGTGGTGAGGCTGGTGGTGGTGGCTCCCCGGCTGATCTTGGCGCGACAAAGGTTGCACACCACTGTTCGTCGGTCGTCTGCACTTTCAGTGAAAAACTGCCACACCTTTGAGCACCTCGGCCTCTGCAGGGTGGCAGGGCGCGAGGGGGCGCTTTGGGAAACAGTTGGTGGATTATTCGGTCTGGCCCTGCCTCTACCCCTGGACGCCGCACTGCCTCTTGCAACCTGCCCTGCTGCTGCCCTTGCCTCCCCCTCTGAAGACCTGTCCTCAGTAGGCGTAGCAAACCAGGTGGGGTCAGTCACCTCATTGTCCTGCTGCTCTTCCTCCGAATCCTCTGTGCGCTCCTCCCTCGGACTTACTGCCCTTACTACTACCTCACTGATAGACAACTGTGTCTCATCGTCATCGTCCCCCTCACCCACTGAAAGGTCTTGAGACAGTTGCCGGAAGTCACCAGCCTCATCCCCCAGACCCCGGGAACTTTCCAATGGTTGGGCATCAGTCACGATAAACTCCTCTGGTGGGAGAGGAGCCACTGCTGCCCAATCTGAGCAGGGGCCCGAGAACAGTTCCTGGGAGTCTGCCCGCTCCTCAGAATGTGTCATTGTAATGGAGTGAGGAGGCTGGGAGGAAGGAGGAGCAGCAGCCAGAGGATTCTGAGTTGCAGCAGTGGACGGCGCAGAACTGTGGGTGGACGATAGATTGCTGGATGCACTTTCTGCCATCCACGACAGGACCTGCTCACACTGCTCATTTTCTAATAAAGGTCTACCGCGTGGACCCATTAATTGTGCGATGAATGTGGGGATGCCAGAAACGTGCCTCTCTCCTAATCCCGCAGCAGTCGGCTGCGATACACCTGGATCAGGAGCTCGGCCTGTGCCCACACCCTGACTTGGGCCTCCGCGTCCTCGGCCGTGTCCACATCCTCTAGGCCTACCCCTACCCCTCAGCATGCTGTATTACCAGTAATGCAGAAACAGAACGCTGTAATTAAATGTGCCGCTTATTGGCCTGTGGTTGGAGGCTGACTTCGCTTACGGAACGCCAGGAAATAATTTTGCGCAAGCCTGCTATAACACTTAGCTGGCTGCGTATGAATTTGGAGAACTACTACACCCAGCAGAGACCCAGAACACTGAGGACAGTCACAGGCAGCCCAAATAGATTTTTTTCCCCAAATGTTTTTGCAAAGGCCCACTGCCTATATTCAATCAATATATCTCTTCTCTCTCTGCGTCACCACTTCAGTCCCTGGAGTATGTCAAAGAACTGCAGAGTGTTGCACTATGGACTGCAATACAGCGGTGATTTAACAGCCCAGACAGAGCCAGGAAATAATTTTGCGCAAGCCTGCTGTAACACTTAGCTGGCTGCGTATGAATTTGGAGAACTACTACACCCAGCAGAGACCCAGAACACTGAGGACACTCACAGGCAGCCCAAATAGATTTTTTTCCCCAAATGTTTTTGCAAAGGCCCACTGCCTATATTCAATCAATATGTCTTCTGTCCCTGCCTAAGCGCTTCTGGCCCTGGAGTATTACTGCAGGGCGCAATGCTCTGCATGGCCGATATACAAAAAAAAAAAAAAAAGTGCAACACTGCAAAAGCAGCCTCCACAGTACTGCACACGGTTAGATGTGGCCCTAAGAAGGACTATTGGCGTTCTTGAAGCCTAAAATACTCCTAACACTCTCCCTATAGCAGCTCCACCAAGATAGCACTTTCCCTAAAGTATGCCAGAACGCATCTGTGGCGAGCCGTGGGAGGGGCCGATTTTTATACTCGGGTGACACCTGATCTCGCCAGCCACTCACTGCAGGGGGGTGGTATAGGGCTTGAACGTCGCAGGGGGACGTTGTAATGCCTTCCCTGTCTTTCTATTGGCCAGAAAAGCGCGCTAACGTCTCAGAGATGAAAGTGAAAGTAACCCGAACATCGCGTGGTACTCATTACGAGTAACGAGCATCTCAAGCACGCTAATACTCGAACGAGTATCAAGCTCGGACGAGTACGTTCGCTCATCTCTAATCTTAATGCAATAAAGAGATACAATAACTAGATAGAATCTAAAGGTGAAATAAAGAGTAACAAATTCCAGTCTAACTCCAAACAATAAGACACTGTACATAAAAATGTTACTAGATCTAAACTAAGACTATTCTAAAATAAGTTGTCAGTCTTTCCATCCATAAATGTAGAGTATGAATGCATCATGCATCAGAGGAATGTGTAAATCCACATTCTTCTCTGAATATCCAAACAAAAACAGCACACTATAAAAAATGAAATAAAATGAATAACCTAAAACTAACCATAGAGATATGGAGCTATAGGATGGATGAAAAGGAAAGAGACTCATTCAGTTCCTTAGGAACATGGTATCAAGGTGTAGTATCCAAAAGCACTCCCTCTGTGCCAACAATCTGATGTCCCTCCCTGATGCCATATCTAACCATCTCAATTCCCCGTACATTAAGTCCATCTAGATCACATCCATGAAATTCCCTAAAGTGTCGTGCTGTCGTTTGAATGAATGTACATCATCACACTTTTTTGCCAAAACAATATCACGTACATGCTCCCTCGTTCAGGAGCTTAATGTGGTGAAAATATCATGGAACCACACTTAATAGTTAATTTCAGGTGTGCCCTAAAAGCGCACCTCTTCAGGGAAGCACACCACATCTCCTAAGCCAAACCCCTCTATATTACACCCGATAACACGCCCCCTGTCCTAGTGACTGCAATCCCTACTAGCCTCTGATGGTTGATCGTGGCGGTCAGCGTTACGACCTGCGCCGTGTGCGGGTGTGCCTGTTCGCTGGTTGGCCGCGCGGCGCTCTGGTCAGTGCGTGCCTCCGGGAGGAGGCAACCTTGTGATTCCCTCTGGTGTCCAGAGGGGTGGGGAGCTCTGCATATGTGCCTGGCTGGACCAGACACTGGTTGCCAGTGTTTGGTTCTGACTCCGTTTGCCTACACCCGCATTATTGACCTGACAACTTGTTTTCTGACTTCGGCTTCTATTCTGATTCGGTTTTTGGTTTGTCCTCCTGTACTGCGCACATGCTTTTCTGGTTTGACCCGGCCTGTTTCCTGACTTCTCTCTGGTTGCTTAGTTGTTTGCGTCTTGTCGTCTACGCGGTACTCACCTGCCGGTCTCCCTGTCCCTTTTTTCTTGGGGTCCCTGTCCCTAGTGCAGCGCAGGGATCGTCGCCCTTGGGCCTAGCCCAGGGGGGCAAGTAGGTAGGGACACGGGAGAGGGCTGGCATTAGGAATGCAATGCTTGTGTTGGGCCCATATGACATTGGAAACAATATTGAGCATTGTTTTGTTTCAATCTGTTCAACCCATACTTCTACCTTTTTCTTTTTCTTTTATGGTACCTAATAATGGTAGAAACCTTTTTCCTACTCTGATTACTATCATTTTTTAAATCTCTGACACTTGTGAAGGGTAAAATTGACTCAATTAATTATCAGGAGATCTCAGGTCCTCTGTGAGGAAGCTGAGGTTTTGGGAATTATGGGACCTTTTACCAGGAAAAAATTCCCAAAGTCCATGAAAGCTTGTTTTCGGAAAAGGTCTTGGAAGATTCTGCAGTGGCCAACACAGATGCTTTATCTAAACCCCATAAAAAATCTTTGGTGAAATTGGAGAGGTGGTTGCAGCACACACACCTAAGAATTTTTGTGAATTGGAAGCCAATACTTATGATGAATCGGCTAAAATTACTCAGAAATGCTATCAAAATCTGGTGTCTGACTATGCATCACATTTGCAGCAGGTTATAACAGAAAAATATACTCTACTAAGTGCTAAAAATATTTGTTATAAAGGGGATGAATAGTTCTGAGACTGTAGTCATTAAAAATGGCATTTTGTGTTGATTTTAGAGAAACCACTTGTTATACTAGATATGTTGAGCTATTTAAATTGTTCTTCTTTGATGTTTTTTTTACTGCAAACAGCATAAAGCTTTTAAATTTTGCAAATAAATGTGATTTGCAATGGAGGTTAAATAATTTAGATTGTATGGGCAGAAATTCCGCCCTTGGAAGCTGCCATAGGATTGCGTTAGAAACGCAATCCTAGGTAGATGGCTGCGGTTTGGCCGCGCAAAATCTCTCCCGGCTGAGATGATGACATGAAAGATCCGGAGCTGTGGGGCGCGGGTGAGTACGCGCTGCTCTCTGCAGGCGCTCGGGTCGGGTCCCGCGGCGAGAATTCTTGCTGCCGGATCCGACCCGGCAGTCTGCAGGCGGCCTAACTGTATGTCTTATTCTGAGATGCTGTGGCATTTCATAATATACATGCTTTGAAAATCATGTCAAAACACATGACCAAATTCATTGGAGCAGGTATGCACAGACCTTACCCGGTCCAGATCAACTAGAGTGACGCCTTTTTTTTTATGTAAAGGGAGAGTGCTATCACTCTAGATTATATGGGAGGGGAGAGACTGGCTTGGCACCACCCCCATAATGCCAAACTCTGTTCAAAGTGGATCTTCAAAGTATGTTTGTTTTGAAACACCATAGCATTTCAGAATACAATCTGTCCTAGATTCATGCTGGCTATGGTTCAGGCAGTATGAACCTGATAAGGGTTCCTTTTAAATTTAGAGATGAGCGAACGTACTCATCCGAGCTTGATGCTCGTTCGAGTATTAGGGTGTTTAAGATGCTCGTTACTCGAGACGAGCACCACGCGATGTTCGGGTTACTTTCACTTTCATCTCTGAGACATTTGTGCGCTTTTCTGGCCAATAGAAAGACATGGAAGGCATTACAACTTCCTCCTCTGACGTTCCAGCCCTATACCACCCCCCTGCAGTGAGTGGCTGGGGAGATCAGGTGACACCCGAGTATTAAAATCTGCCCCTCCCGCGGCTCGCCACAGATGCATTCTGACATAGATCAGGGAAAGTGCTGCTGATGCTGCTGCTATAGGGAGAGCGTTAGGTGTAATATTAGGCTTCAAGAACCCCAACGGTCCTTCTTAGGGCCACATCTGACCGTGTGCAGTACTGCTAAGGCTGCTTTTAGCAGTGTTGCGCATTTTTTTTTGTATATCGGGCGTGCAGAGCATTGCGTCCTCAGTCTGCAGTCATTGTACATAGTATAGGGCCAGTACTGGTGAGGCAGGGAAAGAGATATACTGTCTATATAGGCAGTGGGCTTTTTCAAACAAATTTGGGAAAAATACTATCTTTGGGCTGCCTGTGACCGTCTTGAGTGTACTGCGTCTCTGCTGGGGGTAGTAGTCCTAATTATTACGCAGCTAATTGTTACAGCAGGCTTGCGTAAAATTGTTTCCTGGCTCTGCGTTGCCCGTTACATCACCGCCGTCATCCCGTCCAGAGGGAAACAGTCTGCAGTAATTTTACATAGTATAGGGCCAGTACTGGTGAGGCAGGGACAGTGGGAAAGGTGAAAGAGATATACTGCCTATATAGGCAGTGGGCTTTTTCAAACAAATTTGGGAAAAATACTATCTTTGGGCTGCCTGTGACCGTCTTGAGTGTACTGCATCTCTGCTGGGGGTAGTAGTCCTAATTAATACGCAGCTAAGTGTTACAGCAGGCTTGCGCAAAATTGTTTCCTGCCTCTGCGTTGCCCGTTACATCACCGCCGTCAGCCCGTCCAGAGGGAAACAGTATACATATATACGCTGCCTACAGTATCTGTCTGCTGTCTCAGCTCAGCCTTTAAAAAAATAGAAACAAAATACTTAAGGCCTACTAGTGGCCTTTGGACACTTGACTGCTTCTGCGCTGTGAATTCCTCTAGCTCAGTCATACGCACCTACGTCTCACTACAGGCTTGCGCAAAATTCTTTCCTGGCTCTGCTGTGCGTTCCGTAAGCGAAGTCAGCCTCCAACCACAGGCCAATAAGCGGCACATTTAATTACAGCTTTCTGTTTCTGCAATACTGGTAATACACCATGCTGAGGGGTAGGGGTAGGCCTAGAGGACGTGGACGTGGGCGAGGACGCGGAGGCCCAAGTCAGGGTGTGGGCACAGGCCGAGCTCCTGATCCAGGTGTATCGCAGCCGACTGCTGCGGGATTAGGAGAGGGGCACATTTCTGGCATCCCCAGATTAATCTCACAATTAATGGGTCCACGCGGTAGACCTTTATTAGAAAATAAGCAGTGTGAGCAGGTCCTGTCGTGGATGGCAGAAAGTGCATCCAGCAATCTATCGACCACCCATAGTTCTACGCCGTCCACTGCTGCAACTCTGAATCCTCTGGCTGCTGCTCCTCCTTCCTCCCAGCCTCCTCACTCCATTACAATGACACATTCTGAGGAGCAGGCAGACTCCCAGGAACTGTTCTCGGGCCCCTGCCCAGAATGGGCAGCAATGGTTCCTCTCCCACCGGAGGAGTTTGTCGTGACCGATGCCCAACCTTTGGAAAGTTCCCGGGGTGCGGGGGATGAGGCTGGGGACTTCCGGCAACTGTCTCAAGACCTTTCAGTGGGTGAGGAGGACGATGACGATGAAACACAGTTGTCTATCACTCAGGTAGTAGTAATTGCAGTAAGTCCGAGGGAGGAGCACACAGAGGATTCGGAGGAAGAGCAGCAGGACGATGAGGTGACTGACCCCACTTGGTTTGCTAAGCCTACTGAGGACAGGTCTTCAGAGGGGGAGGCAAGTGCAGCAGCAGGGCAGGTTGGAAGAGGCAGTGCGGTGGCCAGGGGTAGAGGCAGGGCCAGACCAAATAATCCACCAACTGTTTCCCAAAGCGCCCCCTCGCGCCATGCCACCCTGCAGAGGCCGAGGTGCTCAAAGGTGTGGCAGTTTTTCACTGAGAGTGCAGACGACCGACGAACTGTGGTGTGCAAGGTTTGTCGCGCCAAGATCAGCCGTGGAGCCACCACCACCAGCCTCACCACCACCAGCATGCGCAGACATATGATGGCCAAGCACCCCACAAGGTGGGACGAAGGCCGTTCACCGCCTCCGGTTTGCACCACTACCTCTCCCCCTGTGCCCCAACCTGC
This sequence comes from Eleutherodactylus coqui, assembly GCF_035609145.1. Classification (NCBI taxonomy): domain Eukaryota; kingdom Metazoa; phylum Chordata; class Amphibia; order Anura; family Eleutherodactylidae; genus Eleutherodactylus; species Eleutherodactylus coqui. Next base: position 260,413,341 of record NC_089837.1, on the reverse strand, counting down.
CACTGAGATCCAACCCCCCTGTCAGGGCACAGGCACTACCGTCTCCCGGCCTGCACCCACACCCTCACCTCCGCTGTCCTCGGCCCCATCCTGCAATGTCTGTCAGCGCACCGTCCAGCCGTCGCTAGCGCAAGTGTTTGAGCGCCAGTACGCAGCCACGCACCCGCACGCTCAAGCGTTAAACGTGCACATTGCCAAATTGATCAGCCTGGAGATGCTGCCGTATAGGCTTGTGGAAACGGAAGCTTTCAAAAACATGATGGCGGCGGCGGCCCCGCGCTACTCGGTTCCCAGTCGCCACTACTTTTCCCGATGTGCCGTCCCAGCCCTGCACGACCACGTCTCCCGCAACATTGTACGCGCCCTCACCAACGCGGTTACTGCCAAGGTCCACTTAACAACGGACACGTGGACAAGCACAGGCGGGCAGGGCCACTATATCTCCCTGACGGCACATTGGGTGAATTTAGTGGAGGCTCGGACCGAGTCAGAGCCTGGGACCGCTCACGTCCTACCCACCCCAGAATTGCGGGCCCCAGCTCGGTGCTGGTATCTGCGGCGGTGTATGCTTCCTCCACTAAACCACCCTCCTCCTCCTCCTACGCAACCTCTGTCTCGCAATCAAGATGTGTCAGCAGCAGCACGTCGCCAGCAGTCGGTGTCGCGCGGCGTAGAAGCACAGCGGTGGCCAAGCGTTAGCAGGCCGTGCTGAAACTACTCAGCTTAGGAAAGAAGAGGCACACGGCCCACGAACTGCTGCAGGGTCTGACAGAGCAGACCGATAGCTGGCTTTCGCCGCTGAGCCTCCAACCGGGCATGGTCGTGTGTGACAACGGCCGTAACCTGGTGGCGGCTCTGCAGCTCGGCAGCCTCACGCACGTGCCATGCCTGGCCCACGTCTTTAATTTGGTGGTTCAGCGCTTTCTGAAAAGCTACCCACGCTTGTCAGACCTGCTTGGAAAGGTGCGCCGGCTCTGCGCACATTTCCGCGAGTCCAAGACGGAAGCTGCCACCCTGCGCACCCTGCAATATTGGTTTAATCTGCCAGTGCACTGACTGCTGTGCGACGTGCCCACACGGTGGAACTCTACGCTCCACATGTTGGCCAGGCTCTATGAGCAGCGTAGAGCTATAGTGGAATACCAACTCCAACATGGGCGGCGTAGTGGGAGTCAGCCTCCTCAATTCTTTACAGAAGAGTGGGCCTGGTTGGCAGACATCTGCCAGGTCCTTGGAAACTTTGAGGAGTCTACCCAGATGGTGAGCGGCGATGCTGCAATCATTAGCGTCACCATTCCTCTGCTATGCCTCTTGAGAAGTTCCCTGCAAAGCATAAAGGCAGACGCTTTGCGGCCGGAAACGGAGGCGGGGGAAGACAGTATGTCGCTGGATAGTCAGAGCACCCTCATGTCTATATCTCAGCGCGTTGAGGAGGGGGGGAAGGAGGGGGAGGAGCATGAGGAGGAGGGGGAAGAGACAGCTTGGCCCACTGCTGAGGGTACCCATGCTGCTTGCCTGTCATCCTTTCAGCGTGTATGGCCTTAGGAGGAGGAGGAGGAGGATCCTGAAAGTGATCTTCCGAGTGAGGACAGCCATGTGTTGCGTACAGGTACCCTGGCACACATGGCTGACTTCATGTTAGGATGCCTTTCTCGTGACCCTCGCGTTACACGCATTCTGGCCACTACGGATTACTGGGTGTACACACTGCTCGACCCACTGTATAAGGAGAACCTTTCCACTCTCATACCCGAAGAGGAAAGGGGTTCGAGAGTGATGCTATACCACAGGACCCTGGCGGACAAACTGATGGTAAAATTCCCATCCGACAGCGCTTGTGGCACGGAGATCAGGCAGCATGTACAGCACAGGCAGGGGAACACTGTCCAAGGCCTTTGGCAGCTTTATGGCTCCCCAGCAAGACTGTGTCACCACTCCCCAGTCAAGGCTGAGTCGGCGGGAGCACTGTAAAAGGATGGTGAGGGAGTACGTAGCCGATCGCACGACCGTCCTCCGTGACGCCTCTGCCCCTACAACTACTGGGTGTCGAAGCTGGACACGTGGCCTGAACTCACGCTGTATGCCCTGGAGGTGCTTGCTTGCCCTGCGGCTAGCGTCTTGTCAGAGAGGGTGTTTAGTGCGGCTGGGGGAAACATCACGGATAAGCGTACCCGCCTGTCAACCGACAGTGCCGACAGGCTTACAATCATAAAGATGAACAAAGCCTGGATTTCCCCAGACTTCTCTTCTCCACCAGCGGACAGCAGCGATACCTAAACAATACGTAGGCTGCACCCGCGGATGGAAGCATCGTTCTCTATCACCATCAAAAACGGGGACCTTTTAGCTTCATCAATCTGTGTATTATATTCATCCTCGTCCTCCTGCTCCTCCTCCTGAAACCTCACGTAATCACGCCGAACGGGCAATTTTTCTTAGGCCCAAAAGGCTCAGTCATATAACTTTTGTAAACAATGTTTATACGTTTCAATTCTCAATTCAATAAAGCGTTGAATCTTGCACCTGAACCAATTTTTATTTTAACTGGGCTGCCTCCTGGCCTAGTTACAAATTAAGCCACATTAACCAAAGCGATTAATGGGATTCACCTGCCCTCTTGGTTGGGCATGGGCAATTTTTCTGAAGTACATTTGTACTGTTGGTACACCAATTTTTTTGGGCCCTCGCCTACATTGTAATCCTAGTAATTTTTAGCCCACCTGCATTAAAGCTGACGTTACCTCAGCTGTGCTGGGCACTGCAATGGGATATATTTATGTACCGCCGGTGGGTTCTAGGGAGCCACCCATGCTGTGGGTCCACAGGGACTTCACATTAGGGATTTGTACCTGCCAGTGTCTATGTATTAAAAACCCCGGTCAGACTGGGGCATGCAGTGTGGGCCGAAGAACTCCTGCATTTAATCGGACGTTACCTCAGCTGTGATAGGCAATGCAATGGGATACATTTATGTACCGCCGGTGGCTTCCTGGGACCCACCCATGCTGTCGGTCCACACGGAGTTGTAACTCCATGTGTCCACTTCTAAAGAACCCCAGTCTGACTGGGGCATGCAGTGTGGGCCGAAGCCCACCTGCATTAAACCTGACGTTACCTTAGCTGTGATGGGCAATGCAATGGGATATATTTATGTACCGCCGGTGGCTTCCTGAGACCCACCCATGCTGTCGGTCCACACGGAGTTGTAACTCCATGTGTCCACTTCTAAAGAACCCCAGTATGACTGGGGCATGCAGTGTGGGCCAAAGCCCACCTGCATTAAACCTGATGTTACCTCAGCTGTGATGGGCAATGCAATGGGATATATTTATGTACCGCCGGTGGGTTCCAGGGAGCCACCCACGCTGTGTGTCCACAGGGACTTCACATTAGGGATTTGTACCTGCCAGTGTCTATGTATTAAAAACCCCGGTCAGACTGGGGCATGCAGTGTGGGCCGAAGACCACCTGCATTTAATCGGACATTACCTCAGCTGTGATGGGCAATGCAATGGGATATATTTATGTACCGCCGGTGGCTTCCTGGGACCCACCCATGCTGTCGGTCCACACGGAGTTGTAACTCCATGTGTCCACTTCTAAAGAACCCCAGTCTGACTGGGGCATGCAGTGTGGGCCAAAGCTTACCTGCATAAAACCTGACGTTACCTCAGCTGTGATGGGCAATGCAATGGGATATATTTATGTACTGCCGGTGGCTTCCTGGGACCCACCCATGCTGTCGGTCCACACGGAGTTGTAACTCCATGTGTCCACTTCTAAAGAACCCCAGTCTGACTGGGGCATGCAGTGTGGGCAAAAGCCCACCTGCATTAAACCTGATGTTACCTCAGCTGTGATGGGCAATGCAATGGGATATATTTATGTACCGCCGGTGGGTTCCAGGGAGCCACCCATGCTGTGTGTCCACAGGGACTTCACATTAGGGATTTGTACCTGCCAGTGTCTATGTATTAAAAACCCTGGTCAGACTGGGGCATGCAGTGTGGGCCGAAGACCACCTACATTTAATCGGACATTACCTCAGCTGTGATGGGCAATGCAATGGGATATATTTATGTACCGCCGGTGGCTTCCTGTGACCCACCCATGCTGTCGGTCCACACGGAGTTGTAACTCCATGTGTCCACTTCTAAAGATCCCCAGTCTGACTGGGGCATGCAGTGTGGGCCGAAGAACACCTGCATTAAACCTGACGTTACCTCAGCTGTGATGGGCAATGCAGTGGGATATATTTATGTACTGCCGGTGGCTTCCTGGAACCCACCCATGCTGTTGGTCCACACGGAGTTGTAACTCCATGTGTCCACTTCTAAAGAACCCCAGTCTGACTGGGGCATGCAGTGTGGGCCGAAGCCCACCTGTATTAAACCTGATGTTACCTCAGCTGTGATGGGCAATGCAATGGGATATATTTATGTACCGCCTGTGGGTTCCAGGGAGCCACCCATGCTGTGTGTCCACAGGGACTTCACATTAGGGATTTGTACCTGCCAGTGTCTATGTATTAAAAACCCCGGTCAGACTGGGGCATGCAGTGTGGGCCGAAGACCACCTGCATTTAATCGGACGTTACCTCAGCTGTGCTGGGCATTGCAATGGGATACATTTATGTACAGCCGGTGGGTTCCAGGGAGCCACCCATGCTGTGGGTGCACACGGAATTCCCATTGCGGAGTTGTACCTGCCTGTGACTATTTATAAAAAACCCCGGTCTGACTGGGGCATGCAGACACCTTGACAGAATGAATAGTGTGTGGCACATGGGTTCCCCATTGCTATGTCCGAGTTTGCAGCTCCTGATGGAGGTGGCACAGGATTGGATTTCTCATTGCTTCCGTACAGCATTATGGGCTATCGCCCCGCCCCTTTTAAAGAGGGTCGCTGCCTGGCCGTGCCAACCCTCTGCAGTGTGTGCCTGTGGTTCCTCCTCATGGCAGACGCACCTATAAATAAACATGAGGGTGGTGTCTATGAGGCCAGCGTGTGGCATGAGGGCAGCTGAAGGCTGCGCAGGGACACTTTGGTGTGTGCTGTGGACACTGGGTCGTGCGGGGGGGTTGGGCAGCATGTAACCCAGGAGAAGTGGCAGCGGAGTGTCATGCAGGCAGTGATTGTGCTTTGTTGGAGGTAGTGTGGTGCTTAGCTAAGGTATGCAATGCTAATGAGGGTTTTTCAGAAGTAAAAATTGTTGGGAGGGGGGGGCCCACTCTTGCCGCTATTGTGGCTTAATAGTGGGACCTGGGAACTTGAGATGCAGCCCAACATGTAGCCCCTCGCCTGCCCTATCCATTGCTGTGTCGTTCCCATCACTTGCTTGAATTGCGCAGATTTTCACAAATGAAAACCTTAGCGAGCATCGGCGATATACAAAAATGCTTGAGTCGCCCATTGACTTCAATGGGGTTTGTTACTCGAAACGAACCCTCGAGCATCGCGAAAATTTCGTCTCAAGTAATGAGCACCCGAGCATTTTGGTGCTCGCTCATCTGTATTTAAATCCTACTATCCACTTCTTAAAAATTTATTTTTATTCTTTATCAACGTTAAATTTCACTTTATTTAGAAAGTTGTGGGAATTCACTTTGAGGGTCCTACCCCTTTGTGTTTTTTTATTTCTTCGTTAATGCTGCATTTTTTTAACGCAAATGTCAATGGGACTTTCTAATGTTAAAAACGCATCACACAAAAATCGCAAGGCATAAATTTGCGATGCATTTTTAACATTAGAAAGTCCCACTGACAATCATGTTAAAAAAATGCAGCGTTAAAGCAGTTAAAAGTGGGTAGGAGCTCTAACTGAGTTTTTTTCTGTACATAACATTGATTAAAGATGTAGACCAATGAGCCAATAGGTGCCCAAGCTTCATACCATGATATACCATAATCTTCCAAATCTCACTTATGGCTGTGACTTGCAGTACTTGTGGTTCTTTTTCACATTTCTGCCATGTTCCTGGTTTTAATGAGCGATCACTAAGTTCCCAGCATGTTCAGTTATATGTTCAATGTGTCAGATGACAGCACTATATACACCATTTTTTATGGCAATCATGAAATTGTGCTGAAATTATTTTAGTATTCCACTTCTCATATGCTCAAGGTGGAATATGTGAATATACTGCATATAGAGATATCTGTTAGTCTATATTTAAGAATAGGCTTTAGCTTTAACAAACATTTCACATGCATTTGTTTTTGAATATGCAATTAAGCCATAAATACTGAATATGCGTTGTGTAGTTAAGTATATATGATATAACATGTGATATGTCATCTTTACCACTAGGCACTGAAGAAAAATGTAGGCACTCAGAGGCGTAACTAAAGGCTCAGGGACCCGGGTGCAAAAGTTCCGCTCGGGCGCTGTAACTCCCCCCTCAATACCCATACCTAATTCATGCTGCATAGAGCTGTAAAACGAATTTCGATACATGATGTTGCCCCTTGCCGTAATCTTTCCAAACATGACTCATTTCCTGCACTACATAAAAATTTTAGGTCACTCTTACACACACACACACCTCTTTTTACAGCTATTAGAGAGGCTTCCTGAGCGCCATACTAACCACGGTACAATGCTCTCATTGATTTTAATCGACTTACTCAGACCTGCGCTGGAACGCGGTGTTACTGGCACCCGTAGTTTTGGGAAGTGTCTGTTCGATTTTTGCATTTTCACATTTTTTTATGCACCTCATCACCCATAACAATGATGGGGTGCAGTAAAAAGCGCTGTCAAATGCTGTACCATGCGTTCAAAAACGCAGCTCAAAATTGCAGTAAAAGTACCGTGATTTTGAGTTGCGTTTTCTGAACACATGTGTGAGAGTGACCTTAGGGTGTGTTCATTTTTTTTTGTTGTACTTTTGAACCACAGTTTAAAAAAATATATTAAAAAACTGCATGCAGTATTCAAAGACCACATATGTTTTAAAGAAAAACTGCATACACTACTAAAAACCGCATGTGTTTTTGATGCGTTTTTAATTGTGTGTAAAGTGTGCAATTATGTACAGTATAAAGGGAGATAAATAGATATGAGTATATGCAGGTGAGTATATATATATATATATTTTATTTTTAACACATTCTACAGATGATTTTCAAGGAAGGGCTTGTATTTAAAGCCCTTCCCCGAAAATCCCTTCAAGGCTTGCTGGCAGCCCATTACTTTCAATGGGGCTGCAGAAGTGCCACTCCCATTGCAAGCAATGGGAGAACATCACGATCCTCTGCCACAACTGTCACAGCTGTGACAGCTGTGGCAGGGAAATTCTTCAGCTCCGCAGGGTGTCCCGTTGTCGCTGAACACTGTGACAGTGCTGTCACAGTGTTCAGTGACAAGCGGACTCCCCGTGAATATTTACATGGCAGCAGCGGAGAGGTGAGTATATATATATATATATATATATATATATATATATAAATATTATTTTTTTTTACACAAACCAGGGATGATTTTCAGGGAAGGGCTTATATTTCAATTTTGGAAATTACCAACTAGCCCTCCAGAGGTCTGTGCTGTTTTTGGCATATCAGATGGAAGCATAGAATGAGAAGCCATGGCACATTTTGACTTGGCAATCTTTCCCCATGCTTCCTTGCAAAAGTGCTCTAATCTGTCAGATTGTGAGGGCATCTCATGTCTACAGCCCTTTTCAGGTTAACTCACAAATTTTCAATGGTATTCAGGACTGGGCTCCTCATTCCAAATGTCTTCTAGTGAAGCCACTCTTTTGTTGATTTGGAGGTATGCTTTTGGTCATTGTCATGCTGAAAGGTAAAATAGTTCTCTAGTTTCAAAATAGACTGATATTTGGAACTGTTCATAACTCCTCCACCTGGCTTATGCTCCAGTTCCAGCAGCAGAAAAATAGCTTCAAAGTGTAATGCTGCCTCCTCTATGCTTCATTGTGAGTATGGTGTTCTTTTGATCATGTGCACTGTTGGCATTAAACCAAACATACCATTTGAATTATGACCAAAAAGTTCAACCTTGGCCTCATCAGACCATAACAAATTCTTCCACATACATGGCAGACTTGATGTAGGTTTTGGTGAAACATAGCCAAGCTTGTTTGAAAAGGCTTCCGCCTTGCCACCCTACCCCACAACCCAGACATTTGAAGTATACAGGAGATGGTTGTCACATGCACTACATAACCAGTTCTTCCCAGAAATTCCTGCAGCTCCTTTAATGTTGCTGTAGGCCTCTTTGCAGCTTCCGGGCTTAATTTTCTTCTTTTCTTTCCATCAAACTTTGGGGGATGTCCATTTCTTGGTAATGTCACTGTTGTGCCAAATTTGGTAACCTTCTCCTCACTGATACCGTTCGACAATCAGATCCCTTTTTTATGTATTGTAGGTTTTTTAACCCCTTGGTGACAGGAGGTGAAACTACTCACCTCCAGCCTCAGCGATGTGGTTCTGCAATGACCTGCTGCCAGCTTCTGCGCATGCACGCCAAAGTTAAAAGGTCAGGCAAATGTGCAGAAGGCCAGAGAGCCCCAGAAATTTTAAATGTTCCTACTCCTGGCTAGCAAAGATAGCCGAGAGCAAGGAGATGTCACAGGGGGCTGTGGTATGCAGGGAATAACGGCAATCATGTAAAGTAAAAAAAAACGTTTTTAAAAAAGTTTCAAAACTTAAAGTTGCATCTCCCCTTACGGATCATATCCGTGATGCGAGATGAAATTACTTACCCAAGGCCTCCGGATTTTTCCCCCATGGAATCTTTATTCACAAACATTTTCCTGGCTTCTTCGCATGCGGCTCTTGGCAAAATGGCAGACACATGCGTAAAAGCCGAGGATTGCCTGGAAATTTCAAATCTCCCTGCTCCTGGCTATTAAGGTAGATGAGAGCCTGGAGATTTCACGGGGGGCTGCAGTATGTGGTTCATAGTGACATAATCGTTGTTATCCAATTTAAAGTTTTACGGTATTATTGTGTCTTGACGCCAACGGAAGGTAGGGGTTTGACAAGGCTTCTGTGGGGGGTCTGGAACGCAGACCGAAATGCGAATGTTGCCTGTATCCAAATTAAGAGGAAATATTATATAGAGTACTCATAGTTGAGAACCATAATGACCCACTATACACAGACTTAGTAAATCAGAATGAATTCCGTTTATTGTTGTACATTGCTAGTTTATATGCAAGTTGGAAAGAAGGCGTTTCCAATACCTAGTTTCATTCTACTTTTGCTGACCAAACCCTCATTCCAACAGATTACAATAGGGCTGTAAATCAAAAGCCTTTTAAACAAAAGGTATCAACAAAGCTGTTTGAACTATACATAAAACAATTACATGTGATAATAAAGGTTGTCTCCTGGCTGCCTGAGTACCTACTTAATCAGAATGTAATCTTAAAGATCCATCAACAATTTGCACATCAAAAGAGGGGACATTGTTTCTACTTTTCACATAGACAAAACTGGTCCAGCCACCTACTGGGAGTCAGCACAAAGTTGGTAAGTTGGTATTCAGTAAGATAGCTGAATAAAATCTAATTAATCATACATTTAGTATTTTAAAATCAATATTCAAATAAACGCTTGAATATACCTTTTTACATATGATTCTATATCCAAATTCTACTAGCAACTTCCGGAATGTTTTACATATAATACATAACATTATATAACCAAATAACTAATGTCACATTCATTACACTGTTTCCTTATCTTTCTTATGTTAGATTATTGATTAATAATGATTGACCCCTATCATTCCCTCATTTGGACATCAGAGCCACCATTATCTCCTGGTTCTGTCACCCATAGGTGTCGGGTTCCCAGGTAGGAATGGTGCACTCTATGTCCATCAAGATATGAAGACATAATATCAAATATTGCAAGTCAATCAAGTTTACAATACAGTAATCTTAGATTTATCAACATCAATATCGTCATTGTCATATTAGACACTTAAAGGGGTGTATTTTTGGGTATGTCTCGAAGAGTCTCTACAGGAGTGGGGACAGATAATAGACAAGTCCGCAAAATGTCCTCTCCACTCCTGAGGTTGGGCATACACGTGTGGGAAATATTTGCACATCCAGTCCATCGCTTCTCCATGTGGATCGTTCGTAGTGGTGTTTCCCAATAAGAAGATAGTCCAATAAGACAAATGCAAAAGTCAAAATCAAAATGTCCATTACCTCCCCCACCCAAACAACGCCGGGATCCCACCCATCACTTTTCCTCTGGCTCGGGAACTTTCTTGCAGTGGGAGGCATGTATCCACTTTTACAGAAGTAGGCGTTGACAACAGAACTTGGTATGGTCGTCAAACCTTGGGTCCAAGGCCTTTACTACGTGTCTTTTTGTGACCACCCAATCTCCAGGTGGCAAGAAATGAGTCCCCTCTAGGTTGTCAGGGTCTGGAATTGGGGAAAACACTAGATCGGGTGTTATTTTCAGTTTACGACATAGTTCTTGTACATATTCAATAACCTTATCACACCCCTGCTGTAGGGCCTGTGGATGGTACAGGCCTAATCTTGGCATAGAGCCAAACACTTCTTTTAACTTAAGCATATCATTTTAGTTCTTTCAACTCTGTTAAACTCTGCGGGTGGTATGGAGTGTAAAACGCTTGTTCCACCCCAAGGCTGACATCACCTCTCGCATCACTTAACCTGTAAACTGTGTACCTCTGTCACTCTCAATTGTCTCTAGTACCCCAAATCTACATACAAGTTCTGACACAAGTTTAGTCACTGTACATTGTGCGGTGGCTTTGAACAGGTCCACGCACACAAGGACGTACTCATACCTGCCTGATTTGGGAAGCTGGATGTAATCGATTTGTAATCTCTGAATAGGATACAGTGGTCACTTCACATGCCTTCACATATGCCTTCGCCAACCTGTCCAACCCTGGAGCATACCATACCTTGTCCATAACAGAAACCATGGCATTCCGAGAGGCATGCACTTTCCCGTGAGCTAGGGCGGCGAGGTGGGGGTAGGCAGCCGCTGGTACATCATCTACGTCCCGTAGGATGCCAAATCCCAAATCAACAAGAGTGGTGGGACCAAGATCCAACTTACAGCACAAGGGGTCTTGCGTCCTGTCCAGGAGGGCTGCAGCCTTGGCTGCCCTATCCCCTTGTTCTCTGGTGACTGCCCCTGCGTGTGTGCTTTAACCTTTATTATGGCCACCTGTCCTGGCAACATGATAGCTTATTGGGCTTGCCTTGTGCCGTGAGAAAGCTCCTGGACCGCCAGATGGGTCCATAATCGTGTGCAGTACCAAAGACGAGCCTGGAATCAGTGTAGATATTAGTAGTGGTATATTTTTCAATCGTACAGGCCTCAGTTCCTGCGCTGACATGTGTGGCGGCAGTGGCTTTTGTACAAGCATCTCATTCAGTGTGACTACTTCAAAACCTGTTACAAACCTTCCTTTGTCATTCAGGTATCTAGATCCATCCACAAACATTTCAAGGTGGGGGTTTAGGAGGGGTTTGTCAGTGACATGTGCGAACCCAGCTGTCACAATCATGCTGGTGTTCTGCGTCAAAAAGGCCTCCTCTTCATCAGTCAGAGAATTTGCAAAAAGCTGGTCCTCTGTACTTACTCCCCCATTTGAATCAGTGTCACCTAATGGCAATAAGGTGGCCGGATTCAAAGTGGTGCAACGTTGAAATGAGACATTGGATGAAGAGTGTAAATGCAAGTTCCATTTTGATCCGTCTAGCAAGAGACAGATGTCTACGGCTTACCTGTGTCAGGATACCATGTATGTCATGTGGGGTGTAGATCACCATGGTGTGATCTAAGAAGTTTCTCTTTGCTGGCTTTGCAGCCATTCTACTCTGATGGAGGAAACACAAAAGGCTTAGTGATGCATTGAGGTAACTATTTGTGTCAGCAGTACATAAAAGAAAATAAAAACAAATCATCAACATATTACAAGAGGGCGGTGCCCTCGGGAATTGGCCAGGCGTCTAATACCGGCTTCATGCATCTGGTGAACTGGTATTGGGCTATACTGTGCCCCTTGTGGCAGCACTATCCAACAGTACTGCTTTCCTCTGAAATTAAATACAAACAAATACAGACAGTCTGTGAGGTCCGTCTGACTGGTAGCCCAAAGGCTCAAAGGAACGACACTAAGAACTTGTTTCTCTGCGTGCGTAAAAGTGAAGACAGGGAGAGGTGTCGCTAGGTCTGCTGCCATCCGACCGAAGGTCGGGTGACTTTCAGACCTGGGGTGTATACGAGCCTCACCGGACGAGTGAAGTTCGATACAAGATCCCAAGGATCCCATCATTTCGGTTCCCAATATGCTTTCAGGACTTTCCAGCACAAGGAAGCGCATGAGGCATCGTGACCCTTTAAACATTACCTCTAGTGGTTCAGTTTCTGCCAGCTGAATTGGCACTCCTGAAACCCCTTGCACCAATTACTGCTAGATAATCAAGCTGGTATTCTATTAAAATAGATCAGAACCTTGTTGCAAAAAAAATATAAAAATTAAATTTAAAAATTCTGAAATTGCTGACCTGCAATACCTGGATCACCTATGTCAGATATCCAGTTCCTTGTGCTAAGCAATGACTCAGGAATTGGAGTTTGTCTTGGAGGTGGCTTACTATTTGTCAGGACCTGCGGAAAGCTGAGTTTCTGCAGTAGCTATCAAGACAAATGCATGAGCCGGATCTACCAAGAGAGCAGTTAGTTTACAAACCTCCTCTGAACTGTCACTTGAGGTCTCAACCTGTACCGATCCATCCGGTGAAAATTTGATGGATGCAGATAAGGCTTGTAAGATATTAGTACAAATAACAGACATGAATTACAACAAGGCAGAATAATCCACAAGCATTGAAATATGATATTATTTAAGCAAATTCATTATTAATCTGATCCTGCCTGCAATGTCTCATCAAATTTAAGAAGAAAAAAATTTCCTAACTGCCCAAGCTCCTCACCCCCTCCTTTGTAGACAAAAGAAGGATGAAACATTACCTACTTTTACATTATCTAGCTCCACTCCTTCGATGCTGGTCGTTTGCATGTCTCTCCTACAGAACATTCTTTCAGAGACAGTGCAGTACTAACAGCATTTAGCAGTGATATAGACGTCCAACCAATTACAGAACTGACATTTACACAAAAAGCAAAAAAAACTAAAATATATCTTAAAAATCCCTATATGTTCTCTATTTTTAAGACCGTGTAATTCACATAATTCATTACAAGTTTCTTATTTCATCAGCGTCTGTCTTCCTTTCTATGACACTGAATTTTATCTCTATGAAACAGAACAATAGCTAAGATATTAATAAGCAACTAAAACATTCAGACTTTAAACAGCATTAATTATTAGTAATTACAAGACGTATACTTCTCTCCTAGGCTGGTCTGTGTTGAGGGTGGAAGACCTCTTCCTATTGTTCTTCCCTCCCATCTCCTTACATCACCTAGCTCCACCCCCTGTGATCTGGCTCAGCGTTTGGTCTTTCTTGCCTCATTTAGTTTCTAGCCACCGGACAGTATATACCATATAACACAAGTATCTCATGTGAAGTAGAAACTGGGATTGTATTTACTGTTCATAGAACTTCCCATATTGAACAAAGTATATATATATATTTAATATAATACAACATAGGGGCTTTTTCTTGTGCAGCAAAATATAACCAATTCTCAATTCACATTTCTTTGCAAAGACAAGTAGGCCCTCTAGTCTACAGAGAAACTTCTCCAGACAGATAGCAAAGCTGTATAACAGGTTCCACTGCCTGTGACCATCTTCTATTGTGTGTAAATAACCTGGGCTGTCTATTTAAGATTAACCCAGAATGTAATACACTTGCCCCCACCTTACAAAACTGCAAATTCACACTCACTAAGGGGTTTTTTTTTTTTCTCATTCCTATACGGACTGATAATATGTGAAGTAGAAATTGGGATTGTATTTACTGTACACCAGACTTCCAATAATGAGCGAATTATGTATAGATAAGAAAAACTCTTAGTACCGCGGTTTTTACACGATTCGCTCAGAATAGGCTACCCAATGACAAACACAATACAACTTATGCCCATTTCTACCCACATACTAATATTCACCACTCCAGATAGCAACTATTATTACCGTGCATTGTTCTTTTGAACCCCCACAGATGTGAGTGGGGTATAACTTTCTTACACTTAGAAATTAGACATTACAAGAACACTAAGACGTACAACAAAGATTAGTTTACATAACAACAAGACTTACAAGACAAACAATAGTGGTTATTTGTCACATAATTGTCCACAGATTTTGCATGAACTTGCTTTATGTCCCAGAGGAACACAAACTATAAGAGGATTTCCTTTCTCTGATAACCCCTTACTGCCGTATCTATACTTGCCTTAATCCATCTGTCTAACATATTTTTATACAACCTTTTGACTATCTCTGAATCTTTTCCCCAAACTTGCTGGTCTAAGACTCCCAAAATTCTAAACACCTTACTACATTCTTCTTCCCACAGCTAACGTGCCTTCTTTGTCTTTTACTATTTCTCCAGCTGATTTCCATATAGGCATACTGCTTGCCCTGTACGTTTCCCATATTGTCTGTTCCTTTATCTAAACCGGCGTCTCTGATATCTTTCATATGCTTTTTCCCGTACTGTTACCAGAACTCATAGTTAAAGGTTCCTGCTTTTCTAAGTCCTATTTTATACACTTGTCTGCAATCGTCTCCCCCTTCCCTTTCTCACACAGCTTATGGCACACAGAACCTTATTTGTCACACAGGTTTCTATTTGTCACACAGGTTTCTATTTGTCACACAGGTTTCTATTTGTCACACAGGTTTCTATTTGTCACACAGGTTTCTATTTCACACAGGCTTTTATTTCACACAGGCTTCTATTTCACACAGTCTTTTATTTCACACAGTCTTTTATTTCACACAGTACACTAAGGACCCCTGGTCCTGGAATAGTTTTACGGACTCCTTAAGGGGGGGGTTTAGGGGAGACCAGACCTCTCTTCTAAGGGAACTTCTGGTGATATTATAACAGACTCAGTAAAAGCAAATTATGGCTAACACGACACAGACTATCAACGTACAGATTTCAACAATTACTACAGGCAACATGGCAATATACACACAAGGGTTCTTCCGTCTAGCACGGTCACTAAGAACACCGTAAATAACAGGCAGAAGCATCCTATATAACATACAGCAACTCACCCCCTGTCGACACGAGGACTGAATGAAGTCAGGAGAGCCCAGAGCTTGAGTGGCAAGTCAAGAGCTTACCGTATACCGGTGTTTTGTAGATCTGGGGTCCCGTGGCCTCTCGTCCGGCTGGTCGGCAGGTAGTGTAGTCAGGTATCGGCTGCAGGTAAGGAGTTAGCTTCTGCCCCACTTGTCGGGCGCCAAATAAACTGTGGGGGGTCTGGAACGCAGACCGAAATGCGAATGTTGCCTGTATCCAAATTAAGAGGAAATATTATATAGAGTACTCATAGTTGAGAACCATAATGACCCACTATACACAGACTTAGTAAATCAGAATGAATTCCGTTTATTGTTGTACATTGCTAGTTTATATGCAAGTTGGAAAGAAGGCGTTTCCAATACCTAGTTTCATTCTACTTTTGCTGACCAAACCCTCATTCCAACAGATTACAATAGGGCTGTAAATCAAAAGCCTTTTAAACAAAAGGTATCAACAAAGCTGTTTGAACTATACATAAAACAATTACATGTGATAATAAAGGTTGTCTCCTGGCTGCCTGAGTACCTACTTAATCAGAATGTAATCTTAAAGATCCATCAACAATTTGCACATCAAAAGAGGGGACATTGTTTCTACTTTTCACATAGACAAAACTGGTCCAGCCACCTACTGGGAGTCAGCACAAAGTTGGTAAGTTGGTATTCAGTAAGATAGCTGAATAAAATCTAATTAATCATACATTTAGTATTTTAAAATCAATATTCAAATAAACGCTTGAATATACCTTTTTACATATGATTCTATATCCAAATTCTACTAGCAACTTCCGGAATGTTTTACATATAATACATAACATTATATAACCAAATAACTAATGTCACATTCATTACACTGTTTCCTTATCTTTCTTATGTTAGATTATTGATTAATAATGATTGACCCCTATCACTTCGATGCTGGAACACCCCTGTCACACCCCTAGCTCAGTTGAATTCTGCAAAGTCCTGGAAGCTGCGCGTCAAGATACAATAATAGCCATACAGGGTGCTGCTGCTCCCAATCCTGTCTTGGCCCATGCTGTGGATCTGAGCGTGTACGTGCCCCACCGGCACTCAGCAGCGCTCACATGTGAGGACAGGCGGGTCTATTCACAGCCTTCTGCCACACATCTGCTGGAGCCGCATGGACGCTAGGAGCGCAGAGATCTGGCCACCGCTGGCTGTCTGTGCTGCCTTGCATGAGGAGCCGAAACGCCGACAGTGGCCCAGTTACAAGGAAAGCAGATGGGACCGTATGCCCGCCGGGGAAGAAGCAGCAGCAGGGAGCCCGTGGAGGCTGGGAGAGGGGCCGGAAGCCGGGACTGCTGATCTATACTAGCCTGCCAGTAGGGAGCAGCTGCAGAAAAGTGCCGACCAGAAGCAGCAGCAGGAACCTAACTGAATCCCCGGGGAGCATAGCAGACTGACGCCAGTAGCGAGGAGCTTCAATCACGGCCGGGACCCAGGACGGAGCCAGGACATCACAATGATAGTGGCCTGCCAGGACCTGCAGGGGAGCCATAGCTGCAGCCAATAAAGTACAGGGGGCATCAACGGCCTGTCAGTCTTGTTTCTCACGAATGTCTACATTGCTTTACTAATAATTTGCAACATTCCAGATGCCACAGAAACTGCATTTAACCAAAGTGATCAAAGTCACTCTGCATTGATTAAATTCATGTCTCCATCTACAGTTATCCTATCTTGAATGCAGCAGAGGTTTTATTTTTTTGACTGAAGAAGTTGCTAATGTTGCACTAGAGAAAAGAGATGCCAACTAAATTAGCATAAGTAGAAAGGCTGTTGTTTTCTGATACACTGTAGCATTAGGAATGTGAACTTTTCAACTATTGAACTATGAGATTATTTGGAGTAGCTTACAAGAAAGTGTTTAAGATAAGTGGATTTTAGCAGCTTTATTCCTTCACTTTTAATATAAGCTAATGTGTTAATGCATACTTATCTTGTTCTGTTAAAACATATTTGCAAAACTATAACAGCAAAATATGATCAGCACCTCAAACTTCATTTGACTTTTTAAGTCCCAAAGTTATTAAAAAAATATAAGAAACTGAGAATGATCTGGTAGCAAAATCCATTTATGTGGAATGGATACAACTGGGAGTGAAATTCAGACTGCAAGCCAAGAACAAAGTTGAGTTCAATAGTTTATTAGACCACAGCAAATCATGTAGGAAATACACACTTACTTCAAATTATACTTTGTCATTTCAGCTATTATAGAATACATAAATGTGAATCATGATCATTATACATATGTACAGATGTAGCAAACATTAGCTTGACATTTAAAGGCTATTGATGCCTTGGCTCACTTTTTTAATCCATGTATTTTTAAACAAAACAAAATAGTAATTAGAAAGAATTAAGAATTCTTCAGCATTTTTTTCTACACTTGCAATGCAAATACTGCAAGCTGAAGGACTGATTTTCTTGCAAATTCCATTAATTAGAATCCTCTCCACCCTCAGTCACCTGATCTTTGGCAAGGAAAAAGTGGCCAGCATTTGTAATGATAAACAGCCAGTAGCACTTACCACTGGAACTAGTTAGTAGGTACGAAAGTAAAAACCATTTATAATTTAATTCATGCATGCAACAAATGTCCTTCTCAGCTATAAAAATTATATATCACACCTTGCCCCTTCTATACTATAAACTAGTGACTTTGGATTTTGCAAGAAACGGAGTCCTCCAGCTTGCTATGTGTGGAAATACAGTTAACCCTTTACAATCCAATTTTGGATTCAGGGTTTCTCAGGGGGCTCTCTCTTTCTGCCATTATACAATGGCACTATCTGCTGGCTAGAGACGGTATTGCGGTATAGGACATGTTGGAGAGGCTCCCCGACAACAGAGCAGCCAGCAATATACAGTAAGAATACCGTGCCGGACATCTTCCAACATCGAAGCTGTACAGCCTTCAATCAGAATGTCTTCAGACGTCAGACAGTGGATTGGAAAGGGTTAAAGCATAGAAAAAAGAAGAACTTTTAATTAATTTCAATACCAATATTAGGGCTTATTCACACGTGTGTATATTGGCCGGGTTTTCACACCTAGCAGATATACGCTGCCCCTCTGATGCATTGGCTTACAATGCATCAGTGCGCATGGGCGTATTTCCATGGCGTAATATAGCCCGACTGGGCGCTCTCATGCCGCCGCCGTCAGCTGCATAGATTCCTACGGGAGCCTATGCTAGCTGCCGGGGAAGGGGGTGTGACTGCTAAACTCCCTCCCCCTTCTCTTCTGCTCTCCACCCCTTGCCTCTCTTTGCAATGGTAGAGGGTGTGGACAGGTCGGAGCTAAGGGCTGCCTAATCCACCCCCTCCCATTCCTGGCTGCAGACAAGGGGCGGGGAGTGGCTTATCCAAAATGGGTATGTGAGGGAAATTATATATTATATGATTTAGTTTTGCCCTTCAGTCAAATTTCAGCTATGCCTGCAAGCGAAATGTTCCTTACATTATGTTGATGTAAATTTTATCTCAATATTTAAATGTTATTATTACCTGAGAGAGATAGAGAATCACCAAAATATTATCATCAACATAATTGAGTTAGGAGTGAGATGAGTCATCAGAACATAATAATTCTTTACACTTCAGGAAAACCAGTTTAAACCAATTAAATGATATAACTGTGTTTGGCCATGTAACATCCCTTTCTGTTTCGACTTGAAACCTGCCTTTTTGGTCAATAAAGCTGTGTGTGAATATACAATAAATCAGATAATCTGTTGGGCAACACATCCCATTGCGTTGTATTTTTTCCGAGCTTGTACCAACCACACCTAATATGGCACGCACAGTATGTGTAAGAGCGAGATTGCGCTAAGAGAAATTAGTGCCAAGAAACCTTGGTTACAGATGCCGTTTTCACCTTTTCCAGACCTCGAGGGGACTTCTATCAGAAATGAACAGATTAAAAGGAGCTCCAACAAGATAAGAGGCTTTATTCTTACACCCATGTCATCTGTCCCTCTCTGGAATGATCCGCCCCACATCTGGGTGAGTTGAAATATCAGTATGTGTCAAAAGAACTATGATGAAGTAGATATACTGTGTGATTGTCTATGTTGTCTGTGAAGAAATGTCCTGTTTGTATTAATGTTGATGTGTGGTTTTCTATGTTGTTTCTAAAGTAGTTGGCTGTGTAATTGATGACCTAGGACTAGGAAACAGAGTAATTGTTTTTACAGAAAGTACATAGTTATTCTATAACCCACAGTTAGTAACCTGTACTGGGTGTAATTGTATCTTGACGCCACCAGGAAGAACTGGTGGAGTGAAGATTGACAGGGGGGGTAATGCCCCCTGTACCTGATTAGCTGCAGAGCTGGATGGGTTGCAGGTCCTGGCAGCCCAGTAAGCTCATGCTGCAGCTGCAATCCAGGGAGCCCTTCACCTCTGTTCCTTCCCAAGGCACTTGGCTGCACACCCAGCAGAGCTCTGGAGGCAAAGAGCAGAGTACTGTGATTTCTGACAGGGATGAAGGGTTAGTCTAAGGGTAAGTGTAACAATTAGCCTTACTTTTATAATATAAGGCTAACCCTCGATCCCTGCCACTAATTGCCGCACGGTGCTTTTCCCATGCCTGACAGCTGACAGGCACCCCCCGGCACTGTGTGTTCCTGCTGCCGCTCCCCCTGCAGCCAAAGCAGACGGGAGCGGTGTGAGTGGCGTCCCCGCTGCTGTCCCCTGCACCGTCACTGTAGTATCTCGCTGCCGCTCCCCCTGCAGGCAAAGCAGACGGGAGCACTGTCAGTTGCGTCGCCGCTCGTGTTCCCGGGTACCACTCCGGCAAACTTGCCTCCTGCTTCCGCTACCCCTGCGGCCAAAGCAGGCAGGAGCACTGTCAGTGGTGTCCCCGCTGATGTCCCACACTGTTGGCTCCCACTTCGGCTCACCCTGCGGCCAAAGCAGGCGGCAGCGCTGTCACTGCTGTCCCCGGGTCCCACTCCTCCTGCAGCAGCACTATTGTGTCCCGCTTCGCTCCCTGGCACTGTTACTGACGTCCCCGGCTCCTACCTCCTTCCAGGACCTTTTGCTTCTTGAGCCAATCGGAAGCTAGGGGTGTGAGAGGGGCATTCCTCCTGTCAAACCCCTAGCTTCCAGTGGCATCAAAATACAATAATACCCCTGTAGTGTTCTCACTGTTTAACAATAGGGGGAAAAAAAGAAGACTTATGATAGTTGAGAATGACAAATTACACTTATGATTGTATTAGGACAATTGCTTTGCACATTCTATGTGAGATTGATGGTAAAAGTGGTGTAAGACAAGTGAAAGGGATTCCTGACTGCTCATTTCCCATATGAAATGTGCTGGCATTAGAGTATTTTTTCTGATTATGGTGGGCGAAACAGACTGTTGAGGAAGACATTGTACTTCCAAAAATGCAGATCTGTGCAGTGAGTTGCAAGAGAAGATCTCTTGGATATAAACCTGGGCAATGTTAGGCAGTTAAGCTGTCCAGCCGGCTTAATAGCTCACTAGGGAGAGATGTTGCCTGGGAGTTTCCAAGTTCGACCCCTGACAATTTCTCTTGCACTTCACGTTTAGCAATCGAACAGTATTCAAACCATATATAACACAATATATGGTACAATATACATACCATATATAACACAGTATAACTTACATATGGGCATTTTACACACGCACAAAAATTTGAGATCCATATTATTTATGATCAGAACAGACAAATATTACATCCTAATTCTCTTGTGCAGCAGGTATCAAAAAATGTTCAATTCACATATCTTTGCACAGACAGGCAGGAACTCTACAGTTCAGTACCCCACCATTTGGAATTTACCTTAACTCCCATGGTACAAAGAAAACTTCTCTAGACAAATAATAGAATTGTATAACAGATTTCACTGTCAGTTTTCAATATAACCTTCATTTTCGTCTATGGGCAAATAGTCAGGTCACGTCTGGTCTACAGCATGTGTGTGTGTACGTGTTGTCTGTATCTCAAAATCCACTCCCACAGTCTGTTAATCATATGTGGCAATGGTACAATGTGGAAAATTAGAGTGTAATATACTTGAACCCCCTTACAAACTGAAATAAGAAATCAGGGAGAGCGCCTTGCATACGGATAAAGTAATAAATCAGCAATCCAGTGTACTCACCCGGTGTTAGGCGGAGCAACAAAAATTATTTTGTGTCCTGCCTACACCTGGAATCCAAGAGAGCCTTCAGTAGGTTTCTTTATCATTGATCCTCCATTTCATCCAAAAAAATTACTATGTGTGTCCAATATACTACACGTTATGATTCTTTTGGAGAGCTGCAGCTCTAAAGGTACCACAACTTTCTGGCAGAAAAATGGGGGTAATACACATAAAGAAAAAAGAAAAACACCCTTCTCTAGCTGCGCTCTGTTGCAGGATCTCAAAGACGTTTAGGGAATGAGCTACTACCACAACCGTACATAGTAAGCCGAGTTTATTCCCAATACAAAAATAAAGAATAAAAATAGGGTAAAAGTACCTCTAATGACAGATAAGCAACGCGTTTCTGCGTCATCTGACGCCTTTATCAAGCATCACCCCTTACAAACTGCAAATCTACACTACACAAACAGTGGGTACATTTATTAATTCATACAGTTTATCATGTGACGTAGAAACTGGGATTGTACTTACATAGGTCTGTCGACAGCAAACAAAGCACACAGGTAAGAAAAACTCTTATTCACCATGGTTTGGCATGTTTTGCTTGTATCGGTCATCTGATGATGATCCTCAGATCATATGCACAATTTCCATTTGGATGAAAGTGCTAACAACCACTTGTCCATCAATCTGCGTGTGTGTGTGATGTGTGAGTTATATGCAGAGCCTAACAGCACCTGTGATGTCAGTTACGGGCTCTTAGCTTCACCCCTGATCACATTACGGTTATGTCATCGTAGGTCCTTTAACCTACGATGACATAACGGATAAAGTAATAAATCAGCAATCCAGTGTACTCACCTGGTGTTAGGCGGAGCAACAAAAATTATTTTGTGTCCTGCCTACACCTGGAATCCAAGAGAGCCTTCAGTAGGTTTCTTTATCATTGATCCTCCATTTCATCCAAAAAAATTACTATGTGTGTCCAATATACTACACGTTATGATTCTTTTGGAGAGCTGCAGCTCTAAAGGTACACCAACTTTCTGGCAGAAAAATGGGGTTAATACACATAAAGAAAAAAGAAAAACACCCTTCTCTAGCTGCGCTCTGTTGCAGGATCTCAAAGACGTTTAGGGAATGAGCTACTACCACAACCGTACATAGTAAACCGAGTTTATTCCCAATACAAAAATAAAGAATAAAAATAGGGTAAAAGTACCTCTAATGACGGATAAGCAACGCGTTTCTGCGTCATCTGACGCCTTTATCAAGCATCACCCCTTACAAACTGCAAATCTACACTACACAAACAGTGGGTACATTTATTAATTCATACAGTTTATCATGTGACGTAGAAACTGGGATTGTACTTACATAGGTCTGTCGACAGCAAACAAAGCACACAGGTAAGAAAAACTCTTATTCACCATGGTTTGGCATGTTTTACTTGTATCGGTCATGTGATGATGATCCTCAGATCATATGCACAATTTCCATTTGGATGAAAGTGCTAACAACCACTTGTCCATCAATCTGCATGTGTGTGTGATGTGTGAGTTATATGCAGAGCCTAACAGCACCTGTGATGTCAGTTACGGGCTCTTAGCTTCACCCCTGATCACATTACGGTTATGTCATCGTAGGTCCTTTAACCTACGATGACATAACGGATAAAGTAATAAATCAGCAATCCAGTGTACTCACCCGGTGTTAGGCGGAGCAACAAAAATTATTTTGTGTCCTGCCTACACCTGGAATCCAAGAGAGCCTTCAGTAGGTTTCTTTATCATTGATCCTCCATTTCATCCAAAAAAATTACTATGTGTGTCCAATATACTACACGTTATGATTCTTTTGGAGAGCTGCAGCTCTAAAGGTACACCAACTTTCTGGCAGAAAAATGGGGTTAATACACATAAAGAAAAAAGAAAAACACCCTTCTCTAGCTGCGCTCTGTTGCAGGATCTCAAAGACGTTTAGGGAATGAGCTACTCTGGGATTGTACTTACATAGGTCTGTCGACAGCAAACAAAGCACACAGGTAAGAAAAAGTCTTATTCACCATGGTTTGGCATGTTTTGCTTGTATCGGTCATCTGATGATGATCCTCAGATCATATGCACAATTTCCATTTGGATGAAAGTGCTAACAACCACTTGTCCATCAATCTGCGTGTGTGTGTGATGTGTGAGTTACATGCAGAGCCTAACTGCACCTGTGATGTCAGTTACGGGCTCTTAGCTCCACCCCTGATCACATTACGGTTATGTCATCGTAGGTCCTTTAACCTCCTTCTGCACTGAATGAGGAATTATAGGTAGACAACATCCTCCACAAACCCCTACGGCCTGGAAGTTTGTACCTGCTTGTGAGACATCTGGATACTGGTGTGGAGACTCTAATAAATCACACCTCACAAATTTACACATACATAGTTCGTGTGCTGACAGGACCTGTGATGATGTCACCGTCAGGGCCATAACTATAGGGAATGCAGAGCTAATGGTTGCACCCGCGCCTTAGGGGGCACATAAGGCCTCTCTTCTCTATATAAGCAGTCCAGTACTATGACTAAAATGTCATAGTTGGGGGCCTTGTTACACATTTTGCATTGGGGCCCAGAAGCTTCAAGTTACACCTCCGGTCACTATCATGTGATCAGTCACATGGTCTCTGAGCTGAGTGATTATGGGCGGACTACATCCTCCACAACCCTCCGTGGCCTCAGTGCTATGGATACAGTCTGGCAGTTTGTTGCCTAGACACTTGTGTGGAGACACTTTAATAAATGACACCTCACAAATGTACACATACATAGCTGGTGGTGCATATTGACCAACAACATTGAAGCATAGTCCTTCACCACTATCTTCACATCTACTGAATGTGATATCATGTCATCTCAGGTACTAACACTGCCAACACCAGTCCAGCTTTCATCTAATCGTGAATCATTGACCAGTCTTGAAACAAACCATCGTTGTCATTCAAACATGTCACCACAGAGGGTACAACGCCGCTGTGAAGCTAATGCAGCTTACATGACAGAGCGACAAGCCACGGTTTCACCTCAGCAACAAGCTGAAGTTTGTAAAACACATGCAGCTCATATGCGAAAGCTAGGAGTGAACATGTCTCCTCAGTGAGCTGCTGAAGTTCGTAAATCATGTGCAGCTCATATGCAAAAGCAACGTAGGAGAGCTGTGTGTTTGCGACATGCATGTAGCAGAACTGTGGGGCTCATTGCGCCACCAGAAACACTGGTACTATAATTTTCTAATAATTACTAGTACTTCTTATATTCACCACACATCACTCTCCTTTCAATCCCAATTCGTCATTTGCCAACGAGTTCCCCATGACTCGTCTCAGGCCTTTCCCTGCAACTCACTACACAGATCTGGCTTCAAACACTCACACTACGGGATGCGTTTTGCAAAACAACCCTATCTGTCCAGTTATAATTGGGAAACCGGACAGATAGAGTTGCTTTAACCCAGCTCCTGATTAGCTCCACCCCACACTGATTAGACACTCTATATAAACCTGACCCTCCCACAGCTATTATTGTGCTCCCATCCAGCAGTCAAGCTCTCTCATCTGCCACTCCTTCATATGGCTACCTGACATATCTACCTGTGTATCAACCACTGGCTTCCCTGACTATGATATCCGCCTACTCCTCTGTGCTGCAAACTGATATCTACCCATGTGCCAACATCTGGCTTCCCTGACTACGCTACTGGCCTGCTCCTTTGTACCATGAACTGATACCTAACTGTGTATCAGCCTCTGGTTTCCCTTACCACGCTACCGGTTACAACAAAAAACTCCAACCCTGAACCAGTTCATAACAAAAATGCTCAAACAATGAGCTAGACCACAGCAGGTGGAGCTAGGTGATGTAAAGAGGGGGGAAAGAAATGGTTTGCCCATCTGCAACACAGACCACTCTAGAAGAGAAGTGTGTGTGTAAGCATGTATATATATATATATATATATATATATTTTTTTTTTTTTTTTTTTTTTTTTTGGTGCATACGTAACCCAAGTACATAGTGAATTCAAAATATTGGATTCTACTTATTTCAATTCTGTTGAATTATAATGCTGAAATGAGTTAATTATGTATTTGACAAGCCTGATAAGTACATTACAAACAGAGTCAAATTAATAACAAGGATTTACTTAAAGTGCATCTCATTTTCAATTAATAGCAAGGATTTTACTTGTTACATTTTAAATATGAGTAGATTTTTGATGTCAGAGACCTGGCCAGTCAGCTTATTGAGGGCAAACATGCTTACAGAGATAAAAGCAGCAATTGAATATACCCCAAATCGTATTAGGGTTATTAGTTCCTTAATGATTCAACAGTTAGACAACATTTGTGCAGTTCTTATGATTGCAGATTATTCTGATAATCCTTTCTCCTATTTGCAACAAGTTTTTGTGAAGGTACTAAAGTTTATGTAGGCCCCTTACTCTGATGCTCCCTCAATCTATATATATAAAGACGAAAGCCCTCACTGACTCACTGACTGACTGACTCACTGACTGACTGACTCACTGACTGACTGACTCGCCAAAAGTTCTGGCTTTTTTAATCTAATTCTCTCTCTTCCCAGTGTCATAGAAATGTGAAATTTGGCACAAGCATTGATTATGTCATGAATAGGAAAAGCTAATGGGTCCCAACTCGATTA
The DNA here is from genome assembly GCF_035609145.1 of Eleutherodactylus coqui. NCBI lineage: Eukaryota > Metazoa > Chordata > Amphibia > Anura > Eleutherodactylidae > Eleutherodactylus > Eleutherodactylus coqui. The sequence goes on along the minus strand of NC_089837.1, from coordinate 260,387,218 downwards.
TTCAATTCTATGCGCAAAAGAATTAGCGTCCAAATTTTACGTACGGATTGTAATTTTCTCACATAGAAACTTAAAATTTGGCACGGGCATTGAATATGTCATAAATAGGAAAAGTTAATGGGTCCCAACTCGATTATTCAATTCTAAGTGCAAAAGAATTAGCGTCCAAATTTTACGTATGAAATCTAATTCTCTCACTTCCTGATGTCATTTTATATAAAGGAAACATCGTATGGTTACCTCCCCGTGGTGTTTCCTGGGTAACGCAGAGAACTATGCAAAATGGTGAACATATGTTTTTCCGGTATCTCTAAAGTAAACACGACTTCATAAGGTTTTTCGTTTGAACATCAGATAAACACCAGTACCAAATTAACTCAGGCGAAGCCGGGTATATCAGCTAGTTGATCATAAAAATATTGCATAGAAAACAAACATTTTTTAGCTGCCAGACTAAGTATGAGACCACCTTGCTAGCACCCTCACATATAGGAATCAAGAGGTGTAAAGTTCAAAAGCAGTTTCATTTCTGTTCGATTTGGAAAGTGGGGAGGTAAGGGCAGCAACTGCAGACCTTAAAAATAAATCTTAAGCGAATGATTGTCTGGAAATTAATGGAAAGTGAAACTAGGGGTCTTAAAAATGTTGTTAAAACTCCCATTGCTAATAAATATTTTGAGTTTTTCATAAATGGTTCCAAGATATCATGAAAAGGGACAAGCAAAGCAACCTATGCAGTGGTAACCAACAGAATGAGTTAATTGTACAAAAACCACTCTCTCTCCTGGGAAATCTACTCATGAAATAGAGCTAATGGCAGTCGCTGAAATTTGTAAACTGGCTGCAGGTAAGATTGTGAATGTCTACAATGACTTAAGGTATACATTTGGAAATGTACACAATTTCACACCTTTTGTGGCACAGTAAAAATCTCATAGGGTCCACTTAGTGTTTTCGTTCTATAAGGTTTTAGCTCTTCTTGCACAGGTGAATATCATCAAAGTCCAGGCTCAGAGGAAAGAGACAACTTCTGAGGCTCTAAGGAAACAGAGATTAGATGCCACAGCCAAAGCAGCAGCCCGACTTCCCTTGAATGAGATAACAGGGAATTCATGAATGGGTGTGAGTGAGGGCTGGCCTCTGATTGGTCAGGCTGTGACCATTCAGAGGCATCTTATTCAGCAGGCGGGGATTTTAAATCCCCGGCTGCTGAATACTACTCACAGCTGTTCAGAGCAGTTCAGGAGAACTGCAGCCTGCCGCGCTGAACTCCGTCTGTCGGCACCAGGTGAGTATATATATATTTTTTATTTTTACACATTTCTGGATGAATTGCAGGAAAGGGCTTATATATTTAACCCCTTTCCGACAATTCATCCCGCGATCGCCGGCAGCCCATTGCATTCAGTGGAGTCGGCTGTATTGCCGGTTCCATTGAATTCAATGGGCAAACATCGTTCTTCTCTGTCACAGCTGTTACAGCTGTGGCAGAGAAGAAGGATTTGTCTTCTATATGTTCTCAATGGGGTTGGCGCTGCTGCCGCCGGCCCCATTGAGCGCATATAGAAATGATTTCTCAGGGAAGAAAGTTAAAGTAACCCGAACATCCGAACATCGTGTGGTGTTCGTTACGAATAACGAACATCCCGAACACCCTAATATTCGCCCGAGCATCAAGCTCGGACGAGTACGTTCGCTCATCTCTAATAAGATTGCATCAATTTGTACAATGACTCACGGTATATACATAATGCGACGGGAAAGGCATGGGGCCAAAAAAATGTTGTAGCCAACCAGATGACATCAAATAAGTTACTGTAGTAGTATCTCAAAAGTCATGAATCAAAAAACACTATACAAGTGTCACCGTGACATATATATCCATATATACATATACACACATATATATATATATAAAATACATATACAAAAAACCATAGTCCATATATATTGGAGTGAACCACCCCCAAAAAAACCTAACAGGAAGGGTCCAAAAGGACCAGATAATAAATGTATAAGCCACCCATACAAAAATACAATCCTATATCTGACTGAAAAAAACAAATACGGTGTGCTATTCATACAAAGTAATTTTTATTGAGTGCAGAAAAATGAAACACTTAAAAAAAAGGAGTATATATAAGACAATAATCCAAAAAATGAATATACAGTGGGATATATAGAGGGGCTGAGGACAGATAAAAAAACATGGTCATCCAACGACATGGAGTCTCGCATCATCTGCAAAGAAATAAAAACATATATAAGATACTAGCTGATATACCCGGCTTCGCCCGAGTTAATTTGGTACTGGTGTTTATCTGGTGTTCACACGGAAAATCTTATGAAGTCGTGCTTACTTTAGAGATACCGGAAAAACATATGTTCACCATTTTGCATAATTCTCTGCGTTACCCAGGAAACACCACGTGGAGGTAACCATGTGATGATTACTTTATATAAAATGACATCAGGAAGTGAGAGAATTAGATTACGTACATAAAATTTGGACACTAATTCTTTTGCGCATAGAATTGAATAATCAAGTTGAGACCCATTAACTTTTCCTATTTATGACAATCAATGCTCGTGCCAAATTTCCCGTTTCTATGACACCGGAAAGTGAAAAAATTACATTCCGCACGAAAAATTTGGACGCTAATTCTTTTGCGCTAGAATTGAATAATCGAGTTGGGACCTATGAACTTTTCCTATTTATGACATAATCAATGCTCGTGCCAAATTTCACGTTTCTATGACACCGAAAAGTGAGAAAATTAGATTCCGTACATAAAATTTTGGACGTTAATTCTTTTGCGCATAGAATTGCATAATCGAGTTGGGACACATTAACTTTTCCTATTTATGACATAATCAATGCTCGTGCCAAATTTCATGTTTCTATTACATTGGGAAGTGAGAGATTTAGATTATGTACGTAAAATTTGGACGCTAATTCTTTTGCGCATAGAATTGAATAATGGAGTTGGGACCCATTAGCGTTTCCTATTTATGACATAATCAATGCTTGTGCCAAATTTCCTGTTTCTATGACATCGAGAAGTGAGAAAATTAGATTCCGTACGTAAAATTTGGACGCTAATTCTTTTGCGCATAGAATTGAATAATGGAGTTGGGACCCATTAGCGTTTCCTATTTATGACATAATCAATGTTCCTGCCAAATTTCTCGTTTCTATGACACCGGAAAGTGAAAAAATTACATTCCGCACGTAAAATTTCGATGCCAATTCTTTTGCGCTAGAATTGAATAATCGAGTTGGGACCCATTAGCTTTTCCTCTTTATGACCTAATCAATGCTCCTGCCAAATTTCCCGTTTCTATGACACCGGAAAGTGAGAAAATTAGATTCCGTACGTAAAATTTCGACGCCAATTCTTTTGTGCTTAGAATTGAATAATCGAGTTGGGACCCATTAGCTTTCCCTATTTATGACATAATCAATGCTCGTGCCAAATTTCCTGTTTCTATGACACCGGAAAGTGAAGAAATTACATTCCGTACGTAAAATTTGGACGCTAATTCTTTTGCGCATAGAATTGAATAATGGAGTTGGGACCCATTAGCTTTCCCTTTGTATGACATAATCAATGCTTGTGCCAAATTTCCTGTTTCTATGACACCGGAAAGTGAAGAAATTACATTACGTACATAAAATTTGGACACTAATTCTTTTGCGCATAGAATTGAATAATCAAGTTGAGACCCATTAACTTTTCCTATTTATGACATAATCAATGCTCGTGCCAAATTTCCCGTTTCTATGACACCGGAAAGTGAAAAAATTACATTCCGCACGTAAAATTTGGACGCTAATTCTTTTGCGCTAGAATTGAATAATCGAGTTGGGACCTATGAACTTTTCCTATTTATGACATAATGAATGCTCGTGCCAAATTTCACGTTTCTATGACACCGGAAAGTGAGAAAATTAGATTCTGTTCGTAAAATTTCGACGCCAATTCTTTTGCGCTTAGAATTGAATAATCGAGTTGGGACCCATTAGCTTTCCCTATTTATGACATAATCAATTCTCGTGCCAAATTTCCTGTTTCTATGACACCGGAAAGTGAAGAAATTACATTCCGTACGTAAAATTTGGACGCTAATTCTTTTGCGCATAGAATTGAATAATGGAGTTGGGACACATTAGCTTTTCCTATTTATGACATAATCAATGCTTGTGCCAAATCTCCCGTTTCCATGACACCGGAAAGTGAAAAAATTACATTCCGCACGTAAAATTTGGACGCTAATTCTTTTGCACATAGAATTAAATAATCGAGTTGGGACCCATTAGCTTTTCCTATTTATGACATAATCAATGCTCGTGCCAAATTTCCTGTTTCTATGACATCGGGAAGTGAGAAAATTAGATTCCGTACGTAAAATTTGGACGCTAATTCTTTTGCGCATAGAATTGAATAATGGAGTTGGGACCCATTAGCGTTTCCTATTTATGACATAATCAATGCTCGTGCCAAATGTCCCGTTTCTATGACACTGGAAAGTGAAAAAATTACATTCCGCACGTAAAATTTCGACGCCAATTCATTTGCGCTAGAATTAAATAATCGAGGGTGGACCCGTTAGCTTTTCCTATTTATGACATAATCAATGCTCGTGCCAAATTTCCTGTTTCTATGTCATCGGGAAGTGAGAAAATTAGATTCCGGACGTAAAATTTGGACGCTAATTCTTTTGCGCATAGAATTGAATAATGGAGTTGGGACCCATTAGCGTTTCCTATTTATGACATAATCAATGCTCGTGCCAAATTTCACGTTTCTATGACACCAGAAAGTGAGATAATTAGATTCCGTACGTAAAATTTGAACGCTAATTCTTTTGCGCATAGATTTGAATAATCGAGTTGGGACCCATTAACTTTTCCTATTTATGACATAATCAATGCTCCTGCCAAATTTCGAGTTTCTATAACACCGGGAAGTGAGAGAATTAGATTCCGTACGTAAAATTTGGACGCTAATTCTTTTGCGCATAGAATTGAATAATCGTGTTGGGACCCATTAACTTTTCCCATTCATGACATAATCAATGCTCGGGCCAAATTTTAAGTTTCTATGACATTGGAAAGTGACAGATTTAGATTACGTACGTAAAATTTCGATGCCAATTCTTTTGCGCTAGAATTGAATAATCGAGTTGGGACCCAATTACTTTTCCTATTTTGGAGATAATCTATGCGTGTGCCAAATTTCATGTTTCTACGACATCGGGAAGTTGGAGAACTTTTGGCGAGTCAGTCAGTCAGTGAGTCAGTGAGTCAGTGAGTCAGTGAGGGCTTTCGTCTTTATATATATAGATAGAATCGCAATAAAAACTTAAACACAGAGAGACCAAGAAAAAAACTAAAGAAATAAAGACCACCAATACTGACACCCTATTAGTGTAATAGAAAGAAGGGAGAGGAATCAGAAGACTCAAAACCCAGATTTTTTAGAGGAAAGGCGTGTAATGGTATTCAAGATTCGTCCCTTTAGGGGCCAGGGTATCTAAGTCATGGATCCACCTAAGTTCCTTCCTTTTAAGTTGTAGTTCGCGATCACCCCCACGGATATTAGGAGGAACATGGTCTATGACGCAAAAGCGTAGTTGGCTTATTTTATGTTTCATTTCAACAAATTGCTTTGGAACAGGTAACACTATATTGCTATTACGGACCGTGCTTTTATGTTTCGTTATTCGGGTTCTCACTTCGTAGGTTGTTTCCCATACGTATCGCTTACCGCACGGACAGATAATTAGATTGTAAACCATACTTCTGAGAATGAAGGAAAATCACTGGAAGATGCCCTGGCAGTATGGTTAGCAGTAGTCCTGAATCACTCTGCCCTTGCACTCCCACCAAGCATTTAAACTGTGTGGACATGAAGCTTATAAATGGCTCCCCCAAGGTAAAACAGACCTGTGCACACTTGCTTGACTTACACTTGCCACATTTATAATTCCACAATATGGCCTCTCATATATAAGTATTCCTAAGGATACTTTTTTTTAGAAGATAAATGGCTAAAGGAACATTAGGAGAAACATGACTTGTAGTGTAATGACACATTCTCAATGTTTTAATCCAACAAACTGGTTCACATCTATTGGTGGAAAAAAGGATATAATAAAGGCCATTTTCCTAAAAATTGTGCTGCTATGCCTTACTGTATGTGTTATTTTTATGATTCTCTGCTGCGTACCCTATCTGTGCAATGTAGATAAAAAGAAGAATGTTGTGAATTTCACTAGAACGGTACATCCTCTCTATAGTCAACCAACTTACAATAACTCACAACAAGGCTATGTATCCCAATAAAATGTTGTGTTCATTTTATGACTGTCCTACAAAACCCTCTAGGTAAAAAGGGAAATAGTAGGAGACAAGGGTAGGCAAGGGTGGCATAGACATCTCCACCATTAGGGGTAGCTCCATGGCAAAGGGATAGTTAGGTCTCAGTGAATAGACTCAAGCCCCTGGAATAACGAAGGACAATACAAAATTGGACACAAAAGGGGGGAAATGTGAGGAAAATGATATATTGTATGATTACGTTTTATATTTCGGCTTTGTCTGCAAGCAGAATGTTCTGCAGAGAAAATTACTTATACGATGTTAATGTAAATTTTGTCCTCTTGGTCATTACCTGAGAGACAGAGAGGAAAACCAGTTTGAACTGAATGAATGATGTAGCGTTTAGTTTTCTAACACCCCTTTCTGTCTCTACTTGAAAATTACCTATTTGTTCTTTAGAAGCTGTGTGTGAATTTACAATAAATCATAGAATCTGTTCGGTACCACATCCCATTATATTGTGTAGAGTATTTTCTCCGAACTTGTACCAACCACAGCTAATATGGCACCCACAGTATATCTAAGCGCACGATTGCGCTAACAGGTATAACTACCTAGGCTGGGTGATTAAGGAGAATGAGGGGAGTAGACCACTGGAGGATATTACTGGGGGGGACAAAATTTAGACTCCGGTTGCTATACTGTGGGTCTTTAGTGGGTAGGATGGGAGGAGACCAATGGAGGATATAACTGGGGGATACAATTTAGACTGCGTTAGTGTAATTATGATAATATAAGCTGATATTAGTTTGGACTTGCAATTAGCATTGCTGCTTTTTCCCAGGTTCTTATGTTTAGAGGTCTATATTTACTGTTTACAGTTATTGCTATTAATAAATTTGTCATTGTATGTGATTTACTCTATGATCTATCAATTTTATGCTGTTCAATCGAATCTGTTTATTCTGTTTATAATTCCTTACATAGGCACTTTTGTTGGTGCGTTTTTTTGCCAACTGTCCCCTATGGATCCACATGACAATATTATTGTTGTTCTATATTATTGTTTAATATTGATATTATTATTAATAATAATATTTCTTACATTAATACTGATCAAGGCAACTTTAGGAAAACATTCTAAATATTAATGTAAACAAGAATTTTGTAAAACGAAATAATAACAACTCATGCCTGCAAAAAAACTTACTTTTATTCTCTAATATAATGATTGCCTTTTTTCAGCTACTACAGAAAGGTAAAAAGTTCATTTCTGGCTGCTGGCAAGCCATACAGCCCATGCCCTTGCTGAAAAATATGAAGCAGTTGTTCAAAAAAGGCAGCTTTTGTCAGTCATTCTACAACAGCTAACAAGGAGGAATGAACATTTCAGGAGACCTGGTGCTCTGGGCAATGGGTTTGATCTGACTCTGACTTTGATTAAGTGACCTAAATCAGAATGGAAGACCAATCTTTCAGCTTCCAATATAAATCAGTAATGAGTTGTATTGTATCACATTTCTTTAACAATGATCATTTTGTTTCAAGAGTTGCATAAAGGAAATTCCAAATATTTTTGTAAGTGAGCATATTTATTAGAATTTAAGGTTGTTAAAATAGTTTGATAACCTTTATTATAGGAAATTAATTTGCAGAATGATTTGCCAAATGTTCTGCACTTATTTGTTAAGAATTTATGATCACGGCTACTTCCAGTTTCCTAATCCAGAGTTCTGCCTTTCCTGCGTAGGATGTTTTTGTACAGTAAATATTCAGAAATGTCCTCAATAATCAAATAATATATATGAAGTACATACAAAGGTAACTATCAATCACTGATAAGACTGCCAATTGGACTGTTCAGCTCAGAATGAGCAGAGGTTTAAATGAATAAAATGTAGATTATACAGAATCTTTCCCCACAAAACTATATATAACTCTGCTCAGCTCCTGTATAACCTATTGTCTGCAATTTGGACAGCATGTTCAAGCCAACAGATTCTCTTATAAGGCCTCGTTCAGATGAGCGCTGTTCTTGCACTACCAAGCAGCGAGAAAACAGCGCTGCTATAGTGCTGAAAAGATCGCATGAACGGGCTACTTCAAGTCCGCATTTACAGGAATGCAACCACTGCTGGCAAAGCAGTGGATTGCTCTGTATCACCACAGTGCACCCTATTGGCATGACATCCTGGGCTCCCCCATCATCTATAGCACACTGCATGCAAAAAAACACTGATAAATGCGGGTGTTAGTTTGCATTTTGGCCAAAACACGTAAGCTGATGGGCCACGGCAAAGCCACCATGCAGTATTCTGTAGCTGCTAGGGGAGCCCAGGACGTCAAGCCAGTGTGGCACACTGAAGTGATACAGGGCAATCCAGTGTGGCACACTTATCTATGGCTTGCATCCTTGGTATCATTTCATATGTATAGACTATGTCTGTCAGCAGTCACCCCTCCTTCAATCTGGGTTGAGTTGAGTGGCTGCACATTAGTCTGTACCTGAAATCATGTGCCATTCACACAATGAACAGGAGCTGACCCTTTGACTTCTATGGGCGACTATTGTAGGCATGATCTGCAACTTGTGCAGAGGTCATTGTGCACAGTGGGCAAGAAGCTGTGATTATCACTTAATGTGAATGGTTGAACCAATATATATGGATGGATAATGACATAGAAAAAAAATCTCATTCTTCTTCAGGTTTAGTTTCAAGAAAGGTAAATGTTTGCTTTGCCAGTGTTTTTTTTTTTTATATTGTGCTTGCCTATGACTGTGATTTAGATAATACTCAGACCATATTTTATTAGTAAACAATGCAGCCATCTAGGTAATTCTAAAGTGTTCACATACCTTTTCATGCAACTATATCTTTTCACCTGATAGTAAATATTCTTGTGTTTTAAAAAGCTTTAACTTCATCAGTTGAAATTGATTGGAATTTCTTATTATTGACATATTAGGATATAGGAAATAAGAATAAATATATTTTCTGGCAATTTACTGCATACAAATAGTTTTCCATAACCTACATTTATGTATTACTTTTCTAGCATTCGTTCTATGGCAAGCAGTTAGTATTCACTTCACATATCTGATGATATCAAAAGCCTTCAAGCATGTCCTTCACAATGACTCTCAAATTGCATGCTTATTGCATATTGTATCACTACTACATAGACAGAAATCATTAAAGAGCTTTTTCTTTTATGGCAATTCTTGTCAGGATGTAGAAACCTGAAATATTGATCAACAGCTTCTTTGTTCAGAGCATGAAATAAATGATGGATCAATCTGTATATGTATATGCACATATTGCCATAGGTGAAGGGGAAATATGCTTATAAAAAAGCTATTCATCATGAAAGAGCAAAAAGCTTAACAGGTGACATACCTGAACGCTTTTAATCAATTTCCCTATGATGTATGTAATAATGCCTAGTCAGCCTGAAATTAAAATCTCTAAACTGTCTAAACAATATAACATGAACTGAAACCTGAATATTTGGCTCATTTGGAAACTGCAATATGTCGAAAGATGTTTCATAAATTAAGACTATGGGAGGAATTTTTCAAGATCTGCATCAGAACTTTTGCAGAAAAAGTCAGAAATTTTGTCATTTGACATTTTTCTTTTATATGGCATGCTTACCAGTTTTGTGAAAAGAGACCGGGCTTAGCAAAACCAGCGTAGCCTCCTGCAGTTCAACAGATTTACTATAAATTACTCCAGAAATTAGTGTAATTTATAGAACAAATTTAAGCCAGTTTATTGTGCACACACTGGCCATAGATTATGCAAATTTATTAAGAGGCATGTTATTCTTAATGAGTTTGCTGCATTCTAGTCTAGCCCACTGCAGCTAAAGACTGGTGTAAGATTATCAGCCTTCAGTAAATTCTCCTCTATGTCTGTCATGACTGCTGAGCTGAGCCAATCAGTGGCAGTACTCACTCACCCATTCATGAATTCAATCCCCGGCTGCTGAATACTACAGAGAGCAGTTCAGGAGAACTGCCAGCTGGCCGCAGCTGAACTCCGTCTGCTGGGACCAGGTGAGTATATATATATTTTTTATTTTTACACATTTCTGGATGAATTGCAGGGAAGGGCTTATATATTTAAGCCCTTCCCGAAAATTCATTGTGCGATCGCGGGCAGCCCATTGCTTTCAATGGAGCTGGCTGTATTGCCGGCTCCATTGAATTCAATGGGCTAACATCGTTCTGCCGGGACAAGGTGAGTATATATTTTTTTTACTTTTTACACATTTTAGGATGATTTTCAGGTAAGGGCTTATATTTTTAAGCCCTTCCCGAAAATTCATCCCGCGCTCACCGGCAGCCCATTGCTTTCAATGGAGCCGGCTGTATTGCTGGCTCCATTGAATTCAATGGGCTAACATCGTTCTGCTCTGCCACAGCTGTTACAGCTGTGGCAGAGGAGAACGATCGTTATGCGGACAGTGCGGGGGGGGGGGGTCCCACTCTTGCTACTATTGTGGCTTAATAGTGAGACATCGGAGCCCGAAATGCAGCCCTGCATGTTGCTCCTCGCCTGCCCTATCCATTTCTGTGTTTTTTACATGACTTTGGTGATTTGCTAAGATTTTCACAAATGAAAACCTTAGCGGAGCACCAGTCATATACAAAAATGCTCGAGTCGCCCATTGACTTCAATGGGGTTCATTACTCGAAACGAACTCTCGAGCATCACTGAAAGTTCGACTCGAGTAATGAGCACTCGAGCATTTTGGTGCTCGCTCATCTCTAAACAGCACCTATTATAGCTACCATATATATGTCAATGTATGAACTTTTAAAAGGCCTTGGGACATGACTAAGATGACATTTACACAGTCATAAATACGGAGTGTATTATGTGGGTATTTTTTTAAGTGTGTAATAAACATGGAATAGAATCCATTGTTTTCAATGGCCTCATCCTCATAATTGCATTTTTTCCTCATATTTCAGTTGCATGAAAAATTCATAGAACTAGACTAATGTAATGTTTGCTATGCAAACAGCCTCTCTGTCCCTCCTTATCTATCTCTGTCTGTCTCTCTCTGCCTCTTTCTCTCTGTTTCTATGTCTCTATTTCTCTCTCTGTATCTTATTCTCTGTCTGTCCCTCCCGACTGCCACTGTCTCTCCTCACTGCTTGCCATGTGTGTGTATTTGTGTGCATGTACATGTGTGTGCATGTATATGTGTGTGTGTATTTATATCTATGCGTGTCTGTGTGTGTATGTGTGTGGCCGTGTCTCCCCTCACATTCAGCTTCACTCTTTGCCTTGTTTCCCCCCTCCCCCTTGCACATTCACTCTTTGCTTTGTTTACCCCCTCCCCATTGCAGCTTCACTGATTGTCCTGTTTGTCTCTCTCTCTCTCTCCCCCCTCATTGTGCAGCTTCACTGATTGTCATCTGTCTCTCTACCTTCCTCCTCAGTGAAGCTTCACTGATTGTCATCTGTCTCTCTCTCTCTCTCCCTCCACCATGCAGCTGCACTTCTTGTCATCTGTCTCTCTCTCTTTCCCAACCACCCCTATGCAGCTTCACTGATTGTCATCTGTCTCTCTCCCTCCCTCCCCGTGCAGCTTCACTAATTGTCATCTGTCTCTCCCTCCCCCCGTGCAGCTTCACTGATTGTTATCTGTCTCTCTCTCCCTCCTCCGTGAAGCTTCAGATTGTCATCTGTCTCTCTCTCTCTCACGCCCTCCACAATGCAGCTGCACTTCTTTTAATCTGTCTCTCTCTCCCACTCACCCCCCTGCGGCTTCGCTGATTGTAATCTGTCTCTCTCTCCCACCCTACCCTGTGTACCTTCACTGATTGTCATCTGTCTCTCTCTCTCTCTGTCTCTCTCGGTCCGACGTGCAACTTCACTGATTTTCATCTGTTTTTCTCACTATCTCATGAAGCTTTACTGATTGCCATCTGTCTCTCCCTCCCACACTACTCCGTGCACCTTCACTGATTGTCATCTGTCTTTCTTTCTCTCGGTCCGCCGTGCAGCTTCACTGATTTTCATCTGTCTCTCTCACTACCTCATGAAGCTTCACTGATTGTCATCTGTCTCTCTCTCTCCCTCCCTCCCCCATGCAGCTGCACTGATTGTCATCTGTCTCTCTTTCTCCGTCCCTCATGCAGCTGCTCTGATTGCCAAATCACCGTTTGCCGGCTAAGGCTTCCTATCAAGGTCGCTTTGCAACGCAACGCTGCACTCTCTCAGGCTGACACACCAGCGCTGCCAGAGACTTAACATTGTAACTAGGGATAAGCGAGTATACTCGCTAAGGCACTACTCGCTCGAGTAATGTGCCTTAGCCGAGTATCTCCCCACTCGTCCCGAAAGATTCGAGGGCCGGCGCGGGGCGGGGAGCTGCGGGGGAGAGCAGGGAGGAACGGAGGGGAGATCTCTCTCTCCCTCTCTCCCGCCCGCTCTCCCCTGCTCCCCGCCGCAACTCACCTGTCAGCTGCAGCGGCCCCCGAATCTTTAAGGACGAGCAGAGAGATACTCGGCTAAGGCACATTACTCGAGCGAGTAGTGCCTTAGCGAGTATACACGCTCATCCCTAATTGTAACCTTACACTTGCCTGACCGCTCACTGAATCTATTAAACTGAAGTTTAATGATTTTACAACGATGGTGAGCATGTGTCTCATCTAATGACACCAACATTGTTAAAGCAAACAGGTCAAAGTGTGGTGCAAGAAAAAGCATGCAGGCTTATTTATATTAGACTAGCTGATATACCCGGCTTCGGCCAAGTTAATTTGGTACTTGTGTTTATCTGGTGTTCACACGGAAAATCTTATGAAGTTGTGGTTACTTTAGAGATACCGAGGAAAAAAATATGTTCACCATTTTGCATGGTTCTTTGCGTTACCCAGAAAACACCACGTGGAGGTAACCATGCGACGTTTCCTTTGAGAAGATAACTGTCTCATATATTGCGGGGTACAGATATGTTATTAGTTACATAACATAGGAATGGTCATGCCAAATTTCAGGTTTGTGCAGTACAGATGTGTGTTATTAGTTACATTACATAGGGGGTCACTTACTTTTATGCATAGGATTGAATAATCAAGTTGTAAACCTTTAAATTTCCAATATTTAGTACGCAAATAATGGTCATGGCGAATTTCACATTTGTGCAGTAAAAATTTGTGTAATTATTTGTTGCATCGTGAAGTGAGAGAATTGGATTATGTACGTTAAATTTAGACGCTAATTCTTTTGCGCTTAGAATTGAATAATTGAGTTGGGACCCATTAGCTTTTCTATTTATGACATAATCAATGCTCGTGCCAAATTTCAAGTTTCTATGACATCGGTAAGTGAGAGAATTAGATTGCGTACATAAAATTTGGACACTAATTATTTTGCGATTAGAATTGAATAATCAAGTTAGGACCCATTAGCTTTTCCTATTTATGACATATTCAATGCTCCTGCCAAATTTCAAGTTTCTATGACATTGGGAAGTGAGACAATTAGATTACGAATGTAAAATTTGGACACTAATTCTTTTGCGCTTAGAATTGAATAATCGAGTTGGGACCCATTAACTTTTCCTACTTATGATATAATCAATGCTTGTGCCAAATTTCAAGTTTCTATGACATCGGGAAGTGGGAGAATTAGATTACGTACGTAAAATTTGGACGCTAATTCTTTTGCACTTAGAAATGAATAATTGAGTTGGGGCCCATTAACTTTTCCTATTTATGACATAATCAATGCTCGTGCCAAATTTCAAGTTTCTATAACATCGGAAAGTGAGACAGATTACGTAGGTAAATTTTGGACGCTAAATCTTTTGCACTTAGAATTGAATAATCAAGTTGGGACCCATTAGTTTTTCCTATTTATGACATAATCAATGCTCATGCCAAATTTAAAGTTTTTATGACATCGGGAAGTGGGAGAATTAGATTAGGTACGTAAAATTTGGACGCTAATTCTTTTGCACTTTGAATTGAATAATCGAGTTGGGACCCATTAACTTTTCCTACTTATGATATAATCAATGCTCGTGCCAAATTTTAAGTTTCTATGACATCGGGAAGTGGGAGAATTAGATTACGTACGTAAAATTTGGACGCTAATTCTTTTGCACTTAGAATTGAAAAATCGAGTTGGGACCCATTGGATTTTCCTATTTTGGACATCATCAATGTTCGTGCCAAATTTCAAGTTTCTATGACATCGGTAAGTGAGAGAATTAAATTACGTACGTAAAATTTGGACGTTAATTCTTTTGCGCTTAGAATTGAATAATCGAGTTAGGACTCATTAGCTTTTCCTATTCATGACATATTCAATGTTCCTGCCAAATTTCAAGTTTCTATGACATTGGGAAGTGAGACAATTAGATTACGAATGTAAAATTTGGACGCTAATTCTTTTGCACTTAGAATTGAATAATCAAGTTGGGACTCATTAACCTATCCTACTTATGACATAATCAATGCTTGTGCCAAATTTCAAGTTTCTATGACATTACCCAGAGAGGCTATCCAAATTGGGACTATTTACTCTAGAAAAAAGAAGGTTAAGAGGCGACCAAATAACCATGTATAAGTACATGAGGGGACAACACATGGATCTCTCCCGTGATCTGTTTACACCCAGGACCACAAAGGTAACAAGAGGACATCCGCTACGATTAGAGGAAAGTAGGTTTCATCACCAACACAGAAAGGGGTTCTTTACTGTAAGAGCAGTTAGACTGTGGAACTCTCTACCGGAGGAAGTGGTGATGGCAAAATCGATAGAGGAGTTTAAAAGGGGACTTGATGTCTTTCTGGAGAAGAAGTATATTACAGGATATAAATATTAGGTTAAGTGTCAATCCTGGTATACAGGCAGGTAGGAACTATTAGGGGTTGATCCAGGGAACAGTCTGATTGCCATTAGGGAGTCGGGAAGGAATTTTTCCCCCAAAAGGGCTAATTGGCTTCTGGCCTTGGGGTTTTTTGCCTTCCTCTGAATCAACACAGTAGGATAGACAGGCTGGACTAGATGGACAATGTCTTCATTCGGCCTTACATACTATGTTACTATGTTACTATTGGGAAGTGGAAGAATTAGATTAGGTATATAAAATTTGGACACATTCTTTCACGCTTAGAATTGAATAATCGAATTGGGACTCATTGGCTTTTCCTATTTTGGACATAATCAATGCTCGTGCCAAATTTCAAGTTTCTATGACATCGGTAAGTGAGAGAATTAAATTACATACATATAATTTGGACGCTAATTCTTTGGCGCTTAGAATTGAATAATCGAGTTGGGACCTATTAGCTTTTCCTATTTCTGACATAATCAATGCTCATGCCAAATTTCAAGTTTCTATAACATCGGGAAGTGAGACAGTTAGATTACGTACATAAAATTTGGACGCTAATTCTTTTGCGCTTAGAATTGCATAATCGAGTTGGGACCCATTAACTTTTCCTATATATGAGATAATCAATGCTCATGCCAAATTTTAAGTTTCAATGACATCGGGAAGTGAATTAGATTACGTACGTAAAATTGGGGCGCTAATTCTTTTGCGCTTAGAATTGAATAATCGAGTTGGGACCCATTAACTTTTTCTTTTTTGGACATAATCTATGCTCGTGCAAATTTCATTTTTCTACGACATCGGGAAGTTGGAGAATTAGTCAGTGAGTGAGTCAGTCAGTGAGTGAGTCAGTTATTCAGTGAGGGCTTTTGTCTTTATATATATAGATGTCTTAATTTCTATGTATTTACAGATTGCAATCTATGGAGTGCATAAAAGTGCAGCTAACATGCAAGATACATCTATACACACTGTGTTTTAATGCAGGTGGCTAGCCAATTCGTAGTAAAAAAGACAGGGAGTAGAAAGGGAGAGCCCAAGCATCACATCACCAGTATTATTACTGTGTAGAGATGCCCAGAAATGTGAAGATGAAGGCTCTAATAGACATAATGGAGCAAAATACGTGAATATGCTTTATTTCTCTTTATTGTTTTTTTCTTTGCACACATAAATGTTGGTAACATGGCTTTGGATGCAGAAATATTAGTGCAATGGGCATGGGCGCCTTTGTTTTTTTATGGCAAATTGTATTGACCATTTTTTGGTCATGTTATAATGCTATGCATTTCCTTTCTTCAATTTCAGAAAAAAAAATTCAAAAATTCTAATAAACTGTAATTTTATTCTTTTCCAATCAATGATATCAAAATGCTGCCGAAGTGTGCAAGACCAATTTTATTGGGAGTATGGATCCTAGCCCTGTTGGGGAGCTGGTGGGGAAACAAAATGCCCATATAAGTTAATGAAGCAGTTATCATTTCTGTGAAAAGTCATCCAAGGGGCAACATGTGTATTTCGTTTTTTATTTTCTGTATTTTTCCCTTTTTTAGATATTTTACATATTTTTTTACCTTTTTTTTAATCTGCTGACAACTTCCTTTAATCTCATGACGATATTAAAGAGACAGTGGTGACTCTTGACACACCATATCCAGGAACACTGACCAGTATCAAAATGTCACAACATCTGGATGATCCTGGAGAAGGTACAGGCACACAGCACACATCTCAGGAAAGTACCCCTGGAAGCGGCTCCAAATGGAAAGGGCAGATGCGAGGTACTTCAGGACAGTTAGTCAATAAGGGGGTTCCGGAGTACCTCAGCAGGAAAAGAAAAGTGGACTGGGAAAATATATTTTGCAAATAATTTTAGAAAACTGTGTTCTTCAAATGCAGTCTGCCATTGCGACACTCTTTGAGGTGTGTTCCCACCCAAAGAATCCCAAGATGTGTTTTGATGTGTAGATTCCCCACCACTTCGCCTACTTTACCACAAGCATGGTGATTTTTGTTACGTGCCATATAAAACAGGCCATCACTAAAACCCATCACGAAAGCGAAGAAGAAAGGAACTGGTGGCCAGTTTTATAGGTATGAGACATATCAAGCCCCCCTTATATTTACGCAACCTGCCTTGCTTTATCTGATCATCCCTTGCAATCTGGGCCCAATGGTTTGACCACAGCATCCAGTGTTGATGCAATATTCCACAGAAAGTTCTCTATATTATTACACAGAACTGTAATTTTTTTTTTTTTTTTAAGATTCTGTTTATCTTTCAAAACAGATCTTTTCTAATGTTTCAGTAAAACTTTAAATGGTGTTTTGTTTTGTTTTTGACTTTAGGTACAATACATTTTTGTGTTAGAGCACCTCACTGTTTGCTAGAAATGGAGGTTGGGTGGGCCGGAATCATCCTTTGTCTGCTCTGCCTCTATTCACCTGAATGACTATTGGTCCTGTGTAAGCACAGGAACGATACTTGAGCATTAGTCACTGTGAAGGCTGTCAGGAGCTTATGCATTTGACAGTTGTTGCATGTATAGGGACCTTAAAGGTACCTTAATACATGCCAATTAGTGAATACTAACCAACATCTCACTGAGTGCCACCTTGTTGACTGTGTGTAAGCGTCCCTTTACATAGGATGACTGTTCCCACAGACTGCTGCACGACTACTTATTCTGTGCTTACACAGGAGCCATAGTCGATCAAGTGAATGGAGGCAGAGTAAGCTGGTATCATTATGGCCCATGCGCCTCCATTTGCAGTAAACATGCAGTCATTGAACTACTGCCTGTTTACACGGCATGACAGATGCTTGGTATTAAGTTAAGCTAAAAACTAAGGGACTCCACTAGATGAGTGATTTTCTTGCTCAGTGTCCCATAATCAGCTGCAAGCACATGAGATGATTGTCACCTGTAATTTCCTGTTACCAATGAGAATTTGAGCGATACTCAACCTGCGTAAAGTTCCCAACATCAAGATGTTGTATTTTTGAAGACAAAGTATGATCATATTGCAAAAAGAGTCCAACAGAAGGTTTGAAAGTATTTCTTTTAGTTAAATTTGGTTTAGACTTTGGTCAAACTATGCAATGAGATTTAATTACAGTATTTGAAGTCTTTATTAAAAAAAAACATAGAACATGTCATTTCAGGTATTGGATATTTTGGCCAAAATACATAAGCTTGCAATGCACATCAAGGGTCCTCATTAGAGATGAGCGAGCACCAAAATGCTCCGGTGCTCGTTGCTCGAGTCGAGCTTTCCGCGATGCTCGAGAGTTCGTTTCGAGTAACGAACCCCATTGAAGTCAATGGGCGACTCGCGCATTTTTGTATATGACCCATGCTCCGCTAAGGTTTTCATTTGTGAAAATCTGGAAAACCTATGAAAGTGATAGAAACGACACAGAAACGGACAGGGCAGGCGAGGGGCAACATGCAGGGCTGTATCTCAGGTTCCCAGGTCTCACTATTAAGCCACAATAGCTGCAAGAGTGGGCCACCTCCCCCCCCCTAACAATTTTTACTTCAGACAAACCCTCATTAGCAAGGCACACCTTAGTTAAGCACCACACTACTTCCAGCCAAGCACAATCACTGCCTGCGGGACACACCGCTACCTCTTCTCCTGGGTTACATGCTGAGCTGAAGACATAGGCCTCTGCACAAACCCTCAGCAATCGCGGGCATAGAGTGGACTCCAATGCTAGCGTAGCTGTGAATGTCTCATTAGCACTGTATCGCTCCTCTTGTTTGTCCCAATGCAGTGCCCCGGATAGCTGTGGTAACGTGAGAGAAAATACATGTTGGCTTCGGCCCACACTCCATGCCCTAGTCAGTCTTTTTTTTTTTAAGTTCCAGGGAGGTACAACTCCCCTATGGGAAGTCTGTGTGCACCCACAGCATGGGTGGGTCCCAGGAACCCAGAGAAGGTACATAAAGAAATCCTATTGCAGTGCCCTGGATAGCTGTGATAACATGGGAGAAAATACATGTTGGCTTCGGCCCACACTCCATGCCCTAGTCAGTCTGTTTTTTTTTTTTAAAGTGCCAGGCAGGTACAACACCACTATAGGAAGTCTGTGTGCACCCACAGCATGGGTGGGTCCCAGGAACCCACAGATGGTACATAAAGAAATCCCATTGCAGTGCCCCGGATAGCTGTGGTAACTAGAGATGAGCGAGCACCAAAATGCTCAGATGCTTGTTGCTCGAGTCGAGCTTTCTGCGATGCTCGAGGGTTCGTTTCGAGTAACGAACCCCATTGAAGTCAATGGGCCACTCGAAGATTTTTGTATATCGCCGATGCTCGCTAAGGTTTTCATTCGTGCAAATCTGCAAAACCTAGGAAAGTAATGAAAACGACACAGATACGAATAGGGCAGGCGAGGGGCAACATTCAGGGCTGCATCTCTGGTTCCCAGGTCTCACTATTAAGCCACAATAGCGGAAAAAGTGCCGCCCCCCCCCCCCAACAATTTTTACTTCGGACAAACCCTCATTAGCAAGGCACACCTTAGCTAAGCACCACACTACCTCCAACCAAGCACAATCACTGCCTGCGGGACACACCGCTGCCTCTTCGCCTGGGTTACATGCTGCCCAACCCCCGCACAACCCTGCGTTCAATGGGGACTACATGTGTCCACACACTACTCATTCTGTTTGGGTGTCGGATACGTCATCGACAACGCAAGGGGTAAACCATGTGCACTCTGCACCCTTCCCAAGTCTGTCAGTGTTTTGGGGGCAGACAGGTAAAACACCTCAATGGGAAGTCTGTGTGCACCCACAGCATGGGTGGCCCCCAGGAACCCACAGACAGTACAGAAAGAAATCCCATTGCAGTGCCCCGGATAGCTGAGGTTACGTGATAGAAAATACTTGTTGACTGCGGCTCACATGCCATGCCCTAGACATTCGTGGTTTCTTTAAAAGTGCCAGGCAGGTACACCTCCGCTATGGCAAGTCTGCGTGCACCCGCAGCATGGGTGGCTAGCAAGAACACACAGACGGTACAGAAAGAAATCCTATTGCAGTGCCCCGGATAGCTGAGGTTACATGATAGAAAATACATCTTGGCTGCGGCCCACACGCCATGCCCTAGACATTCGTGGTTTCTTTAAAAGTGTCAGGCAGGTACAACTCTGCTATGGCAAGTCTGTGTGCACCCGCAGCATGGGTGGCTAGCAGGAAAACACAGACAGTATAGAAAGAAATCCCATTGCAGTGCCCCGGATAGCTGCGGTTGCGTGAAAGGAAATACATGTTGGCTGCAGCCCACACGCCATGCCCTAGACATTCTGTTTTTTTTTATAAGTGCTCGGCAGGTAGAACTCTGCTATGGCAAGTCTGTGTGCACCCGCAGCATGGGTGGCTAGCAGGAGCACACAGACGGTACAGAAAGAAATCCCATTGCAGTGCCCCGGATAGCTGAGGTTACGTGAGAGGAAATACATGTTGGCTGTGGCCCACACACCATGCCCTAGACATTCTGGGTGTTTTTTAAAGTTCCAGGCAGGTACAACTCCGCTATGGCAAGTCTGTGTGCACCCGCAGCATGGGTGGCTAGCAGGAACACACAGACGGTACAGAAAGAAATCCCATTGCAGTGCCCCGGATAGCTGCGGTTGCGTGAAAGGAAATACATGTTGGCTGCAGCCCACACGCCATGCCCTAGACATTCTGTTTTTTTTTATAAGTGCTCGGCAGGTAGAACTCTGCTATGGCAAGTCTGTGTGCACCCGCAGCATGGGTGGCTAGCAGGAGCACACAGACGGTACAGAAAGAAATCCCTTTGCAGTGCCCCCGATAGCTGAGGTTACGTGAGAGAAAATACATGTTGGCTTCGGCCCACACTCCATGCCCTAGTCAGTCTGTTTTTTTTTTAAAGTGCCAGACAGGTACAACTCCCCTATGGGAAGTCTTTGTGCACCCACAGCATGGGTGGGTCCCAGGAACCCAGAGAAGGTACATAAAGAAATCCCATTGCAGTGCCCCGGATAGCTGTGGTAACATGAGAGAAAATAGATGTTGGCTTCGGCCCACACTCCATGCCCTAGTCAGTCTGTTTTTTTTTTTTTTAAGTGCCAGGCAGGTACAACACCACTATAGGAAGTCTGTGTGCGCCCACAGCATGGGTGGGTCCCAGGAACCCACAGATGGTACATAAAGAAATCCCATTGCAGTGCCCCGGATAGCTGTGGTAACTAGAGATGAGCGAGCACCAAAATGCTCAGATGCTCGTTGCTCGAGTTGAGCTTTCTGCGATGCTCGAGGGTTCGTTTCGAGTAACGAACCCCATTGAAGTCAATGGGCGACTCGAGGATTTTTGTATATCGCCGATGCTCGCTAAGGTTTTCATTTGTGCAAATCTGCAAAATCTAGGAAAGTGATGAAAACGACACAGATACGAATAGGGCAGGCGAGGGGCAACATTCAGGGCTGCATCTCTGGTTCCCAGGTCTCACTATTAAGCCACAATAGCGGCAAAAGTGCCGCCCTCCCCCAACAATTTTTACTTCGGACAAACCCTCATTAGCAAGGCACACCTTAGCTAAGCACCACACTACCTCCAACCAAGCACAATCACTGCCTGCGGGACACACCGCTGCCTCTTCGTCTGGGTGACATGCTGCCCAACCCCCGCACAACCCTGCGTTCAATGGGGACTACATGTGTCCACACACTACTCATTCTGTTTGAGTGTCGGATACGTCATCGACAACGCAAGGGGTAAACCGTCTGCACTCTGCACCCTTCCCAAGTCTGTCAGTGTTTTGGGGACAGACAGGTAAAACACCTCAATGGGAAGTCTGTGTGCACCCACAGCATGGGTGGCCCCCAGGAACCCACAGACGGTACAGAAAGAAATCCCATTGCAGTGCCCCGGATAGCTGAGGTTACGTGATAGAAAATACATGTTGACTGCGGCCCACACGCCATGCCCTAGACATTCGTGGTTTCTTTAAAAGTGCCAGGCAGGTACACCTCCGCTATGGCAAGTCTGCGTGCACCCGCAGCATGGGTGGCTAGCAGGAACACACAGACGGTACAGAAAGAAATCCTATTGCAGTGCCCCGGATAGCTGAGGTTACATGATAGAAAATACATGTTGGCTGCGGCCCACACGCCATGCCCTAGACATTCGTGGTTTCTTTAAAAGTGTCAGGCAGGTACAACTCTGCTATGGCAAGTCTGTGTGCACCCGCAGCATGGGTGGCTAGCAGGAAAACACAGACAGTATAGAAAGAAATCCCATTGCAGTGCCCCGGATAGCTGCGGTTGCGTGAAAGGAAATACATGTTGGCTGCGGCCCACACACCATGCCCTAGACATTCTGGGTGTTTTTTAAAGTTCCAGGCAGGTACAACTCCGCTATGGCAAGTCTGTGTGCACCCGCAGCATGGGTGGCTAGCAGGAAGACACAGACGGTACGGAAAGAAATCCCTTTGCAGTGCCCCGGATAGCTGAGGTTACGTGAGAGGAAATACATGTTGGCTGCGGCCCACACGCCATGCCCTAGTCAGTCTGGGTTGTTTTTCGGGCCAGATAGGTAGAACACCGCGATGGAAAGACTCAGTGCACCCATAGTATACACAGACCCCTGTAATATTCCTGTAGCAAATGTATAAGCTGAACCCAGTAACAGTTATGTGGCAGAAATCTAGGGAGACCTCAGTAACATTTCTGTAGTAACAGTATAGACAGACCCCAGTAACATTTCATTAGCAGAAGTATAAGCAGACCCCTGTAACATTTATGTAGAAGCAGTATTGGCAGACCCCTGTAACATTTGTGTAGCAGCAGTATATGCAGACCCCTGTAACATTTTTGTAGCAGCAGTATAGGCAGACCCCAGTACCATTTCTGTAGAAGTAAAGGTGGACCCCAGTAACATGTCTGTCGCCACTGTATAAGCAGACCTCTGTAACATTTATGTAGCAGAAGCATAGGCAGACCCCAGTACCATTTTTGTAGCAGAAGTATACGCAGACCCCAGTAACATTAACTTGGCGGAAATATAGACAGGACCCACTAACATTTCTGTGGTAACGGTATAGACAGAGCCGAGTAGTATTTCTGTAGTAACAGTATAGGCAGATCCCAGTAACATTTCTGTAGCAGAAGTATACGCAGACCCCTGTAACATTAACGTGGCAGCAGTATTGGCAGACCCCAGTAACATCCTTGTGGCAGCAGTATAGGCAAACCCCTGTAAAATTAACGTTGCAGCAGTATAGGCAGACCCCTGTAACATCCTTGCGGCAGCAGTATAGGAAGACCCCTGTAACTTTCTTGTAGCAGAAGTATAGGCAGGCAGACCCCAGTAAAAATTCTGTAGTTATAGTATAGGCCAACCAGCTCGAAGACATCTTGTTTCTGGAGGAGGAGTAGCAGGAGGAGGACTAATGTCAGAGACAGATTGACAAAGCTAAATGCCCCGTTTTACCGGTGACAGAGAAGAGTGCTTTTATCTGCGGTTGCAGCGAAAAGAATCTTTAGGTTCCGCTGCTCTCCGCCGGTGGAGAAGAGAAGTCTGGGGAAATCCAGGCTTTGTTCATCTTTATGAGTGTAAGCATGTCGGCACTGGCAGTTGACAGGCGGTTACGCTTATCCGTGATGATTCCCCCAGCTGCACTAAACACCCTCTCTGACAAGACGCTAGCGGCAGGGCAAGCAAGCACCTCCAGGGCATACAGCGCAAGTTCGTGCCATGTGTCCAGCTTTGACACCCAATAGTTGTATGGAGCAGAGGCATCACGGAGGACGGTGGTACGATCGGATACGTACTCCCTCACCATCTTTTTACAGTGCTCCCTCCGACTCAGCCTTGACTGAGGAGTGGTGACACAGTCTTGCTGGGGAGCCATAAAGCTGGCAAGGGCCTTGGAGAGTGTTCCCCTGCCTGCGCTGAACATGCTGCCTGATCTGTGCGCCTCCCCTGCTACTTTGCCCTCGGAACTGCGCCTTCTGCCACTAGCGTTGTCAGATGGGAAGTTTACCATCAGTTTGTCCACCAGGGCCCTGTGGTATTGCATCACTCTCGAACCCCTTTCCTCTTCGGGAATGAGAGTGGAAAGGTTCTCCTTATACCGGGGGTCGAGAAGGGTGTACACCGTAGTGGCCAGAATGCGTCTAACGCGAGGGTCACGAGAAAGGCAGCCTAACATGAAGTCAGCCATGTGTGCCAGGGTACTAGTACACAACACATCGCTGTCCTCACTAGGAAGATCACTTTCAGGATCCTGCTCCTCCTCCTCCACAGGCCATACACGCTGAACAGATGAGAGGCAAGCAGCATGGGTACCCTCTGCAGTGGGCCCAGCTGTCTCTTCCCCCTCCTCCTCCTGCTCCTCCCCCTCCTCCTCCTCCCCCTCCAAAACGCACTGAGATATAGACATGAGGGTGCTCTGACTATCAAGCGACATATTCCCTTCCCCCGTCTCCTGTTCCGACCGCAAAGCGTCAGCCTTTATGCTTTGCAGCGAACTTCTCAGCAGGCATAGCAGAGGAATGGTGACGCTAATGATTGCAGCATCGCCACTCACCATCTGGGTAGACTCCTCAAAGTTTCCAAGGACCTGGCAGATATCTGCCATCCAGGCCCACTCCTCAGTAAAGAATTGAGGAGGCTGACTCCCAGTACGCCACCGATGTTGGAGTTGGTATTCCACTATTGCTCTATGCTGCTCATACAGCCTGGCCAACATGTGCAGAATTCCACCGTGTGGGCACGTCGCACAACAGTCGGTGCACTGGCAGATTAAACCGATGTTGCAGGGTCCGCAGGGTGGCAGCGTCCGTGGTGGACTTGCGGAAACGTGCACAGACGCGGCCCACCTTGCCGAGGAGGTCAGACAAGTGTGGGTAGTTTTTCAGAAACCGCTGAACCACCAAATTGAAGACGTGGGCCAGGCATGGCACGTGTGTGAGGCTGCCGAGCTGCAGATCCGCCAACAGGTTTTGTCCGTTATCACACACGACCATGCCCGGTTGGAGGCTCAGCGGCGAAAGCCAGAGGTCGGTCTGCTCAGTCAGACCCTGCAACAGTTCGGGGGCCGTGTGCCTCTTGTCACCCAGGCTGATTAGTTTCAGTACGGCCTGCTGACGCTTGCCCACCGCTGTGCTGTCGCGCTGCGCCACTCCGACTGCTGGCGACGTGCTGCTCAGATTTCTTAATTGAGAGGTAGTGGTTGCGTAGGAGGAGGAGGAGGGTTTAGAGGAGGTGGCATAGACTGCCGCAGATACCAGAACTGAGGAAGGACGCGCTATTTTGGGTGTGGGTAGGACGTGTGCGGTCCCAGGCTCTGACTCGGTCCCAGCCTCCACCAAATTCACTCAATGTGTTGTCAGGGAGATATAGTGACCCTACCCGCTTGTACTTGTCCACATGTCCGTGGTTAAGTGGACCTTCCCAGTAACCGCATTGGTGAGGGCACGATTGATGTTGCGGTAGACATGCTGGTGTAGGGCTGGGACGGCACACCGGGAAAAATAGTGGCGACCACCATCATGTTTTTGAAAGCCTCCGTTTCCACAAGCCTGTGCGGCAGCATCTCCAGGCTTATCAATTTGGCAATGTGCACATTTAAAGCTTGAGCGTGCGGGTGCGTGGCGGCGTATTTGCGCTTTCGCTCCAACGCTTGCGCTAGCGGCAGCTGGACGCTGCACTGAGAGACATTGCTGGATGAGGTCAAGGACAGCGGAGGTGAGGGTGTGGGTGCAGGCCGGGAGCGCTCGTGCCTGTGTCCTGAGAGGGGGGTTGGATCTCAGTGGCAGGTTGGGGCACAGGGGGAGAGACAGTGGTGCGTCCCCGAGGCGGTGAAAGGCCTTCGTCCCACCTCGTGGGGTGCTTGGCCATCATATGCCTGCGCATGCGCATGCTGGTAGTGGTGAGGCTGGTACTGGTGGCTCCCCAGCTGATCTTGGCGCGACACAGGTTGCACACCACTGT
This sequence comes from Eleutherodactylus coqui, assembly GCF_035609145.1. Classification (NCBI taxonomy): domain Eukaryota; kingdom Metazoa; phylum Chordata; class Amphibia; order Anura; family Eleutherodactylidae; genus Eleutherodactylus; species Eleutherodactylus coqui. The sequence continues at coordinate 260,361,054 of NC_089837.1, read as the reverse complement.
TCGTCGGTCGTCCACGCTCTCACTGAAAAACATCCACACTTTTGAACATCTAGGCCTCTGCACGGTGGCTTGGCGCGAGGGGGTGCTTTGGGAAACAGTTGGGGGATTCTTCGTCTGGCCCTACCTCTACCCCTGGCCACTCCACTGCCTCTTCCAACCTGTCCTGCTGCTGCACTTGCCTACCCCTCTGAAGACCTGTCCTCAGTTGGCTTAGCAAATAAGGTGGGGTCAGTCACCTCATCGCCCAGCGGCTCTTCCTCCGAATCCTCTGTGCGCTCCTCCCTCGGACTTACTGCCCTTACTACTACCTCACTGATAGACAACTGTGTCTCATCATCATTGTCCTCCTCACCCACTGAAAGCTCTTGAGACAGTTGCCGGAAGTCCCCAGCCTCATCACCCAGACCCCGGGAACTTTCTAAAGGTTGGGCATCGGTCACGACAAACTCCTCAGGTGAGAGAGGAACCATTTTTTCCCAATGAAGGCAGGGGCCCGAGAACAGTTCCTGGGAGTCTGTCTGCTCATCAGAATGTGTCATTTTCATGGAGTGAGGAGGCTGGGAGGAAGGAGGAGCAGCAGCGAGAGGATTAAGAGTTGCAGCAGTGGACGGCGTAGAAGACTGGGTGGTCGATACATTGCTGGATGCATTTTCTGCCATCCACGACAGGACCTGCTCACACTGCTCTGGCTCTGTTTGTAATAAAGTTCTAGCATGTGGACCTAAAAATTGTGATATGAAGCTGGGGACCCCAGAAACTTTCCTCTCTTCTAATCCAGCAGAAGCCGGCTGCGATTCACCTGGAACAGGAACTCGGCCTGTGCCCATACCCTCACTTGGACCTCCACGTCCTCGCACGCGTCCACGTCCACGTTCTCTAGCCCTACCCCTCAGCATGGTGGATTACGAATAGAGCTGACACAGAGCGGTGTAAATAATTATGGAATAATTTGCGTACAGTTGGAGGCTGACAGCGGTATTGTAACGCTAACTCCAGGCAGAAACAAAGAATACAGAAGGCTGCAAACAGGCCTGGCTGTGCAATACTGATGCACTGCAACTCCCTCCCACCAGACACACAGTAAATTTCAGACGGTCAGAGGTAGCTCAACGAAGGAGCTTTTATTTTAATTTTTTGGAAAAAGAATACAGGCTATTTAGCGTGTATATGACTTCCCCTCTATCAGTGGCTGTGGCCGTACGCTGTGCGTGAAGTTCACGGCAGACACAGACCAGTGTAAAAAAATTATGGAAATATTGGCGTACAGTTGGAGGCTGACAGCGGTAATGTAACGCAAACTGCAGCCAGAAAAAAATTATATGGAAGGCTGCAAAAAGGTCTGGCTCTGCAATAGTGAAGCACTACAACTCCCAGCAGCCACACAGTAAAATGCACATGGTCACAGGTAGCCGTAAGAAGGAGCCTCTTTTTAAAATTTATTTGAAAAAGAATACAGGCTATATAGCGTGTATATGACTTTCCCTCTATCAGCGGCTGTGGCCGTACGCTGTGCGTGAAGTTGACGGCAGACACAGACCGGTGTAAAAAATTATGGAATTATTGGCGTACAGTTGGAGGCTGACAGCGGTTATGTAACGCAAACTGCAGCCAGAAAAAAATTATACGGAAGGCTGCAAACAGGCCTAGCTGCGTAATAGTGAAGCACTACAACTCCCAGAAGCCACGCAGTAAAATGCACACGGTCACAGGTAGCCATAAGAAGGACCGTTGGGGTTCTTGTATACAGGATTCTACACTACCACTTTTCCAGTCTCACCAGCACTGTCCCTATACTCTGTATAATTGACTGCAGACTGAGAACGCTATAGCTGTAATGACCTGCACAGCCCAATATAAAAAATAAAAATTGTGCTAAACTGCTACCAGCAGCCACAACAGTAATGCACACGGTCAGATGTGGCCCTAAGAAGGACCGTTGGGGTTCTTGTAGACAGGAACCTACACTACCACTTACCCTATCTCCTCAGCAGCACTTTCCCTGATCTCTCCCAGTGTGTGTCTGAGGCGAGCCGCGGGCGGGACCGCTTTAAGTACTCAGCGGTCACTTGATCTCACCAGCCACTCACTGCAGGGGGGTGGGATAGGGCTGGAACGTCACAGGAGGAAGTTGTAATGCCTTCCCTGCATTTCTATTGGCCAGAAAATGGCGCTAAACATGCAAGGAAGGAAATGGAATTGACTTGAGTACAGCGTGGTGCTCGTCTCGAGTAACGAGCATCTCGAGTACCCTAATACTCGAACGAGCATCAAGCTATATATGCTCGCTCATCTCTACTCCTCATTGTCTTTCAAGTCCCTACCAAAAAAACTGTCCAAAAAAAGGAGATAAGTCAAGATGGTAAATAAATGACACAGTTTGGAGAGATCAGATTTGGCCCCTCAAACAAAGTTAATCTGCTACTTTGAGAAGTCAGAGAGTAGTTCACGAAGATGTCTCTGGCTTGTAGACCATATGAAGCATGCAATGGAAAATTTTCCACTCAATGAGAATCCTAAAAGCATACTTGACGCAACACTGGGCCCATGCAAGACGGTAATTAAAGGTCAGACAAAAATGAATGGGGTTGATGGACCTGAAGAGCCAAGTAGGATCCATGGTTCCGAGAGTAACAGCTGATCAGAAAGAAGCCTCTGACCCATTCTAGATGCCCTGAAAATGAGAGCATCAACAGTTATTCCATAGGCTCCTATATCCACAATTATAAATTGATACTTAGCTTCAGCGACAGCTATCAGCACTACAGGGAATTACTGCTTATAATTGTAATATTGGGAACTTGAGTGCAGTGGCTTCTTCATATGGATGTGTTTTCCATCCAGCAATCCTATGCAGTTCAAAACTGAATGACAGCCTGGAATCCCTCAGTGATGTCCATCCAGCTTTGACGAGAGGGCAGAGCCATCAACAACTTCTTCAGTTACTGCCAAATGACATTGCAGGTCTTCCTGATGATCCTCATTATTGTGGAGATACCCAACAGAAATTTAAAATGCAGTGAAGTAAATGAATTCCCGGAGGCGAGGAATCTGAAAGAAAAAGAATACACACAAATTAGGGGAAAAAGCACCACACTGCAAGTCACCTAAGCACTAGCTGCAGGAATGCTTGTTTGTGAAAACAATTAATTTACACTGCAAGATGCTTCATTTTGGAGACACAGTAACATTATCAAATAAAAAAGGCTGAGTACTTACCTAAAGGCGACTAGCAGCCTTTCTAAAGGAGAAATACACCAATACATGTTGGTGTCAGTGTATGTGAATCCTTGCACCTCCTCCAGAATTCTATTGAACATCTGGACCTACAGATGACAGAAGGCAGTGAATTTCTCTGTATGGCACCTCAAGTCAGTGTAAAGGTACAGAAATAGCCTACATGCACGCTGCCATACCAGAGGGGGAACCCGGAACCTCCCCCTCCTTCTCCTTGGTCCGTGATGGCGAACGTTTTAGAGACCGAGTGCCCAAACTGCAACTCAAAACCCACTTATTTATTGTAAAGTGCCAGCATGTCAGGGGGCGGGGCTTATCACGACGTATGATTTTTACCTCTGTCGTTCTTAAAAGGACAAGGCTGTTTCAAAATAGACTGGGTGCAGATTTTTACTTCTTTTGGATGCGGAAATGCTGTGGAATTTGCCATGGAAATTTCCGCTGAGGACATTCTGCAGCATTTCCACCTTGTGTAATATATCCCAGCAGTGATATTGACCCCCCCCCCCAGAGCAGCCCCAGCGCTAATAGTGACCCCCCCCCCCCCCCCCCAGAGTGGCTTTAGTGGTTATAGTGACACCGCACCGTGGCCCCAGTCATAATAGTGACATCCCACAGTGGCCCCCCAGTAGTAATAGTGACACCACACAGTGGTCTCAGTGGTAATAGTGACATCCCACAGTGGCCCCAGTAGTGATAGTGACAACCCACATCAGCCCAGTAGTAATAGTAACATCCCACAGCAGCCCCCAGTAGTAATAGTGACATCCCACAGCGGCCCCAGCGGTAATAGTGACACCCCACAGTGGTCCCTAGTAGTAATAGTGACACTGCACAGCGTCCCCAGTAGTAATAGTGACATCCCACAGTGGCCCCCAGTAGTAATAGTGACATCTCACAGTGGCCTCTGTAGTAATAGTGACATGCCACAGCGTCCCCAGTAGTAATAGTGACATCCCACAGTGGCCCCCAGTAGTAATAGTGACATCCCACAGTGGCCCCTGTAGTAATAGCGCCCCACCCTCCACCTCCTCTGCTTGGCGCTGTTGCTGCCACTGATCCAGGAGCACACTGTGACGTGCTGCCGGACACCTCCTCCCCTGCCCTGCTCTCAAGGAACCAAGTCGGAGATGTCAGAGAAGGGGGAGGAGGATCCCGGCTGCACACTGACATCACACTGTGCACCGGGATCAGTGCCTCTAGCAGCGCTGCTGAGTGAATACCAGCAGGGGAGCTGCGGCACCCCTGTCGGTATTTACTAATGTGGTGAGCGGCCGACGGCGGCGAGTGCCAGCTGGGAAGGCTCTGAGTGCTGCCTCTGGCACGCGTGCCATAGGTTCGCCACCACTGTCCTAGGTCCTTCCTCTAGCCTACTATGCTGCTCTCCAAATCTGTGAGAGAGCACCCAAAGGAAAAGAACGTAGAAAGCACTAGAAGCTCCACAAAACAGTGTCTCTCTGTGGGTGTGAGCCTCGTGTGGTGCAGAGTGTAAGCTCTCGCCTACAACCTGAAGGTTGCAAGTTCGATCCCCGCATGAATCAGGTAACCGGCTCAAGGTTGACTCAGCCTTCCATCCTTCCGAGGTCAGTAAAATGAGAACCCAGCTTGGTGGGGGGTAATAAGTAATAATTACCTGAAAGCGCTGTGGAATAAGTTGGCGCTATACATATACCATGATTTTTGATTTCTTGTGGAACAGGATTTACTCAATCTGTGGGTTCATGGAGCGATCTTAATGCTGCTCTACCTCTATTCACATACAACTGTGTAAAAGCACGGCTATTGACTAGTAATGATACCTTACAATGGAAAACTGCTACAATCTCTCAAAGTCTCTCCCAACTTGCTGCCAGTCTTCTGCGCTCTTGGGGAACTTGGAAGGAGAAAAAACAATGTTAATAAATGCTTTCATCAATTGTGTGAACTGCAGCACACAATTAAATAAAATAAAACAATTTTAAAATAATAACTTTCAAGCTTAAGAAGAAACACACATTATAAAAAAAAAAAGTTATACCAAAAACAGAAAACAAGCTAAAGTTTCATTCACAGATAGCTTTACTCCCCTACAAAATGGATGAAGGAGAATTTGCCTTGTGTAAATGCTCCCAGCAATTTATTTGATGACTTTGAAAATGAACAACTACTGAGCAACAATCGTTCTGTGTAAAAGGTTCCAACAATTGTTGTTTGACCACTATAGCGATTTTTGTCGGCGAATATTTGGACAATAGTCTCCTTTTAGTTTAAACCATATAATAATTTTCTGCTTGTCACTCATAAAAAACTGGTTCAAGAATCTGTTATTTTATACCATATAATAGTTTATTGCTTATCTTGAACTGAAAGAACATATTCACACATTCATTGTGCACAATGTTTTCTTTGTTGCCATTCCTCTTCTTTACAGTCCATTAAATTACATCTTTCTATTACTATATTCATTAGAGTGTTTTCTGTTAATACTTCTGAATATGATCACAATGTCAGCTGCTTGTTACTTATTAGTTTAACTGTAAAATAATTTAAATGGAAGTGAGGGAATGGAATGGGACATTAATTAAATCCATTTGCATGTCACTGGCAGCCAAATAAATAGCTAAAGTAGTTATCTACATGACTACCAGCTTATCGCTCCTGTTCTAGATTTAGAAATGCCTAACGAGTTTCACGTGCACCTATAGATTTCTATTGGGAAGTACTGACCTATTTTATCCTTTTTTTTCTACAAATATTGTGGAGTAGTAGCTTCCTTCCCCTGGTCGTGCACCCCCCCCCCCCCCCGCCCATTTACCTTCTGACCCTCCTATTGGACCATGTAAAGGTTATCCTACCTTCCCTGGTTTTATTTGTAGGCTTAGTGTCAGGAGAGGAGCATTCTTAGTGCTTTTACCAACTAGCGTTTTTTTAACGCTGCGATATCGCTGCTTTTTTTTACTGCAAATGTCAATGGGACTTTCTAATGTTAAAATCGCATCACACAAAAATCGCAAGTTTGCGCTTCTGCGATTTTTGTGCAATGCAATTTTAACATTAGAAAGTCCCATTGACATTTGCAGTAAAAAAAAAACGCAGCCATATCGCAGCGTTAAAAAAACACTAGTGGGTAAAAGCCCTTAGAAAGGTACTAGAGATGAGCGAGCACCAAAATGCTCGGGTGCTCGTTGCTCGAGTCGAACTTTCCACGATGCTCGAGAGTTTGTTTCGAGTAACGAACCCCATTGAAGTCAATGGGCGAATCGAGCATTTTTGTATATGACCCATGCTCTGCTAAGGTTTTCATTTGTGAAAATCTGGAAAACCCAAGAAAGTGATGGAAACGACACAGAAACGGATAGGGCAGGCAAGGGGCAACATGCTAGGCTGCATCTCAGGCTCCCAGGTCCCACTGTTAAGCCACAATAGTGGCAAGAGTGAGCCCCCCCTAACAAGTTTTACTTCGGACAAACCCTCATTAGCAAGGCACACCTTAGCTAAGCACCACACTACCTCCAACCAAGCACAAGCACTGCCTGCAGGACACACCGCTGCCTCTTCTCCTGGGTTACATGCTGCCCAACCCCCCCCCCCCCCCGCATGACCCTGCGTCCGCAGCGCACACAAAAGTGTCCATGCGCAGCCTTCAGCTGCCCTGATGCCACACGCTGGCTGCACAGCCACACCACCCTCATGTCTATTTATAAGTGCGTCTGCCATGAGGAGGAACCGGAGGCACACACTGCAGAGGGTTGGCAGGGCCAGGTAGCGACCCCCTTTAAAAGGGGCGGGGCGATAGCCCACAATGCTGTACAGAATCAATGAGAAATTGACGTTCGATCTTCATTCCAATCCTGTGCCACCTCCGTCAGGAGATGCAAACGTGGGCATGAGTTACATAGCTATGGGGAATTCATGTGCCCACACAGTATTCATTCTGTCTAGGTGTCGCATATTTCAATCGACACCGCAAGGGGAAAGCCATCTGCACTCTGCCCCCTAACCAAGTCAGTCAGTGTCTTTGTGCCAGACAGGTCAAACACCGCGATGGGAACTAAGTGTGCACCAACAGCATAGGTGGGTCCTAGGCAACCCAATCATGAACAATAAATAAATCAGAGCAGCCAAACATGGCAGACTTGCACCGCGCCGACAACATAGGCCTTGGCCCACAGCTTCAGCAATCATAGGCATGAAGCGGACTTCGATGCTAGTTCATCTGCGACAGGCTCAGTAAATCAGTCACGTTTTCTTTCCCCGCTCCAATGACTGGATTAGCCAGGAAAAAGTTGCACAGCCCCAACCTGGCGCAGTTGCAGTTCCCCCGGGACATAGGCCTCGGCCAACAGCTTCAGCAATCGTAGGCAGGAGGCGGACTTTCACTGCACCCAGGACATAGGCCTCTGCACAAACCCTCAGCAATCGCGGGCCTAGAGCGGACTCCAATGCTAGCGTAGCTGTGAATGTCTCATTAGCGCTGTATCGCTTCTCTTGTTTGTCCCAATGCAGTGCCCCGGATAGCTGAGGTAACGTGAGATAAAATACAGGTTGGCTTCGGCCCACACTGCATGCCCTAGTCAGCCTGGGTTTTTTTCATAGTCACAGGCAGGTACAACTCCGCTATGGGAAGTCTGTGTGCACCCACACCATGGGTGGCTCCCTGGAACCCACCGACGGTACATAAATAAATCCCATTGCAGTGCCCCGGATAGCTGAGCTAACGTGAGATAAAGTACAGGTTGGCTTAAGCCCACACTGCATGCCCTAGTCAGTCTGGGTTTTTTTCATAGTGCCAGGCAGGTACAACTCCGCTATGGGAAGTCTGTGTGGACCCACAGCATGGGTGGGTCCCAGGAAGCCACCGACGGTACATTAATAAATCCCATTGCAGTGCCCCGGATAGCTGAGGTAACTTGAGATAAACTACAGGTTGGTTTCGGCCCACACTGCATGTCCTAGTCAGTCTAGCCTTTTTTCATAGTCACAGGCAGGTACAACTCCGCTATGGGAAGTCTGTGTGCACCCACAGCATGGGTGGCTCCCTGGAACCCACCGACGGTACATAAATAAATCCCATTGCAGTGCCCCGGATATATGAGCTAACGTGAGATAAAGTACAGGTTGGCTTCGGCCCACACTGCATGCCCTAGTCAGTCTGGGTTTTTTTCATAGTGCCAGGCAGGTACAACTGCGCTATGGGAAGTCTGTGTTCACCCACAGCATGGGTGGCTCCCTGGAAACCACCGACCGTACATAAATAAATCCCATTGCAGTGCCCCGGATAGCTGAGGTAACGTGAGATAAAATACAGGTTGGCTTTGGCCCACACTGCATGCCCTAGTCAGGCTGGGTTTATTTCATAGTCACAGGCAGGTACAACTCTGCTATGGGAAGTCTGTGTGCACCCACACCATGGGTGGCTCCCTGGAACCCACCGACGGTACATAAATAAATCCCATTGCAGTGCCCCGGATAGCTGAGCTAACGTGAGATAAAGTACAGGTTGGCTTAAGCCCACACTGCATGCCCTAGTCAGTCTGGGTTTTTTTCATAGTGCCAGGCAGATACAACTCCGCTATGGGAAGTCTGTGTGGACCCACAGCATGGGTGGGTCCCAGGAAGCCACCGACGGTACATAAATTAATCCTATTGCAGCTGAGGTAACGTGAGATAAAATACAGGTTGGCTTCGGCCCACAATGCATGCCCTAGTCAGGCTGGGTTTTTTTGGGGGCCAGATACGTAGAACACCGCGAGGGGAAAACTTAGTGCACCCATACTATGCACAAACCCCAATCACAATCAGAGCTACCAGCAGGCTCGGATTTAAAATCCCCGCATGCTGATAGCTCAGAACTACAGAGCCGGGGACAGAGGCAGTAGTCGCGGCTGAGCCATGGCAGCTGAAGGGAGGTGAGTATTTTTTTTTCTACACAATTTTAAATGGCATTTCAGGGGAGAGCTTATAAAAGCCATTGACGGCTGCCGGGGCTCAGTGGCGACTTCTGCCGCTGTCCCAGATTCTGTACATCTCAGCTATCAGCAGGCGGAGATTTAAAATCCCAGCCTGCTGATAGCTCAGATTGTGATTGACTGAAGTGCTCAGCCAATCACAATCAGAGCTACCAGCAGGCGGGGATTTAAAATCTCTGCCTGCTGATAGCTGAGATCTACAGAGCCAGGGACAGCCAGGAGAAGACGCTGCTGAGCCTGGCAGCCGAAGGGAGGTGAGTATGTAATTTTTTAACACTTTTCTATGTTTTTCAGGGAAGTGCTTATATTTAAAGCCCTTCCCTGAAAAACATTTCAGGCGTGCCAGCAGCAGGATCCTCCACCGCAGCTGTGTGACATCCTCATGTGTGACAGCTGTGGTAGGGAATCCTTTATGCCCCGCAGGGATTTAAAATTCCTCTGCTGCATTTGTCAGAGACGTGGCAGGTGCAGCAGGGAATTCTTTTTCCTTGCGGGGATGAATTAAACCTCTGCCGCACGTGCCAGATGTGTTCTGCATCCCCGCTGGACATGGCAGCGGCGAAGAGGTAAGGTTTTTTTATTTATTTATTTTTTTACACCAACATTTCAGCAAAAGCTCTTCCCTGCAAAGCATTTCAGGGGTGCTGGCAGACTATTGTTTTCAATGGAGCCGCGGGCAGCAGACGCGGCTCCACTGAAAACAAGTCAGGCAGCTACCGAGCATCGGTCACCCTGAAAAATCTTGGTGCTCGCTCATCTCTAGTACTCACACAGGTCATGCGCAGTCCACCTTTTTTTGTTTGTATTTCCCGCGCCATTGCTTAGCGATGATGTGGGTACCCGCAGCCGGTATATAATGTAGTTGCATATGGGCTGCGGGTATATTCGCAACCATGGAGCACAATGTCGTGGATATGCACGATAGAACAGAACATGCTGAATTCTTTTTTCGGTAAGTGGATTACATAATTTCAACCTGCTAATGTGAATGGAACTGAGTACTCCAATGCATTACCGCGGATCAAACGCATGCAGAATCTGCAATTCCTATCCAATCATGTGAGACCGGCCTAAGGAAGATCGCTACCTTTTTATCATGTGACCGGGAACCACTCAACGAGGTCACCAGTCACTGCTCCAGGCTCTCGGTGACCTTTGGTCGCCGGGAGTAAGGAAATTTTAAATTTCCTGGGACCTCCCCGACTCCTGCGCATGTGTCCGGCATTTTGCTGATGGGCATATGCATAGAAGTCGGGGAAGGTCCGTGGAGGAGGATTGTGTCTGGGTTCAAATACAGAGGCCTTTGGTAAAGAAGTCTCATGTCCTTTCACTGATCGCATGGGTAAGGGGAGATGAAACTTCAATTTTTTTTTTATTTTTACGTGATCACCATTATCTATTGGAAAATAACGATCACTAAGGGCTTTAATCCTCTAGGGAATGCATGTTTTTATGTCCCTGAGGATTAAAGCCCACTTAGCTAGGACGTAAAAGGCAATGGGGCCATCACTAAGGGGCTAATAAATGTTTCTGGATAACAGAATTACATTGGCTCTCCAAAGGGGATACAAACTCCGATCCCAGTTCCTGATGATGATTATGCAGCTCCCAGTCATAGAACATTTACCCGCTCTGCCTCTATACATATCTAGAAGATTATTAAGGGAAAGATCCTCTTGAGGGAGTGCTAGCAGACAGAGATGATACTGAATTTCTCTTGCTCATAAGACATCACTGGGTTGATAGCATAGCATGGAGGAAGAGAAAACAGGATGAAATCTAAGCTCACACAGAATTAACTACCTCCCACACCATATCGTACATGTACGACACTGATTATTAGGGAACTCAGAAACTGAGCCCTCAGGAACTGTACTAGGATTGTGGCTGTCAATACTGTCAATCATGAAAGCGATAATACATTGTGCTATACAAGCATTGCATCGTATTATTTAAGTGAGCAAACAATCACATCTTCAAGTCGCTTTGTAGGACTAAGAAATCTGGTAATAAAATGAAAAACAAAATATGTTTTCATGTTCAAACCCCTCCCCCCGAAAAATAAATACAAAAAGCACATATCATTTATGATTTGAAAAATTAAAATAAAAAACACACAAATTTGGTATTGACACTTTAAATTCTTTTTGTAATTTATCCCATACAGTGAACACTGTTATATACAATACAAAAAAATAAATAAAAAGCAATGTAAAACTCACATGCACCCTGAAATTAATGCAAACTACAGATTGTTTCACAAAAAACAAACTTTGCCAACTCATCTCACAAATATCAAGCCCTCATTCAGCCCTGTAGATGGATACATAAAAATGTTATGACTCTCTAAGTATGGCAATGCAAAAATATATATATATTTTATATTAAAAAGTGTTCTATTGCCATTTCTTTCAATGGGTCCGGCACTGCTGCGGCCCCATTGAAAACAGTGGGTTTGCAGCAATGATTCTCGGGAAAGGGCTTGAAATATAAGCCCTTCCCTAAAAATCATGGAGAGCTGTAAAAAAAAGTTAAAAAAAAAAAGATTCACTTACCTAGAAGAGCCATTTTGCTGAGCGCTGTGGCCAATCAGAGGCAGTGTGCAGCCATCATTGAATGACAGCCAATCAGAGGCAGCACTCAGCTGTCATTCAATAATGGCTGGGCACTGCCTCTGACTGGCCACAGTGCTCAGCCAATCCGAGCCAGCGGTTTCTGGAGGCAGGGATTTTTCAATCTCCAGCCTCCAGAACAGACAAGACGACTGCCAGGGCTGTAGAGAAGAGCTTCTAGGTGAGTTAATCTTTTTTTTTTTTTTTTTTTTTTTTTACAGCTTGCCATGATTTTCAGGGAAGGGCTTATATTTCAAGCCCTTCCCTGAAAATCATTGCTGCAAACCCACTGCTTTCAAGGGGGCCGCAGCAGTGCCGGCCCCATTGAAAGAAATGGGATAGCATTACAGACTTCTGCCACAGCTGGGACCACAGGGATGAAGGAATCCCCTGCCATAGCTGTCACAGCTGTGTCAGGGGAGCGCAATGTCCTCCCTATGTTTTCAATGGAGTTAACACTGCTGCCACTAGCCCCTTAATGCTTCATGCTTCATGCTTCATCCCTGCTGTTCATGGCCGCTTCCTTACGTACATTGCAAACTTTTGGTATATGCACGCAGAGGTCAATTAGATTATCCTCAGTATATACACATATAAGTGGGGTAGATTATCCTCAGTATTAACACTTAGAGGGGAGGTAGATTCTCTTCAGTATACAAATCATTTCCCTAAGCTTTATGGTTTCTGAGAAAAGAACTTTCTCATGTATCGTAGATTTTCACAGTTTTGCATGCTTAAAATTAAATATTGAAGTTGCGACCCCCTTACATTTCCTATTTACAACCTAAAGAATGCTCGTGCCAAATTTCAAGTTTGTGCGACACAAATGTGTGATATTTGTTACATTACATAGGGAGTCACTTACTTGGTGTTTAGAATTGAATAATCAAGTTGTTATCCATTTACTTTTCCTATTTATTACCTAAAGAATGGTTGTGCCAAATTATACGTTTGTGCAGTACAGATGTGTGATATTAGTTACACTACATAGGAGGTCACTTACTTTCTGTCAGGGATCTGGGGTCCAGGTGACTGGGAGTCCCTGAATAACCCGCAACTTCTGTCCCTACCTACTTGCCCCCATAGGTTAAGCCCCAGGGCGACAACTGGACCAAGGTCCCTCGACTGGCTAGTGATGCGGGAGCCAGACACACAGAGAAATACCAGAGACAAACAAACACAAAGGTAGGTCAGGCAATCCAGGTCGGCAGCAGGAGAGAACGCGGTATAAAGGGATAGGCGAAGGCAAAGTCAAGTCCAGAGCAGCAAAGTCAAAGCAGGAGATCAATACAAAGGACCACGGGTGTAGCTGGAGACCAAACATACACTGGCAACCAAGGAGGAAAACTGAAACATTTAAATGCAGCCAGAACTCCCGCCCCAGCAGCTGATTGGGGCGGGGAGCCTGACAGCAGCAATCACAGGACACTGCTAAGGACAGGCAGAGACCCAGACATAAAGCAGCGAGTGCAGAGCAGAGACCCAGACAGCAAGCAGCAAGTGCAGAGCAGAGACCCAGACCTCAAGCAGCGAATGCAGAACAAGCACGCCTGGGTGTCATGGCAAAGCAGACGCATCATGGGCGGTAACCCGCCGCATCTCCAGCAACCCAGCTAACTAGGTGCACACTCCGTGTGTACGGAAGCGCACGCCCGGAGCCGGTGCACCGAATCACGGCAGCCCGGGCAATAAGGCCAGTAGTGCAGGCACAGAGACCACCGGAGCCACCGCACCTGACCCTTTCATGATTGGAATTGAATAATCAAGTTGCGACCGCTTTACTTTTTCTATTTACGTCCTAAAGAATGGTTTGCCAAATTTCAAATTTGTGCTGTACAGATGTGTTATTAGTTACATTACATAGGGGTTCACTTACTTTTGTACTTAAATTTGAATTGTTAGATTGTGACCCCTTTACTTTTCCTATTTGCAACCTAAAGAATGGTCATCCAAAATTTCACATTTGTGCAGTACAGATGTGTACTATTAGTTACATTACATTGGGGGGTCACTTACTTTCGCATTTAGAATTGAATAATCAAATTGCAAACCCTTTATATTTTCCGTTAAGATCCTAAACAACGGTTGTACCAAATTTCATGTTTGTACGACACCGGGATGTTAGAGAATTAGTGGCGAGTCAGTCAGATAGAAATCGGCCAAACTGAAGCACTACTGACACCAGAAATATCTTGTAACTAGCGCAAGTGGTTTGTGTTTTCTTCTGGACTTTTTTAGTTTTTTAATATTTATTCTTATTTTAGATAGTCAATTTATGAAATTTAAATGAATAAGACCATGATTATGTCTTAGTAGAGAATGAATGAATGGTGATGAATCTTGTTGCTGGAATATATGAAGCAGTGTATATATGAATGGAGATGAGCCTTGGTGGTGTTAGTAGCGAAGGTTCCCATACAGCCTTAAAATGTTGCCTTGGTGCTCTGAAGTAAATTGTTTATACTCACTTTCCTAGATTATTGTGTGTGCCCTTGAAGAACTCCTTGTATGACAATGCAGAGATTTACCTATCACCTTTAGATCACCTTTTGGTCATTGCGGGCCTCCTCTCTGATCATATGAGGAAATCCCCTTCAACAGAAAACAAGGAATTTAAAGGAAAATGTGGACAATTTTAAACAGCTCACTATCCAAGCCTGGATTAGTGTTGGTTTCATAGTAATTCATAGCCTGTAAGCGAGAATGATTCAATTCACTGAGTACAAACACAGGTCTTGGAAATAATGAGGAATAAAAACAAAAAAATACTTTAGAAAGTTGCATAAGCTTTAATCAGAGAAGACTGGATGACCCCTTGAGAAGAAAAACAGAAGCTTGTATATCCTGTCTTTTTGTAAATCTTGTGCCAGAATCCAGTTTAAGGGCTCAGTCAGATGAGTGTTGTTTTTTTTTGTGCATAAAAAGCCACGCGAAAAAAAATGCACATCGCATGTAGAAAAATTGCGTTAACAGGTGCATTAGCACCCGCATGTCCTATCTTTTGCAGGTGCGATTTTTTTTTGAGCTTGTAAAAATCGGCCATGTGAATGCTTTCCTTGGAAAGCATTGGTTCTAATAGAGCCGCTTTTGAATGGGTGTGTGAAAAAAATGTTTGTCTGACCGCGGCCTAAAGGGCAAATACAGCTTGCTCCCCTACATAGGGGACAGATATAATTATATGCATATACTTGAAATGTGTTTCAAATAAATATGACATTGCAATACTGTATTTCCATCATTGTATCTGTAATCGTACTTACTGTAGCTTGCTTTGTTTTTGTATAATAGGTTGTCCATATCAGTTGCATTGTTCAGACAATCCTAAATAATGGCAAAACTAAAAACATATTGATATAAAATGTTGGATTTCTCTTGTATAAGTAAGAAAAACAGAATTGCTCCAGAATTGCTTCTCCAAACTAATCTTTTCTGTAATACATGTTTAGACATTGAAAGCTACCATTTATGACTTGTGCACTCCATGTTGTTTCTTTTGAAAATCTAAAAGCACTTATAGTGGTGATGAAGAGGATAATGGAATACATTTTCTGAATGTGAAAGAGTAGAGCTAAAGTTTAAAGCTGAAAGTTGAAAACTAAAGTTTGATGTTTTTCATTAACCCAAATGTCTGTACATCATATCCGAATCCAAGTAATACTGACAAACAAATATATTTAAAGATGAAAGTCAGGAGGGAAGCACACTCAGGCTTTAATAAATAAACAGCATTAGTACACAGCATTCTTTGTGATCAGGGCCACACTGTGCAGGGTGTCATCATCTCTATCGTTACTGCTCCCAACTGTTGTCTTTGCATAAATCACCTCCTCCTGATTTTTTCCATCTAGCTGGGTTTTGTTGCCTGACTGGCCATGAGATGAGCCTGCAAACACACCTGACACCTGTGATTGGGTCATGGCTCTCTTCAAACTTATTTGCATGTCAGACACAAGACGGCAGACAAATATAGAGAACATCAAACACTACCAGAGGATTCCTTCTACATTGTCAGGGACAGCTTCCTAATGCACAATTGAAGAAAGCTAACATGGACTTGGAAGAGGAAACCTAGTTAAATGGTATGTAATATCTTCATAACTAACATCAAACATTAAAGCAAACCCACCTTACACTTTCACAAGACTTAAGAGTACAGTTGTGAGCACTTAGACTTCTCTTCTATTACTGTACCCATGTTCTCAATTGTTTAGACATTGCCCTCTCCCCCCCCCCTCCCACTCCTCCCAAGTACCAGGTCATATACTTTTTGCTATCCCCAGGAAATTACTCTAGGAGAGTGTTTTCCAAACTCCAGTCCTCACAACCTTACAGCAGACCATGATTTGAGGACTTCAGATAGAGAAAACACATGTGACAATGTCTGAGGCACTGACAATAATTACATCACTATCATGGAGATAGTGAAAATCTGACCTGTTGGGCAGAGGACTGGAGTTGTCAATAATCTTAGCGATAGACTATAAGGTAGCCATGCTGAAATAAAGACTGTTTGGGTAGCACATGGTCTCCTCTATTACACTCCCTACATACACATAGAGAAGGGAACTCTCTTCAAGTGAGTTGCTATGGCGGCATTACTTCAATGGCTCTCATACTTTTACCACAGGTCCTAGTAGAAATGTTGATGCAGGTGAATATTGGTTTCTCTTAACTGGTAAGCCACCTGGCCTGTTACATTTTCTCTCAATACAAGTCTATTGTTTGCACTTGAGCAGTTATTCCATACAGCCAAGGCATTAACTTTGGAAGATACTAAAGATGACCGTTCAGTTCAGGCAGCCTAGGTTTTGTGGTTCTCCCATATTATATAATCAGGCTGATTAACTTACAGTCATAATGAAGTCTTGTAGTTGGATTTTGTAAAGGTTGGTACCATGCAGGTTGTTGTTATTGCATCAGATCTCCTGCTTTATTGCTCACAGTGTCTCTTATTTACCTAGCCAAGTCCTTCAACACAGCTTTTATCCAGTTTAATGTAACATGGACGTTGTTTCTGATACTGTTTCACCTGTAATAGACCCACAAAAATTCCCCTCCACATTTTTCTGAATCTATATGGCCTATGGTACAGCTATGAGGGAAGATGGCATCTTTATCTAAATAAGGTCTCTAAAGGTGCACTTAGACTGAATGACATCATTCAGAAAATTGTTCAAATGAGCAAAACTCAATAATATAATTCAGTTTAAACGCAGCCAATGACTGTGAGGTTTTCACTTGTCATTAAGTTTCAGCCAGCATAAAAATCTGGCTTGTTTACTCATTGGGCAGTTTAAACACTGATCATTAGAGATGAGCGAGCGTACTCGGAAAAGCACTACTCGCTCGAGTAATTTGCTTTATCCGAGTATCGCTGTGCTCGGGTCTGAAGATTCGGGTGCCGGCACGGAGCGGGGAGCTGCAGGGGAGAGCGGGGAGGAACGGAGGTAAGATCTTTCTCTCCCTCTCTCCCACCCGCTCTCCCCTGCTCCCTGCTGCGACTCACCTGTCAGCCGCAGCGGCACCCGAATCTTCAGGGACGAGCACAGCGATACTCGGATAAAGCAAATTACTCGAGCGAGTAGTGCTTTTCCGAGTACGCTCGCTCATCTCTACTGATCATTCATTAATTCATTGTTTCACATAGGAGGTTTGAAAACTCGCCATAACGTCATGTATTTTTGTTAGCCATTAAAGATATCATATCTACAAGATTATTTGGTTTATCTTACTGAGAACAATCACATTTTGCTCTACTGGCTATGGTGTTATACCAAGCGTTTTTTGTTTTATATAGAAATGTGAAACACTGATTGATCACTGAATGAGAACTGCACAATTCTCAATGTGAATCGTGCAGTCTAAGCAGGCAGCCCAAGTGCAGACGAGTTTGTTCACTTATGCAAACAACAATCATGACAATGTTGGCCCGTGTAAAAGGCTATTAAAGTCTGTTTCATAGAATGACTGTGCAGCCTTGATATAACATTGTCCCTTAACTTGCAGTTGGCTCCAGTAGCTCCACTAAAAACTATTGCAGGATTTCATACTCCTTCTGGCTTAGCATGTAAAACTCCTTGCAAAGGTCTATTACATATGTTTGGTTGACTTATGGAGTCTCCAAGCACTAGATGACACTCTACACACTTGTCCATTGATTAGAGAGCTCTACATTTTATCCGCTAAACTTTGGTGCATAGAACAGGCCTTCTTTGATTGGAATTAATACAGTGGGTGAGGTGCTGTAGTGCTATAGGTAAGTCTCAATAGTGAAAAGGTCTTGCCAACTTCACTATTTATGAAAGTTATACAAATGAGGGATGAAATAATCTTCCACAGCACTACCTACTTGAATGGTACTGTAGCTACCTATGAGTCAATATCTAGCCTTTTAAAGGGTCTAGCGTTATGACTAGAAATGTAAGTCAATATAGAATATACATGTACATAGAGCTATTTGGGGGTTATTGCTCCTTATCAGTGTGCAGTAGGATTCTAGTTAGTTAGAGGGAGGGCATCCACGTGGGGGTAATGTTTCTCCTTGTGGAGAGCACCATAGAAAAGAGAACCACAAGGATGTGGGGAGTCTTATATAGGCCATGTAATGCTTCCTAGGAAAAAGGTATGCAAATGAGTGATGGAATAATCCTCCATAGCATCACCTATTGGAGTGCATGTTAGCTCAGAATGCCCTAATAGAATATTTTTAAAGACTTTTCTAAGCTAAACGACCTTTTGAAACAAACATTTAAATGAATACTTCCCATGAAAAAGGCAATTTTTAGCTTAAAAACAGAAAGGAGTAGTCTAATGAACAGTTCAAGATCTATGCTTGCTTCAGTGAATGAGAACCTTTGTTTACTTTATTTCATTGATGATAACTCTTCATTGATGAAGACCCATGTCCAGCTTTGACGCAACTCGGAGTTTACCACTTAAGGGCTTAAACAGATGTTTGTGATTTTATCCCATTATCGGCTGCGATAATCACAGCTGCATAATGAAACAAAACAAAACCACTGATTTCAATAGTTTCGTTTTCACTACTCACCCGGTATTAATATGGGCGAGAAAAGAGAGATCTTGCTCATGTGTGACTACGCTCCGTGGCAGCAAGTGCAGTTGTGTATATGCCTGTGTGAAGAAGCCCTAAAATAAAGTCAAGAGTGAGTTTTGTGTTGCTACTCAGTTATAGTTGCAGAGTATAAGCTATACATATACAATGTAGCAAACCTTCAGCAGTGAATCTGAAATGATCCGGCGTTTCAGTCTCTAGGCATACATAGGAATTTTTCTACTCGCCTTTAACATTTTGAAGATGTAGAGCTCTTAAAGATAGAAAGAAAGTGAACAACAAAGTATAACAGAAAGTGGCATAACGTTTCATAATACAATTATGCTTTATTTATATAAGACAGACCCTTTAGGTTTACTACAATGTACCAATACGAATGTTTATGTTATATTCGCAAGCTCATATAGAATTCCTGTATGAGGCCTCCTTCCCACGGACGGATTTCCGCCGCGTGATACGCGACGAAAATCCGCCGCATTGCCCGCAGCTATTAGGTTCTATTGAACCTAATAGCTCAATGCTCACGGTGCAGAAATCCATCGCGGAATTCCGCACCGTGAAATCTCCCGTCCTCACCCGCGGCATGCTCTATTTGCCGTGGGGGTACGCACGGCCAGCTTGCATTGCAGTCAATGGAAGCCGTCCGTTCACGCTATCTTCCGCTGTAGCACAGCGGAAGATAGCGTGAAATCGCCTCTCCGCCTACTGCCGCCGCATCATATGACGCGGCCGGCCATGTCATGTGACGCTGTGCGCGTGTCTTGTGACGTGGCTGGCGTGTCACATGACGCTGTGGCGCGTCACGCCGAAGCGTCATGCGGGACCCAGGACGCCAGATCAGCTGGTAAGTATGGGGTCTCTGGGGGGCGCCGTGACGGGCTTCGCTGCGGAATATTCTGCAGCGGAGTGCGTCACGGCCGTGTGCAGCCGGCCTGAATCTTAGTTTGTTTCCGCAATTCAAAGACATAACTGTAATGAAAATATTATTTATAAGTACCGCATGGGTAGGGAGTAGAGATGAGCGAGCACCAAAATGCTCGGGTGCTCGTTGCTCGAGTCGAGCTTTCCACGATGCTCGAGGGTTTGTTTCGAGTAACGAACCCCATTGAAGTCAATGGGCGACTTGAGCATTTTTGTAAATGACCGATACTCACTAAGGTTTTCATTTGTGCAAATCTGCAAAACCTACGAAAGTGATGGAAACGACACAGAAACGGATAGGGCAGGCGAGGGGCAACATGCTGGGCTGCATCCCAGGTTCCCAGGTCTCACTATTAAGCCACAATAGCGGCAAGGGTGCCCCCCCACCAGCAATTTTTACTTCGGACAAACCCTCATTAGCAAGGCACTACCTCCAACCAAGCACAATCACTGCCTGCGGGACACACCGCTGCCTCTTCTTCTGATTTACATGCTGCCCAATCCCCCCGCACGACCCTGCGTCCGCAGCACACACAAAAGTGCCCCTGCGCAGCCTTCAGCTGCCCTCATGCCACAAACTGGCTTCATAGCCACACCACCCTCATGTCTATTTATAGGTGCGTCTGCCATAAGAAGGAACCAGAGGCACACACTGCAAAGGCCTGGCAGGGCCAGGCAGCGACCCTCTTTGAAAGTGTGGGCAATAGCCCACAATGCTGTTGAGAATTGATAATAGATTGACATTTCATCCTCATTCCAATCCTCTGCCACCTCCGTCAGGAGCTGCAAACGTGGGCATAAAGGGGAGTCTGCTGCCAGCCCAGCACTTCTACACATCTCCACAATGCAGCAATACTCGGTGTGGGAAGTATGTGAGCGGGCCCTGGGTCAGCCTCTGTCCCAGCAAACACCTTGTGTGGCCCAAGGTGCTGCGAGTGACATAGCAATGGGGACTCCATATGTCCACACACTACTCATTCTGTTTAGGGTACGGATACCTCATCGACAACGCAAGGGGTAAACCATCTGAACTCTGCACCTTACCCAAGTTTGTCAGTGTTTTGGGGACAGACAGGTACAACTCCGCTATGGCAAGTCTGTGTGCACCCACAGCATGGGTGGCTAGCAGGAACGCACAGACGTAACAGAAAGAAATCCCATTGCAGTGCCCCGGATAGCTGAGGTTACGTGAGAGGAAATACATGTTGGCTGCGGCCCACACGCCATGCCCTAGATATTCTGTTTTTTTTTTTAAAGTTCCAGGCAGGTACAACTCCGCTATGGCAAGTCTGTGTGCACCCGCAGCATGGGTGGCTAGCAGGAACACACAGACGGTACAGAAAGAAATCCCATTGCAGTGCCCCGGATAGCTGAGGTTACGTGAGAGGAAATACATGTTATAAAAGAGGTATAGGGACGAGGGATGAGAACATTATCCTTCCATTATACAAGACACTAGTCAGGCCCCACATGGAATACTGCACACAGTTCTGGTCACCGGTGCTCAGGAAAGATGCTACAATACTGGAGGGGGTTCAAAGAAGAGCAACTAAACTGATCCATGGAATGACGGGAATGGAATACCCAGAGAGGCTATCCAAATTGTGATTATTTACTCTAGAAAAAAGACGGCTAAGGGGTGATCAAATAACTATGTATAAATACATGAGGGGACAATACAAGGATCTCTCCCATGATCTGTTTATACCCAGGACTACGACGGTAACAAGAGGGCATCGGCTACGTTTAGAGGAAAGCAGGTTTCATCACCAACATAGAAAGGGATTCTTTACTGTAAGAGCAGTTAGACTGTGGAACTCTCTGCCGGAGGAAGTGGTGATGGCAAAATCAACGAGGAGGAGTTTAAAAGGGGACTTGATGTCTTTCTGGAGAGGAAGGATATTAAAGGTTATAAATAGAGATGAGCGAGCATACTCGTCCGAGCTTGATGCTCGTTCGAGTATTAGGGTGTTCGAGATACTCGTTATTCGAGACGAGCACCACGCGTTACTCGAGTCAATAACATTTACTTCCCTGAAATGTTAGCGCCATTTTCTGGCCAATAGACATGCAGGGAAGGCATTACAACTTCCTTCAGTGAGGTTCCAGCCCTATCCCACCCCCCTGCAGTGAGTGGCTGGCAAGATCAGGTGACTGC
Organism: Eleutherodactylus coqui; assembly: GCF_035609145.1. NCBI lineage: Eukaryota > Metazoa > Chordata > Amphibia > Anura > Eleutherodactylidae > Eleutherodactylus > Eleutherodactylus coqui. Next base: position 260,339,106 of record NC_089837.1, on the reverse strand, counting down.
CGAGTATTTAAATCTTTCCCGCCCGCTGCTTGCCTCAGACACACGCTGGCAGAGACTAGGGAGAGTGCTGCCGCTGCTATAGCGAGAGTGTAAGCGTCTACAAGAACCCCAACGGTCCTTCTTAGGGCCACAGCTCACCTAGTGCACTACTGTTGTGGGTGCTGGGAGTAGTTTTGCCCTTTTTTTTATATCGGACGTGCAGGCTATAGCGTTCTCAGGCTGCAGTCTGTACTACGTAGTATAGGGGCAGTATTGGTCAGGCAGGGACAGTGGGTAGTGTACAAGAACCCCAACGGTGCTTCTTAGAGCCACATCTTATCGTGTGAATTACTGTTGTGGCTGCTAGGAGCAGTTTAGCACCAATTTTTTTTTTTCATCTTGGGCTCTGCAGACTATTGCCTTCTCAGTCTGCAGCCAATTATACAGAGTATAGGGGCAGTATTGGTGAGGCAGGGACAGTGCTACTGTAGAATCCTGTCAACAAGTACCCCAAAAAAGCACCTGTTTAGGGCTATTTGTGACCGTGTGCATTTAACTCCGTGGCTGCTGGCAGTTGTAGTACCTCACTATTGCACAGCTAGGCCTGCTCGCAGGCTTCTGTATTATTTTTTTCCTGGCTCCAGTTTTCCTGGCTCAAGTACCCCAAAAATTTGTTACACCGCTGTGTGTCTGGCGTCAACTGCACGCACGGCGACAGACCCCGATAGAGCGAAACTCAGATAGACCCAATACAGCCTGCATTGCATTGCCCCCCCCCCAAAAAAAAATACTTCTTACGGCTAGCTGTGACTCTGCATTTCACTGCGTGGCTGCTGTGAGGTTAGGTGTATTAGTATTGCATATTGCACAGCTAGGCGTGCTTGCAGGCTTCAGAATTATTTTTTTCCTGGCTCCAGTTTGTGTTACATAAGCGCTGTATCACTCCAACTGCACGCCAATAATAATTCAAAAATTTTTTATACCGCTGTGTGTCTGGCGTCAACTGCATGCACAACGACAGACCCCGATAGAGAGAAACTCAGATAGACGCAATATAGCCTGCATTGCATATCCCAAAAATTTTAAAAACAATAAACATTTCTTACGGCTAGCTGTGACTCTGCATTTCACTGCGTGGCTGCTGTGAGGTCAGGTGTTTTAGTATTGCATATTGCACAGCTAGGCATGTTTGCAGTCTTCCGAATTATTTTTTCCTGGCTCCAGTTTGTGTTACATAAGCGCTGTATCACTCCAACTGCACACCAATAATAATCCAAAAATTTTTTACACTGCTGTGCCTCCTCTATTCGTAATTCACCATGCTGAGGGGTAGGGGTAGGGCTAGAGGACGTGGACGTGGACACAGGCGAGGACGTGGATTTCCAAGTGAGGGTGTGGGCATAGGCCAAGTTCCTGTTCCTGGTGAATCGCAGCCAGCTGCTGCGGGATTAGGAGAGAGGCAAGTTTCTGGGGTCCCCAGCTTCATATCACAATTTTTGGGTTCACGTCGTAGACCTTTATTACAAAATGAGCAGTGTGAGCAGGTCCTGTCGTGGATGGCAGAAAGTGCATCCAGCAATGTCTCCAGCAACCTGTCTTCTACGCTGTCCACTGCTGCAACTCTGAATCCTCTGGCTGCTGCTCCTCCTTCCTACCAGCCTCCTCACTCCATGAAAATGACACATTCGGATGAGCAGGCAGACTCCCAGGAACTGTTTTTGGGCCCCAGCGCTGATTGGGAAAAAATGATTCCTCTCCCACCTGAAGAGTTTGTCGTTACCGATGCCCAACCTTTGGAAAGTTCCCGGGGTCCAAGTGATGAGGCTGGGGACTTCCGGCAACTGTCTCAAGAGCTTTCGGTGGGTGAGGAGGTCGATGATTATGATGAGACACAGTTGTCTATCAGTGAGGTAGTAGTAAGGGCAGTAAGTCCGAGGGAAGAGAGCACAGAGGATTCAGAGGAAGAGCCGCTGGACGATGAGGTGACTGACCCCACCTGGTTTGATAAGCCAACTGAGGACAGATCTTCAGAGGGGGAGACAAGTGCAGCTGCAGGACGAGTTGGATGAGGCAGTGGGGTGGCCAGGGGTAGAGGCAGGGCCAGAGCGAATAATCCCCCAACAGATTCCCAAAGCACCCCCTCGCGCCAAGCCACCGTTCAGAGGTCAAGGTGCTCAAAAGTGTGGCAGTTTTTCACTGAGAGCGCGGACGACCGACGAACAGTGGTGTGCAACTTTTGTTGCACCAAGATCAGCCGGTTAGCCGCCACTACCAGCCTCACCACCACCAGCATGTGCAGGCATATGATGGCCAAGCACCCCACAAGGTAGGACGAAGGCTGTTAACCGCCTCCGGGTTGCACCACTGCCTCTCCCCATGTGCCCCAACCTGCCACTCAGTTCCAACCCCCCTCTCAGGACACAGGCACGACCACCTCCCGGCCTGCACCTACACCCTCACCTCCGCTGTCCTCGGTCCAATCCAGCTATGTCTCTCAGCGCAGCGTCCAGCTGTCGCTAGCAGAAACATTGGAGCGAAGGCGCAAATACGCCGCCACGCATCCGCACGCTCAAGCTTTAAACGTGCACATTGCCAAATTGATCAGCCTGGAGATGCTGCCGTACAGGCTTGTGCAAATGGAGGCTTTCAAAAACATGATGGCGGCGGCGACGGCCCTGTGCTACTCGGTCCCCAGTCACCACTATTTTTCAAGCCCTGCACGACCACATCTCCCACAACATTGTACGCGCCCTCACCAACGCGGTTACTGGGAAGGTCCACTTAACAACGGACACGTGGACAAGCACAGGCGGGCAGGGCCACTATATCTCCCTGACGGCACATTGGGTGAATTTAGTGGAGGCTGGGACCGAGTCAGAGCCTGGAACCGCTCACGTCCTACCCACACCCAGAATTGCGGGCCCCAGCTTGGTGCGGGAATCTGTGGCGGTGCATGCCACCTCCACTAAACCTTCCTCCCCCTCCAATGCAACCTCTACCTCGCAATCAAGACATGTCAGCAGCAGCATGACGCTTTGCGGTCGGAACAGGAGATGGGGGAAGACAGTATGTCGCTGGATAGTCAGAGCACCCTCATGTCTATATCTCAGCGCGATTTGGAGGCGGAGGGGGAGGAGCCTCAGGAGGAGGGGGAGGGAGAGACAGCTGGGCCCACTGCAGAGGGTACCCATCCTGCTTGCCTCTCATCTGTTCAGCGTGTATGGCCTGTGGTGGAGGAGGAAGATCCAGAAAGCTATCTTCCTAGTGAGGACAGCGATGTGTTGCGTACAGGTACCCTGGCACACATGGCTGACTTCATGGTAGGATGCCTTTCTCATGACCCTCGCGTTAGACGCACTCTGGCCACTACGGATTACTGGGTGTACACACTGCTCGACCCACGGTATAAGGAGAACCTTTCCACTCTCATTCCTGAAGAGGAAAGGGGTTCGAGAGTGATACTATACCACAAACTGATGGTAAACTTCCCATCGACAGCGCTAGCTGCAGAAGGCGCAGTTCTGGGGGCCAAGTAGCAGGGGAGACGTGGAGATCAGGCAGCATGTTCAGCGCTGGAAGGGGAACACTCTCCAAGGCCTTTGCCAGCTTTATGGCTCCCCAGCAAGACTGTGTCACCACTCCCCAGTCAAGGCTGAGTCGGAGGGAGAACTGTAAAAAGATGGTGAGGGAGTATGTAGCTGATCGTACCACCGTCCTCCGTGACGCCTCTGCTCTGTACAACTACTGGGTGTCAAAGCTGGACACGTGGCACGAACTCGCGCTGTATGCCCTGGAGGTGCTTGCTTGCCCTGCCGCTAGCGTCTTGTCAGAGAGGGTGTTTAGTGCAGCTGGGGGAATCATCACGGATAAGCGTACCTGCCTGTCAACTGACAGTGCCGACATGCTTACACTCATAAAGATGAACAAAGCCTGGATTTCCCCAGACTTCTCTTCTCCACCAGCGGAGAGCAGCGGTACCTAAACAATCTTTTCGCTGCAACCGCAGATAAAAGCACTCTTCTCTATCACCGTAAAAAAAGGGACATTTACCTTTGTCAATCTGTCTATGATCTTAGTCCTCCTCCTCCTGAAACATCCTGTCAGCACGCTGAACTGCCAATTTTTCTGTGGCCCAAAAGGCTCATATAACTTTTGTCTAACAATATTTCAACTTTTCTAACTGAAGCATTGAAACTTCAACATGAACCAATTTTCTTAACAGGGCTGCCTCCAGGCCTTAGTTACAAATTAAAGGGGTTGTCCCGCGCCGAAACGTTTTTTTTTTTTTTTCAACCCCCCCCCCCCCCCCCCCCCCCGTTCGCCGCGAGACAACCCCGATGCAGGGGTTAAAAAAGAACACCGGAGAGCGCTTACCTGAATCCCCGCGCTCCGGTGACTTCTTACTTACCTGATGAAGATGGCCGCGGGGATCTTCTCACTCGGTGGACCGCAGGGCTTCTGTGCGGTCCATTGCCGATTCCAGCCTCCTGATTGGCTGGAATCGGCACGTGACGGGGCGGAGCTACACGGAGCCGGCATCCAGCACGAGCAGCCCAATTGAAAAAAGAAGAAGACCGGGACTGCGCAAGCGCGGCTAATTTGTCCATTAGACGGCGAAAATTAGTCGGCTCCATGGAAACGAGGACGCTAGCAACGGAGCAGGTAAGAAAAAAACTTTTTATAACTTCTGTATGGCTCATAATTAATGCACAATGTACATTACAAAGTGCATTAATATGGCCATACAGAAGTGTATAGACCCACTTGCTGCCGTGGGACAACCCCTTTAAGACACAGTAAGCTAAAATATTAATGGGTTTCACCTAACCTCTCGGTTGAGCAATTTTTCTGGGGTACATTTGTACTGTTGGTACAGCAATTTTTTGGGCCCTCGCCTACACTGTAATCCAAATAATTTTTCTGGCCTTCGCCTACACTCATGGTACACCAATGTGTCAGGGGTCGGCCTACACTCTTGCTACAGAAATGTCACCCGGGTCTGCCTATACTTCTGCTCCTGAAATGTTACAGGGGTCTGCCGACACTGCTGCTACTGAAATGTTACTGGGGTCTGTGTATACTGCTGCAAATGAAATGTTACTGGGGTCTGTGTATACTGCTGCAAATGAAATGTTACTAATCCTGAGCTATGCCTATACTGCTGCTACGGAAATGTTAAAGGGGTTGTCTCACGCCGAAACAGTTTTTTTTTTTATTCAATAGGCCCCCCGTTCGGCGCGAGACAAACCCAATGCATGTGTTAAAAAAAAAAACAGGTAGTACTTACCCGAATCCCCGCGCTGCGGCGACTTCTTCCTTCTTCTTACTTACCTTAGTAAGATGGCCGCCGGGATCTTCACTGTGAGGTCCATTGCCGATTCCAGCCTCCTGATTGGCTGGAATCGGCACACGTGACGGGGCGGAGCTACGCGATGACGCGTAGAAGGGGGCGGAGCTCGAACTCCGCTCGTGCCGAGACCCAAGAGAAGGGAGAAGACCGGACTGCGCAAGCGCGTCTAAAATCGCCAGAAGAGGCGATTTTAGACGGATCCATGCAGACGAGGACGCCAGCAACGGAACAGGTAAGTGAATAACTTCTGTATGGCTCATAATTAATGCATAATGTTCATTACAAAGTGCATTAATATGGCCATACAGAAGTGCATAACCCCACATGCTTTCATGAGACAACCCCTTTAAAGTCGTCTGTCTATACTGTTACTAGTACTATTGAAATGTTACTGGGGTCTGTCTATACTGTTACTACCGACATGTTACTGGGGTCTGTGTATACTGCTGCAAATGAAATGTTACTAATACTGGGCTATGCCTATACTGCTGCAAATGAAATGTTACAGGGGTCTGTTTATACTGTTGCTACTGAAACGTTACTGTGGTCTGTGTATACTGCTGCAAATGAAATGTTACTGGGGTCAGTCTATACTGCTGCAACTGAAATTTTACTGGGGTCTGTCTATACTCCAACTACTGAAATGTCACTGGGCTCTGCCTACACTGTTGCTAATGAAATGTTAATGAGGTCTGTCTATACTGTTACTAATGAAATGTTAGTGGGTTCTGTCTATACTGCTGTAAATGAAATGTTACTGGGGTCTGTCCATACTGTTACTTCTCAAATGTTACTGGGTTCTGTCTATACTGCTATAAATGAAATGTTTCTGGGGTCTGTTTATACTGTTACTACTCAAATGTTACTGGGTTCTGGCTATACTGCTGTAAATAAAATGTTACTGGGGTCTGTCTATACTGCTGCAAATGAAATGTTACTTACTGGGGTCTGTCTATACTGCTGCAAATGAAAAGTTACTTACTGGGGTCTATCTATACTGCAGTAAATGAAATGTTACTGTGGTCTGTCTATACTGTTACTACCGAAATGTTACTGGGATCTGCCTACGCTGCTGCAACTAAAATTTTACAGGGGTCTGTCTATACTGTTACTACCGAAATGTTACTGGGCTCTGCCTACGCTGCTGCTACTGAAATGTTACTGGGGTCTGTCTATACTGCTGCAAATAAAATGTTACTTTCTGGGGTCTGTCTATACTGCTGCAAATGAAAAGTTACTTACTGGGGTCTGTCTATACTGCTGTAAATGAAATGTTACTGTGGTCTGTCTATACTGTTACTACCGAAATGTTAGTGGGCTCTGCCTACGCTGCTGCTACTGAAATGTTACAGGGGTCTGTTTATACTGTTGCTACTGAAACGTTACTGTGGTCTGTGTATACTGCTGCAAATGAAATGTTACTGGGGTCAGTCTATACTGCTGCAACTGAAATTTTACTGGGGTCTGTCTATACTCCAACTACTGAAATGTCACTGGGCTCTGCCTACACTGTTGCTAATGAAATGTTAATGAGGTCTGTCTATACTGTTACTAATGAAATGTTAGTGGGTTCTGTCTATACTGCTGTAAATGAAATGTTACTGGGGTCTGTCCATACTGTTACTTCTCAAATGTTACTGGGTTCTGTCTATACTGCTATAAATGAAATGTTTCTGGGGTCTGTTTATACTGTTACTACTCAAATGTTACTGGGTTCTGGCTATACTGCTGTAAATAAAATGTTACTGGGGTCTGTCTATACTGCTGCAAATGAAATGTTACTGGGGTCTGTCTATACTGCTGCAAATGAAATGTTACTTACTGGGGTCTGTCTATACTGCTGCAAATGAAAAGTTACTTACTGGGGTCTATCTATACTGCAGTAAATGAAATGTTACTGTGGTCTGTCTATACTGTTACTACCGAAATGTTACTGGGATCTGCCTACGCTGCTGCAACTAAAATTTTACAGGGGTCTGTCTATACTGTTACTACCGAAATGTTACTGGGCTCTGCCTACGCTGCTGCTACTGAAATGTTACTGGGGTCTGTCTATACTGCTGCAAATAAAATGTTACTTTCTGGGGTCTGTCTATACTGCTGCAAATGAAAAGTTACTTACTGGGGTCTGTCTATACTGCTGTAAATGAAATGTTACTGTGGTCTGTCTATACTGTTACTACCGAAATGTTAGTGGGCTCTGCCTACGCTGCTGCTACTGAAATGTTACAGGGGTCTGTCTATACTGTTACTAATGAAATGTTAGTGGGTTCTGTCTATACTGCTGTAAATGAAATGTTACTGGGGTCTGTCTATACTGTTACTTCTCAAATGTTACTGGGTTCTGTCTATACTGCTATAAATGAAATGTTTCTGGGGTCTGTTTATACTGTTACTACTCAAATGTTACTGGGTTCTGGCTATACTGCTGTAAATAAAATGTTACTGAGGTCTGTCTATACTGCTGCAAATGAAATGTTACTGGGGTCTGTCTATACTGCTGCAAATGAAATGTTACTTACTGGGGTCTGTATATACTGCTGCAAATGAAAAGTTACTTACTGGGGTCTATCTTTAATGCAGTAAATGAAATGTTACTGTGGTCTGTCTATACTGTTACTACCGAAATGTTACTGGGATCTGCCTACGCTGCTGCAACTAAAATTTTACAGGGGTCTGTCTATACTGTTACTACTGAAATGTTACTGGGATCTGTCTATACTGCTGCAAATGAAATGTTACTGGGGTCTGTCTATACTGTTACTACCGAAATGTTACTGGGCTCTGCCTACGCTGCTGCTACTGAAATGTTACTGGGGTCTGTCTATACTGCTGCAAATAAAATGTTACTTTCTGGGGTCTGTCTATACTGCTGCAAATGAAAAGTTACTTACTGGGGTCTGTCTATACTGCTGTAAATGAAATGTTACTGTGGTCTGTCTATACTGTTACTACCGAAATGTTAGTGGGCTCTGCCTACGCTGCTGCTACTGAAATGTTTACAGGGGTCTGTCTATACTGTTACTACTGAAATGTTACTGGGGTCTGTGTATACTGCTGCAAATGAAATGTTACTGGGGTCTGTCTATACTGCTATAAATTGAATGTTACTGGGGTCTGTTTATACTGCTGCAAATGAAATGTTACTGGGGTCTGTCTATGCTGTTACTACTCAAATGTTACTTGGTTCTGGCTATACTGCTGTAAATGAAATGTTACTGGGGTCTGTCTATACTGTTACTACCGAAATGTTACTGGGCTCTGCCTACGCTGCTGCTTCTGAAATCTTACTAGGGTCTGTCTATACTGTTACTACTCTAATGTTACTGGGTTCTGGGTATACTGCAGTAAATGAAATGTTACTGGGGTATGTCTATACTGCTGCAAATGAAATGTTACTGGGGTCTGTCTATACTGCTGCAAATGAAATGTTACTTACTGGGGTCTGTCTATACTGCTGCAAATGAAAAGTTACCTACTGGGGTCTGTCTATACTGCTGTAAATGAAATGTTACTGGGGTCTGTCTATACTGTTACTAACGAAATGTTACTGGGCTCTGCCTACGCTGCTGCTACTGAAATGTTACAGGGGTCTGTCTATACTGTTACTACCGAAATGTTACTGGGCTCTGCCTACGCTGCTGCTACTGAAATGCTACTGGGGTCTGCCTATCCTGTTACTACTCAAATGTTACTGGGTTCTGGCTATACTGCTCTAAATGAAATGTTACTGGGGTCTGTCTATACTGTTACTACCGAAATGTTACTGGGCTCTGCCTACGCTGCTGCTACTGAAATGTTACTGGTGTCTGTCAATAATGCTGCAAATGAAATGTTACTAATACTGGGCTATGCCTATACTGCTGCAACGGAAATGTTACAGGGGTCTGTCTATAGTGTTACTACTGAAATGTTACTGGGGTCTCCCTAGACTTCTTCTGCAACATAACTGTTAGTCTGGTCAGCTTATACCTTTGCAACAGTAATATTACAGGAGTCAGTACATAGTATGGGTGCACTATGTTTTCCCATCGCGGTGACAGAGTAGCAGCAGGCACATATCCTTGGTGGAAGCAGGCCAGCTGACTGACTTGGGTAGGGGGCAGAGTGCAGATGGCTTTCCCCTTGCAGTGTTGATTGAGCTATGCGACACCTAGACAAAATCAATACTGTGTGGGCACATGGATTCCCAATTGCTATGTAACTCATGCCCACGTTTGAAGCTCCTGACGGAGGTGGCACAGGATTGGAATGAAGATCGAACGTCAATTCTCTTTGATTCTCTACAGCATTGTGGGCTATCGCTCCGCCCCTTTTAAAGAGGGTCGCTACCTGGCCCTGCCAACCCTCTGCAGTGTGTGCCTCCGGTTCCTCCTCATGGCAGACGCACTTATAAATAGACATGAGGGTGGTGTGGCTATAAGGCCAGCGTCTGGCATAAGGGCAGCTGAAGGCTGCTCAGGGACACTTTTGTGTGTGCTGTGGACGCAGGGTCGTGCGGGGGGGGGGGGGGGGTTGGGCAGCATGTAACCCAGGAGAAGAGGCACCGGTGTGTCCCGCAGGCAGTGCTTGTTCTTGGTTGGAGGTAGTGTGGTGCTTAGCTAAGATGTGTCTTGCTAATGAGGTTTTGTCCGAAGTAAAAATTGTTAGGGGGTGGGGGGGGCTCACTCTTGCCGCTATTGTGGCTTAATAGTGGGACCTGGGAACCTGAGATGCAGCCCAGCATGTTGCCCCTCGCCTGCCCTATCCGTATCTGTGTCGTTTCCATCACTTTCGTAGGTTTTGAAGATTTGCACAAATGAAAACCTTAGCGAGCATCGGCGATATACAAAAATGCTCGAGTCGCCCATTGACTTCAATGGGGTTCATTACTTGAAACAAACCCTCGAGTATCGCGGAAAGCTCAACTTGAGCAACGAGCACCCGAGCATTTTGGTGCTCGCTCATCTCTAGTTATAAATCTTAGGTTAATTGTAATCTGGGTATACAGGCAGGTAGGGACTATTAGGGGTTGATCCAGGGAACAGTCTGATTGCCATCAGGGAGTCAGGAAGGAATTTTTTCCCCAAAAGGGCTAATTGGCTTCTGCTCTTGGGGTTTTTTGCCTTCCTCTGGATCAACACTGGAGGATGGAAGGCTAGATGGACATTGTCTTCATTCAGCCTAACAAACTATGTTACTATGTTGGCTGCGGCCCACACACCATGCACTAGACATTCTGGTTTTTTTTAAAACTGCCAGGCAGATACAACTCCACTATGGCAAGTCTGTGTGCACCCGCAGCATGGGTGGCTAGCAGGAACACACAGACGGTACAGAAAGAAATCCCATTGCAGTGCCCCGGATAGCTGAGGTTACGTGAGAGGAAATACATGTTGGCTGCAGCCCACACGCCATGCCCTAGTCAGTCTGGGCTTTTTTTCGGGCCAGATAGGTAGAACACTGCGATAGGAAGACTTAGTGCACCCATAGTATACACAGACCCCTGTAATATTCCTGTAGCAAAGGTATAAGTTGACCCCAGTAACAGTTATGTTGCAGAAATCTAGGGAGACCCCAGTAACATTTTTGTAGTAACAGTATAGACAGACCCCAGTAACATTTCATTAGCAGAAGTATAGGCAGACCCCTGTAACATTTCTGCTGTAACAGTATAGACAGAGCCGAGTAACAATTCTGTAGTAACAGTATAGGCAGACCCCATTAACATTTCTGTAGCAGCAGTATAGGCAGACCCCAGTAACATTTCTGTAGCAGCAGTATTGGCAGACCCCTGTAACATTTCAGTAGCAGCAGTATATGCAGACCCCTGTAACACTTCAGTAGCAGCAGTACATGCAGAGCCCAGTATTTGTAACATTTTAGTAGTAACAGTACAGACAGACCCCAGTAACATTTCTGTTGTAACAGTATAGACAGAGCCGAGTAACATTTCTGTAGTAACAGTATAGGCAGACCCCAGTAACGTTTCTGTAGCAGCAGTATAAGCAGACGCCTGAAACATTTATGTAGCAGAAGCATAGGCAGACCCCTGTAACATTTTTGTAGCAGCAGTATAGGCAGACCCCAGTACCATTTCTGTAGAAGTAAAGGCAGACCCTAGTAACATGTCTGTCACCGCAGTATAAGTAGAGCCCTGTAACATTTCTGTAGCAGATGGATAGGCAGACCCCAGTACCATTTTTGTAGCAGAAGTATACGCAGACCCCCTGTAACATTTCTGTAGCAGAAGTATAGGCAGACCCCAGTAACATAATTGTAGCAGCAGTATAGGCAGACCCCTGTAACATTTATGTGGCAGAAGTATAGCCAGACCCCAGTAACAGTTATGTAGCAGCAGTATACGCAGACCACAGTATCATTTCTGTAGCAGCAGTATAGGCAGACCCCTGTAACATTTCTGTAGCAGAAGTATAAATGTTGATGAAGTAGTGGAAACAGCAGATCAAGGTGCAAAGCAATGAAGTTTCTTTATTTCTTTCCTCCCAGACAGAAAAACACGACGTTTCGACTACAAGAGTCTTTGTCAAGTATGGACAACAAGTGAACAACATACAAATATATAGTGTGTCTAGTATCACATTAAACCAATCACAGTAGATCACATGATAAAATTCACCTGCATTCATTGATGTCATCATGGCACACACATGCTGCGGAGTTTGTAGCTATGGTGGAGCATTGTAGCAACCTTTCACTTCCTCTTGTGGCTGTGTCGCCATGGAGACGTGTTATGCAAGGCTCCTACTGGCTGGAATCTGTATGAGTCTCCTCCCGTCCACCGTGACATCATCACATCACGTCTGTATAGCGTGGTCACATGACTGGAGCGTGCAGCGTCATTGGACACATATCCTGTTCACGCCCTGCTCCATAGAGCTACTACTAGACATAAATGTCAGTGTTTCTTAGTAATCACCATGACACAATCAAGCTGCGCCAGTGAGACGTGGTCACGTGTCCGAGATGAGCCGCGTCATAGACGCGCAGCCAAGTCCCACTATGTGATCCTACATAGATAAATCAACATCTATAGTGGACACAAAGAGAAGTATATGAGGCATTGCTGCGTGCATAACGCACAAAAAGGAATACCGCATATCTGTAAATCGGAATATATTATATAGTTGCAATGTCATAGCCGCACGTGTGGGCTCCTCCCCAAGGGGTGTGGCCTCCACGTGAAAAATACCATAGTATATTCTTTAACTTTAAACGCACAGAAAAGAGTACCGCATATTTATACATCAGAATATATTGTATAGTTGCAGTGTCATAGCCGCACGTGTGAGCTCCTCCCCAAGGGGTGTGGCCTCCACGTGAAAAATACCATTGCATATTCTTTAACTTTTAAATATCAATATCCAGAAAAAAAGAATAGATATTTGGAGGCCATCATGAATTGGCCTGAGATAATCAGGTAAAAAATCAGATATAGCATATCGTGCATATATAATCATGTTAATAGGCCAGTAATGATATTCATAATACACATAGATGTCAAAGTGGCTCATCATGCATTCATCAATATTCACATGATGCTATAACCTCCATACAAGACTACCACCAGTAATCGCATATAAATAATACACAAAAATTGGCTATTTGTTCGCATAACACTCCGATGCAGTACAGATTTCTTTAGTGCCATAACGACATCATAAATGCACTGTGAAGACATAAAAATACAAATAAGTGAGGGCTCTTGGGGAGGAGCCCACACGTGCGGCTATGACATTGCAACTATATAATATATTCCGATGTACAGATATGCGGTATTCCTTTTTGTGCGTTATGCACGCAGCAATGCCTCATATACTTCTCTTTGTGTCCACTATAGATGTTGATTTATCTATGTAGGATCACATAGTGGGACTTGGCTGCGCGTCTATGACGCGGCTCATCTCGGACACGTGACTACGTCTCACTGGCGCGGCTTGATTGTGTCATGGTGATTACTAAGAAACACTGACATTTATGTCTAGTAGTAGCTCTATGGAGCAGGGCGTGAACAGGATATGTGCCCAATGACGCTGCACGCTCCAGTCATGTGACCACGCTATACAGATGTGATGTGATGATGTCACGGTGGACAGGAGGAGACTCATACAGATTCCAGCCAGTAGGAGCCTTGCATAACACGTCTCCATGGCGACACAGCCACAAGAGGAAGTGAAAGGTTGCTACAATGCTCCACCATAGCTACAAACTCCGCAGCATGTGTGTGCCATAATGACATCAATGAATGCAGGTGAATTTTATCATGTGATCTACTGTGATTGGTTTAATGTGATACTAGACACACTATATATTTGTATGTTGTTCACTTGTTGTCCATACTTGACAAAGACTCTTGTAGACGAAACGTCGTGCTTTTCTGTCTGGGAGGAAAGAAATAAAGAAACTTCATTGCTTTGCACCTTGATCTGCTGTTTCCACTACTTCATCAACATTTGTACTAAAGAGCGGCTTGGCTTGGATCCCAAACCCAGTGGGCGTGCAGGATACCTGTTCAAACCATATGGTACTCAGATTGTGCTGCTGACAAATTTTGCTTTGTAGCAGAAGTATAGGCAGACCCCTGTAACATTCAAGTGGCAGCAGTATAGGCAGACCCCTGTAACTTTCTCGTAGCAGAAGTATAGGCAGGCAGGCAGACAGACCCCAGTAAAATTTCGGTAGTAATAGTATAGGCCAACCTCAGAAACATTGGGATACCATGAGCGTCGGCGAAGGCCGGAAAAATTAGTTGGATAAGAGTGTATGCGTGGGCCGCAAAAATTAGTGTACCAAGAGTAGAAGTGTACCTCTGAAAAATTTATCAACCGAGAGGGCAGGTGAAACCCATAAACATTTTTTTAAAAATACAGCTCACTGTTGCTTAATTTGTAACAGAGCCTGGAGGCAGCGCTGTTGAAAAAATTAGTTCATGTAACAATCTCAATACTTTTGAATCGTAGAAAAATGTAAAACATTTAGTAGATGTAGATGCGCCTTTTGGGCTGCAGAAAAATTGTCCGTTCAGCGCGATGACATGTTGTTTCTGGAAGAGGAGTAGCAGGAGGAGGACTAATGTCAGAGACAGATTGGCAAAGAGAAATGCCACGTTTTCCCGGTGATACAGAAGAGTGATTTTATCTGCGGTTGCGGTGAAAAGAATCTTTAGGTTCTGCTGCTCTCCGCTGGTGGAGAAAAGAAGTCTGGGGAAATCCAGGCTTTGTTCATCTTTATGAGTGTAAGCATGTCGGCACTAGCAGTTGACAGGCGGGTACGCTTGTCCGTGATGATTCCCCCAGCTGCACTAAACACCCTTTCTGACAAGACGCTAGCGGCAGGGCAAGCAAGCACCTCCAGGACATACAGCGCAAGTTGCTAGTTGTATGGAGCTGAGGCATCACGGAGGATGGTGGTACGATCAGCTACATACTCCCTCACCATCTTTTTACAGTGCTCCCTCCGACTCAGCCTTGACTGGGGAGTGGTGACGTAGTCTTGTTGGGGAGCCATAAAGCTGGCAAAGGCCTTGGAGAGTGTTCCCCTGCCTGTGCTGAACATGCTGTCTGATCTCTGCGCCTCCCTTGCTACTTGGCCCTCGGAACTGCGCCTTCTGCCACTAGCACTGTCAAATGGGACGTTTTCCATCAGTTTGTCCACCAGGGCCCTGTGGTATTGCATCACTCTCGAACCCCTTTCTTCTTCGGGAATGAGAGTGGAAAGGTTCTACTTATACCGGGGGTCGAGAAGGGTGTACACCCAGTAATCCGTAGTGGCCAGAATGCGTCTAACGCGAGGGTCATGAGAAAGGCAGCCTAACATAAAGTCAGCCATGTGTACCAGGGTGCCAATACGCAAAACATGGCTGTCCTGACTAGGAAGATCACTTTCAAGATCCTCCTCCTCCTCGTCCACAGACCATACACGCTGAACAGATGGGAGGCAAGGAGCATGGGTACCCTCTGCAGTGGGCCCAGCTGTCTCTTCCCCCTCCTCCTCCTGCTCCTCCCCCTCCTCCTCCAAAACGCGCTGAGATATAGACATGAGGGTGCTCTGACTATCAAGTGACATACTCTCTTCCCCCGTCTCCTGTTCCAACCGCAAAGCGTCAGCCTTTATGCTTTGCAGCGAACTTCTCAGCAGGCATAGCAGAGGAATGGTGACGCTAATGATTGCAGCATCGCCGCTCACCATCTGGGTAGACTCCTCAAAGTTTCCGAGGACCTGGCAGATGTCTGTCATCCAGGCCCACTCCCCAGTAAAGAATTGGAAAGGCAGACTCCCACTACGCCGCCCATGTTGGAGTTGGTGTTCCACTATTGCTCTACGCTGCTCATACAACCTGGCCAACATGTGGAGAGTAGAATTCCACCGTGTGGGCATGTTGCACAGCAGCCGGTGCTCTGGCAGATTAAACCGATGTTGCAGGGTCCGCAGGGTGGCAGCGTCTGTGGTGGACTTGCGGAAATGTGTGCAGACGCGGCGCACCTTGCCGAGCAGGTCTGACAAGTGCGGGTAGTTTTTGAAAAATCGCTAAACCACGAGATTGAAAACGTGGGCCAGGCATGGCACGTGTGTGAGGCTGCCGAGCTGCAGAGCCGCTACCAGGTTACAGCCGTTGTCACACACGACCATGCTCGGTTGGAGGCTCAGCGGCGAAAGCCAGAGGTCGGTCTACTCAGTCAGACCCTGCAACAGCGCGGGGGCAGTGTGCCTCTTGTCACCTAGGCTGAGAAGTTTCAGCACGGCCTGCTGACGCTTGGCCACCGCTGTGCTGCCGCGCCACTCCGACTGCTGGCGACATGCTGCTCACATTTCTTAATTGAGAGATAGAGGTTGCGTAGGAGGAGGAGGAGGCGGAGGGTTCAGAGGAGGTGGCATAGACTACCGCAGATACCAGAACCGAGTAAGGACCCGCAATTCTGGGTGTGGGTAGGACGTGAGCGGTCCCAGGCTCTGACTTGGTCCCAGCCTCTAACAAATTCTCCCAATGTGCCATCAGGGAGATATAGTGGCCCTGCCCGCCAGTACTTGTCCATGTGTCCGTGGTTAACTGGACCTTCCCAGTAACCGTGTTGGTGAGGGCACGATTGATGTTGCGGGAGACTGCTGGTGTAGGGCTGGGAGGGCACACAGGGAAAAATAGTGGTGACTGGGGACCGAGTAGCGTGGGACCGCCGCCGTCATCATGTTTTTGAAAGCCTCCGTTTCCACAAGCCTGTACTGCAGCATGTCCAGGCTGATCAATTTTGCAATGTGCACGTTTAAAGCTTGTGCGTGTGGGTGCGTGGCAGTGTATTTGCGCTCGCGCTCCAAGGCTTGCGCTAGCGATAGCTCGATGCTGCGCTGAGAGACATTGCTGGATGGGGCCGAGGACAGCGGAGGTGAGGGTGTGGGTGCAGGCCGGGAGGGGGGGTTGGATCTGTGTGGCAGGTTGGGGCACAGGGGAAAAGGCAGTGGTGCGACCCGGAGGCGGTGAACGGCCATTGTCCCACCTCGTGGGGTGCTTGGCCATCATATGCCTGCACATGCTGGTGGTGGTGGCTCCCTGGCTGATCCTGGCGCGACACAGGTTGTACACCACTGTTCGTCGGTCATCTGCGCTCTCACTGAAAAACATTCACACCTTTGAAGACCTGGCGCAAGGGTGCTTTGGGAAACAGTTGGGGAGTCTTCGCTCTGGCCTTGCCTCTACCCCTGGCCACCCCACTGACTCTTCCAACTCGTCCTGCTGCTGCACTTGCCTCCCCCTCTGAAGACCACTCCTCAGTTGGCTTAGCGAACCAGGTGGGGTCAGTCACCTCATCGTCCAGTGGCTCTTCCTCCGAATCCTTTGTGCGCTCCTCACTCGGACTTACTGCCCTTACTACTACCTCACTGATAGACAACTGTATCTCATCATCATCGACCTCCTCACCCACTGAAAGCTCTTGAGACAGTTGCCGGAAGTCCCCAGCCTCATCACCTGGACCCCGGGAACTTTCCAAAGGTTGGGCATCGGTCACGACAAACTCCTCAGGTGGGAGAGGAACCATTTTTTCCCAATCAAGGCAGGGGCCCTAAAACAGTTCCTGGGAGTCTGTCTGCTCATCAGAATGTGTCATTTTCATGGAGTGAGGAGGCTGGGAGGAAGGAGGAGCTGCAGCCAGAGGATACAGAGTTGCAGCAGTGGACAGCGTAGAAGACTGGGTGGTCGATACATTGCTGGATGCATTTTCTGCCATCCACGACAGGACCTGCTCACACTGCTCATTTTGTAATAATGGTCTACCACGTGGACCCAAAAATTGTGATATGAAGCTGGGGACCCCAGAAACTTGCCTCTCTCCTAATCCCGCAGCAGCCGGCTGCGATTCACCTGGACCAGGAACTTGGCTTGTGCCCACACCCTCACTTGGACCTCCGCGTCCTCGCCCTCGTCCACGGCCTCTTGGCCTACCCTTACCCCTCAGCATGGTGTATTACCAATAGAGCAGACATAGTCCGGTCTGAATAATTATGCAATTAGTGGTGTGCACTTGGAGGCTGTCAGCGGTTATGTTACGCACACTGCAGTCCACAAAAAATTATACGCTAGGCTGCAAAAAGGCCTAGCTGGGTAATAGTGAGCCACTACAACTCCCAGCGGCCACGCAGTAAAATGCACAAGGTCACAGGTAGCCCTAAGAAGGAGCTTTTTTTCAAATTTTTTTGAAAAAGCAAACAGCCTAGATAGCTTGTATATGTCTTTCCCTCTATCAGCGGCTGTGGGCGTACGCGGTGCGTGAAGTTGACGGGACGCACAGAGCGGTGTAAATATTTAGGCAATTATTGGCCTGCACTTGGAGGGTCACAGCGGTTATGTAACACACACTGTAGGCCGAAAAAAATATACCCTGGGCTGCAGAAAGGCCTAGCTGGCTAATAGTGATCCACTACAACAGTAATGCACATGGTCACAGGTAGCCCTAAGGAGGAGCTTTTTTGGGGTACTTGTTGACAGGATTCTACACTACCACTGTCCCTGCCTGACCAGTACTGCCCCTATACTCTGTATAATTGGCTGCAGACTGAGAACGCAATAGTCTGCACAGCCCAAGATGCAAAAAAAAAAGTGCAACACTGCTCCCAGCTGCCACAACAGTAATGCACATGGTCAGAGGTAGCCCTAAGAAGGACCGTTGGGGTACTTGTTGACAGGATTCTACACTACCACTGTCCCTGCCTGACCAGTACTGCCCCTATACTCTGTATAATTGGTTGCAGACTGAGAATGCAATAGTCTGCACAGCCCAAGATGAAAAAAAAAATTGTGCAAAACTGCTCCCAGCAGCCACAACAGTAATGCACACGGTCAGATGTGGCCCTAAGAAGGACCGTTGGGGTTCTTGAAGACGCCAACACTCTAACTATAGCACCAGCAGCACCCTCCCTAATTTCTGCCAGCGTGTGTCTGAGGCGAGCAGCGGGCGGGACTGCTTTATATACTCGGCGGTCACTTGATCTCACCAGCCACTCACCGCAGGGGGGTGGGATAGGGCTGGCACGTCACAGGAGGAAGTTGTAATGCCTCCCCTGCATGTCTATTGGCCAGAAAATGGCGCAAAACATGCAGGGAAGGAAATGGAATTGACTCGAGTACCGCGTGGTGCTCGTCTCGAGTAACGAGCATCTCGAGTACCCTAATACTCGAGCGAGCATCAAGCTCGGACGAGTATGTTCCCTCATCTCTAGTAGGGACCCCTCTTTATGAATTTATTCTCTACAATATCTGGACCATCAAGACACAACATAAGTATAACTGCTTTAATTGAGTCTCTTTTAAACTAATTACTGCTGATACAAATCGTACAAACAACATATGCCATTGTTAAATTATATACATCCCAGTACTCCAAAAAAATTCTATATGGAAATCCAACCCATTTATGTATATTCTATTTTTTATATTTTTCCCAAATGTTTACCTGTCAACTGTGTGAATGACTTCATTACTTGCTGATAGCTCAGGGCATTTCTGGCAAGGAAATAAATAATTTGTTACATAGTTCTGTGATATCATGTCATTATTGTGCCTCTGGGTCTTGTTTGGTATATTTATAAACACAGGAGCATTGCTATCAGTCACAGTTTAGTATTTGCCCTTCATAAATAATTGGTGATTTCATTGTCTAGTGTGCCTAAATAAGTACATTTTACTGTATCATTGTATAGCATCTATAGATGCACAGATGTAAAAGAAGGGTTTGTATTTAGTGGCTTAAGTAATAAATCAATATGCTTACATTAAACACCATATGTACATTTAGGTTATATAGAAAACATATGTGTCCAAAGTGTTTCCTACTGCTATGTTTACAAGTTTTCTTTTTTATTTTCCACCTGACTCAGACTGCTTACTTTTACATACATGCCAGAATAAGGTGCTAATACATATACTAAATACATGGCCTTGATATAAATAACTGTATTCCATACAAGACACTCTTTTAGTATAGGTTGGACCTATTATGTCCTATTGGCATGTTCACAGTAAATATCAGGAGCATCTTCTAACATACATATGTGTCCACCCTAAATGCTATGTAAATTCTATTAAGGACTGCAATTTCTCAAATACAAATTCAAATTATTGTTGTCACATGCTAGCAAAACCATCAACTAGTTGTAATCCACTTCACAAGCATTGGGTGGCGACATATACAGATGTACCAGAGTTTACCATGCCTTTTTACGCAATATGATAAATTTTTGTGCCACGGTTTAATTTCTTTCCAATGATTTTGTTGTTTTAAAGGGGTTGTGCCAAGATGTGGAATGCATCTAATATGTGGAATGTCCCATTCAAAAATGTAGCTTTCATTTGTTTTATTTGCCCCAGGAATATCCCGCCTAGCAATATTAGACACATCCTGCTGTAGTTCCATGGGCAACGGTTGAGCATAAAACGAGTGAGTTACGAAGCATACACCAAATGAATACATGCAATGTACAGTATAGGATACGTTCAATGTAAGGGTTTGCTGTGGATTTTCTACAGCACATCTGCACCTAATTCTATGTCATTTGTCCATAAATCGATCCGCAGCAGCATATACAAGTGCCAAACAGATGTAAAAAAAAAACTCCTTTATTCCTCCATAGATATGTATAGCAGCGACGTTTCGATCACGCCATGTGATCTTTCTCAAGCCGTTTCCTAAATCAATGCTGGATAAATTTCCAGGTACAGCCCATCTTGTTTACCAGAGACAGGAAGGTGTTTTTCATCATTAACCTCTTCCCTGATAAGACGCTCTCATGCGCCTCGCTATACATTGAGACTAACAGTAATCTGCTTGACAGCCTTAATGCCTTCACGACCAGTATGGGTCATATTTTTGATGATCCGAACCGCTGTGTCACGGCCGAAGTGAAGTTACATAACCTACAACAGGGACGATGCTCCATTGCAGAGTATACAGCAGAATTTCATTGCAAGCACGTTCGGGTGGTCTTGGAGCAACTCCAAAGGAATAACCTCTACATCAAGTTTGAGAAATGTGAATTCAAACAGACCCAAATACCATTTCTGGGATACATTATCTCCCCAGAGGGCTTAAGTAAGGATCCTAGCAAGATTAAAGCTATGCTGGATTGGCCTATTCCATAAAAGATGAGCAATGAAGCTCATCGCTCATCGTGCAGTTTAAACAGCGGACGTTCAGTAGCGAATGGCCGCTGTGTTATCTCAATAGAGGGGGGCAAGGGAGCAAGAGGAAAGAAATCTCCTGCACTGCCTCGCCCCCCTGTTGGCCGCTCCGTGTGCAAGCCAGCTCTGCTAGCTCTAGTGCAGGAGAACGGGAGCACGGAAACACAGGGATGAGTGTCGGGCATCGTTTGCCCGACACTTGTCCTGTGTAAATGGGCCTTAACTTAAAAGTGCTAGATGGTCAACACTCTCCTAATTGCCTATCAAAGCAAATGCTGGCCAACAGGATCTGGTTCTTTACTGTGAATGATAGAAGCTGGCTCCTTTGTAAGAGTCAATTTATTTGTTATGGCTAAGACAGCTACTACTAGAATACCACAACTAGAAAAGTCACACTTCTTTCCTCATTAGCTAGCATTCATCTGTCTGGCACAACCTTCAAGGAGCAATGGTGTAAAAAATGAAAAAATCAATTGTTTCTCAGTCCCTTTGTTCATAGTAAGCTGCCATCTCTTAGTGGCTAGCACTTCTTCTGAGAGGCAGGTAGAAGAGCACTAACTGCCCAGCACATTTTAGTTAGTAAATGTAAGGGCTCCTTTCCACTGGCGATAGCGATATCGCTCCGAGAAAATCGCAATGTTAAAATTGCATCGCAACGCTGCAAAATCGCAAGCTTTTGCGTTGCGATGCGAGAATCTGTTTTGCCATTGCACTGTATGGGTGACAGAAAAATGCAAATCGCTGAAACAATCCTCTTGCTGCGATTTTTAATCCTCGCATCGCAGCTAGCCCTTAAACATCGCTAGTGGAAAGGTTGTCATAGAGCAACATGTGTGGGACTTTCCTGCGAGAGCTCGCACTCTTGCATTGCAGTGAAAACGTGCGATTACCTCGCCAGTGGAAAGGAGCCCTAAGGGTGGACATCCACTTGCGTTTTTCTTGCGCATTTTTTTCACGCGATATCGCTGCTCTTCTTTAATGTGATTGTCAATGAGACTTTCTAATGTTAAAAATACATCGCACAAAAATCGCAAAGCACAAACTTGCAATGCATTTTTAACATTAGAAAGGCCTATTGACAATCGCATTAAAAAACGCAGCGTTATCGCGTGAAAAAAACGTGCAAGAAAAACGCAAGTGGGTGTCCACCCTAATGAAATCATCTGGTATCAGATAATTGATGCATGTTCCATATCTCCCCCGTCTCCCCTGCTGTAAACTAGATTCCACATCTACCCCTTGTCATTAGATGTGGTACAGAAGAAAATTCTATCAGTGAGCCTGACTAATTGTTTTTTTCCACAAACTTAGTCCTCCAGCACAGTAAAGGCATAGTCAGAAACTTTTAATAACAACTAATTGCAAAAAATGCTTTAAATGCCATATACATGGATTTAAAATACCCCCCCCCCCCCCCCACACACACACACACACACAAGTGATAGTGTCTATAGCCTTTAAAGCTAGGTATAGTTGCACATAAGACCAAGTAGAAGCCCATGCTTGTTAGCTTTACAGCTTTTATAAATGAGGTCTTTAGTTTTCTGCGTTGATAAGATACCATTATTTTTTTAGCTTAATCTGCCCTTGTCTTTCATTATTCCTATTAACTTATAAGCTTGTTCAAACACTTCTGTTATCGAAAGGACAGTAGGAAACATTTTTGTCATAAATTAATGTAAACAGTGAAATTGAGTGATAAGAAGTCTCAGTTCCACAATTATTACAGATTCTATCTATTAAATGTTCAAGAAGGGAACAAATTAATAAAGTAGTGTTATCTGTGACTACAGTGTACATAAAAACTTACCTGACAAACTAATTAATGTACGACTTTTATATGAATCTTCCAGGGCTAAATAAGTCAAA
The DNA here is from genome assembly GCF_035609145.1 of Eleutherodactylus coqui. Classification (NCBI taxonomy): domain Eukaryota; kingdom Metazoa; phylum Chordata; class Amphibia; order Anura; family Eleutherodactylidae; genus Eleutherodactylus; species Eleutherodactylus coqui. The sequence continues at coordinate 260,316,244 of NC_089837.1, read as the reverse complement.
GAAATTATAAGTGACATACTTTGTGCTGAAATGATTTAACACCTAAACATATTGGAGAAGTTTTATATGCCGATATTAATATGAGCCCCATTTGAAGAAGATGTGCCAAATGTATTAAAATATACACACATCTTAATATATTTGACTCATCTAATGCCCAAAATAAAGAAATCTATACCAGCTATAAACCAGAGTATATTTCTGGCACAAATTTGCAGCAGCTTCTGGCATAAACTACAGCAAATCAGGCTAGATGGAAATGACTCTTCTTGCTAAGCTGCTCCCAGATTCCTAAAGCATGACATTAGTAATATAAAACTGAAAAAGTTGCAAGGAATGCACCAAAATTTTAAACTTTTTTACAGCATGTTTGCTTTGATAAATTCCCCTGTTATATTTGGGTTCCTACTAGAGATGAGTGAGCACCAAAATGCTCGGGTGCTCGTTACTCGAGTCGAACTTTCAGTGATGCTCGAGAGTTCGTTTCGAGTACCGAACCCCATTGAAGTCAATGGGCGACTCGAGCATTTTTGTATATGACTGGTGCTCCGCTAAGGTTTTCATTTGTGAAAATCTTAGCAAATCACCAAAGTCATATAAAAAACACAGAAATGGATAGGGCAGGCGAGGAGCAACATGCAGGGCTGCATTTCGGGCTCCGAGGTCTCACTATTAAGCCACAATAGTGGCAAGAGTGAGACCCCCCCCCCACTGTCAGCATAACAATCGTTCTCCTCTGCCACAGCTGTAACAGCTGTGGCAGAGAAGAACAATGTTAGTTCATTGAATTCAATGGAGCCGGCAATACAGCCGGCTCTATTGAAAGCAATGGGCTGCCGGCGAGCGCGGGATGAATTTTCGGGAAGGGCTTAAAAATATAAGCCCTTACCTGAAAAAGAAAGATTTTAGTGTAAAAAAGAATAAAAATGCAGGCATTCTCTTCAATGGAGCCGCTGCTGCTGCCGGCGACTCCATTGAAGACAATGGTCCGCTGGCACACCTGAATTCTTTTTCAGGGAAGGACTTTACATATAAGCAATTCCCTGGAAATGAATTAAAAGTTATTTAAAAAGCAAAAAAAATACATACTCACCTCCCTTCAGCTGCCGGGGCACAGCCGCGTGTTCTCCTGCTGTCCCCTGCACTGTGGTGCTGAACTGCTGTCATTCAGCTGAGAGCTGCGCTGAGCCAATCAGAGGCAACACTCACTCACCCATTCATGAATTCATGAATGGGTGTGAGTGAGATCTGCCTCTGATTGGCTCAGCGCTGAGCCAATCAGGGGCATGCCTGACTCACACCCCCTTCACACCCACTGCAGGCCAGTCGCGCTGAACTCCATCTGCCGGGACAAGTTGAGTATATATATATTTTTTATTTTTACACATTTCTGGATGAATTGCAGGGAAGGGCTTATATATTTAAGCCCTTCCCGACAATTCATCCCGCGATCGCCGGCAGCCCATTGCTTTCAATGGAGCCGGCTGTATTGCCGGCTCCATTGAATTCAATGGGCTAACATCGTTCTGCCGGGACAAGGTGAGTATATTTTTTTTTTATTTTTACACATTTCTGGATGAATTGCAGGGAAGGGCTTATATATTTAAGCCCTTCCCGACAATTCATCCCGAGATCGCCGGCAGCCCATTGCTTTCAATGGAGCCGGCTGTATTGCCGCCTCCATTGAATTCAATGGTCAGTGCTCGTCTCGAGTAACGAGCATCTCGAGCACCCTAATACTCGAACGAGCATGAAGCTCGGACGAGTATGCTCGCTCATCTCTAGTTCCTACGTTTTATCAATAGTTTTCATTCTTCACTGACAAATTACAGTATGATATAATACTTATATTCATATTGGATACTAACTTCCTCAAATGTGGTAAAACATCTTAAATAATCTGAGCTCAAATTGTCCATTTGGTGAACAATTTATTTTATAGGAAATGGAATATATAAAAGGAATAGTAAGAAAATGCTTTGTTAAATGTTTACAGGAGATCTGTTATTTTCATGACAATTTCTGCACATAAATAAGAAAAAAAGACTAAATGAAGGTCATAGTAAAAAATAAGAGAAAATAAAGGTCACAGTAGGATGAAGTTAAGTTTTATTGTATCACCTAGCAAATTTTGTCAAAATGTACTAGTGAGATTACTAGTTATATTGCCAAGTATAATGGTATGCACGGTTTTTGCAGCAGTTTTTGAGTAACTGGCTTTTTTTCTGACATATCTTTATCTTCATAGGCTTTTTATGGCCTAAAATGCTAGAAAAAACTTAAATACAAAGTATTGTTAACCAGAAAAAAGCATTAAAGCATGTAAAACATACCTGCATTTTAAACCACAGGAAAAAGGGGCATGTAAATCATCTACGCATCTTGTTTCTTTAACTATCCACTTATTGGTCACTAACATTCTGGATTCTGACATAAGTATTTCACCAAATCTACTGCTGAAATAGTATATAATGTATTTGCTTCCCTATAAACCATGCTTGAGCATGAATAACTGCCTACTATAAAATCTGAGAAAACATTTAAGGTATGGACATTGCCTAGAGCAATACATTAATAGGAAATGCAAATACTGCATGAATTAATCAATAATAGAAGTTTTGTGTCAAAAAGTAGGTCATATATGACAAAAACTTTATGTGCAACACCTGTGATAATTTGTTATGGAATTAGCTAATTCTCATTCTGCTTCTGTTTGGTGCCATTGCGTTGTCATATTCTTTGAAGTTATTAAAACATTCTATTCAGTAGCTCTCTAGTTTTATCTGCTTTTTCTGTTTTTCAAACGGAACAGTATAAAAAAATGTATTCCTAACAATGCCAGCACAGTCACCTGAATTACAGTAAAGTATCCCTTTATGTAGAGGTGAAGTTACTCAAATGCTTTGCCTTAAAAGAAGACAATTGCAGACCAGATTAAGTGCAGGCAATTGAATTTTACTATATATGTCTGCAGATACACTGAAATAGAAGCTTCATGCTTGTGGTCATTTTAGGTGATACTCTTAGTGGTTGCCATACTCGGATGAGGCACAGAATCTTATTGGTTGCAGTTACATATAAGGTGGCACTGTTACTAAATGTTAAAACATTTAACTGAACAATATATAACAAGGAATAATGTTGAGGCGTCTTAATTCTGACTCCTGTTCACTACACAAGAGTCGTATTTAATAACCATATTAATTCACACTAGTGCCATTATTCTTTCAACTTCCACTGACCAAGTTCTCTATGGGAGTGCATGCATAACCTGTAGAGGCACTGACACCAACTTTCATAGGGAAGGAGGAGCTAGATGACTATAAAAACTATATACCCAGACTCTTCTTGACCTGTCCTGAGTTTATGGTCCTTATAAATCGTGACCGATTCCCTTTAGGCATGGATCTGAAATTAGACTACCTTCACCAAGATGTGCAGCTCCTGCTTTGTGGTTAATTATTGTATTTCACTTATTGTATGTTTGCTATAATGTGATTAATTGAAGTCAAGTATACATTTTAATTTTTTCATAGGTGAAAAAATTTCTCAATCTTGAAAAGATGCATTAGTTTTTCTCTTCAGTTTGATTATTGTAACAATACTTTTATTTCTACTATTTCAAAACGGTGTATCAGAAAAAAATTAAAATTAGAACCTAGTGAATGTTCCATATCAGTGAAACATGCTGCAAACATCCCTTTCTCTTCTGCAGTGTGATCACTTTTTAATACCCTCAAACTGCATTATGACCCACACTAAACATTTACACCATCTCTCTACTGCTCTGTGGTCACTGTCTCATCATGGCAAACTGCATTGTGGCTAGAGGCATAGCTAACAGGGGGCAGAGCAGTGGCTTACATAGTGGTGCTCGCTATTGTTGTATCTTGTCTCTATCACAAGCATGGGTGGAGATCTAGTGATGGGCTGTATCTGCCCAGTGTATGCCCACAAGCTACTGATTGACTGCCTGGAGCAAGATCCTAGCAGCGTGGGGAGTGAGTTTTGCCTTGAATGGAGGGTTAGGATTAAGGTTAGTCTAAGTGCTAGGCTTTCATTATTAGCTGTAAATGGTTCAATTTGAGAGCAGGGCGGCATTAACAGGGAAGCATTTACAGGTAATACTGTAAGCCTAACACTGAAACGAACCCTAATCCTCATTCCAAGTCAAAACTCAGTCCCAACACTGCTAGAACCTTGGTGCCCGTGTAACCTCATCTCCCCTCCAGCCTCTACCAAATAGCTCCCCCCAGCTGTTACCCAGGGCTGCAGCCATCCATCCAGCCATGGAGAGATCGGCCCCCACTTCAGCAGCGCAGGAGGAGGACAGGAGTACCTATGGCTTCCGAAGCAGTAATGCAGGAGGAGCTGGCTTTAGCAGCGCTGGAGGAAGAGCGGACCAGAGGTGCCTTCAGCACCACAGCAGGATGATGGAAGCACTGACTACTGCGCCGATGGCACTGTGCACGCGGAGACTGACAGCACAGGAGCCGGGGGGTTAGTGGTAGGACCTGGGAGGCCGAAAGTGACAGGAGCCTTGAGGGCAGACAGGAGGACTGCAGGACAAGGGAGAGCAGCGGCCTAACTAACAGGAGGCAGGAGGGGCAGGAGCCCTGAGGGCTAACATGACTGGAGGAGGGCCCAGACATAGCAGCGCACATGCTTTGATGGCAATCGGCATCACTGCATCAGGGTCACCATGGAAAGCTCACAAGGCACAGCGGCAGAGGGGTGAGTGAGGAGTAGGCAGCAAAGATGCATGTAAAACTCATCGCCTAAAGTGAGAACCTCCTGCAGCCAATCAGGAACAGGGAGCGTCACCTGGCTGTCAAGCAGCCTAATCCTTGTCTCCACCCATACTTGTGGTGGAGACAAGATACAACAGTAATGTGGGGCCCAGCTAAAGCTGCAACTACCATATCAGCATATTGTGAATAATTTTTTTTTTTTTTTAATGGTGGAAATATTTATTGTATGTGTAGTGCAAGTTACTATCTGGAATGACTTATAGTATATTACTTTTTAAAGAGACACTTGGGAGCATTATTACTTTTTATGGAGACAATCGGCGTATTATTACATTATAAGAGGGTGCTTAGGATCATTAATACTTTTTAGGGGGCATTCCAGATGCATTATTACCATCAAGCTGGCATACAACAGGCATTATCACTTTCAACAGAGCATTATTACTGTGTAGGGGCAAAACTGAACCATAATTACCTTCTATGAACACACATAGGACATTATTACTTTCTAGAGGGTACAATAGTGAACATTATTTTACACTCAATTTTATACAAATAATATGTTTTTTCTCTCAGTAGCAAAATCTTTGTTCATCAGTGTAATCAAGCATGTGTCCTTCTGCTCCATTCAATAACTATGGGGCTGATGGGAACTAATCTAATATTATTAGAGATGAGCGAACGCGTTCGTCCGAGCTTGATATTCGTGCGAATATTAGGGTGTTCGGGATGTTCGTTATTCGTAACGAACACCATGCGGTGTTCTGGTTACTTTCACTTCCTTCCCTGAGACGTTAGCGCGCTTTTCTGGCCAATTGAAAGACAGGGAAGGCATTACAACTTCCCCCTGCAACGTTTAAGCCCTATACCACCCCCCTGCTGTGAGTGGCTGGCGAGATCAGGTGTTCGCCTAATATAAAAGTCGGCCCCTCCCGCGGCTCGCCTCAGATGCCTGGTGAGTTAGATGAGGGACAGTGCTGTTTATACCGGAGCTGCTGTAGGGAAAGAATTGGTAGTTAGTGTAGGCTTCAATACCCCCCAAAGGTCCTTATTAGGGCCACTGATAGCTGTGTGTTGGCTGCTGTTAGCAGTGGCATTTTTTTTTTCTCAAAATCGGCTCTGCAGAGCGTTGCACCTGGCATTAGGGACAGAAGTGCTGCATAGGCAGGGAGAGTGTTAGGAGTGAGTGTAGCCTTCAAGAACCTCAACGGTCCTTTCTAGGGCCATATTTATCCGTGTGCAGTACTGTCCAGGCTGCTGTTAGCTGTGCTGCATTTTTTTGGGGCTTCTCAAAATCGCCTCTGCAGAGCATTCCACCCTCCATTGATACTGCAGGGAAAGAATTGTATAGGCAGGGCCACAACACAGTTATTATTCATAGAATATACGCAGTGCTGCCTTTTGGTGGAAAAACAAGTGAAAACAAATCTATTTGTCCAGCCTCTGTCCGTCCTTACGGGCGGTGGACATGTGTGAGCTGCGTGAAAAACATTGCTAAATCATACGCACCCAGCTACGCTTTACTGCTGGCTTCGCCATTTGCTTTCCTTAATTGGGAAAAAAAATACCTGCTCTGCCAGAGTTATAATAACTCTGCTACCCTCACGTTCTGTGACACATTAGCAGGGACACAGCACAGTTATTAAACTTCTCATGTTCATTGAATATACGCAGTGCTGCCTTTTGGTGGAAAAACAAGTGAAAACAAATCTATTTGTCCAGCCTCTGTCCGTCCTTACGGGCGGTGGACACGTGTGAGCTGCGTGAAAAACATTGCTAAATCATACGCACCCAGCTACGCTTTACTGCTGGCTTCGCCATTTGCTTTCCTTAATTGGGAAAAAAAATACCTGCTCTGCCAGAGTTATAATAACTCTGCTACCCTCACGTTCTGTGACACATTAGCAGGGACACAGCACAGTTATTAAACTTCTCATGTTCATTGAATATACGCAGTGCTGCCTTTTGGTGGAAAAACAAGTGAAAACAAATCTATTTGTCCAGCCTCTGTCCGTCCTTACGGGCGGTGGACACGTGTGAGCTGCGTGAAAAACATTGCTAAATCATACGCACCCAGCTACGCTTTACTGCTGGCTTCGCCATTTGCTTTCCTTAATTGGGAAAAAAAATACCTGCTCTGCCAGAGTTATAATAACTCTGCTACCCTCACGTTCTGTGACACATTAGCAGGGACACAGCACAGTTATTAAACTTCTCATGTTCATTGAATATACGCAGTGCTGCCTTTTGGTGGAAAAACAAGTGCAAACAAATCTATTTGTCCAGCCTCTGTCCGTCCTTACGGGCGGTGGACACGTGTGAGCTGCGTGAAAAACATTGCTAAATCATACGCACCCAGCTACGCTTTACTGCTGGCTTCGCCATTTGCTTTCCTTAATTGGGAAAAAAAATACCTGCTCTGCCAGAGTTATAATAACTCTGCTACCCTCACGTTCTGTGACACATTAGCAGGGACACAGCACAGTTATTAAACTTCTCATGTTCATTGAATATACGCAGTGCTGCCTTTTGGTGGAAAAACAAGTGAAAACAAATCTATTTGTCCAGCCTCTGTCCGTCCTTACGGGCGGTGGACATGTGTGAGCTGCGTGAAAAACATTGCTAAATCATACGCACCCAGCTACGCTTTACTGCTGGCTTCGCCATTTGCTTTCCTTAATTGGGAAAAAAAATACCTGCTCTGCCAGAGTTATAATAACTCTGCTACCCTCACGTTCTGTGACACATTAGCAGGGACACAGCACAGTTATTAAACTTAGATTATTCATTCACTAGAGGCAGTGGGGCCTTTCGTTTTCCAAAAAGGGAAAAAATTATATTTGGCCTGCAGTCTTGCGCCAATTTATTTCCTGCCTGTGAAATCAAATCACTGGTAATACAGCATGCTGAGGGGTAGGGGTAGGCCTAGAGGACGTGGACGCGGCCGAGGACGCGGAGGGCCAAGTCAGGGTGTGGGCACAGTCCGAGCTCCTGATCCCGGTGTGTCGCAGCCGACTGCTGCGCGATTAGGAGAGAGGCACGTTTCTGGCGTCCCCACATTCATCGCCCAATTAATGGGTCCACGCGGGAGACGGTTATTAGAAAATGAGCAGTGTGAGCAGGTCCTGTCCTGGATGGCAGAAAGTGCTTCGAGCAACCTATCGTCAACACGCAGTTCTGCGCCGTCCACTGCTGCAAATCCGAATCCTCTGTCTGCTGCTCCTCCTTCCTCCCAGCCTCCTCACTCCACTACAATGACACCTGCTCAGGAGCGGGAACACTCCCAGGAACTGTTCTCGGGCCCCTGCTTAGATTGGGCAGCAGCGGTTCCTCTCCCACCAGAGGAGTTTATCGTCACTGATGCCCAACCATTCGAAAGTTCCCGGGGTCCGAGGGAAGAGGCTGGGGACTTCCGCCAACTGTCTCAACAACTTTCTGTGGGTGAGGAGGACGATGACGATCAGACACAGTTGTCTTGCAGTGAGGTAGTAGTAAGGGCAGTAAGTCCAAGGGAGCAGCGCACAGAGGATTCGGAGGAAGAGCAGCAGGACGATGAGGTGACTGACCCCACCTGGTGTGCAACGCTTACTCAGGAGGACAGGTCTTCAGAGGGGGAGTCAAGGGCATCAGCAGGGCAGGTTGCAAGAGGCAGTGCGGTGGCCAGGGCCAGGGGTAGAGGCAGGGCCAGACCGAATAATCCACCAAGTGTTTCCCAAAGCGCCCCCTCGCGCCATGCCACCCTGCAGAGGCCGAGGTGCTCTAAGGTCTGGCAGTTTTTCACAGAGACGCCTGACGACCGACGAACAGTGGTGTGCAACCTTTGTTGCGCAAAGCTCAGCCGGGGAGCCAACACCAACAGCCTCACCACCACCACCATGCGCAGACATATGATGGCCAAGCACCCCACAAGGTGGGACGAAGGCCGTTCACCGCCTCCGGTTTGCACCCCTGCCTCTCCCCCTGTGCCCCAACCTGCCACTGAGATGCAACCCCCCTCTCAGGACACAGGCACTACCGCCTCCTGGCCTGCACCCACACCCTCATCTCCGCTGTCCTCGGCCCCATCCAGCAGTGTAGTTCAGCGCACCGTTCAGCCGTCGCTTGCGCAAGTGTTCGAGCGCAAGCGCAAGTACGCCGCCACGCACCCGCACGCTCAAACGTTAACCGTCCGCATAGCAAAATTCATCAGCCTTGAGATGCTGCCGTATAGGGTTGTGGAAACTGAGTCCTTCAAAAGTATCATGGAGGCGGCGGCCCCGCGCTACTCAGTTCCCAGTCGCCACTACTTTTCCCGATGTGCCGTCCCAGCCCTGCACGACCACGTCTCCCGCAACATTGTGCGCGCCCTCACCAACGCGGTTACTGCCACGGTCCACTCAACTACGGACACGTGGACAAGCACAGGCGGGCAGGGCCACTACATCTCCCTGACGGCACATTGGGTGAATTTAGTGGAGGCTGGGACAGAGTCAGAGCCTGGGACCGCTCACGTCCTACCCACCCCCAGAATTGCGGGCCCCAGCTCGGTGCTGGTATCTGCGGAGGTGTATGCTTCCTCCACTAAAGCACCCTCCTCCTCCTCCTCCTCCTCTGTCTCGCAATCAAGATGTGTTAGCAGCAGCATGTCGCCAGCAGTCGGTGTCGCGCGGTGTGGCAGCACAGCGGTGGGCAAGCGTCAGCAGGCCGTGCTGAAACTACTCAGCTTAGGCGATAAGAGGCACACGGCCCACGAACTGCTGCAGGGTCTGACAGAGCAGACCGACCGCTGGCTTGCGCCGCTGAGCCTCCAACCGGGCATGGTCGTGTGTGACAACGGGCGTAACCTGGTGGCGGCTCTGCAGCTCGGCAGCCTCACGCACGTGCCATGCCTGGCCCACGTCTTTAATTTGGTGGTTCAGCGCTTTCTGAAAAGCTACCCACGCTTGTCAGACCTGCTCGTAAAGGCGCGCCGGCTCTGCGCACATTTCCGCAAGTCCCACACGGACGCTGCCACCCTGCGCACCCTGCAACATCACTTTAAGCTGCCAGTGCACCGACTGCTGTGCGACGTGCCCACACGGTGGAACTCTACGCTCCACATGTTGGCCAGGCTCTATGAACAACGTAGAGCTATAGTCGAATACCAACTCCAACATGGGCGGCGCAGTGGGAGTCAGCCTCCTCAATTCCTTTCAGAAGAGTGGGCCTGGTTGGCAGACATCTGCCATGTCCTTGGTAATTTTGAGGAGTCTACCCAGGTGGTGAGCGGCGATGCTACAATCATTAGCGTCACCATTCCTCTGCTATGCATCTTGAGAAATTCCCTGCAAACCATAAAGGCAGCTGCTTTGCGCTCGGAAACGGGGGCGGGGGAAGACAGTATGCCGCTGGATAGTCAGGGCACCCTCCTGTCTATTTCTCAGCGCGTACAGGAGGAGGAGGAGGAGCATGAGGAGGATGAGGAGGAGGGGGAAGAGACAGCTTGGGCCGCTGCTGACGGTACACCGGCTGATTGCCTGTCATCCTTTCAGCGTGTATGGCCTGAGGAGGAGGAGGAGGAGGAGGAGGAGGATCCTGAAAGTGATCTTCCTAGTGAAGACAGCCATGTGTTGCGTACAGGTACCCTGGCACACATGGCTGACTTCATGTTAGGATGCCTTTCTCGTGACCCTCGCGTTGCACGCATTCTGGCCACGACGGATTACTGGGTGTACACACTGCTCGATCCACGGTATAAGGAGAACCTGCCCACTCTGATTCCCGAAGAGGAAAGGGGTTCGAGAGTGTTGCTATACCACAGGACCCTTGCGGACAAGCTGATGGTAAAATTCCCAGCCGACAGCGCTAGTGGCAGAAGGCGCAGTACCGAGGGCAAGGTAGCAGGGGATGTGCGTAGATCGAGCAGCATGTACATCCCAGGCAGTGCAACAGTCTTTAAGGGCCTGGCCAGCTTTATGGCTCCCCACCAAGACTGTGTCACCGCTCCCCAGTCACGGCTGAGTCGGCGGGAGCACTGTAAAAGGATGGTGAGGGAGTACGTAGCGGATCGCACGACCATCCTTGGTGACGCCTCTGCCCCCTACAACTACTGGGTGTCGAAGCTGGACATGTGGCCTGAACTAGCGCTGTATGCCCTGGAGGTGCTTGCTTGTCCTGCGGCTAGCGTGTTGTCGGAGAGGGTGTTTAGTGCGGCTGGGGGAATCATCACAGATAAGCGTAGCCGCTTGTCAACCGACAGTGCCGACAGGCTAACTCTCATCAAGATGAACAAAGGCTGGATTTCCCCAGACTTCTGTTCTCCACCAGCGGACAGCAGCGATACGTAAGCAATACGTAGGCTGCACCCGCGGATGGAAGCTACGTTCTCTCTCGCCATCCAAAACGGGGACATTTCTGCTTCATCAATCTGTGTCTAATATTCCTCCTCCTCCTCCTCCTGCTCCTCCTCCTGAAACCTCACGTAATCACGCTGAACGGGCAATTTTTCTTAGGGCCACAAGGCTCACTCAAATAATTTTTCAGAACAATTTTTATAAGTTTCAATGCGCTTAAAAGCATTGGAACTTTAACTTGAACCAATTTTTCGTTACACTGGGCTGCCTCCAGGCCTAGTTACCACTTAAGCCACATTTACCAAAGCGATTAATGGGTTTCACCTGCCCTCTTGGCTGGCCATGGCCAATTTTTGGGATGTACATTAGTACTGTTGATACAGCAATTTTTGTGGGCCCTCGCCTACAGTGTAATCAAATTAATTTTTACCCCACCTGCATTACAGCTGACGTTACCTCAGCTGTGTTGGGCAATGCAATGGGATATTTTTGTGTACCGCCGGTGGGTTCCAGGGAGCCACCCATGCTGTAGGTGCACACTGAGTTTTTAATACATCTGTACACTTCTAAAGAACCCGTCTGACTGGGGCATGCAGTGTGGGCCGAAGCCCACCTGTATTACGCACGACATTACTACCTCAGCTGTGTTGGGCAATGCAATGGGATATTTCTATGTACCGCCGGTGGCTTCCTGGCACCCACCCAGGCAGTGGGTCCACAGGGAGTTTAACCTACATGTGTCCACTTGTAAAGAACCCCAGTCTGACTGGGGCATGCAGTGTGGGCCGAAGCCCACCTGCATTAAGCACGACATTACTACCTCAGCTGTGTTGGGCAATGCAATGGGATATTTTTGTGTACCGCCGGTGGGTTCCAGGGAGCCACCCATGCTGTAGGTGCACACTGAGTTTTTAATACATCTGTACACTTCTAAAGAACCCGTCTGACTGGGGCATGCAGTGTGGGCCGAAGCCCACCTGTATTACGCACGACATTACTACCTCAGCTGTGTTGGGCAATGCAATGGGATATTTCTATGTACCGCCGGTGGCTTCCTGGCACCCACCCAGGCAGTGGGTCCACAGGGAGTTTAACCTACATGTGTCCACTTGTAAAGAACCCCAGTCTGACTGGGGCATGCAGTGTGGGCCGAAACCCACCTGCATTAACCCTTTCCAGTCCACTGTGTGACCTGTGAAGACATTAGGGTTTAAGGCTGTACAGCTCCGTTGTTGGTAGACGTCCGTCGGGGTTCTCTTACTGTATATTGCCAGCCTCTCTGCTGTCGGAGCCTATCCTACGTGTCAGCTCATGCAGTACTGGCTTTAGCCAGCATATAGCGCCGTTGTATAACAGCAGAAAAAGAGTAAGCCCCCTAGGAAAACCATATACAAATTGGATTGGAAAGGGTTAAGCACAACATTACTACCTCAGCTGTGTTGGGCAATGCAATGGGATATTTCTATGTACCGCCGGTGGCTTCCTGGCACCCACCCATGCTGTAGGTGCACACGGAGTTTTTACTACATCTGTACACTTATAAAGAACCCCAGTCAGACTGGGGCATGCAGTGTGGGCCGAAGCCCACCTGCATTAAGCACGACATTACTACCTCAGCTGTGTTGGGCAATGCAATGGGATATTTCTGTGTACCGCCGGTGGGTTCCAGGGAGCCACCCATGCTGTGGGTCGACAGGGACTTCACAATAGGGAGTTGTACCTGCCTGTGTCTATGAATTAAAAAGCCCGGTCTGACTGGGGCATGCAGACACCTTGACAGAATGAATAGTGTGTGGCACATAGGTTCCCCATTGCTATGCCCACGTGTGCAGCTCCTGATGGCGGTGGCACAGGATTCTATTTCTCATTGCTTCTGTACAGCATTGTGGGCTATCGCTCCGCCACTTTTAAAGAGGGTCGCTGCCTAGCCGTGCCAACCTCTGCAGTGTGTGCCTGCGGTCCCTCGTCATGGCAGACGCAATTCTAAATAGACATGAGCGTGGTGTGGCATGAGGGCAGCTGAAGGCTGCCCAGGGACACTTTGGTGTGCGCTGTGGGGGGGGAGGGGGGGCGGTTGGGCAGCATGTAACCCAGGAGAAGTGTCAGTGGAGTGTCATGCAGGCAGTGATTGTGCTTTGTTGGAGGTAGTGTGGTGCTTAGCAAAGGTATGCCATGCTAATGAGGGCTTTTCAGAAGTAAAAGTTGTTGGGAGGGGGGGGGGCCCACTCTTGCCGGTATTGTGGCTTAATAGTGGGACCTGTGAACTTGAGATGCAGCCCAACACGTAGCCCCTCGCCTGCCCTATCCGTCACTGTGTCATTCCCATCACTTTCCTGAATTGCCCAGATTTTCACACATGAAAACCTTAGCGAGCATCGGCGAAATACAAAAATGTTCTGGTCGCCCATTGACTTCAATGGGGTTCGTTGTTCGAAACGAACCCTCGAGCATCACGGGAAGTTCGTTCCGAATAACGAACACCCGAACATTTTGGTGTTCGCTCATCTCTAAATATTATCTAATAACTGGTAGAGGACCTAGAAGTGTGCTGGCCTGTGTTCAGACATTTATCACCTAGCCACAAATCATATGTGAAAATAGTTTCTAAGGTAGTCTGAGGTAGGAAACGGCTTTAAGTGGCATATTTTTTAAGAAACTTATGTCTAATTTTTCTTACTTACATAGTGTTATCTGTTAATTAGGCTGGTTTCACACAAGTGTATTATTGCCACATGACCCAAACTCAGACCATCAAAGATTGATGGTACTATGCAGAGGCATAACTTGAAGCTGCTAGGCCCCAGTGCAAAATCTAGAACTGGGCCCCTAACTATAAAACTTCATTGATAGTATTGGTTTGCAATATGGGGAAGAGAGACTTTATGGGCCCCTAGGGCTCCTGGGCCCAGGTACAACCGCATCCTCTGCATCCCCTATACCTGGTACTATGAGTCTGGGTCAGTAGATCTGCAGTTTGGCCAGGACACTCACCTGTAATACAGACACATAAATATGTCCATAATGCACGTGTGCGAAATTTGCCTTATTCTCAGTCATTTTCAGCTCGATTAAAGGAGATGTCCCGCGCCGAAACGGGTTTTTTTTTTTTTAAACCCCCCCCCCCCGTTCGGCGCGAGACAACCCCGATGCAGGGGTTAAAAAAACCACCCGCACAGCGCTTACCTGAATCCCGGCGGTCCGGTGACTTCAATACTTACCGCTGAAGATGGCCGCCGGGATCCTCCGTCTTCGTGGACCGCAGCTCTTCTGTGCGGTCCACTGCCGATTCCAGCCTCCTGATTGGCTGGAATCGGCACGTGACGGGGCGGAGCTACACGGAGCCGCTCTCTGGCACGAGCGGCTCCATAGAAGACTGCTGAAGACCCGGACTGCGCAAGCGCGGCTAATTTGGCCATCGGAGGCCAAAAATTAGTCGGCTCCATGGGAACGAGGACGCCAGCAACGGAGCAGGTAAGTAAAAAACTTTTTATAACTTCTGTATGGCTCATAATTAATGCACAATGTATATTACAAAGTGCATTATTATGGCCATACAGAAGTGTATAGACCCACTTGCTGCCTCGGGACAACCCCTTTAACTGAAATAGTTTACATAAAGATAATACATATGCATTCAGTGAAAATTAGTAACAGGCAACATATTTATTGCAAAATAACGCACAAGTGTGTTTTCCAACAGTGAAGGATGGCTCATAACCTATTTAAAATAACATAAAAGAAAAATATTATAGTAAAGCACAATGATTAATTTGTTATCTACAGTGCTAGCTGAGAAAATACTTGTTATTTTGAAATTCCTGCAGTCCATCAACACCTGCAGATCTCACTTCAATGGCAATAACAAATCCCTAAATACCTGAACTGATTTGCTTGAGGGTAAGAGCTGTTGTATAGTCACATAAACTGTTGAAATATAAAACATTTATCCTAGTTCAATGTAATTTTGTAAAATGTGCTAATGGAACTTGATATCATATAACGTTCTGTGTTGTTACCAAAAGTCTTTGTTGTAGCATTAATATAACAATAACTCATTTTGTGACTTCATCTGAATTACTAGTGGATATTTCACGACTGTAAAAACTAAAAGATAAAAAGACAACAAAAGCAGATTTCATTAGTAGAGTGTACAACAGTTCAGCAAACATAATGTATCACATTTGTAATATAAAAACAAGACACATTTTATTTCCTAAAAGAACCTTAAGCTACTGTATATTGTCAAAAATAGTGGTAAAATTCTTTAAGACTACCAGGTATGGACTAATTGACAGGTACCGGTATTGCCTGAAGGATCAGTTCATAAGGTTATGTGAAACTCAAGATAACCGATAGCTTCAATAAAGTTACACTTAAATTACAGTGACTGTTAGTGTAAGGGGTGGCAGGTTAAAGCCCTACAGATTACTTGAACTATTGAAAGAAGTGGAAAAGTATAAAAGCAGATTTGCTTTTTTCTTTTGTGCTGTAAAGTATAAGTTAAAGGGGTTGTCCCGCGGCAGCAAGTGGGTCTATACACTTCTGTATGGCCATAATAATGCACTTTGTAATGTACATTGTGCATTAATTATGAGCCATACAGAAGTTATAAAAAGTTTTATACTTACCTGCTCCGCTGCTGGCGTCCTCGTCTCCATGGAGCCCGCCTAATTTTCGCCGTCTAAAATGGTCAAATGGCCAAATTAGACGCGCTTGCGCAGTCCGGGTCTTCTTATCTTCTCAATGGGGCTCCGTGTAGCTCCGTGTAGCTCCACCCCGTCACGTGCCGATTCCAGCCAATCAGGAGGCTGGAATCGGCAATGGACCGCACAGAAGAGCTGCGGTCCACGGAGGAAGAGGATCCCGGCGGCCATCTTCACCGGTAAGTATAGAAGTCACCGGAGCGCGGGGATTAAGGTAAGCGCTGAGCGGTTTTTTTTTTACGTCCCTGCATCGGGGTTGTCTCGCGCCGAACGGGGGGGGGGGGGGGGGGTTGAAAAAAAAAAAAACCCGTTTCGGCGCGGGACAACCCCTTTAATGTATTATACAGTGTAATATATAGTTGCAAGAAAAAGTAAGTGAACCCTTTGAAATTACCTGGAGGAATTTTGAACCATTTCTCCCTCTAAATTAAATTGCATAATGCCATTCCAAAAGACAAAACTTAATAATCAACCATTCTTTTGTTGATTTACTTGCGTGCTTTTGGTCATTGTTGGGTTGCATCAACCAACTTCTTTTCAGCATGAGGTCATGGATTGCTACCTTATATTCTCCCATAAAATGATTTGATACACCATAGTATTCATTGTTCTCTCAATGTTTGCAAGGCATTAAAGCCCTAAAGCAGCATGATTCTCCTTCCACCAAACCTCACAGTTGGCATGATATTTTGGTGTTGATGTGCAGTGTTCTTTTTCCGTTCTGTTGTCCATTAGAGATGAGCGAGCACCAAAATGCTCGGGTGCTCGTTACTCGAGACAAAATTTTCGCGATGCTCGAGGGTTCGTTTCGAGTAACGAACCCCATTGAAGTCAATGGGCGACTCGAGCATTTTTGTATATCGCCGATGTTCAATAAATTGCCAAATATTGTATGTACTATTTTGTCAGACAAATTATCACTGTTATCTGAACTTGATGCACTGTTGGACAGTGATCCACTGTTTTATAACGTTTCAACTTCCATGAAGTTTAAACATCCCAGTGTGTTCATCCTTTCAAAAGCGTACTTGACATATGATCCAACCACAGATTTAATGTCCACTATTTTCCCCTGAAGAGCCCAGCCTTATCTCTCTGAGAAATGCTTTGAGGTGTTTTAATTTGAAGCTAGAATGATATGACATGGATCACCTTGGATTCCAATACTATGTTTTGTCCTAGGGCATAACTGGAGATCTCATTATCATCCCACTAAGGGTAAGTATCTGTCTATCTTTATTCGTTTTCTCAAGGCCTGACTTTCAGACACTTTATGGATCCACATAGTTCTGTTTTGTACTGCTTCTTTCAATTTGATCATTTGCACGTTAGTGTCGGCTTTGATAGTATCAAGCCAACAATTTCTTTGGCAGCCAGGTCTTCTTTTGCCTCTGACTACTCCAAGCATTGTCAATGTTTCTACTAAATTGGCTCACTTCATGTAGCTGAAGTATGAGAGTCTTTCAGAATTTTGCCCTCCAATTAAAACATTGATTTGATGCAATCTAGGACTGTTTTGTTTGTGAGCTTGGTGGACCAATAAATTAGTAGGAGTTTTCTTCAGCACAAAAGTTTGAAGGCATCATTCTTTCTCCAGCACGTTTTCTTCAGTGTCCAAATTTCACAGCCATAGGTTGTGATTGGGAAGATGATTGCATTGAGTATCCGGTATTTCATTGCAATGCTTATGTCTTTGTTTTTTTCCAATCTTATCCATACTTAACATTGTGCTGTGACTTTGCACTATTGATTGTTTTAATTCAGGTCCTGATATGAGATCAATTTTCGATCCAAGGAACAGGAAGTCTAGTAGTTTCGGGTAGTGTATGGATTGATATTAGTCCCCTCCTACCCTGTGCTGTAATAATATATCACAGGAATTATGCAGTTTCCACAAGCTGATGTACTATCACAGCACATTCATCACTGGAGCTGTGTGGCTGTCAGCTCTACTATATAGCTGACAATGACCTACAGCATTTGAGATTAGAGTTATCTCAATAGCAAACGCAGCATTTCCTACTTCTCCCACAACCGGATAGCAGGTTGGTAAAGGGTATACAGAAGGCCTTCAGTTGCCATAGTAACCCCCAAACATCAGTCAGGGCATTTAAACGCCGCTGTCAGAATTGATGGCGGCATTTAAAGGGTTAACAGCTCCAATGAGCGTCATGGCTTATTGGAGCTGTTGTGGGTTGGAGTTGGCTGTAAAAAAATAGCCGGCACCCATGTTGTATGGAGAAGCATCGATTCGCGATCCTCCTCCATGCACACCCTGAATTTGTATGCCCTGGAGTGTTAAGGGGTTAGGTAACACACTAGGTCAAATAGTTAACAAAAAAACCTAACATTTAACTAACAGAAGCTTTTAAAGGAAACCTGCTTGGTGTCTTAAGCTTCCTGGGCTGTGGGTAACATGGGTATAGTGACAAACACACTGATTTCAGTGTTTGTCACTTATACTGATCGGTTATGGGGCTTAGTGCACCTGATAATTGTTTTGTGTAAAAGGGCCCTCACTTCCTAAAGACTAGACTAGAGATGAGTCCAATGAAGCATATGCATATTCATATATGCACACTACACCCACCCTCCTCTTCCCTCCAGATGACTTGGCAGGTCCTTTTGTCTGCACAGTAAAGGTTCATTTAGACACAGCAATTATCTCTCAAAATTCACTCAAAAGCCATCTTTTGAGCCATAATCGTTGTGTATAATACACGGCCATCGTGCACTTTTCGTGCACTAATCGTTCATCCCTAACTTTTAGCAAGCTAATAGTCAACGATGACTCATCAGTGCCACGTGCTGAGTTCTCAGTGGGATACCACTGATACTATTCTTTCAGCAGGTATCCTGCTTGGAGCTCTTAGTGATAGCTCTGAGAACAAAGCAGCTGTCAGTGCTCCTGCTGTTCTCCTGCGGGTTACCAGCTGATAGCTCCAAGAACAAAGCAGTTGTATGCAGATGACATCACTCCCATTGTCTTCTGCATACAGCGACCACCCTTATTTGGACGCTAATTAGCTACTTAACAGCTTATACAAAGTGATCACTCAAAACCGTCACTCAAACTGCTGTTTGAGCGATCATCTTTCTGTGTTAATGGGCCCTAACATGGAAGGACTTGACCATCAGCATCTGGAGAAAGGGGGAGGGTGGGTGAGTGTGCATATATAAATATGTATGAGCTTCAGAAGGCACATCTCAAGTCCAGCTTAGGGCACCTGACAGATTTCTCCAAAGAAATATTCACAAGATTGACTTTTATCCCCTATTCATTGGATAGAGGATCAAAGGTCTGCCTGGTAGGGTCTTACTGCTGAGCCACCCCACCAGTCCCCACTTCTCACCGTGGGCTCACTGTACCCCCCGCAATGACGTGAAGCTTGAATGGAGAAGCAGCAAAACATTCACAGTGCTACTACATTATTTCAATTGGGTTGATAGAAATAGCCAAGGAAAAGCACTCCCATTGAATTTGAATAAAGTGGCATTGCACATGCTCAGCCACCATTCCATTCAAGCTCCTCTTTCCTACTGTAGGGGGTGCAGTGAGTCTCTTGAGGAAGAAGGACATGATACTCCCGTTCTTGGTTTCAGTGAGGATCTCAATGTTTAGACCCCTACCAATCAGACTTATAGATGGGTGATAAAAGTCAATCTTGGCATAACCACTTTAAATTCTTGTATTAAATCGTGCAAAACGTTTTAAAAACTATTTTTTTCTTTTGCCAAAAAAGGTCATTTGGAAGGTTTTTCACACATTAACAGCACTTATAACACAGAATAGTTTCCTTTTTTGTTAAGCTTTTTCTTCTGCAGCCATAATATACGTTCTGTCTTTTGATTTTACTTTAGAGTAAATGGTTTCAGACTCTATAAGACTGTTATTTCCTGCCTCACAGCTTTTCAGATAGTCAAAAATGGATATGTATGTTTTATTGTGCTAAAAATGTTTTCACTTTGTCAAGTAAGTTCTTGCTCTTCAACACTTTTCATTTGCACATTATTATTACTATGGAAATTGGCTGGATATACAGAAAGTGAGATGTGAACAGGGCTTAAGATGTACAGTTGCAATCAAAATGATTCAACTCCCATTGCAAATGAGGTTTATTTCCCAAATTTACAAACTTTCAGATAGTTGTGAAAAACAATTAGGCCTCTTTCACACAGGCTACAAAATCTCTCTACAAAACACATGTATGTGAAGCCCATGGTTTCCAATCGGTTCTTTCACATGAGATGTTTTGTAGCCCTGAAAGAACCCATTGGAAACCATGAGCTTCACATACATGTGTTTTGCAGCAATGATTTTGCAGCGAGATTTTATAGCCCGTGAGATAGAGGCCTTAGGGCTTCCACACACTTGCGTTTTTTTAACGCTCTGTTTTTTTTAACGGGAATGTCAATGGGACTTTCTAATGTTAAAAACACATCGCAGAAAAATTGCAAAGCACAAACTTGCAATGCATTTTTAACATTAGAAAGTCCCGTTGAAATTCACATTAAAAAAAATGCAGCGTTAATGAAATGCAAGTGTGTGAGAGCCCTTAGAGTGATTGTTCGGGCCTAGAGAAATAAAGATGGCGACACCTCTTGGACTGCCTGATGCACACTGTGCGTTAGAATGCATCATCAGTCTCTTCACGTACTTTGATTGACCAGTGCTGCCCATGTGAGCAACATTGACCATTCAGAGCAGCATGTGGTGTCTCAGAATACCAATGCATACTATGCACAGTGTGCATCAGGTAGTCAGAAAAGCAGTTTGTCAATCTTTGTTTCTTCAGGCCCAGAGGGTTGCTTTAAACAAGAGCAGTTTAAATAGCTCAATACAACTGATATACTAAGTGGTCTCTCCAAATTCAACACAAAGGGTCATTTTTAATGGGCTCAGCAATCTCAGAATGATTCAACACCTTTATAACAAGTGTCTTTAGTACCTAGTAGGGCACTCTTTTGCTGTTATGACCTGCTGCACACATGATGCATAGCCAGATGTCAGCTTCTGACAATGTTTCTAAGCTATTTTAACCCATTCATCATAAGTAATGGTTTCCAGTTTACTAAAATTCTTAGGTGTGTGTGCCTTTTTAAATTTAACCCAAAAAATTCTGTGGGGTTTAAGTCAAGCATTTGTGTTGGCCACTCCAAAATCTTCCAAGACTTTTTCTGAAAACAAGCCTTCATGAACTTTGAGATATGTTTGGGAACTTTGTCCTGGTGAAAGGCTCAATGCTGCCCAAACTTTAGCTTCCTCTGGGATCTCCTGCTAGTTAATTGAGTCAATTTTACCCGTCACACGCTGCAGGTTTCCGATGCCAGAGGAAGCAAAGCATAGTAACATAGTATGGAAGGCTGAATGAAGACAATGTCCATCTAGTACAGCCTGTTTATCCTCCTATGTTGTTGATCCAGAGGAAGGCAAAAAACCCCAAGAGGCAGGAGCCAATTAGCCCATTTGGGGAAAAATTCCTTCCTGACTCCCTAATGGTAATCAGACTAAACCCTGGATCAACCCCTAATAGTTCCTACCTGCCTGTATACCCGGATTAACAATTGACCTAAGATTTATATCCTGTAATATCCTTCCACTCTAGAAAGACATCAAGTCCCCTTTTAAACTCCTCTATGGATTTTGCCATCACCACATCCTCAGGCAGAGAATTCCATAGTCTCACTGCTCTTACAGTAAAGAACCCTTTTCTGTATTGGTGATTAAACCTGCTTTCTTCTAGATGTAGCGGATGCCCTCTCGTTACCGTTGCAGTCTTGGGTTTAAACAAATCATGGGAGAGATCCTTGTATCATCCCCTCATGTATTTATACATATTTATTTGATCACCCCTTAGCTGTCTTTTTTCCAGGATAAATAATCCCAATTTTGATGACCTCTCTGGATATTTCAGTCCCTTCCCTCCATGTATTAGTTCAGTTGCCCTTCTTTGAACCCACTCAAGCACTGTAACATCTTTCCTGAGCACTGGTGACCAGAACTGTACGCAGTATTCCATGTGGGGCCTAACAAGTGCCTTATGTAGCGGGAGAATAATGTTCTCATCCCTCACCCCTATACCTCTTTTAATGCACCCCAAGACTTGATTAGCTTTTGCAGCAGCTGTCTGGCATTGGTTACTCCAGTTTAATCTATAATCCACTAGTACCCCCAGGTCTTTTTCCATATCACTTGCCTAGCAATACCCCATTAAGTGTATATTAGTGACATCCGTTTCTCCTGCCCATGTGCATAACCTTACATTTATCAACATTGAACTTCATTTGCCATTTTTCTGCCCAAGCCCCCAGCTTATCTAGGTCCATTTGTAGCCGTACATTGTCCTCCTTTGCATTGATTATATTGTATAATTTTGTGTCATCTGCAAATATTGATATTTTACTATGCAGCCTCTTTCTCTATCAGGTCGTTATAAATATATTGAACGGAATGGGGCCTAATACTGGGTCCTGTAGCACCCCACTAGCGATGGTGGCCCAGAGTATGAATCATTTATTACCACCCTCTGCTTTCTATCTCTGAGCCAATTCTTTACCCAACTACACACGTTTTCACCCAATCCGAGCTGTCTCATTTTATATATCAGCCTATTATGCGGCACAATGTCAAATGCTTTAGAGAAGTCCAGATATACGAGATCAATAGATTCTCCCAGGCCCAGCATAGAGCTTACTTCATCGTAGAAGCTGATCAGATTGGTCTGACACGATCAACCCTTCATGAATCCATGCTGGTGAGGAGTTATTCCGTTGTTCTCCTTGAGGTATTCTTTGATGGCATCTCTTAGAAACCTCTCGAATATTTTTCCAGTTACTGAAGTGATACTTACCGGCTTGTACTTACCGGGCTCACTTTTGCATCCCTTTTTGTAAATTGGAACCACGTTGGCAATGCGCCAATCCAGTGGTACAACCCCGGTCTTGATAGCTAGGCCACTATATCTAATATTTATGGATACTATCTCATCACTTAGTTCCCTTAGTACCCTTGGGTGTATTCCATCTGGGCCTGGCGATTTATCGATTTTAATCTTCTTTAACCGGTTCCGTACTTCCTCCTGCGTTAGGTATGAGATATTTTGTGAGGGGTTCATTTTGGTCCCCTGCATCTCATGTGTCTAGGAGTCACAGATTATGCTTCATGCATCATGCTTCACTGTCAGCAGGATGTTCTTTCCAGTATATGCTTCATTCTTCCTCTTCTAGACACTGCCCAAACAGTTCCAGTTTTGTTTCATCGCTGCACAGAACAGAAGACCAAAACTTCTGTTGGTTATTTATATGGTTTTCAACATATTAGAGCTGTCTTTTCTTGTGTTTTTGGATCAGTAGGGATATATAGTTTGGAGTTCGGACATGAAGACTTTCAACATTGAGTGTGCACCTTGCTGTACAAATGGAAACCTCAATGCATGCTGTCACCTAATCTTGCTGCAAGTCTTTTGCAGTCACTTATGTTTTTTTTCTACCTTCCTCCTCAGGTATCGAGGGGCAACCAGTGATAGCTTCCTCTTCATGCCATGTTCAGGCAGTGTAACCAGTGTTCTTTTAAAACACACCTGATGTCGCTCATGAAGCCCTTGTTTAGTTGCATAGTGTTTAGTTCAGGTGTACTTGAGGCAACACCTAATTTTGCAAATGCATGCTCTTATGAAGGATACTATTCAAGGAGTTAAAGGGGTTGTCTCGCGAAAGCAAGTGGGGTTCAGCACTTCTGTATGGCCATATTAATGCACTTTGTAATATACATCGTGCATTAAATATGAGCCATACAGAAGTTATTCACTTACCTTCCCTGCGCTGGCGTCCCCGTCTCCATGGCTCCGTCTAACTTCAGCGTCTAATCTAATCGCCCGATTAGACGCGCTTGCGCAGAAGGGTCTTCTGCCTTCGGCTCGGTTCGGCAGCAGCGGTGTTCTGGCTCCGCCCCCTTCCACGCGTCATCGCGTAGCTCCGCCCCATCACGTGTGCCGATTCCAGCCAATCACTGTACAGCATTTGTATATGCTATATAAATGAATAAAAGATCTCTACAATCCAGATTTTTCTTAACAATCTTTCCATACCTTCTCAGATTGGTAGATTTAGCATTTCTATACAGGTCATTTTAAATATATGCTAACACAGCAACAAAATTAAATAGATCAGTCCAAAGAAACGTACACCTGCCTTTTTGTCAGCACATACATTACTGGTACAGATGTACACTATTTAAAAATTCTGTAAATTGCAATTTTATCTATTGCTAAGTCTATATACTGGAATTTTACGAATATATAATTTCTGAGTCCAGTTGAAGACTTTCAGATATCTGTCAGATTTATGTGTATTATGTTTGCTGTCCAAAGTCAATGGAATCTAAATGTTATCTAAAAATAACATTGTAAATAGAGGTGAGCGAGTATACTCGCTAAGGCACATTACTCGAGCGAGTAGTGCTTTAGCCGAGTATCTCCCCGCTCGTCTCTAAAGATTCGGGGGCCAGCGGGGGGCGGGGAGCGGCGGGGGAGAGCGGGGAGGAATGGAGAGGAGATCTCTCTCTCCCTCTCTCCCCCCAGCTCCCACCTGCTCCCCGCTGCAACTCACCTGTCACCGGCGCCGGCCCCCGAATCTTTAGAGACGAGCGGGGAGATACTCGGCTAAGGCACTATTCGCTCGAGTAATGTGCCTTAGCGAGTATACTCGCTCATCTCTAATTGTAAACTGTTGCATAACCTATATTCAGTACAATGTACCAAATGACTGTATTGTTCAGACAATTTATGGTACACAAAATATTTGATTCCTCAAGAGGAATGAGTCATGATAGTATTGTTAGAAAATGCTCACTTTAAAAACTGTGCTTGCTTCTTAGGACTAGAAGGAAAAGTTTTAATGGATCAAATGCACTGAAATTTTAACTCAGTGCTCAAAGTGTAGCAAAACTGATTTTTTTCTAACAAACCCAACTTTTAACTCACTTTGATATAAGGTGGAACAAAGTCAAGGGAGAAGTTTAAACAAGCTTCCTATTAATATTTTAAAAAGGGCACCCAGTACTTTTGATGTGACGCCCTTCATGCAAATTATGTATTATAAGAAAATCCCAAAAGGAAATATGTCGCTTTATTCTCATAGCTCTCTCTTTTCTGCATAGGAATAATGAACTTTTAACTCTCCCTCTGCAGCCCTGTTAGCTTTTTCTGGGAAAGTATTATTCACTAGGTGATGAATTCGCTCAGTTCTGTTGATTTGCATGCATTTTTCATTGAAGGAGCCATATGAACTAATAGGATGAACATAAACTTGCAAAGGTTACTTAATATTTTCAATTAGGGCTCAGTCATACGGGCATTTTAACACGCAAATATTTGTGCGCAAAACACATGCGTTCAAAAATTTGCATGACCGAAGCAGGTGGCACGCAGAAAAAAACGCACTTGGCCGTGTTTTTTTTTTACACAAAAAGTGTGCTGCCCGCTATCCCCCTGCTGCGGCTGGTGGCAGCAGTGGCGGCCCCATTTTCATACAGAGAAGGTGAAACCCCTGGATGCTATCGCATCCAGGGGTTTCACATTCAAAAAATACCGGTGTCCTATAATTTTCGCCACAGACGTTTTTGCGCATGTAAAATTCGCACATGTAACAGCTCCCATTGAAAAACATTGGTTTTATATAGATGTGGACCGCAAATGCAACTAACAGACGTGCGTTAAAACACCCGTGTGACTGAGCACTTAAGGTTATTTGCTCTTATGAGGAATTCACTGACATGCCAGTATAACCAAAGTTTACATTCCCCCCACCACCACCACCAACATTCACATTCAAATTGGAAAGACCTTCCCCAAAAATGTCACTTTTTTACTGTAGATATTGAATTTATGTCTCATATATTTGATGTAGACCTCAGTTACTTTAACCCCTTAGTGATAGCCCCATTGCCTTTTTACGTCCTGCCTAAGTGGGCTTTAATCCTACAGGACGTAGAAATATGCATCCTCTTTGGATTAAGGCCCCTCAGGCTCTGGACGTGACAGCTCCATGCTGTCAGTGTCCGCAGGTAGCTGACAGCATGGAGCTGTCATCCTCGGCAGCGGGCAGTCCCCCCTGGCAATGCGATAGGTGCTATCCAATGGATAGCGCCGATCGCAATAAAGTAAATAAAAAGTTAAAAAAAGATGGAGTTTCAGCTCCCCTCATGGTAGCGGCGCATGCGCAGATGCCAACATCACCCAGGAACTTTAAAATTTTCCATCTCCCGGCTACCTGCAGGTAGCCAAGAGACAGGCGATGCCAGCAGGGCCCACGGTGACCGATCCCCGGACCCATGATCGCCGTTTACCGGTGGTAAACGCCGATCACGAAAAAGCTTGAAAAAGTAAAAGTTTCGCCTTCCCTCATGGATCGGATCCATGAGGGGAGGTGAAAATACTCACCCCCGTCCTTCAAGATGTCCCACGGTGATCTGCCCTTGCCGCGGGTTTCTGTGCATGCGCGCCAAGGAAAAATGGCGGCGCATGCGCAGAAGCCCCAATCACCCGGGAGATTTAAAATCTCCTGGCTCCCGGCTATCTACACATAGCCGGGCACCAGTAGATGTCAGCGGGGACCACGGTGAGCGGTCCCCGCTTCCGTGATCGCCGCTATCCCATGGATAGCGGCGATCACAAAAAAGTTTTTAAAAAAATCAAAGTTGTAAAGTTTCATCTCCCCTCACGGATCGGATCCATGAGGGAGGATGAAAATAGTTCCCAAAAGTTACCGAAGCCCCCCAAAGTGCCGATAATAATGGCAGAACTGCCCAAAGTGGCGGCGCATGTGCAGTAGAATCTAATGCCAAAGTTGCCTTTGGCTTAGTAACCTGCAGGGACCAAAGTGATTGGTCCCTGCTGAAATGGGTGGCTGTGATACACCTATCATAGCCATCCATGTCATTTGTTTAATAAATATCGGATACGGTTAGTCCAGCGTATCTCTCTCCTGTCACTGAGAGAGATTTGTGACAGGAGAGAGAGATAGCAGCGAAAAACCGTGTCCAATATAGAAAGTGAAAAAAACTGAAAAAAACCCCGTCGTCATCCCATAATCACCGCCCCTTGTACCCTAATTACCCCGCTATACCCACATCCGTTTTTTTTGGGGGGGAGAGAAATTGCATTTTTTTGTTTTGTTTTGTCTACCTCATCACCCCGTCTTCGCTGCCCCTCATACCCTAATCTCCCCGGTGTACCCACGTCCGTTTTTTTTCGGGGGTTATATATTTTTTTTTTTCATTTTGTCTACCTCCATTTAAAAAAAATTCTAAAATAGAGCGTAGGCGCTACAGTGCTGAGCAAGCGAACGTGCTGCTCATCGCTTCCAGTTTTGGTAGTGATACCACAACTGAGGCAGACGAGGAGGTTTTTTCTAATAGCGACGACTCAGCCTCTAGTGTCATGGAGGTTGAGGACGGGGTAATGCGGCGCCTGGCACTGCGTGGAGTTCCGCAGATTTATTTTCGCCCTGCATCCCCGAATTTACCGCGATTCCTGGCATCAATGCGGACGTCGCAAATTTTACTCCTTTTAATTTTTAAAATTTATTTATCACTGATGCCGTCCTAGAACTTATTGTCGAGCAGACTAACACCTACGCCGGACAGTATATTACCGCGCACCCCACGTCGGTGTATTCTAGGACATGGACCCCCATAAATATCCCAGGACTAAAAAAAGTCCTGGGAATTGTCCTTTTAATGGGACTTGTTAAAAAATCGTCTATACGGTCCTACTGGTCCGCTAGCGCCGTTCACGTGACACCTGTGTTTGCTTCTGTAATGCCCCGCCAGCAATTCGAAAATACCATGTGATTTTTCCACCTCGCCGATAACGCACAAATTCCCCCCGGAAATGACCCGGCGTACGATCGATTGTGCAAGTTGAGGCCCCTTATTATTTAATTAAAATATTCTTTTAAAAACATTTATACCCCAGACAAAAATTTGGTGGTGGACGAGTCTCTCATGAGCTTTAAGGGCCGTCTATCCTTTCACCAATTTATTCCCTCTAAATGCGCTAGATATGGCGTCAAGCTTTATAAAATTGACAGGATATACATCCGATTTTTTTTATTTATGAGGGCAGAGACCGACATCTAAATCCCCCCAACTGTCCCGAAAATATCGGCATAAGTGGAAAAATTGTGTGGGAGCTTGTGGGCCCATTTTTAAATAAAGGATACCACATTTATACAGATAATTATTACACCAGCATCCCCCTTTATAAGGCATTACATGACACAGACACAGGTGCCTGTGGAACGGTGT
Source organism: Eleutherodactylus coqui (assembly GCF_035609145.1). Lineage (NCBI taxonomy): Eukaryota > Metazoa > Chordata > Amphibia > Anura > Eleutherodactylidae > Eleutherodactylus > Eleutherodactylus coqui. Next base: position 260,288,172 of record NC_089837.1, on the reverse strand, counting down.
GTAAAAATAGGGTGGGATTACCACAATCCCTGGCATCCAGACGCGTAGACAAAGGAGCGTCTTAGGCGCTGGCAAACAACCCCTTACTTGCCATAAAGTGGCATGACAAAAAACACGTGTACATGTTGTCAACAGTGCACACAGACACCTGTAGGGAGAGGGGGGCTGCAATGCAGAAAAGAAAACCGGTCCCTGTCACGGACTATAATAAATTTATGTGGGGCGTCGATTTGTCCGACCAGGCTCCACAGCCATATCTCGTCAAGCGCAAGACGAGAGCCTGGTATAAGAAGGTAGCGATCTACCTAATACAGATCGCTACCTATAATGCGCACGTCATTTATAAATCATCTGGGGGCACGCTGAGCTTCCTCCAGTTCCAGGAGGAGCTTATTGAACATCTTTTATTTGAGACCACCGCACCTCAGGATGCATTACAATCCGAGGAGGTGCGAAGGCTCACAGAGCGCCATTTTCTGCATTCCATCCCTGAAACTGCCGGTAAAAAATACCCTCAAAAAAAGTGTCGCGTCTGCACCAAACAAGGGAGGAGGAGGGATACACGATTTTATTGCCCCATGTGCCCATCCCAGCCTGGCCTTTGTAAACATACCATACCAATTTAAATTATTAATTTTATTTTTTTAATTTATTTATCACTGATGCCGTCCTATAACTTATTGTCCAGAAACGCCAAAAGGAGAGCGGTGGGGGGAAGTATTCTTTTTAGGGAGTCATTTTTATTTTAGTTGCGCCCTGAAATCCAATAGGTGGTCCCTCCATTATAGGCCTAGCAATGTGTCCTGTATGCAGATTGGGGCTATAATGGGGGTATTGCTGGGTGCGTCTCCCCAGTTTTTGCTGCTTAAAACAAAGAAAACTGTCATGAAAATGACAAATTTATGAAAAAAAATGAAATTTTATTTATTTTTTACTTGCATTATAATAATTTTTGCAAAAAAATTGTGGAGTCAAAATACACAGTACACTCCTAGATTAATTCATTAAGGGGTCTAGTTTTCAGAATGGGGTTGTTTGTGAGGGTTATCAATGGTTTTGGCTGCTCAAGAGCTCTACAAGTGTGCTATGGTGCCTAAAAGGCCTTCAAGGAAAATTTCTGCTCTGAAAGCCACAGACTACTCCTTTCATTTTGGGCCCTGTTGTGCATTGAGACATAAGATTAGGGCCACAATGGGTATGTTTCTGTACATGGGAAAAACAGGGGTATCTATTTTTGGGTTCAAGTCTTCATTCATATGTGTGCTAAAATGACAGAATTGCAGAGAAAACGAAAATCACAATTGTTTCCTTCAGCTTTGCATGAATTCATTCAAAAACTGTGGAGTGAAAATGGTCAGTACACACCTAGATAAATTCGTTAAGGGGGTCTAGATTTCAAAATGGGGTCATTTGTGGGGTTCCTCTATGATTTTAGCTGCTCAAGGGCTCTACCAGTGTGCTATGGGGCCTAAAAAGCCTTCAAGCAAAATTTCTGTTCTGAAAGCCAGCGACTATTTCTTTCATTTTGGGCCCCGTTGTGTATCCAGACATAAGACTAGGGCCACTTAGGCTATGTTTCTGAACACGGAACAAACAGGGGTATCGATTTTGGGGTGCAAGTCTTCATTCATAGGTTCGCTGCACAAAAAAACTTTTTATTAAAATGACATTCTTGGCAAAAAAATGAAAATTGTGATTTTTTTTACCTTCTGCTTTACTCAAATTCATTCTAAAATTGTGGAGTCAAAATACACAGTACACCCCTAGATGAATTCGTTAAGGGGGTCTAGTTTTCAAAATGAGGTCATTTGTGGAGGTTCTCTTTGCTTTTGGCAGTTTACTGATTCTACAAGTGTGCAATGAGGCCTGGAATTTATTCAGTTGTGCCCTGAAATCCAATGGGTGTTCTCTCCATTACAGGCTTCACCATGTGTTCAGTAAGCAGATTGGGGCTACAATGGGTATGTTTCTGAACGCGGGACAAACAGGGGTATCCATTTTGGGGTGCAAGTCTTCATTCATATGTGCGCTGCACAAAAAAAAGGCCTTCAAGGAAAATTTCTGCTCTGACAGCCACAGACTATTCCTTTCATTTAGGGCCCCGTTGTGCATCGAGACATAAGATTAGGGCCACAATGGGTATGTTTCTGTACACGGGAGAAACAGGGGTATCTATTTTGGGGTTCATCTTCATTCATATGTGTGCTGAAGAAAAAAAGCTGTTTCTAAAATAACAGAATTGCCAAAAAAATCACAATTTTTTCCTTCCGCTTTGCTTGAATTCATTCAAAACCTGTGGGGTCAAAATGGTTAGTACACCCCTTGATAAATTCATTAAGGAGTCTAGTTTTTAAAATGGGGTCATTTGTGCGTGTCCTCTATGGTTTTGGCCGCTCAAGAGCTTCACAAGGGTGCTATGGGGCCTAAAAGGCCTTGAAGGAAAATTTCTGCTCTGAAAGCCACTGACTACTCCTTTCATTTTGGGCCCCGTTGTTCATACAAACATAATATTAGGGCCACAATGGCTATATTTCTGAAAACAGGACAAACAGGGTATTCATTTTGGGGTGTCACTCCTTAATCTCATGTGCACTATAGAAAAAAATATGTCTTTAAAATGACATATTTGCAAAAATGTGAATTTTGTATTTTTTCTCTTCTAAATTGCATTAAAGGGGTTGTCTCGCGAAAGCAAGTGGGGTTAAGTACTTCTGTATGGCCATATTAATGCACTTTGTAATATACATTGTGCATTAACCCCTTAACGACCGCCCCATCGGGAAACTACGTCCTCAGAAAGTGGGCCTTAATCCTAGAGGACGTAGTTTTATGCATCCTCTTTGGATTGATGCCCACTGGCCTGAGGACGTGACAGCTCCATGCTGTCGGTGCCCGCAGGTAGCCGACAGCATGGAGCTGTCATCCCAGGATGCGGGCAGTCCCCCCCGGCATTGCGATCGGCGCTATAAAATGAATAGCGCCGATCGCAAAAAAGTAAAGAAAACAGTGTTAAAAAGTAGTAATTCAGCTGCTATGATGGATCGGATCCATCACGGCAGCTGAAAATACTCACACGGGTTGTCGGCGGTGTCCCCCGGAGATCTGGTCCTCCCGGACCCGCCGGCGGCCTTCTGCGCATGCGCGCCTGACGATGACGTCACGCGCACGCGCAAAAGCCCGGGTGTCCCCGGCAAATTTAAAATCTCCTGGCTCCCGGCTCCTGAAGGTAGCCGGGAACCAGGAGGTGTTACCGGGGACCACTGTGAGCGGTCCCCGGGCCCGCGATCACCGCTATGCATTGCGATAGCGGTGATCGCGAAAAAGTTTAAAAAGTAAAACAAAAGTAAAGTTTCACCTCCCCTCATGGATCGGATCCATGAGGGGAGGTGAAGATACTCACCCCCGGTCCTCTGCGATGTCCCGATGTCCCGGGACCCGAAATCCCCGTCTGCGCATGCGCGCCCGATGATTGACATCGGGCGCGTGCACAGAGGGGCTCGAGCCACGGGAAATTCAAAATTGCTCTGCTCCTGGCTGCCATGTGTAGCCAAGAGCAGAGGGATGTCACTGGGGACATGATCACTGTCATTCAATGGATGACAGTGATCATGTAAAGTAAAAAAAAAAGTGCAAAAAGTAAAAAAAAATAAATAAAAAAAGGGGTAAAAGGTAAAAAAAAAAAAGTGCAAAAAGTAAAAAAAAAGTTTTAAAAAGTTAAAAAAAGCTTGCGTTTCATCTCCCCCCACGGATCATATCCGTGAGGGAGGATGAAATGACGTACCTAAGGCCTGCGGATTTATCCGTGGACCTCACCCCAGCTTCTGCGCACGCGCCCGTCACCAATGTGGCAGGCACATGCGCAAAAGCCGTGGTTTTTTAAAATCTCCCTGCTCCTGGCTACAAAACTTAGCCGAGAGCCTGGAGATTTCACGGAGGGCCGCGGTGAGCGGTTCCTGATCACGTGTTCGCTGTTATCCAAAGAATAATGGCGATCACGTAAAAGTTAAAAAAAGGTGAAGCTTCATCTCCCCTCACTGATGCGATCGGTGAGAGGAGATAAAAATTTTTACCGGAGGCCTCCATATTTACACCCCGACGCAATCTTCTTCCGTGAACTTTCCCGTATTCTGCGCATGCGACCGCTGGCAAAACACCGGACACATGCGCAGGAGTCGGGGAGCCCAGGAAACTTAATATCTCCTTGCTCTCGGCGACCAACGGTCACCGAGAGCCTGGAGCAGTGACGGGTGGCCTCGTTGAGCGGTCCCCAGTCACGTGAAAAAATGGTAGCGATCTACCTTTGGCCGGTCTCACATGACCGGATAGGAATTACGGATTCCGCATGCGTTTGATTAGCGGTAATACGCAGATCAATCGCATTGGATTACACAATTCCGCTCACATTAGTGGGTTGGAATTGCGTAATCCACTCGCAGAAAAGAGAACGCAGCAGGTTCTATTTTACCGCGGATATCCGCAACATAGAGCCCATTGTGCTCCATGGTCATGGATATACCCGCAGCCCATACGCAACTACGTTGTATACAGGCTGCGGGTACCCGCGTCATCGCTAAGCGACGGTGCGGGAAATACAAACAACAACAAAAAAAAGTGTACTGCGCATGACCGCCCGTGTAAGTACGCAGTTATGCGCAGTACATTATGCGGCCGTACGCAGGGTCACAGCCGGGCTCACAGCTGGGATCCGCTGCGGGCCTCCACAAACGGATTCCCCATACGGCTGCCTGAGCCCGGCGTTATTCAGACCGCTACCTGTAATACGCAATTTACAAGAAGCCCCGGGAACGCCCGCCTTCATGCAGTTCCAGGAGTACCTTGTTGAGCGCCTTCTGTGTGAGACCGCCGCACCTCATCAAGCTTACGGAGACTCACGGAACGCCACTTTTTACACCCGATCCCCGCCGCTGAGGTCAAAAAATGACTCCCAAAAAGCATGAGAGGAGGGGGGATACCCGGTTTTATTGCCCCATGTGCCCATCCCAACCAGCCTCCATAATTACCCGTCTTTGGAAATACTACACAGTTCACATTATTACTTTTATCTAAGATTTGGGGAACGCCGAAAAGGGCGTGGGGGGGGGGATTTTAGGGAGTCAATTTTTATTCCGTACAAATGAGCAATGGGGCCTGGAATTTATTCAGTTATGCCCTGCAATCCAACTGGTGTTCCCTCCATTACAGGCCTTGCCATGTTTCCTGTAAGTAGATTAGGGCCACAATGGGTATGTTTTTGAACACGGGACAAACGGGGGTATCCATTTGGGGGTGAACGTCTTCATTCCTATGTAAACTGTACAAAAAAAAAAGGTTTTAAATTGACAAAATTGCCAAAAAAATGAAAATTGTAATTTTTTTCTTCTGCTTTGCTGAAATTTATTCAAATACTGTGTGGTCAAAATACGCAGTACACCCCTAGATGAATTCGTTAAGGGGTCTAGTTTTTAAAATGGGGATATTTGTGGGGGTCTTTATAGTTTTGGATGCTCAATGACTCTATAAGTGGGCAATGGGGCCTGGAATTTATTCCGTTGTACCCTAAAATCCAACGGGTGCTCCTTCCATTATAGGCCTAGCCATGCGTCCTTTAAGTAGATTAGGGCCACAAGGGGTATGGTTCTGAACACGGGACAAACAGGGGTATCCATTTTGGGGTGAAAGTCTTCATTCCTATGTGTGCTGTACAAAAAAAACAGTTTTTAAATTGATACAACTGCCAAAAAAATGAAAATTGTATTTTTTTTCCTACTGCTTTGCTTAGATTTATTCAAAAATTGTAGGGTAAAAATACACAGTACACCCCTAGATTAATTCGTTAAGGGTCTAGTTTTCAAAATGGGATCATTTGTGGGGGTTCTCTGTCATTTTGGCCGCTCAAGAACTCTACAAGAGGGCAATGGGGCCTAAATCACCTTCATGCTAAATTTCTGTTCTGAAAGCCACCGACTACTCCTTTCATTTTGCGCCCCGTTGTGCATCCAGACAAAAGATTAGGGCCACAATGGGTATGTCTCTGAACACGGGACAAACAGGGGTATCCACTTTGGGGTGCAAGTCTTCATTCATGTGTGTGCTGTACCAAAAAAGCAGTTTTTAAAACGACAGAATTGCCAAAAAAATGAAAATCACAATTTTTTCCTTTTGCTTTGCTTCAATTCATTCAAAAACTGTGGGCTCAAAATGGGCAGTACACCCCTAGATAAATTCATTAAGGGGTCTAGTTTTCAAAATGGGGTCACTTGTGGGGGTTCTCTTTGATTTTGGCCGCTCAAGAGCTCTACAAAAGTGCTATGGGCCTAAAACTCCTTCAAGGAAAATCTATGTTCTTAAAGCCACCGACTACTCCTTTCGTTTTGGGCCCCATTGTGCATCCAGACATAAGATTAGGGCCACAATGGGTATGTCTCTGAACACGGGAGAAACAGGGGTATCCATTTTGGGATGAAAGGCTTCATTCATGCGTGTGCTGTACAAAAAAAGCTGTTTTTAAAATGACAGAATTGCCAAAAAAATGAAAATCACATTTTTTTCCTTTTGCTTGGCTTGAATTCATTCAAAAACTGTGGGGTCAAAATGGTCAGTACACCCCTAGATGAATTCGTTAAGGGGTCTAGTTTTCAAAATGGGGTCACTTGTGGGGGTTCTCTTTGGTTTTGGCCACTCAAGAGCTCTACAAAAGTGCTATGGGGCCTAAAACGCCTTCAAGCAAAATTTATGTTCTGAAAGACACCGACTACTCCTTTCATTTTGGCTCCCGTTATGCATCCAGACATAAGATTAGGGCCACAATGGGTATGTTTCTGAACACGGGAGAAACGGGGGTATCCATTTTGGTGTGTAAATCCTCATTTTCATGGGCTCTATAGGAAAAAAATATGTCTTTAAAATGACATATTTGCAAAAATATGAAATTTTATTTTTTGTCCCCTAAATTGAACTAATTCCTGAAAAGAACTGGTGGGGTCAAAATACTCATGACACCCCTTAGTGAATACACTAAGGGGTGTAGTTTTTAAAATGGGGTCATTTGTGGGTGTATCTATTATTCTGACACTTATGAGCCTCTGCAAACTTGGCTTGGTGCAGGAAAACAAAGTGCTCCTCAAAATGCTGAAAAGTAATGTTAAATTTGTACGTCCTCTAAATGGTTAAAAAAAACACAAAAGTTTTTCAAGTGTGCATTCAGAATAAAGTAAACAGATGGAAATACATATCTTATCAAAAATTTGTACAGTATGTTTGGACATATTTGAGATATTACGGTTGAAAATGTGAAAAAATGACAATTTTTTCAAAATTTTTCCAATTTTGGCGCTTTTAATAAATATACACAAATTATATCGTCTCTTTTTACAATCTAAATGAAGTACAACATGTGGCGAAAAAACAATGTCAGAATCACTGGGATATGTAAAGCCTTTACGGAGTTATGCCACGTTGAACGACGCATGTCAGATTTCCAAAATTTGGCTCCGTCACTAAGGCGCAAACAGGCTTCGTCACTAAGGGGTTAAATATGAGCCATGCAGAAGTTATTCACTTACCTGCTCCGTTGCTGGCGTCCCCGTCTCCATGGCTCCGTCTAATTTCGGTGTCTTCTTGCTTTTTTAGACGCGCTTGCGCAGATGGGTCATCTCCCTTCGGCTCCGCTCGGCAGCACCGGCGTTTTGGCTCCGCCCCTTGTATGCGTCATCGCGTAGCTCCGCCCCCGTCACATGTGCCGATTCCAGCCTCCTGATTGGAGCGCGTCTAAAAAAGCAAGAAGACACCGAAATTAGATGGAGCCATGGAGACGGGGACGCCAGCAACGGAGCAGGTAAGTGAATAACTTCTGTATGGCTCATATTTAATGCACGATGTATATTACAAAGTGCATTAATATGGCCATACAGAAGTACTTAACCCCACTTGCTTTCGCGAGACAACCCCTTTAATGCAATTTAGAAGAGAAAAAATACAAAATTCACATTTTTGCACTCCTAGCAGGAGTTCGATACCAACACATAAATATTTTTTGCAAGAACTCCCAAGGACTCCCAAAGATGAAACTTTTTTAGACAGAACCATCCTCTATTCATCCATTTGGAAGTGATTAGAGATTAGGGAGTATACTCGCTAAGGCACATTACTCGAGCGAGTAGTGCCTTAGCCGAGTATCTCCCCGCTCGTCTCTAAAGATTCGGGGGCCGGCGCCAGTGACAGATGAGTTGCGGCGGGGAGCAGGGGGGAGCGGGGGAGAGAGAGGGAGAGAGAGATCTCCCCTCCGTTCCTCCCCGCTCTCCCACGCCGCTCCCCGCCCCCCGCCGGCCCCCGAATCTTTAGAGACGAGCGGGGAGATACTCGGCTAAGGCACTACTCGCTCGAGTAATGTGCCTTAGCGAGTATACTCGGTCATTTCTAGAATTGATGTTTAAAGTCTTTTTCCCATAGTTGCACATGAAGAGAGTTGCTTTGAGAAGCTAGGCAAAACAAATTGTCCTAAAAGATGTAAGTGCAAAAATAAGGGTTGAGAGAGGGCAGCCCTGTACCATTAGAAATTGTAACTAAAAGAGAAATGCAATCAGATCAAAAAACTTGTGCAGATGGTGCTGAATATAACAACAAGATGGCAGATTTAACCCCTTGAGTGGCGGGTTTCCTACCACCCTGTCGTGCCCACCAGGGCAGGTTTTTTAAAATGGTCTAATCATTGAATTTCAACTAATTTTGCAGTTGCGTCTCAAGAGCCATAACTTTTTCATTTTTCCATTGACATGGCCATATAAGGGCTTGTTTTTTGCGGGACAAGTTGTGATTTTTTAAACAGGGGGGAGGGAAAAAAAAAATGGGGAAAAAAGAAAAAAAGGGGCCGTCTCATTAAGGGGTTAAATAATGTATTAACTTCCTTCCCTGGGTCATTACGACGCATGGATACCACATGTGTGATTATATTTTTGCTTTTTTACAAAGTAAAGGGAGACAAGTGTTTTTATTATTTTTTTTATTATTTTTTTATTTTTTTGTCCTTTTAGGGGACAGCCCTTTACATGCTGCAGAGACAGCCCTTTACATGCTGCAGTCACATAGACTGCCGCATGTAAAGGGTTAACACAGCAGAGATCAGAGGTTTTCTCTGATCTCTGCTGTAAGAGCAGGTACCTAGCTGTCCTCTCACAGCCAAGCACCAAGCTCTCCCTGCCACAGAGATCATCGGCTTGCTTCTGACAAGGCGATGGTCTCTATGGCAACCTGTAAACAAAGCAGGAGATTGCCAGCATATCGGCAATATATTCTGCTTCTGTTTCTCAAAGCCCTTGCTTTGTTCTGTGTGGGTCTGTGCAGGCAGAGCACACTGCCACAGCTTGTGGCATTGTGCTCTGCAGCTCCCATAGTGATACATAGCCCAAAAATCTTCCGGGCTATGTCGCTATGAGCAGTGGAGCTCGTCCCGGAAAATTTCCGGGTGTGCCACTCAAGGGGTTAATGGAACCATAGAAACCAAATTTCCCTATGGCAACCCCAGTGAATCCAATCAAACACCTTTTCTGCATCTAAGGCTAGGAATAAAAAAGGTATATGACCAAGTTCATCAGTTTTAATGAAACTCAGTAGTGGACACAGAGCATAAATAAAGACCTCCCATTAATATAACAAAAATAAAAGTAACAGAAGAACGTATAAATAACTGAAAAGCACTATAATTCGGGATCACTTTATGCTCATTGCACTAAAAGTGCATAAGAATTTGATGGTATTAACTAGAGATGAGCGAACGTACTCGTCCGAGCTTGATACTCGTTCGAGTATTAGCGTGTTCGAGATGCTCGTTACTAGAGCCGAGTACCACGCGATGTTCGAGTTACTTTCACTTTAATCTCTGAGACGTTAGCGCGCTTTTCTGGCCAATAGAAAGACAGGGAAGGCATTACAACTTCCCCCTGCGACGTTCAAGCCCTATACCACCCCCCTGCAGTGAGTGGCTGGCGAGATCAGGTGTCACCCGAGTATATAAATCGTCCCCTCCCGCGGCTCGCCACAGATGCATTCTGACAGAGATCAGGGACAGTGCTGCTGGTGCCGGAGCTGCTATAGGGAGAGCGTTAGGAGTTATTTTAGGCTTCAAGAACCCCAAAGGTCCTTCCTAGGGCCACATCTGACCGTGTGCAGTACTGTTGAGGCTGCTTTTAGCAGTGTTGCACAAGTTTTTTTTTTGTATATCGGGCGTGCAGAGCATTACGTCCGCAGTCTGCAGTCATTGTACAGAGTATAGGGCCAGTACTGGTGAGGCAGGGAAAGAGATATTCAGGCTATATAGGCAGTGGGCTTTTTCCAAAAAATTGGGGAAAAATACTATATTTGGGCTGCCTGTGACCATCTTCAGTTTACTGCGTGTCTGCTGGGGGTAGTAGTCCTAATTAATACGCAGCTAAGCGTTACAGCAGGCTTGCGCAAAATTGTTTCCTGGATCTGCTGTCTCTGTTACATGATCGCCGTCATCCCGCCAGAGGGAAACAGTATACATAATATTATACGCTGCCTACAGTATCTATCTGCTGGGGGTAGTAGTCCTAATTAATACGCAGCTAAGCGTTACAGCAGGCTTGCGCAAAATTGTTTCCTGGATCTGCTGTCTCTGTTACATGATCGCCGTCATCCCGCCAGAGGGAAACAGTATACATAATATTATACGCTGCCTACAGTATCTATCTGCTGGGGGTAGTAGTCCTAATTAATACGCAGCTAAGCGTTACAGCAGGCTTGCGCAAAATTGTTTCCTGGATCTGCTGTCTCTGTTACATGATCGCCGTCATCCCGCCAGAGGGAAACAGTATACATAATATTATACGCTGCCTACAGTATCTATCTGCTGGGGGTAGTAGTCCTAATTAATTCGCAGCTAAGCGTTACAGCAAGCTTGCGCAAAATTGTTTCCTGGATCTGCTGTCTCTGTTACATGATCGCCGTCATCCTGCCAGAGGGAAAGAGTATACATAATATTATACGCTGCCTACAGTATCTATCTGCTGGGGGTAGTAGTCGTAATTAATACGCAGCTAAGCGTTACAGCAGGCTTGCGCAAAATTGTTTCCTGGATCTGCTGTCTCTGTTACATGATCGCCGTCATCCCGCCAGAGGGAAAGAGTATACATAATATTAAACGCTGCCTACAGTATCTATCTGCTGGGGGTAGTAGTCGTAATTAATACGCAGCTAAGCGTTACAGCAGGCTTGCGCAAAATTGTTTCCTGGATCTGCTGTCTCTGTTACATGATCGCCGTCATCCCGCCAGTGGGAAACAGTATACATAATATTATACGCTGCCTACAGTATCTATCTGCTGGGGGTAGTAGTCCTAATTAATACGCAGCTAAGCGTTACAGCAGGCTTGCGCAAAATTGTTTCCTGGATCTCCTGTCTCTGTTACATGATCGCCGTCATCCCGCCAGAGGGAAACAGTATACATAATATTATACGCTGCCTACAGTATCTATCTGCTGGGGGTAGTAGTCCTAATTAATACGCAGCTAAGCATTAAAGCAAGCTTGCGCAAAATTGTTTCCCGGATCTGCTGTCTCTGTTACATGATCGCCGTCATCCTGCCAGAGGGAAAGAGTATACATAATATTATACGCTGCCTACAGTATCTATCTGCTGGGGGTAGTAGTCGTAATTAATACGCAGCTAAGCGTTACAGCAGGCTTGCGCAAAATTGTTTCCTGGATCTGCTGTCTCTGTTACATGATCGCCGTCATCCCGCCAGAGGGAAAGAGTATACATAATATTAAACGCTGCCTACAGTATCTATCTGCTGGGGGTAGTAGTCGTAATTAATACGCAGCTAAGCGTTACAGCAGGCTTGCGCAAAATTGTTTCCTGGATCTGCTGTCTCTGTTACATGATCGCCGTCATCCCGCCAGAGGGAAGGAGTATACATAATATTATACGCTGCCTACAGTATCTATCTGCTGGGGGTAGTAGTCGTAATTAATACGCAGCTAAGCGTTACAGCAGGCTTGCGCAAAATTGTTTCCTGGATCTGCTGTCTCTGTTACATGATCGCCGTCATCCCGCCAGTGGGAAACAGTATACATAATATTATACGCTGCCTACAATATCTATCTGCTGGGGGTAGTAGTCCTAATTAATACGCAGCTAAGCGTTACAGCAGGCTTGCGCAAAATTGTTTCTTGGATCTGCTGTCTCTGTTACATGATCGCCGTCATCCCGCCAGAGGGAAACAGTATACATAATATTATACGCTGCCTACAGTATCTATCTGCTGGGGGTAGTAGTCCTAATTAATTCGCAGCTAAGCGTTACAGCAAGCTTGCGCAAAATTGTTTCCCGGATCTGCTGTCTCTGTTACATGATCGCCGTCATCCTGCCAGAGGGAAAGAGTATACATAATATTATACGCTGCCTACAGTATCTATCTGCTGGGGGTAGTAGTCGTAATTAATACGCAGCTAAGCGTTACAGCAGGCTTGCGCAAAATTGTTTCCCGGATCTGCTGTCTCTGTTACATGATCGACCTTAATCCCGCCTAAGGGAAAGAGTATACATAATATTATACGCTGCCTACAGTATCTATCTGCTGGGGGTAGTAGTCCTAATTAATACGCAGCTAAGCGTTACAGCAGGCTTGCGCAAAATTGTTTCCTGGATCTGCTGTCTCTGTTACATGATCGCCGTCATCCCGCCAGAGGGAAAGATTATACATAATATTATACGCTGCCTACAGTATCTATCTGCTGGGGGTAGTAGTCCTAATTATTTCGCAGCTAAGCGTTACAGCAAGCTTGCGCAAAATTGTTTCCCGGATCTGCTGTCTCTGTTACATGATCGCCGTCATCCTGCCAGAGGGAAAGAGTATACATAATATTATACGCTGCCTACAGTATCTATCTGCTGGAGGTAGTAGTCGTAATTAATACGCAGCTAAGCGTTACAGCAGGCTTGCGCAAAATTGTTTCCTGGATCTGCTGTCTCTGTTACATGATCGCCGTCATCCCGCCAGAGGGAAAGAGTATACATAATATTAAACGCTGCCTACAGTATCTATCTGCTGGGGGTAGTAGTCGTAATTAATACGCAGCTAAGCGTTATAGCAGGCTTCCGCAAAATTGTTTCCTGGATCTGCTGTCTCTGTTACATGATCGCCGTCATCCCGCCAGAGGGAAGGAGTATACATAATATTATACGCTGCCTACAGTATCTATCTGCTGGGGGTGGTAGTCGTAATTAATACGCAGCTAAGCGTTACAGCAGGCTTGCGCAAAATTGTTTCCTGGATCTGCTGTCTCTGTTACATGATCGCCGTCATCCCGCCAGAGGGAAACAGTATACATAATATTATACGCTGCCTACAGTATCTATCTGCTGGGGGTAGTAGTCCTAATTAATACGCAGCTAAGCGTTACAGCAGGCTTGCGCAAAATTGTTTCCTGGATCTGCTGTCTCTGTTACATGATCGCCGTCATCCCGCCAGAGGGAAACAGTATACATAATATTATACGCTGCCTACAGTATCTATCTGCTGGGGGTAGTAGTCCTAATTAATTCGCAGCTAAGCGTTACAGCAAGCTTGCGCAAAATTGTTTCCCGGATCTGCTGTCTCTGTTACATGATCGCCGTCATCCTGCCAGAGGGAAAGAGTATACATAATATTATACGCTGCCTACAGTATCTATCTGCTGGGGGTAGTAGTCGTAATTAATACGCAGCTAAGCGTTACAGCAGGCTTGCGCAAAATTGTTTCCTGGATCTGCTGTCTCTGTTACATGATCGCCGTCATCCCGCCAGAGGGAAAGAGTATACATAATATTAAACGCGGCCTACAGTATCTATCTGCTGGGGGTAGTAGTCGTAATTAATACGCAGCTAAGCGTTACAGCAGGCTTGCGCAAAATTGTTTCCTGGATCTGCTGTCTCTGTTACATGATCGCCGTCATCCCGCCAGAGCGAAATAGTATACATAATATTATACGCTGCCTACAGTATCTGTCTGCTGTATCAGCTCAGCATTTTAAAAAAATAGAAGCAAAATACTTACGGCCTACTACTGGCCTTTGGCCACTTGACTGCTTCTGCGCTGTGAATTCCACTAGCTCAGTCATACGCACCTACGTCTCACTACAGGCGTGCGCAAAATTGTTTCCTGGCTCTGCTGTGCGTTCCGTAAGGGAAGTCAGCCTCCAACCACAGGCCAATAAGCGGCACATTTAATTACAGAGTTCTGTTTCGGCACAACTGGTAATACAGCATGCTGAGGGGTAGGGGTAGGCCTAGAGGACGTGGATGCGGGCGAGGACGCGGAGGCCCTAGTCAGGGTGTGGGCACAGGCCGAGCTCCTGATCCAGGTGTATCGCAGCCGACTGCTGCGGGATTAGGAGAGAGGCACGTTTCTGGCGTCCCCACATTCATCTCACAATTAATGGGTCCACGCGGTAGACCTTTATTAGAAAATGAGCAGTGTGAGCAGGTCCTGTCGTGGATGGCAGAAAGTGCATCCAGCAATCTATCGACCACCCAGAATTCTGCGCCGTCCACTGCTGCAACTCTGAATCCTCTGTCTGCTGCTCCTCCTTCCTCCCAGCCTCCTCACTCCATTACAATGACACATTCTGAGGAGCAGGCAGACTCCCAGGAACTGTTCTCGGGCCCCTGCCCAGAATGGGCAGCAATGGTTCCAAATCCTCTCCCACTGGAGGAAATTGTTGCGACCGATGCCAACCTTTGGAAAGTTCCCGGGGTCCGGGAGATGAGGCTGGGGACTTCCAGCAACTGTCTCAAGAGCTTTCAGTGGATGAGGAGGACGATGACGATGAGACACAGTTGTCTATCACTCAGGTAGTAGTAATTGGAGTAAGTACGAGGGAGGAGCGCACAGAGGATTCGGAGGAAGAGCAGCAGGACGATGAGGTGACTGACCCCACCTGGTTTGCTACGCCTACTGAGGACAGGTCTTCAGAGGGGGAGGCAAGTGCAGCAGCAGGGCAGGTTGGAAGAGGCAGTGCGGTGGCCAGGGGTAGAGGCAGGGCAGACCGAATAATCCACCACCTGTTTCCCAAAGCGCCCCCTCGCGCCATGCCTCCCTGCAGAGGCCGAGGTGCTCAAAGGTCTGGCATGTTTTCACTGAGAGTACAGACGACCGACGAACAGTGGTGTGCAACCTTTGTCGCGCCAAGATCAGCTGGGGAGCCACCACCACCAGCCTCACCACCACCAGCATACGCAGACATATGATGGCCAAGCACCCCACAAGGTGGGACGAAGGCCGTTCACCGCCTCCGGTTTGCACCGCTTCCTCTCCCCCTGTGCCCCAACCTGCCACTGAGATCCAACCCCCCTCTCAGGACACAGGCACTACCGTCTCCTGGCCTGCACCCACACCCTCACCTCCGCTGTGCTCGGCCCCATCTACCAATGTCTCTCAGCGCACCGTCCATCCGTCGCTAGCGCAAGTGTTGGAGCGCAAGTGCAAGTACGCCGCCACGCACCCGCACGCTCAAGCGTTAAACGTGCACATAGCCAAATTTATCAGCCTGGAGATGCTGCCGTATAGGGTTGTGGAAACGGAGGCTTTCAAAGGTATGATGGTGGCGGCGGCACTGCGCTACTCAGTTCCTAGTCGCCACTACTTTTCCCGATGTGCCGTCCCAGCCCTGCACGACCACGTCTCCCGCAACATTGTACGCGCCCTCACCAACGCGGTTACTGCCAAGGTCCACTTAACAACGGACACGTGGACAAGCACAGGCGGGCAGGGCCACTATATCTCCCTGACGGCACATTGGGTGAATTTAGTGGAGGCTGGGACAGAGTCAGAGCCTGGGATCGCTCACGTCCTACCCACCCCCAGAATTGCGGGCCCCAGCTCGGTGGTGGTATCTGCGGCGGTGTATGCTTCCTCCACTCAACCACCCTCCTCCTCCTCCTAGGCAACCTCTGTCTCGCAATCAAGATGTGTCAGCAGCAGCACGTCGCCAGCAGTCGGTGTCGCGCGTCGTGGCAGCACAGCGGTGGGCAAGTGTCAGCAGGCCGTGCTGAAACTACTCAGCTTAGGAGAGAAGAGGCACACGGCCCACGAACTGCTGCAGGGTCTGACAGAGCAGACCGACCGCTGGCTTGCGCCGCTGAGCCTCCAACCGGGCATGGTCGTGTGTGACAACGGCCGTAACCTGGTGGCGGCTCTGCAGCTCGGCAGCCTCATGCACATGCTATGCCTGGCCCACGTCTTTAATTTGGTGGTTCAGCGCTTTCTGAAAAGCTACCCACGCTTGTCAGACCTGCTCGGAAAGGTGCGCTGGCTCTGCGCACATTTCCGCAAGTCCCAAACGGACGCTGCCACCCTGTGCACCCTGCAACATCAGTTTCATCTGCCAGTGCACCGACTGCTGTGCGACGTGCCCACACGGTGGAACTCTACGCTCCACATGTTGGCCAGGCTCTATGAGCAGCGTAGAGCTATTGTGGAATACCAACTCCAACATGGGCGGCGCAGTGGGAGTCAGCCTCCTCAATTATTTACAGAAGAGTGGGCCTGGTTGGCAGACATCTGCCAGGTCTTTGGAAACTTTGAGGAGTCTACCCAGATGGTGAGCGGCGATGCTGCAATCATTAGCGTCACCATTCTTCTGCTATGCCTCTTGAGAAATTCCCTGCAAAGCATAAAGGCAGACGCTTTGCGCTCGGAAACAGAGGCGGGGGAAGACAGTATGTCGCTGGATAGTCAGAGCACCCTCCTGTCTATATCTCAGCGCGTTGAGGAGGAGGAGGAGGAGCATGAGGAGGATGAGGAGGAGGGGGAAGAGACAGCTTGGCCCACTGCTGAGGGTACCCATGCTGCTTGCCTGTCATCCTTTCAGCGTGTATGGCCTGAGGAGGAGGAGGAGGAGGATCCTGAAAGTGATCTTCCTAGTGAGGACAGCCATGTGTTGCGTACAGGTACCCTGGCACACATGGCTGACTACATGTTAGGATGCCTTTCTCGTGACCCTCACGTTACACGCATTCTGGCCACTACGGATTACTGGGTGTACACACTGCTCGACCCACGGTATAAGGAAAACCTTTCCACTCTCATACCCGAAGAGGAAAGGGGTTCGAGAGTGATGCTATACCACAGGACCCTGGCGGACAAACTGATGGTAAAATTCCCATCCGACAGCGCTAGTGGCCGAAGGCGCAGTTCCGAGGGCCAGGTAGCAGGGGAGGCGCAGAGATCAGGCAGCATGTACAGCACAGGCAGGGGAACACTGTCTAAGGCCTTTGACAGCTTTCTGGCTCCCCAGCAAGAGTGTGTCACCGCTCCCCAGTCAAGGCTGAGTCGGCGGGAGCACTGTAAAAGGATGGTGAGGGAGTACGTAGCCGATCGCACGACCGTCCTCCGTGACGCCTCTGCCCCCTATAACTACTGAGTGTCGAAGCTGGACACGTGGCCTGAACTCGCGCTGTATGCCCTGGAGGTGCTTGCTTGTCCTGCGGCTAGCGTCTTGTCAGAGAGGGTGTTTAGTGCGGCTGGGGGAATCATCACAGATAAGCGTACCCGCCTGTCAACTGACAGTGCCGACAGGCTTACACTCATCAAGATGAACAAAGCCTGGATTTCACCAGACTTCTCTTCTCCACCAGCGGACAGCAGCGATACCTAAACAATACGTAGGCTGCACCCGCGGATGGAAGCATTGTTCTCTATCACCATCAAAAACGTGGACCTTTTAGCTTCATCAATCTGTGTATAATATTCATCCTCCTCCTCCTCCTGAAACCTGACGTAATCACGCCGAACGGGCAATTTTTCTTAGGCCCACAAGGCTGTCATATAATTTTTGTAAACAATTTTTATACGTTTCAATGATCATTAAAGCGTTGAAACTTTCACCTGAACCAATTTTTATTTTAACTGGGCTGCCTCCAGTCCTAGTTACAAATTAAGCCACATTAACCAAAGCGATTAATGGGTTTCACCTGCCCTCTTGGTTGGGCATGGGCAATTTTTCTGACGTACATTAGTACTGTTGGTACACCAATTTTTTGGGGCCCTCGCCTACAGTGTAATCCAATTAATTTTTTGCCCACCTGCATTAAAGCTGACGTTATATCAGCTGTGCTGGGCACTGCAATGGGATATATTTATGTACCGCCGGTGGGTTCCAGGGAGCCACCCATGCTGTGGGTCCACAGGGAGTTGTAACTGCATGTGTCTACTTCTAAAGAACCCCACTCTGACTGGGGCATGCAGTGTGGGCCGAAGCCCACCTGCATTTAACATGACATTACCTCAGCTGTGATGGGCAATGCAATGGGATATATTTATGTACCGCCAGTGGCTCCCTGGCACCCACCCATGCTGTGGGTCCACAGGGAGTTGTAACTGCATGTGTCCACTTCTAAAGAACCCCAGTGTGACTGGGGCATGCAGTGTGGGCCGAAGCCCACCTGCATTTAATCGGACGTTACCTCAGCTGTGATGGGCACTGCAATGGGATATATTTATGTACAGCCGGTGGGTTCCAGGGAGCCACCCATGCTGTGGGTGCACACGGAATTCCCATTGCGGAGTTGTACCTGCCTGTGACTATTTATAAAAAACCGCGGTCTGACTGGGGCATGCAGACACCTTGACAAAATGAATAGTGTGTGGCACATAGGTTCCCCATTGCTATGCCCACGTGTGCAGCTCCTGATGGCGGTGGCACAGGATTATATTTCTCATTGCTTCTGTACAGCATTGTGGGCTATCGCCCCGCCCCTTTTGAAGAGGGTCGCTGCCTAGCCGTGCCAACCCTCTGCAGTGTGTGCCTGCGGTTCCTCCCCATGGCAGACGCACTTATAAATAGACATGAGGGTGGTGTGGCATGAGTGCAGCTGAAGGCTACGCAGGGACACTTTGGTGTGCGCTGTGGACACTGCGTCGTGCGCGGGGGGGGGGGGGGTTGGGCAGCATGTAACCCAGGAGAAGTGGCAGCGGAGTGTCATGCAGGCAGTGATTGTGCTTTGTTGGAGATAGTGTGGTGCTTATCTAAGGTATGCATTGCTAATGAGGGCTTTTCAGAAGTAAAAATTGTTGGGAGGGGGAGGGCCCACTCTTGCCGCTATTGTGGCTTAATAGTGGGACCTGGGAACTTGAGATGCAGCCCAACATGTAGCCCCTCGCCTGCCCTATCCGTTGCTGTGCCGTTCCCATCACTTTCTTGAATTACCCAGATTTTCACAAATGAAAACCTTAGCGGAGCATAGGTCCCATACAAAAATGCTCGGGTCGCCCATTGACTTCAATGGGGTTCGTTACTCAAAACGAACCCTCGAGCATCGCGATAATTTCGTCCCGAGTAACGAGCACCCGAGCATTTTGGTGCTCGCTCATCTCTAGTGCTTAGCTAAGGTGTGCCTTGCTAATAAGGGTTTGTCAAAAGTAAAAATTGTTGGCGGGGAGGGGGCCCACTCTTGCCGCTATTTTGGCTTAATAGTGAGACCTGGGAACCTGAGATGCAGCCCAGCATGTTGCCCCTCGCCTGCCCTATCCGTATCTGTGTTGTTTCCATCACTTTTGTTGGTTTTGAAGATTTGCACAAATGAAAACCTCAGAGAGCATCGGCGATATACAAAAATGCTTGAGTCGCCCTTTGACTTCAATGGGGTTTGTTACTCGAAACGAACCCTCGAGCATCGCAGAAAGCTCGACTCGAGCAACGAGCACCCGAGCATTTTGGTGCTCGCTCATCTCTAGTTATAATGTGTAGAAGTTTTTTTTTTACCATGTTGCTATAACAAATATTGTATCTCTAAAAATTGGAGTCCTTAAATCAGTTGTCCGGCCATAAACATTAGGTCTCATTACTTCTGTTTGCCCAATACAATGCACTTTGTAATATACATTGTGCATTGTAAATTAGCCAAACAGAAGTTATTCACTTACCTTTTGGGGTGCCCCCCCCTGTGTTGCTCCTCGGTTGCCATGGTTCCGACAAGTCTCTTGTCCTCTTCTTGTCGGGACAACGGGGACGCGCTTCTCCAGCACAGCTCTGTGCATGTGCAGAAGAACTTCAGCCGCTGGGAAGCTCAGTTCTGCCTGCAGGGGAGGCGTGGCTGCTGGCTCTTCATCTCCAAGGTAAGAATGAGTGGAGGGGCGGGCTCTGGTGGGGGGGGGGAGGAGGGGGGAGGATGGATGGATGGATGTGTGCAAGTGGTGGGGGGGGCTGTGTGTGTGTGTGCAGTGATGTGTGCTACTGTAATGTCAGGAGACCCGGCTGTCAGATGTCCGGGTCTGGGGGGCGTGCAGGGGGTGCGGTCATATAGACTTGTAGCGGTGGAGTGTGCGGTCACATAGACTTGTAGCGGTGGGGTGTGCTGTCACATAGACTTGTAGCGGTGGAGTGTGCGGTCACATAGACTTGTAGCGGTGGAGTGTGCGGTCACATAGACTTGTAGCGGTGGGGTGTGCTGTCACATAGACTTGTAGCGGTGGGGTGTGCGGTCACATAGACTTGTCGTGGTGGGGTGTGCAGTCACATAGACTTGTAGCGGTGGGGTGTGCGGTCACATAGACTTGTAGCGGTGGGGTGTGCGGTCACATAGACTTGTAGCGGTGGAGTGTGCGGCCACATAGACTTGTAGCGGTGGAGTGTGCGGTCACATAGACTTGTCGCGGTGGGGTGTGCGGTCACATAGACTTGTAGCGGTGGGGTGTGCGGTCACATAGACTTGTAGCGGTGGAGTGTGCGGTCACATAGACTTGTAGCGGTGGGGTGTGCGGTCACATAGACTTGTAGCGGTGGGGTGTGCGGTCACATAGACTTGTCGCGGTGGGGTGTCCCGTCACATAGATTTGTAGCTGTGGGGGGGTGGTCTGTCACAGTAATTTGTCACGTGGGGTTGGAGGGGGGCTGTGACAGTAATTTGCCGCGCTGGGGGGGGGGTAGCGTGGGGCTGTCACAGTAATTTTTCACACGGTATAATCGTGCCTGTGCAGGGAGGGGAGGAGGTGAGCTGTGTCTGTTGTGAATGGTGGATCCTGTGTTATCTATATATAGGTATCACTGTACTTGTAGGGGGGAGGGGCAGGGGGTGCTGTTAGTGTACTTGTGTGTGGACACTGTAGAGGGGGACTCTGTGGGGGAGGTCACAGGGGGGGCACTGTATAGGGACGCTGTGGATGGGGGGACTGTGGGGGGCAACTTTGGAGTGCACTGGGGGGGACTCTGGGGGGTGGCATGTGTAGGGGGGGTAGTGTGGAGGGCACTGTGGGGGGGAATACTGGGGGGGCACTGTTGAGGGGGGACTGTGGAGAATGCTGTGGTTGGGGGGAATGAGGGGGGCTACTTTGGAGGGCACTGTATGGGTGACACTGGGGGGCACTGTGGGGGGGGCATGTTTAGGGGGTACTGTAGAGGGCACTGTTTGTGGCACTGTGGGGGATCATTAGGGGGGCACTGTGGGAGAGTGCACTGTGGGGGGGGGTCATTGTGAGGGGGGGGTCGCTGTGGGAGGGGCACTATGAGGGCATGTGAGGGGGGGGGGAAATGTTTTGTTTTACTTTAGCAGGGTGGGGGGGCAGTAGGTAGCCTTGTAGTGGGGGGCTGCAGGAGAGTTCTCTCTTGGCTCTCCCCCGCCCCTCTCCATTCACTATACACTGTGCTGCTGTTTACACTCATGCCAGGATTTTATCCTGAACCATGAGTGTATAACGCAGTCTCCCCTGGCCACACCCCCTTCAATTATAGTATGCAGCAGGGGGCGGGACCTGGGCGGGGAGAGACTGTACAGCAGTTCAATAGAGGTGGGCGTGTCGTGGGCGGGGCTAGGACGTGAGCTGAGGGAGGCCATGAAATCCTGCCTTTTCATGTCTCTTACTACCATCAGGAGCGCGCACACAGAAGAGGGAGAGCGCAGAGCATTGTGGGAAGGCAGCACAGAGGCGCCATCTTTGAAAGCTGCAGTGAAGATCAGATTCTAAGGTAATAAACTGACATTCCAGCTGATCTGCCTGCCGGTTTGAGCCCCTGTATGCTGTCTGTTACTATCCTTACTGAAAGGGAAGCAGCAGCATTATAAAAATTTTTACCCCGTGTGGCCGGACAACCCCTTTAAGGAAAGTCACGTAAACCTAATAGTAATCACATCTTTAAATGTTTCATGAATGAAAATTTAAAGGCGAATATTTCAATAATAAATGGCATTGTAATCTCTTCGCTGGTTACATGTGCAAACACCCAACAAAACAGCATATGAATGTCCTTTTATGTGCAAATTTCCACAAAGCCCACCTCTTTTTGGAAAATAGGACTTTTGGCATCTATGAGTAAAAACACAAACTAATGCTGGCCAAGCAATTAGCAAATATTTCTTCTCAATCCCAAATTACCAAACAGTCTTGGATTAGATGAGTTAGTATATTTATTTCAAGTCATTCAGATTTGTTCAGTCTTTCTCTCTATGTGTAACAAAGGATTGAGAATGTTAAAAATCAACATGTGTGTTCATTGTTTTACTTATTGCACACTTCGGAAAATGGTAATGTTTCTCCCATGTGCATTAGATTGCAGGTAGATCCCAGAGAAAACAGCAGTTTTGGTAAACATTTTCCTGCTGTTTATGGCCAAATTTTTGCAATATGACCTGAAAGTGTAGACAATGCAAAGTAAAGTGCAAATGGAGTCACGTGAACTTCATGTATACAGCATCATGGATATCTTCACATATACATATTTATAAAAACAGGATTTCATATTTTTTGTATCTGATCTGTATGTGTTCTTAGTCAGGGAGGTTGGTCAAGGGTCATTAAACACAAGTTAAATTCCTTTTTAAAAGCAAAAACGTACTATAAAATGGCACCAAGTATATGTTTTGTCTCTTATTCTGTCTGACCTTAACACTCCACTGCAATGATACCTAATATTTTGTCTATTTAAACCTGAAAACTACTGCCACAATGTTGTGTCTGTGTCAACTCAATAACAATGACAAATCATTTTTGCAGTCCATGATGATATCTGCCAAACATTTATTACAGTAAGCAACTGCAGAGCATCCCGGAGGAGCATATCTTATAATTAAACAGGTAGTGAAACATGTGTTTCAGTTTTCTAGCCAACCTGAGTTCTAGGTGAAAGGGTAGAGACTGAATCTTTTTTCAGATAAAACATATTAAATATGATATTTTGTGGTTTGCCGTTTCAGTCTTCTCAGGAGATTTCTCCTTTTAACAACCTTCAATTTGACAGATAAAGCACAAGGTAGTAATCATTACTGAAATGGATTTTCTAGCACTACTGGACATCACTTCTAGAAATCAATAATCATTTGAAAGTAACAGGGTGATTAAATGGCAGTTATATTTTGTTCATGTCGAGTTGTTGTTTTATTTTCTACTTTGATTTACAGATGCACATCATGATCCATAAATAATCAGAAGTAAGGAGTGATTTATATTAAGGAAACTGTGAAAATATCATTTTCCTTTTGCAAACATTAATCGTTCAACACTAGTTTTATAAACTTGAGGTAATGACCCACACATCTATTTGTCAGAAGACTTTTGTTTCATTGTTTGTGGTTTATAACCAATTAATATTAGGAGTATTTTGACTTTACTGACCAGACACACTTTAGCAATTTTCACTCTATCCTCCTAAAAGCACTATAACATTTTAGTACCTCCATTTATTTGTAGCAGTTTTTTTGTCAGTCAGTCAAATGCTTTATTTTATAGTGTAGGTTGGTTTTGAAACATATCTACAATATTAGGTAAATGCTTCATATGCAACTTCTTTAAAAATGTTTCCTTATGAAAGCAACCCCTGTCCATGTATTCTGTTAGGGCATACGGATATCGTATGATGTATCTATGAGATGGAAGAAGTTCATGTTTTGGCAGACCAGGTGAGTTTATCTATTACATGGTCAACCATTCATTTAAATGCCTGGCATGAAATACTACATTTTGTCCTGCAACAGCTAGACAATCGCAACAAATTTCAAGGTTTCCTGGAGTCAAATCCATTGTGATCATCAGACCACCAGGGTGGCTGTTTTTTTGAGAAGGGGCTGTCTTTAATATCCTGGAAATTTAAGAAATTCAAACCTAAAGCAGGGAAACTGCAACTGAAATTCCATGTTACAATAGTTTAGCAAATTGCAGATTACTGGGAGATGTAGTTCTGTAACAGCTGGAGAGTTACAGGTTAGGGAAGACCGCAGGGATGGGGCTAGCATAGGGTATTTGAAGTCTAAGCCTAAAAACTGTAGCCTGGTGCACTAGATCATCTGGGTGACAGACACTTTCAACTGCATCAGTTTCCTTATGATGCTGATGCAGATGAATACTCTGGTGGAGGACAGAGCTGTCAGTTTCCTGCTCCGCCATTCTCTACCACAGCACCTCTATTAAAATACATTACTCACACATTCGGCCTACACTGCATGCCCCAACCTGACCGGGGTTTTTAATTCATAGACACAGGCAGGTACAACTCCCTATTGTGAAGTCCCTGTGGACCGACAGCATGGGTGGGTGCCAGGAAGCCACCGGCGGTACATAAATATATCCCATTGCATTGCCCATCACAGCTGAGGTAATGTCATGTTTAATGCAGGTGGGCTTCGGCCCACACTGCATGCCCCAGTCAGACTGGGGTTCTTTAGAAGTGGACACATGCAGTTACAACTCCGTGTGGACCGACAGCATGGGTGGCTCACTGGAACCCACCGACGGTACATAAATATATCCCATTGCAGTGCCCAGCACAGCTGAGGTAATGTCATGTTTAATGCAGGTGGGCTTCGGCCCACACTGCATGCCCCAGTCAGACTGGGGTTCTTTAGAAGTGGACACATGCAGTTACAACTCCGTGTGGACCGACAGCATGGGTGGGTGCCAGGAAGCCACCGGCGGTACATAAATATATCCCATTGCAGTGCCCAGCACAGCTGAGGTAATGTCATGTTAAATGCAGGTGGGCTTCGGCCCACACTGCATGCCCCAGTCAGACTGGGGTTCTTTAGAAGTGGACACATGCAGTTACAACTCCGTGTGGACCGGCAGCATGGGTGGCTCCCTGGAACCCACCGGCTGTACATAAATGTATCCCATTGCAGTGCCCATCACAGCTGATGTAACGTCAGCTTTAATGCAGGTGGGCAAAAAATTAATTGGATTACACTGTAGGCGAGGGCCCCAAAAAATTGGTGTTCCAACAGTACTAATGTACGTCAGAAAAATTGCCCATGCCCAACCAAGAGGGCAGGTGAAACCCATTAATCGCATTGGTTAATGCGGCTTAATTTGAAACTAGGCCTGGAGGCAGCCCAGTTAAAATAAAAATTGGTTCAGGTGAAAGTTTCAACGCTTTAATGAGCATTGAAACGTATAAAAATTGTTTACAAAAGTTATATGACTGAGCCTTGTGGGCCTAAGAAAAATTGCCCGTTTGGCGTGATTACGTCAGGTTTCAGGAGGAGGAGCAGGAGGAGGAGGATGAATATTATACACAGATTGATGAAGCTAAAAGGTCCACGTTTTTGATGGTGATAGAGAACAATGCTTCCATCCGCGGGTGCAGCCTACGTATTGTTTAGGTATCGCTGCTGTCTGCTGGTGGAGAAGAGAAGTCTGGGGAAATCCAGGCTTTGTTCATCTTGATGAGTGTAAGCCTGTCGGCACTGTCGGTTGACAGGCGGGTACGCTTATCTGTGATGATTCCCCCAGCCACACTAAACACCCTCTCTGACAAGACGCTAGCCGCAGGACAAGCAAGCACCTCCAGGGCATACAGCGCGAGTTCAGGCCACGTGTCCAGCTTCGACACCCAGCAGTTGTAGGGGGCAGAGGCGTCACGGAGGATGGTCGTGCGATCGGCTACGTACTCCATCACCATCCTTTTACAGTGCTCCTGCCGACTCAGCCTTGACTGGGGAGTGGTGACACAGTCTTGCTGCGGAGCCAGAAAGCTGTCAAAGGCCTTAGAGAGTGTTCCACTGCCTGTGCTGTACATGCTGCCTGATCTCCGCGCCTCCCCTGCTACCTGGACCTCGAAACTGCGCCTTCGGCCACTAGCGCTGTCGGATGGGAATTTTACCATCAGTTTGTCAGCCAGGGTCCTGTGGTATAGCATCACTCTCGAACCCCTTTCCTCTTCGGGTATGAGAGTGGAAAGGTTCTCCTTATACCGTGGGTCGAGCAGTGTGCACACCCAGTAATCCGTAGTGGCCAGAATGCGTGTAACGCGAGGGTCACGAGAAAGGCATCCTAACATGAAGTCAGCCATGTGTGCCAGGGTACCTGTACGCAACACATGGCTGTCCTCACTAGGAAGATCACTTTCAGGATCCTCCTCCTCCTTCTCAGGCCATACACGCTGAAAGGATGACAGGCAAGCAGCATGGGTACCCTCAGCAGTGGGCCAAGCTGTCTCTTCCCCCTCCTCCTCATCCTCCTCATGCTCCTCCTCCTCAACGCACTGAGATATAGACAGGAGGGTGCTCTGACTATCCAGCGACATACTGTCTTCCCCCGCCTCTGTTTCCGAGCGCAAAGCGTCTGCCTTTATGCTTTGCAGGGAACTTCTCAAGAGGCATAGCAGAGGAATGGTGACGCTAATGATTGCAGCATCGCCGCTCACCATCTGGGTAGACTCCTCAAAGTTTCCAAGGACCTGGCAGATGGCTGCCAACCAGGCCCACTCTTCTGTAAAGAATTGAGGAGGCTGACTCCCACTGCGCCGCCCATGTTGGAGTTGGTATTCCACTATAGCTGCTCATAGAGCCTGGCCAACATGTGGAGCGTAGAGTTCCACCGTCTGGGCACGTTGCACAGCAGTCGGTGCACTGGCAGATGAAACCGATGTTGCAGGGTGCGCAGGGTGGCAGCGTCCGTGTGGGACTTGTGGAAATGTGCGCAGAGTCGGCGCACCTTTCCGAGCAGGTCTGACAAGCGTGGTTAGCCTTTCAGAAAGCTCTGAACCACCAAATTAAAGACGTGGGCCAGTCATGGCACGTGCGTGAGGCTGCTGAGCTGCAGAGCCGCCACCAGGTTACGGCCGTTGTCACACACGACCATGCCCGGTTGGAGGCTCAGCGGCGCAAGCCAGCGGTCGGTCTGCTCTGTCAGACCCTGCAGCAGTTCATGGGCCGTGTGCCTCTTCTCTCCTAAGCTGAGTAGTTTCAGCACGGCCTGCTGACGCTTGCCCACCACTGTGCTGCCACAACGCGTGACACCGACTGCTGGCGACGTGCTGCTGCTGACACATCTTGATTGCGAGACAGAGGTTGCCTAGGAGGAGGAGGAAGAGGAAGAGGAGGTGGAGGGTGGTTTAGTGGAGGAAGCATACACCGCCGCAGATACCACCACCGAGCTGGGGCCCGCAATTCTGGGGGTGGGTAGGAAGTGAGCGGTCCCAGGCTCTGACTCTGTCCCAGCCTCCCCTAAATTCACCCAATGTGCCGTCAGGGAGATATAGTGGCCCTGCCCGCCTGTGCTTGTCCACGTGTCCGTTGTTAAGTGGACCTTAGCAGTAACCGCGTTGGTGAGGGCGCGTACAATGTTGCGGGAGACGTGGTCGTGCAGGGGCTGGGACGGCACATCGGGAAAAGTAGTGGCGACTGGGAACTGAGTAGCGTAGGGCCACCGCCGCCATCATACCTTTGAAAGCCTCTTTTTCCACAACCCTATACGGCAGCATCTCCAGGCTAATAAATTTGGCTATGTGCACGTTTAACGCTTGAGCGTGCGGGTGCGTGGCGGCGTACTTGCGCTTGTGCTCCAACACTTGCGCTAGCGACGGCTGGACGGTGCACTGAGAGACATTGGTGGATGGGGCCGAGCACAGCGGAGGTGAGGGTGTGGGTGCAGGCCAGAAGAGGGTAGTGCCTGTGTCCTGAGAGGGGGGTTGGATCTCAGTGGCAGGTTGGAGCACAGGGGGAGAGGCAGCGGTGCAAACCGGAGGCAATGAACGGCCTTTGTCCCACCTTGTGGGGTGCTTGGCCATCATATGTCTGCGCATGCTGGTGGTGGTGAGGCTGGTGGTGGTGGCTCCCCGGCTGATCTTGGCGCGACAAAGGTTGCACACCACTGTTCGCTGGTCGTCTGCACTCTCAGTGAAAAACTGCCAGACCTTTGAGCACCTCGGCCTCTGCAGGGTGGCATGGCGCGAGGGGGCGCTTTGGGAAACAGTTGGTGGATTATTCGGTCTGGCCCTGCCTCCACCCCTGGCCACCGCACTGCCTCTTCCAACCTGCCCTGCTGCTGCACTTGCCTCCCCCTCTGAAGACCTGTCCTCAGTAGGCGTAGCAAACCAGGTGGGGTCAGTCACCTCATCGTCCTGCTGCTCTTCCTCCGAATCCTCTGTGTGCTCCTCCCTCAGACTTACTCCAATTACTACTACCTGAGTGATAGACAACTGTGTCTCATCGTCATCGTCCTACTCACCCACTGAAAGCTCTTGAGACAGTTGCCGGAAGTCCCCAGCCTCATCCCCCGGACCCCAGGAACTTTCCAAAGGTTGGGCATCGGTCACGACAAACTCCTCCGGTGGGAGAGGAACCATTGCTGGCCACTCTGGGCAGGGGCCCGGGAACAGTTCCTGGGAGTCTGCCTGCTCCTCAGAATGTGTCATTGTAATGGAGTGAGGAGGCTGGGAGGAAGGAGGAGCAGCAGACAGAGGATTCAGAGTTGCAGCAGTGGACGGCGCAGAATTCTGCGTGGTCAATAGATTGCTGGATGCACTTTCTGCCATCCACGACAGGACCTGCTCACACTGCTCATTTTCTAATAAAGGTCTACCGCGTGGACCCATTAATTGTGAGATGAATGTGGGGACGCCAGAAACGTGCCTCTCTCCTAATCCCGCAGCAGTCGGCTGCGATACACCTGGATCAGGAGCTCGGCCTGTGCCCACACCCTGACTTGGGCCTCCGTGTCCTCGCCCGCGTCCACGTCCTCTATGCCTACCCCTTCCCCTCAGCATGCTGTATTACCAGTAGTGCAGAAACAGAACACTGTAATTAAATGTGCCGCTTATTGGCCTGTGGTTGGAGGCTGACTTCCCTTACGGAACGCACAGCAGATCCAGGAAACAATTTTGCGCAAGCCTGCTGTAACGCTTAGCTGCGTATTAATTAGGACTACTACCCCCAGCAGATAGATACTGTAGGCAGTGTATAATATTATGTATACTGTTTCCCTCTGGCAGGATGACGGCGCTGATGTAACAGAGACAGCAGATCCAGGAAACAATTTTGCGCAAGGCTGCTGTAACGCTTAGCTGCGTATTAATTACGACTACTACCCCCAGCAGATAGATACTGTAGGCAGTGTATAATATTATGTATACTGTTTCCCTCTGGCGGGATGACGGCGCTGATGTAACAGAGACAGCAGATCCAGGAAACAATTTTGCGCAAGCCTACTGTAACGCTTAGCTGCGTATTAATTAGGACTACTACCCCCAGCAGACACGCAGTAAACTGAAGACGGTCACAGGCAGCCCAAATATAGTATTTTTCCCCAATTTTTTGGAAAAAGCCCACTGCCTATATAGCCTGAATATCTCTTTCCCTGCCTCACCAGTACTGGCCCTATACTCTGTACAATGACTGCAGACTGTGGACGCAATGCTCTGCATGGCCGATATACAAAAAAAAAAAATTGTGCAACACTGCTAAAAGCAGCCTCAACAGTACTGCACATGGTCAGATGTGGCCCTAAGAAGGACCGTTGGGGTTCTTGAAGCCTAAAATCACTCCTAACGCTCTCCCTATAGCAGCTCCGGCATCAGCAGCACTTTCCCTGATCTCTGTCAGAATGCATCTGTGGCGAGCCGCGGGAGGGGCCGATTTATATACTCGGGTGACACCTGATCTCACCAGCCGCTCACTGCAGGGGGGTGGTATAGGGCTTGAACGTCGCAGGGGGAAGTTGTAATGCCTTCCCTGTCTTTCTATTGGCCAGAAAAGCGCGCTAACGTCTCAGAGATGAAAGTGAAAGTAACTCGAACATCGCGTGGTGCTCGCCTCTAGTAACGAGCATCTCGAACACGCTAATACTCGAACGAGTAGCACGCTTGGACGAGTACGTTCGCTCATCTCTACTAAAGAAGCATCAATACTGAGTGGGTGGCACAAAGGGGCACTAAGGCAACACAGGGAGAACAGATACTTAGTTGGGAGTTCTCTTACTGAATGTGTAGCACCATAAATAAGGGGCATCATTACTGAGTCAAGAGATCTCTGGGTGAAGCACTAGAAAGATATTATTTCATATAAAGAGGCACACCCAGGAATTGAACCCAGGACCTCCTGTACTCCAGCTGGCAGCTCATCATGTTGAGCTATCCAGCTCTCTTGCTGAATCCTTGTTTCTGGTTCCTTGCTCCTGATCTAGGTCCTGCCTCTCTGTCCTGGCCCCGCCCTGCTGCTAATAAGGACCCCCTATAAAACTTGGCCCTTCTAGCCACTCCTTGCGTGATTATTCTGCTCCCCAGCATTAATTGATCAGCTCCACTTCTGCCTACCCCTTGCCTATTGTGACTAGACCTCCTGATACCAGCTTCATCAATTTTTACTGCACCCAAGACCCTTGTTGACTCGTGACTCGTCCCTGATTACTCTCCAGACCTGCGG
This sequence comes from Eleutherodactylus coqui, assembly GCF_035609145.1. Lineage (NCBI taxonomy): Eukaryota > Metazoa > Chordata > Amphibia > Anura > Eleutherodactylidae > Eleutherodactylus > Eleutherodactylus coqui. The sequence continues at coordinate 260,257,554 of NC_089837.1, read as the reverse complement.
GTATTACACCCGAGGATCTGACCCACTGCCTGAAACCCCTACAAAATAATCATGCCCCAAACATGGAGCCCGTAGAGACTGCCCTGTGGAAGCAAGTTACAGAGTTCCAGGAGATTTTTGCCTCCTTTCAAGAGAATTTCACTGTTTTATAGGCACTAGTGCTATATCAACAAAAGGAAATCATCAGATTACAGAGGAAACCTCTGGATTTGCATCAATCGGGCTCGGATGTCCGCATGTTACTACTCAAAAAATTTGGTGGCAATTGTCGTCAGTATAGAGTCTTCCTTAATAAATGCCGGATTTATTTCCAGTTGCAGCCCACCTTCTTTAACAGCGACAGGAGCAAGGTGTTTTTCACCATTAACCTCCTCACTGATGAGGCACTCGCATGCACCTCGCTGTACATACAAACCAATAGTAATCTTCTCGACAGCCGCAATGCCTTCACGACCGCTATAGGTCAAACCTTTGATGATCCAAACCGCTATGCCATGGCTGAAGGGAAGTTACATAACCTACAACAAGGACAATGTTCTATTGCGTTATTTCATCACTTGATGAATGATACCTAGAGATGAGCGAGTATACTCGCTAAGGCTAACTACTAGTCTCTAAAGATTCGGCTGCCGGCGGGGAGCGGTGGGGGAGAGCGGGGAGGAACGGAGGGGAGATCCCTCTCTCCCTCTCCCCCCCCCCCCCCCCCCGCTCCCCCCTGCTCACCGCCGCAACTCACCTGTCACCCGTGCCGGCAGCCAAATCTTTAGAGACGGGTGGGCAGATACTCGACTAAGGCACTACTCGCTCGAGTAGTTAGCCTTAGCGAGTATGCTCGCTCATCTCTAATGATACCACATGGAACCCAGCCACACAACAGAGCCAATTTCGTTGGAGATTATCTGAGTGGGTACAGGATGAACTTGCTAGAGTGGAGACCCCTAATAACCTAGAAGATTTTATTCAGCCGTGCATTTGAATTGACCAGAGACTATCCGAGTGGCAAAACAGAGACTGCGGGGTTTGGGCACCAACACCCTTTACTTTTTTCAGTCAATCCACATTGAGTCCCCAACCGAGGACTGAAGCCGCACTAGAACCACTGCAGGTTGACATCAAGCACAAACCTCTCTCCACCACTAAAAAAGGAGGTGCCATGATGAAAATCTAAATCTGTGCCTTCACTGTGGAAACTTCGGACATTATGCCTTAAACTGTCCAAATAACTTTCGCTCCAGTCAACATCAATACCACGACCAATGCAGCCATTGTTAAACAAGGAGATGTCACTAAACACACCTTCCTCCACTCCGCCACCTTGTCCTCGCAATAGAGATCTTAACGGGTAATCAGAAGACACAGTGCTCAGCGATATTGGATTTAGGAGCTGGAAGAAACTTCATGGACTTAAGATTTGCTCTTGACAAAAACATTGCCACAAGGCTTAAGCCCATACCAATTGATATGGAAACTGTGGATGGGTCACCCTTGTCCTTAGGACCTGTCACATGGGAGACAATCGAACTAGAACTCTGCATGAAACCTGAAAATCAACAATTAGCTTTCAGCTCATTTCGTCTCCTAAATTTCCAGTGATTCTCAGGTTCCTCTGTTTCTCTACCCATAACCCCTCTATCACCTGGGAAACAAGGACCACTGCCTTCTCTTCAGAATACTTTAAACCAGTGCAAGACCTCGAGGGTGGTCAACAGGACTTTGAGAAATTACCAGTTTACTTCCAGATGTTCAGGGATGTTTGCAGCAAGAAGAAAGCTGACCAGCTGCCACCTATTGAGCTATATAACTCTCCTATAGAGCTGCTACCTGGATTTTCTGTTCCATTTGGGCATATCTACAACCAGAACCAGAGTTAGCGTCCCTTTAGTAACATTTGGATGAAAATCTACAGAAGGGCTTCATCCGGCCTTCTCCCTCCCCAGCGAGAGCACCCAATTTCCTTTTTGAAACGAAAGATTCTACTCTTTCACCATGTTTTGATTATTGGCAACTTAAGAAGATTACTATTAAGAATCACTATCCTCTCCCGTTAATCCCAGAATTTCTGCAAAGGCTTCAGGCAGCCAAAGTCTTTACTAAATTGCACCTCAGAGGATCATATAATCTGGTACAGATCCACCCTGGAAATGAATGAAAGACAGCTTTCAGAAAAAAATATGGACACTTTGAATCTCTAGTCATGCCATTCGGTCTCTGCAACATTCCTGCTACCTTCCAGCACTTTATCAGTGATGTATTTTGAGACATGTTGGATCAATTTGTAGTGGCATATCTCGACAACATCTTTATCTTCTCTGACAGTTTGGAGGAACATTGCAGGCTTGTTTGGGTGGTTTGGAAACAACTCCAAAACAATAACCTCAACATTACACTAGAGAAGTGTGAGTTTAAAGAGACCCAAATGCAATTCATGGGATACATCTTCTCCCCAGATGGCTTAAGTATAACCCCAGTAAGATTAAAGCCATCCTAGATTGGCCCATTCCAAGAAATTTGAAGGAAGTAAAGCGACTGATGAGTTTTGCGAACGTTTACAGAAGATTTATCAAGGACTTCTCAAAAGTCCTGGTCCCTGGAGGCACAAACAGGCTAATGACTATTTTTGCTTTCAAAGATTATGGCGAGTGGTTCAGCAATTACCTCAGCTGCTTCCTTTAGTATCCTAGGATGTAATTCATCTGGGCCTTGAGACTTGAATTTATTGAAGTTAGCTAAGTGTTCCCTCACCATCTCTCTGCTTACAGATAACCTGCATTCTTTTATTCCCCCAATAGCACAAGGAAGATCAGTTGATGTTTCATCTACTTTCTGAGAGAAAACAGATACAATTGTATCTGTTTTCTCTCAGAAAGTAGAATTTAAAAGATCGGCCTTCTCAATATCATTCTTAACCAATTCCCCATTTTCATCTTGTAAGCATCCAATAGCATCTTTGACTTTTCTTTTGCTTTTTACATACCCCAAAATCCTTTTTTATTGCTTTTAGCCTCTGTGCAAGACTCAATTCATTATTAGCTTTAGCTTTTCTGACACTTGCCCTACAGTTTAGGCAGACATCATTATATTCTTCTTTAGACATTTTCCCTTCTTTCCATTTGATAAACATATTTTTCTATGTTTTTAACATGTGTGCTGGATGTTCTGCATTCATCTATCCTGGTTTCTTTAAATGCTTCCCATTCTTCCTTCTTTTAGGAATTGTTAACGATTGTGCTTTGAGAATCTCATTTCGCAATATTTCCCAACCTTCTTGGGCGTTTTTGTCCTTACGAACATCCAGCCATTGGATTTTTCCTACCCTCTTTCTGATTTCGTTGAAATCTGCCTTTCTGAAATCCAACCTTGAGGTCTGAGTTTTCTCAAGTCTTCCTCCCCTTTTTATCCCAAATTCAAGGATAGCATGATCACTGCCTCCTAAGGTCCTAGCCACTGGTTCTTCCTCAACCATTTCCTCCCTGTTGGTAAGAATTAGGTCCAAGATAGCAGATCCCCTTGTTTTCTCTTTGACCTTTTCGAAGATAAAGTTGTCAGCAAGAGCGGATAAGAATTTGTTGGATCCATTACTTTTACTTGAGAGAGATTCCCAACAAATGTCTGGATAGTTAAAATCTCCCATAATCACTATGTCATGCTTTTTGGAGAGCTTGGCCATCTGATGTAGAAAGAGCTCATCAATTTCTTCTGCTTGTCCAGGTGGCCTATAGTAAATGCCTACAATGGTGTCCCTTCTGTTGTTCTCTCCTTGTATTCTTACCCAAACAGTTTCTACAGAACTCACAAGCTCTAAAGCTTGAATCTCTGTGGAGATAAATGTTTGCCTAACATACAATTCAATACCTCCTCCCCTTTTTTTGTCTGTTTCTTATAAATAAGTTCAACTGTGCACATCCCATACACAACACATAAAGAAGCCCTTCACACTCACACACACAAAAATAACAGATCCATAGTATTTATGGTCAGAATCGATAAGGATTACATTCTGGTTATCTTATGCAGCAAAAATCAAACGTTTTCAGTTCACATTGCACAAACAACTTTTAAATCACTGTACATAAACATCTTTGTGACACTTGCAACTAACATCCACTTTTTATATTCATTGGGCATAATTCTATTTAGCAGTAACAAATTCTCATATAGCTCTCTCTGAACCTGACAGCTCCTCCCTTCAAAATTAACCCTTATCTCTCTCTCAGTATCTGAAAAGCAAGGTAACTATTAACGCTCTCTATTCAAGACTGTTTATGAGAAAGCTTCCACCCCCTTCCTTTGCAGATCTACACTACACAAACCGTTATTCACTCTTAGGGCGAGCACCCACTGGCGTTTTTTTACCTGCGTTTTGCGTTTTGCGTTTTTCCTGCACAGGCATAGAGATAACATGTGTTCCTGTCCACTGGCGTTTTTTTTGCATTGCGTTTGCGTTTTTAACATAGGAACTGTCAGTTGCATATGTGTCCTTATTTTTCTCCATGGAAATTAATGGCAAAGCCGCGAAAACGCCGCGAAAACGCCGCGAAAAAAACGCCGCGGAAAACGCGCGGAAAAACCGCGGGACACGCGGCGAAAACGTGCGTTTGCGTTCTCCGCGGGGAAAAAACGCAGCGTTTTCGTCGCGTTTCTCGCGGTTTTTCGCGGCGTTTTTCGCGGCGTTTTCGCGGCGTTTTGCGTTAATTTCCATTGACATTCATGGGTGCATTAGGAGAAAAATAGGGACACATATGCAACTGACAGTTCCTATGTTAAAAACGCAAACGCAACGCAAAAAAAACGCCAGTGGACAGGAACACATGTTATCTCTATGCCTGTGCAGGAAAAACGCAAAACGCAAAACGCAGGTAAAAAAACGCCAGTGGGTGCTCGCCCTTACTCAGACTAAAAAGCATGGTTTTGCAAGTAGAAACTGAGTCCATAATTGCACAGAAAATCCAAGAGTGTACAGGCACAGGTAAAAAAGCCTAATGCACCACAGTCTGATGCGTCCGCCCATTATTTGCCACCCAATGCGTTGACTTTTTTTTGGAAGCCAACACATGGCCGATTTCCACTTGTACAACTGTCCAGGCAACCTTTTGGATTCATTCCAGCTCTTTTTAACATTGCTTGACATTCTTTTAACTGCATTTTTAACTTTTCTTCCCTTTCACTGGGGATAAGAGCATCCCATGTGCATGGGGGGCTCAACAGAACCTTTTGGTATGCCTCTCTTTTCTGCAGCTGTAACAAGCTATGCTGCTGCTTCTGCATTTTCCCTTATCTCTGCTTGAGGGTTGGAAATGCATCACCTCTCTGCTTGAGGGTTGGAAATTCATCACCTCTCTGGGCTTAGATTTCAGAATCTCTTCTACTCATTTAGCCACACACAGAAATTGAGTGGGGTCTTGCATACGCTATTCTGGCCATACTTTGATAAGTTCCTCCCTCAAAGGTTTCCTAAGCCCATTCATAAAAATCACTGATTGCTCAAGGACCTGATTTATTGGTCATTCCTCAAGTGCTGTAACATAATGAACTAATATCTCAAGAGTTTTCTCATAGTCCTCCAGTAACAGTAACAATATATAGTCAGGAGGGGAGTATTTTTTCTGTCACAGTTGTCATTAACATTATATGTTATCAACTTGCCCTCTTTAAAATCGCATTTTTATGTTCTTCCTATGATACCTTTTTCCACGTATTAGCTATTTCAGTAAAACCATTATCACTCAACCATCCCCTATGCTCACAGGTACATTTTCTCCATTTCTTAACATGCAAAAGATCCTCTGGCTGCATGCCTGCTTGTTTAAGCATCTCTTCACACCTACTAATTACTTTCCTGCCCTCCTCCACCTGCTGCCTAGCAGTCTTCCAGACAATGCCCTGTTCAGCGTTATTACTTAACACGTTCCCAATAGTTTACCTCAAGTTTTTCTCACTACTTACGACCCAGGTCTGGCTTGTCTCTACACAAGCACTTACTGTTTTATGCCTTGGCCGCAATTTTAAAAACCTCCAAGAGATATTCTCCCGCAACTCTTGGGACGTATCTGTATTTTTGGAAGGACAATGTCTTCCTCAACAGTCTGTTTAGCCCACCGTAATCAGAGAAATACTCAAAATGCCATCAACTATGCTGCTACACTTTGAAGCAGCCTATACAAAGTACTATTCTCTTGGCAATATACCTAAGCAATAAGCAGCTGAACAGCTCTATTGTCCTGAACAATCTCAAATTCAATAGTCAAAAAGGAAGAACAGAAAAAACAAACCATTCTCAACTTTTTCCTTCAATTCACCTGTAATGCACACCTCACTATTTATATGTCAAATCAAAATATTCTCTGTTTAACATAGCAAGAAGAGGGTCTAATACATCTTTATCTAGATGCACAGTCTTTACGGGAAATATGCAGTCGGAAAATCCTTTGATCAGATACACCTTTCCAAATAAGACAATGACAAACAAACCCAGGATAATTCACAAAATAATTCCATGTTCTACTTTCATTTATATTTGCCAATATCAATTACTGCCATAACTTTCATCTATGGGGTTAAATCTTAAGAAATGTCTGCCTGAACAAGTTAGTGGTCACCCAGAATATACCCACACAACTCAATCCCAGAGTTTCCCTATATCCCAGGTATCAGAATAAAAGAAAAAGTGACCCCAGCGCTCACTGGGGAAGAATGTTCCTCTTAATGGTAAAAATTATGGATTTATTGGCAATAAATCCATAATTTTTACCATTAAGAGGAACATTCTTCCCTAGTGAGCGCTGGGGTCATTTTTTCTTTTATTCTGGTGGTGTATATTTGGGTCCCCCACGTTGGGTTGACACAAATATCCGAGCTGCTCTCCACTTGAGGATTGGGAGGAAGAATTTTCCATATTAAAGGCATCCTTGGACCAGGAGGTACTAGTGGGGTTCCCTTTACCCATGGGGCCTCACTTAGTACCGGGTAAGTCCATTTGAGTATTTACTCATTTCTTCTATTGTACGCCTGTAGGAGCGCTGATCTGACCTCTGCATACCTATTTTTATATCCCAGGTATGGTTGAAAATGTAAATTTATAACATAGATACTACTATATTATTTTGTCGAATCTCAACAATATCAACAATATGATATGACAGGCTGAAGCATACAAGATGGATACAAGAGACAAAATGGATACACATTTACTGCTCTGACGGTAATATTGTTCAATCACCATGCAGTGATAACGGCACTGGTCATGCTGTTGCAGTAATATTCTGACTTGGTGTAGTAGTGATATTGATCTTTGTAGAGTGCGTTTTTATTCAGTGGCACTATGGTAATATTACTCTGTATTTAGAAGTAATGATAGTGGTCATGGTAAGATAGTAATATTTGTATAGTGATACTATTAGTACTATTGTTCTTTATATAGTAATTTTGTTCACTAACAATATGATGAGAATATTTAATTACTACATGATGGTAATGTTTGGTCTTGGTATAGGCAGCAATGTTAGCCTACGTGGTAACAATATATATTCAGTATTATTCATACTATATGATGCAGTTTTTGTTCAGAAACAAACTTGACAAAAAATCACTGTGTCTTTTAGTCCAAAGTCAGGGGGGTCCAGCAGCAACAGACCTTCCTGAATGCATTATTAATGATTAGAGATGAGCGAACGTACTCGTCCGAGCTTGATACTCGTTCGAGTATTAGCGTGTTCGAGATGCTCGTTACTCGAGACGAGTACCACGCGATGTTCAAGTTACTTTCACTTTCATCTCTGAGACGTTAGCGCGCTTTTCTGGCCAATAGAAAGACAGGGAAGGCATTACAACTTCCCCCTGCGACGTTCAAGCCCTATACCACCCCCCTGCAGTGAGTGGCTGGCGAGATCAGGTGTCACCCGAGTATATAAATCGGCCCCTCCCGCGGCTCGCCACAGATGCATTCTGACAGAGATCAGGGACAGTGCTGCTGGTGCCGGAGCTGCTATAGGGAGAACGTTAGGAGTTATTTTAGGCTTCAAAAACCCCAACGGTCCTTCTTAGGGCCACATCTAACCGTGTGCAGTAGTGTGGAGGCTGCTTTTTGCAGTGTTGCACTTTTTTTTTTTTTTTGTATATCGGCCGTGCAGAGCATTGCGTCCTGCAGTAATTTTACATTGTCCAGGGCCAGTAGTGGTGAGGCAGGGACAGAAGACATATTTAGTGTATATGGGCAGTGGGCCTTTCCAAAAACATTTGGGAAAAAAAATCTATTTGGGCTGCCTGTGACTGTCCTCAGTGTACTGGGTCTCTGCTGGGGGTAGTTGTCCTAATTCATACGCAGCCAGCTAAGTGTTACAGCAGGCTTGCGCAAAATTCTTTTCTGCCTCTGTGTTGCCTCTTACATCACCGCTGTATTCCTGTCCACAAGTGTACTGGGTCTCTGCTGGGGGTAGTTGTCCTAATTCATACGCAGCCAGCTAAGTGTTACAGCAGGCTTGCGCAAAATTCTTTTCTGCCTCTGTGTTGCCTCTTACATCACCGCTGTATTCCTGTCCACAAGTGTACTGGGTCTCTGCTGGGGGTAGTTGTCCTAATTCATACGCAGCCAGCTAAGTGTTACAGCAGGCTTGCGCAAAATTCTTTTCTGCCTCTGTGTTGCCTCTTACATCACCGCTGTATTCCTGTCCACAAGTGTACTGGGTCTCTGCTGGGGGTAGTTGTCCTAATTCATACGCAGCCAGCTAAGTGTTACAGCAGGCTTGCGCAAAATTCTTTCCTGCCTCTGCTGTGCGTTCCGTAAGCGAAGTCAGCCTCCAACCACAGGCCAATAAGCGGCACATTTAATTACAGCGTTCTGTTTCTGCACTACTGGTAATACACCATGCTGAGGGGTATGGGTAGGCCTAGAGGACATGGGCGCGGGCGAGGACACGGTGGCCCAAGTCAGGGTGTGGGCACAGGCCGAGCTCCTGATCCAGGTATATCGCAGCCGACTGCTGCGGGATTAGGAGAGAGGCACGTTTCTGGCGTCCCCACATTCATCTCACAATTAATGGGTCCACGCGGTAGACCTTTATTAGAAAATGAGCAGTGTGAGCAGGTCTTGTCGTGGATGGCAGAAAGTGCATCCAGCAATCTATCGACCAACCAGAGTTCTGCGCCGTCCACTGCTGCAACTCTAAATCCTCTGGCTGCTGCTCCTCCTTCCTCCCAGCCTCCTCACTCCATTACAATGACACATTCTGAGGAGCAGGCAGACTCCCAGGAACTGTTCCCGGGCCCCTGCCCAGAATGGCCAGCAATGGTTCCTCTCCCACTGGAGGAGTTTGTCATGACCGATGCCCAACCTTTGGAAAGTTCCCGGGGTCTGGGGGATGAGGCTGGGGACATCCGGCAACTGTCTCAAGAGCTTTCAGTGGGTGAGGAGGACGATGACGGTGAGACACAGTTGTCTATCAGTGAGGTAGTAGTAAGGGCAGTATGTCTGAGGGAGGAGCGCACAGAGGATTCGGAGGAAGAGCAGCAGGACGATGAGGTGACTGACCCCACCTGGTTTGCTATGCCTACTGAGGACAGGTCTTCAGAGGGGGAGTCAAGGGCAGCAGCAGGGCAGGTTGGAAGAGGCAGTGCAGTGGCCAGGGGTAGAGGCAGGGCCAGACCGAATAATGCACCAACTGTTTCCCAAAGTGCCCCCTCGCGCCATGCCACCCTGCAGAGGCCGAGGTGCTCAAAGGTCTGGCAGTTTTTCACTGAGAGTGCAGATGACCGACGAACAGTGGTGTGCAACCTGTGTCGCGCCAAGATCAGCCGGGGAGCCACCACCACCAGCCTCACCACCACCAGCATGCGCAGACATATGATGGCCAAGCACCCCACAAGGTGGGACGAAGGCCGTTCACCGCCTCCGGATTGCACCGCTGCCTCTCCCCCTGTGCCCCAACCTGCCACTGAGATCCAACCCCCCTCTCAGGACACAGGCACTACCGTCTCCTGGCCTGCACCCACACCCTCACCTCCGCTGTGCTTGGCCCCATCCAGCAATGTCTCTCAGCGCACCGTCCAGCCGTCGCTAGCGCAAGTGTTGGAGCACAAGCGCAAGTACGCCGCCACGCACCCACACGCTCAAGCGTTAAACGTGCACATAGCCAAATTTATCAGCCTGGAGATGCTGCCGTATAGGGTTGTGGAAACGGAGGCTTTCAAAGGTATGATGGCGGCAGCGGCCCCGCGCTACTCAGTTCCCAGTTGCCACTACTTTTCCCGATGTGCCGTCCCAGCCCTGCACGACCACGTCTCCCGCAACATTGTACGCGCCCTCACCAACGCGGTTACTGCCAAGGTCCACGTAACAACGGACACGTGGACAAGCACAGGTGGGCAGGGCCACTATATCTCCCTGACGGCACATTGGGTGAATTTAGTGGAGGCTGGGACAGAGTCAGAGCCTGGGACCGCTCACGTCCTACCCACCCCCAGAATTGCGGGCCCCAGCTCGGTGGTGGTATCTGCGACGGTGTATGCTTCCTCCACTCAACCACCCTCCTCCTCCTCCTCCTACGCAACCTCTGTCTCGCAATCAAGATGTGTCAGCAGCAGCACGTCGCCAGCAGTCGGTGTCGCGCGGCGTGGCAGCACAGTGGTGGGCAAGCGCCAGCAGGCCGTGCTGAAACTACTCAGCTTAGGAGAGAAGAGGCACACGGCCCATGAACTGCTGCAGGGTCTGACAAAGCAGACCGACCGCTGGCTTGCGCCGCTGAGCCTCCAACCGGGCATGGTCGTGTGTGACAACGGCCGTAACCTGGTGGCGGCTCTGCAGCTCGACAGCCTCACGCACGTGCCATGCCTGGCCACGTCTTTAATTTGGTGGTTCAGCGCTTTCTGAAAAGCTACCCACGCTTGTCAGACCTGCTCGGAAAGGTGCGCCGGCTCTGCGCACATTTCCGCAAGTCCCACACGGACGCTGCCACCCTGCGCACCCTGCAACATCGGTTTCATCTGCCAGTGCACCGACTGCTGTGCGACGTGCCCACACGGTGGAACTCTACGCTCCACATGTTGGCCAGGCTCTATGAGCAGCGTAGAGATATAGTGGAATACCAACTCCAACATGGGCGGCACAGTGGGAGTCAACCTCCTCAATTCTTTACAGAAGAGTGGGCCTGGTTGGTAGACATCTGCCAGGTCCTTGGAAACTTTGAGGAGTCTACCCAGATGGTGAGCGGCGATGCTGCAATCATTAGCGTCACCATTCTTCTGCTATGCCTCTTGAGAAGTTCCCTGCAAAGCATAAAGGCAGACGCTTTGCGCTCGGAAACAGAGGCGAGGAAAGACAGTATGTCGCTGGATAGTCAGAGCACCCTCCTGTCTATATCTCAGCGCGTTGAGGAGGAGGAGGAGGAGCATGAGGAGGATGAGGAGGGGGAAAAGACAGCTTGGCCCACTGCTGAGGGTACCCATGCTGCTTGCCTGTCATCCTTTCAGCGTGTATGGCCTGAGGAGGAGGAGGAGGATCCTGAAAGTGATCTTCCTAGTGAGAACAGCCATGTGTTGCGTACAGGTACCCTGGCACACATGGCTGACTTCATGTTAGGATGCCTTTCTCGTGACCCTCGCGTTACACGCATTCTGGCCACTACGGATTACTGAGTGTACACACTGCTCGACCCACGGTATAAGGAGAACCTTTCCACTCTCATACCTGAAGAGGAAAGGGGTTCGAGAGTAATGCTATACCACAGGACCCTGGCGGACAAACTGATGGTAAAATTCCCATCCGACAGCGCTAGTGGCCGAAGGCGCAGTTCCGAGGTCCAGGTAGCAGGGGAGGCGCAGAGATCAGGCAGCATGTACAGCACAGGCAGGGGAACACTCTCTAAGGCCTTTGACAGCTTTCTGGCTCCCCAGCAAGACTGTGTCACCGCTCCCCAGTCAAGGCTGAGTCGGCGGGAGCACTGTAAAAGGATGGTGAGGGAGTACGCAGCCGATCGCACGACCGTCCTCCGTGACGCCTTTGCCCCCTACAACTACTGGGTGTCGAAGCTGGACACGTGGCCTGAACTCACGCTGTATGCCCTGGAGGTAATTGCTTGTCCTGCGACTAGCGTCTTGTCAGAGAGGGTGTTTAGTGCGGCTGGGGGAATCATCACGGATAAGCGTACCCGCCTGTCAACCGACAGTGCTAACAGGCTTACACTCATCAAGATGAACAAAGCCTGGATTTCCCCAGACTTCTCTTCTCCACCAGCGGACAGCAGCGATAGCTAAACAATACGTAGGCTGCACCAGCGGATGGAAGCATTGTTCTCTATCACCATCAAAAACGTGGACCTTTTAGCTTCATCAATCTGTGTATAATATTCATCCTCCTCCTCCTGCTCCTCCTCCTGAAACCTGACGTAATCACGCCGAACGGGCAATTTTTCTTAGGCCCACAAGGCTCAGTCATATAATTTTTGTAAACAATTTTTATACGTTTCAATGCTCATTAAAGCGTTGAAACTTTCACCAGAACCAATTTTTATTTTAACTGGGCTGCCTCCAGGCCTAGTTACAAATTAAGCCACATTAACCAAAGTGATTAATGGGTTTCACCTGCCCTCTTGGTTGGGCATGGGCAATATTTCTGACGTACATTAGTGCTGTTGGTACACCAATTTTTTGGGGCCCTCGCCTACAGTGTAATCCAATTAATTTTTTGCCCACTTGCCCACATTAAAGCTGACGTTACATCAGCTGTGTTGGGCACTGCAATGGGATATATTTATGTACTGCCGGTGGGTTCCTGGCACTCACCCATGCTGTCGGTCCACACGGAGTTGTAACTGCATGTGTCTACTTCTAAAGAACCCCAGTCTGACTGGGGCATGCAGTGTGGGCCGAAGACCACCTGCATTTAACATGACATTACCTCAGCTGTGATGGGCAATGCAATGGGATATATTTATGTACCGCTGGTGGGTTACAGGGAGCCACCCATGCTGTCGGTCCACACGGAGTTGTAACTGCATGTGTCCACTTCTAAAGAACCCCAGTCTCACTGGGGCATGCAGTGTGGGCCGAAGCCCACCTGCATTAAACATGACATTACCTCAGCTGTGCTGGGCACTGCAATGGGATATATTTATGTACCGCCGGTGGGTTCCAGGGAGCCACCCATGCTGTGGGTCCACAGGGACTTCACAATAGGGAGTTGTACCTGCCTGTGTCTATGAATTAAAAACCCTGGTCAGGTTGGGGCATGCAGTGTGGGCCGAAGCCCACCTGCATTTAATCTGACGTTAGCTCTGCTGTCCAGGGCACTGCAATGGGATACATTTATGTACAGCCGGTGGGTTCCAGGGAGCCACCCATGCTGTGGGTGCACACGGAATTCCCATTGCGGAGTTGTACCTGCCTGTGACTATTTTTTAAAAAACGCGGTCTGACTGGGGCATGCAGACACCTTGACAGAATGAATAATGTGTGGCACATAGATTCCCCATTGCTATGCCCACGTGTGCAGCTCCTGATGGTGGTGGCACAGGATTATATTTCTCATTGCTTCTGTACAGCATTGTGGGCTATCGCCCCGCCCCTTTTAAAGAGGATCACTGCCTAGCCGTGCCAACCCTCTGCAGTGTGTGCCTGCAGTTCCTCCTCATGGCAGACGCACTTATAAATAGACATGAGGGTGGTGTGGCTATGAGGCCAGCGTGTGGCATGAGTGCAGCTGAAGGCTGCGCAGGGACACTTTGGTGTGCGCTGTGGACACTGCGTCGTGCGCGGGGGGGGGGGGGGTTGGGCAGCATGTAACCCAGGAGAAGTGGCAGCGGAGTGTCATGCAGGCAGTGATTGTGCTTTGTTGGAGGTAGTGTGGTGCTTATCTAAGGTATGCATTGCTAATGAGGGCTTTTCAGAAGTAAAAGTTGTTGGGAGGGGGAGGGCCCACTCTTGCCGCTATTGTGGCTTAATAGTGGGACCTGGGAACTTGAGATGCAGCCCAACGTGTAGCCCCTCGCCTGCCCTATCCGTTGCTGTGTCGTTCCCATCACTTTCTTGAATTGCCCAGATTTTCACAAATGAAAACCTTAGCGGAGCATAGGTCCCATACAAAAATGCTCGGGTCGCCCATTGACTTCAATGGGGTTCGTTACTCAAAACGAACCCTCGAGCATCGCGATAATTTCGTCCCGAGTAACGAGCACCCGAGCATTTTGGTGCTCGCTCATCTCTGTTAATGATCTGGCAGGGCAGCAACAAAGCACTCTGACTGATCGCTTAGCTGCCAGCCAAAAAGGCTAACCTGATTATACTGATTGCTGTAAGAAGCTGGACACATCCACTGATCCTCCTGGCAACCTTCTCTCCATTCCCTGCCAACTGCTGTGTAATCACATAATGTGTGGGGATTTCTGTCTGTCTTTATCTGTCTGTAAGCTGCTGCCAGTCTTCACTGCTTTGCCAGATGATTGATCACACAGCCTGCATGCTCCCCCTAGCTACTGTATGTTATGTGCTTGTGATAGCAGCCCACAGTTGATTAGCATGAGGATGGGCAACCAGCATGGAGACCCCTGCTACATATGTGTGCCCCCCCCCCCCCGATATATATTTGCAGAAGACCATTGAACCAATTATCACCCCAACAATGAGGGTGAACACCAATCTTCTCTTTTGTACTACAACTCCCATCCTTTGGTCCCTTAGTTTCCCATTTTTTATGTACTCATTGTCTGCCAATATGTAGCTGGCATTGAGACTGATAAGTATTTCACTGGCTTCTGTGATTAAGTTATGGGTATAGCTGCTCTTTTATATGGGTTTCTCTGCTGCTCTCATCTAGTATTTTGAGGAGTAGCTGATCTGTACAAAAGCAATATTTAATATATAATTAAATGAGTTGATCAAGTTAGACCATCAGGAAAGTATTAACCAGTATGAAATCTTTTTTCACTTTTCTGTTGTCCATACCTTTTGTACATCATATAGTCTAGTTTATCTCATAGTCTGAAAAATTAGGTAATTTTTGGGGGGTATGTAACATATGCATTGGTGCTTGTGCCCCTGATAATTTTAGCCCCTAGCAACACCCTTGGAATACTGTTATATACCGCCAAAATGTAATTTCTAGCCTGATTGTAGGCTGCAGTGATGCCCCAAGGAAATAAAATGTCTTTGTGTCTTTTTTAAATTTTAATTTCTTAGAACATAGTATTTGGATTGAGATCGCACTGGAGAATTGACACAATGCAATTCCCTAATGTTCTTAATAAACTATTTCTAATTTACTTGCACAAACACTATTGCCAGCAAGCTTAATGAATATATTTTTATTATATGAACACAATTTAATTTTTTAATAATGTCGAGTTTTCTTATAGAACATAATGGGTCTTACGTCAATAAATTGAAAGCAAGTGTCTAGTGCCCACCCCTCTTTTCATAAACTCATTTATGGCAAGTAGCTGAAGTAGCCCTCCTCTGCTGCTCAGTTTGCAATGGAAGACCAGGCATGCTGAATCAACCTCATTTTCCATGCACGATTATTTTTCAAAGCCAACACCCCAACATCATCAACCCAAAAATTGCTGAGAAGAGGAAATAAACACCTCTTGCCAAAATATAAATTGACAATGTAGGTTGGACTTTGCAAAAACACATAACATAAACAATTTCAGTGCATTTACACAGAACTATTATCCCCTCAAATTCCTTTGTTTGAATGAATTTTGAGCGATAATTGTCCTGTGTAAATTGCCCATTATCTATATGTAACTCTATCCTATGTCCTCATAATTGGTGAAGGTAGGCAATAGAGATGAGCGAACGTACTCGTCCGAGCTTGATACTCGTTCGAGTATTAGCGTGTTCGAGATGCTCGTTACTCGTAACGAGCACCACGTGATGTTCTGGTTACTTTCACTTTCATCTCTGAGACGTTAGCGCGCTTTTCTGGCCAATTGAAAGACAGGGAAGGCATTACAACTTCCCCCTGTGACGTTCAATCCCTATACCACCCCCCTGCAGTGAGTGGCTGGCGAGATCAGGTGTCACCCGAGTATAAAAATCGGCCCCTCCCGCGGCTCGCCACAGATGCGTTGTGACATAGCTGAGGGACAGTGCTATCGTGTTGGAGCTGCTGTAGGGAGAGTGTTAGGAGTTATTGTAGGCTTCAAGAACCACAACGGTCCTTCTTAGGGCCACATCTAACCGTGTGCAGTAGTGTGGAGGCTGCTTTTTGCAGTGTTGCCCATTTTTTTTTTCTGGTATATCGGCCGTGCAGAGCATTGCGCCCTGCAGTAATACTCCAGGGACAGAATTGTGGAGGCAGGGACAGAAGACATATATTATTGATTGAATATACGCAGTGGGCCTTTTGTAAAAAATATTGGGCAAAAAATCTATTTGGCCTGCCTGTCACTGTGCTCAGTGTTCTGGGTCTCTGCTGGGTGTAGTAGTTCTACAACAAAATCATACGCAGCCAGCTAAGTGTTACAGCAGGCTTGCGCCAAATTATTTCCTGGCTCTGAAATCACTGCTCTGCTGCAGTTAATAACAGTGCAACACTCTGCAGTTCTGTGACACACTCCAGGCACAGAATTGTGGAGGCTGGGACAGAAGACATATATTATTGATTGAATATACGCAGTGGGCCTTTTGTAAAAAATATTGGGCAAAAAATCTATTTGGCCTGCCTGTCACTGTGCTCAGTGTTCTGGGTCTCTGCTGGGTGTAGTAGTTCTCCAACAAAATCATACGCAGCCAGCTAAGTGTTACAGCAGGCTTGCGCCAAATTATTTCCTGGCTCTGAAATCACTGCTCTGTTGCAGCTAATAACAGTGCCACACTCTGCAGTTCTGTGACACACTCCAAGGACAGAATTGTGGAGGCAGGGACAGAAGACATATATTATTGATTGAATATACGCAGTGGGCCTTTTGTAAAAAATATTGGGCAAAAAATCTATTTGGCCTGCCTGTCACTGTGCTCAGTGTTCTGGGTCTCTGCTGGGTGTAGTAGTTCTACAACAAAATCATACGCAGCCAGCTAAGTGTTACAGCAGGCTTGCGCCAAATTATTTCCTGGCGTTCCGTAAACAAAGTCAGCCTCCAACCACAGGCCAATAAGCGGCACATTTAATTACAGCGTTCTGTTTCTGCACTACTGGTAATACACCATGCTGAGTGGTAGGGGTAGGCCTATAGGACGTGGACGCGGGCGAGGACGCGGAGGCCCAAGTCAGGATGTGGGCACAGGCCGAGCCAGTGCGGTGGGCAGGGGTAGAGGCAGGGCCAGACCGAATAATCCACCAACTGGTTCCCAAAGCGCCCCCTCGTGCCATGCCAACCTGCAGAGGTCAAGGTGCTCTACGGTGTGGCAGTTTTTCACAGAGACGCCTGACGACCGACGAACAGTGGTGTGCAACCTTTGTCGCGCCAAGATCAGCTGGGGAGGCACCACCACCAGCATGCGCAGGCATATGATGGCCAAGCACCCCACAAGGTGGGACGATGCCCGTTCACCGCCTCCGGTTTGCACCACTGCCTCTCCCCCTGTGCCCCAACCTGCCACTGAGATCCAACCCCCCTCTGAGGACACATGCAGTACCGTCTCCTGGCCTGCACCCACACCCTCACCTCCGCTGTCCTCGGCCCCATCCAGCAATGTCTCTCAGCGTAGCGTCCAGACGTCGCTAGTGCCACTGTTTGAGCGCAAGCGCAAGTACGACGCCACGCACCCGCACGCTCAAGCGTTAAATGTGCACATTGCAAAATTGATCAGCCTAGAGATGCTGCCGTATAGGCTTGTGGAAACGGAGGCTTTCAAAAGCATGATGACGGCGGCGGCCCCGCGCTACTTGGTTCCCAGTCGCCACTACTTTTCCCGATGTGCCGTCCCAGGCCTGCACGACCACGTCTCCCGCACATTGTACGCGCCCTCACCAACGCAATTACTGCCAAGGTCCACTTAACAACAGACACGTGGACAAGCACAGGCGGGCAGGGCCACTATATCTCCCTGACGGCACATTGGGTGAATTTAGTGGAGGCTGGGACAGAGTCAGAGCCTGGGACCGCTCACGTCCTACCCACCCCCCGAATTGCGGGCCCCAGCTCGGTGGTGGTATCTGCGGGGGTGTATGCTTCCTCCACTAAACCACCCTCCTCCTCCTCCTACGCAACCTCTGTCTCGCAATCAAGATGTGTCAGCAGCAGCACGTCGCCAGCAGTCGGTGTCACGCGGCGTGGCAGCACAGCGGTGGGCAAGCATCAGAAGGCCGTGCTGAAACTACTCAGCTTAGGAGAGAAGAGGCACACGGCCCACGAACTGCTGCAGGGTCTGACAGAGCAGACCGACCGCTGGCTTGCGCCGCTGAGCCTCCGACCGGGCATGGTCGTGTGTGACAACGGCCGTAACCTGGTGGCGGCTCTGCAGCTCGGCAGCCTCACGCACGTGCCATGCCTGGCCCATGTCTTTAATTTGGTGGTTCAGCGCTTTCTGAAAAGCAACCCACACTTGTCATACCTGCTCGGAAAGGTGCGCCGGCTCTGCGCACATTTCCGCAAATCCCACACGCACGCTGCCACCCTGCGGACACTGCAACATCGGTTTCATCTGCCAGTGCACCGACTGCTGTGCGACGTGCCCACACAGTGGAACTCTACGCTCCACATGTTGGCCAGACTCTATGAGCAGCGTAGAGCTATAGTGGAATACCAACTCCAACATGGGCGGCGCAGTGGGAGTCAGCCTCCTCAATTATTTACAGAAGAGTGGGCCTGGTTGGCCAGGTCCTTGGAAACTTTGAGGAGTCTACCCAGATGGTGAGCAGGGATGCTGCAATCATTAGCATCACCATTCCTCTGCTATGCCTCTTGAGAAGTTCCCTGCAAAGCATAAAGGCAGACACTTTGGAATCAGAAACGGAGGCGGGGGAAGACAGTATGTCGCTGGATAGTCAGAGCAACCTCATGTCTATATCTCAGCGCGTTGAGGAGGAGGGGGAGGAGCATGAGGAGGAGGGGGAAGAGACAGCTTGGCCCACTGCTGAGGGGACAGATGCTGCTTGCCTGTCATCCTTTCAGCATGTATGGCCAGAGGAGGAGGAGGAAGAGGGGGAGGAGCATAAGGAGGAGGGGGAAGAGACAGCTTGGCCCACTGCTGAGGGTACAGATGCAGCTTGCCTGTCATCCTTTCAGCGTGTATGGCCAGAGGAGGAGGAGGAGGAGGATCCTGAAAGTGATCTTCCTAGTGAGAACAGCCATGTGTTGCGTACAGGTACCCCGGCACACATGGCTGACTTCATGTTAGGATGCCTTGCTCGTGACCCTCGCGTTACACGCATTCTGGCCACTACGGATTACTGGGTGTACACACTGCTCGACCCACGGTATAAGGAGAGCCTTTCCACTCTCATTCCCGAAGAGGAAAGGGGTTCGAGAATGATGCTATACCACAGGGCGCTGGTGGGCGCTGGGCAGTTTTGATGGTAAACTTCCCATCCGACAGCGCTAGTGGCCGAAGGCGCATTTCCGCGGCCCAGGTAGCAGGGGAGGCGCAGAGATCAGGCAGCATGTACAGCGCAGGCAGGGGAACACTCTCTAAGGCCTTTGACAGCTTTATGGCTCCCCAGCAAGACTGTGTCACCGGTCCTCAGTCAAGGCTGAGTTGGCGGGAGCACTGTAAAAGGATGGTGAGGGAGTACGTAGCCGATCGCACGACCGTCCTCAGTGACTCCTCTGCCCCCTACAACTACTGGGTGTTGAAGCTGGACACGTGGCCTGAACTCGCGCTGTATGCCCTGGAGGTGCTTGCTTGTCCTGCGGCTAGCGTCTTGTCAGAGAGTGTGTTTAGTGTGGCTGGGGGAATCATCACGGATAAGCATACCCACCTGTCAACCGACAGTGCTGACAGGCTTACACTCATCAAGATGAACAAAGCCTGGATTTCCCCAGACTTCTCTTCTCCACCAGCGGACAGCAGCGATACATAAACAATACGTAGGCTGCCCCCGCAGATGGAAGCATCGTTCTCTATCACCATCCAAAACGGGGACCTTTTTGCTTCATCAATCTGTGTGTAATATTCATCCTCCTCCTCCTGCTCCTCCTCCTGAAACCTGACGTAATCACGCCGAACGTGCAATTTTTCTTAGGCCCACAAGGCTCAGTCATATAATTTTTGTAAACAATTTTTATACGTTTCAATGCTCATTAAAGCGTTGAAACTTTCACCTGAACCAATTTTTATTTTAACTGGGCTGCCTCCAGGCCTAGTTACCAATTAAGCCACATTAACCAAAGCGATTAATGGGTTTCACCTGCCCTGTTGGTTGGGCATGGGCAATTTTTCTCAGGTACATTAGTACTGTTGGTACACCAATTTTTGTGGGCCCTCGCCTACAGTGTAATCCAATTAA
Organism: Eleutherodactylus coqui; assembly: GCF_035609145.1. Taxonomy (NCBI): domain Eukaryota; kingdom Metazoa; phylum Chordata; class Amphibia; order Anura; family Eleutherodactylidae; genus Eleutherodactylus; species Eleutherodactylus coqui. The sequence continues at coordinate 260,237,177 of NC_089837.1, read as the reverse complement.
TTTTTTGCCCACCTGCATTACAGCTGACGTAACATCAGCTGTGATGGGCAATGCAATGGGATATTTTTATGTACCGCCGGTGGGTTCCAGGGAACCACCCATGCTGTGGGTCCACAGGGAGTTGTAAATGCATCTGTGTCCACTTCTAAAGAACCCCAGTCTGACTGGGGCATGCAGTGTGGGCCGAAGCCCACCTGCATTAAACATGACATTATTACCTCAGCTATGATGGGCAATGCAATGGGATATATTTATGTACCGCCGGTGGGTTCCAGGGAGCCACCCATGCTGTGGGTCCACAGGGAGTTGTAAATGCATCTGTGTCCACTTCTAAAGAACCCCAGTCTGACTGGGGCATGCAGTGTGGGCCAAAGCCCACCTGCATTAAACATGACATTATTACCTCAGCTGTGATGGGCAATGCAATGGGATATATTTATGTACCGCCGGTGGCTTCCTGGCACCCACCCATGCTGTGGGTCCACAGGGAGTTGTAAATGCATCTGTGTCCACTTCTAAAGAACCCCAGTCTGACTGGGGCATGCAGTGTGGGCCGAAGCCCAGCTGCAATAAACATGACATTATTACCTCAGCTGTGATGGGCAATGCAATGGGATATATTTATGTACCGCCGGTGGCTTCCTGGCACCCACCCATGCTGTGGGTCCACAGGGAGTTGTAAATGCATCTGTGTCCACTTCTAAAGAACCCCAGTCTGACTGGGGCATGCAGTGTGGGCCGAAGCCCACCTGCATTAAACATGACATTATTACCTCAGCTGTGATTGGCAATGCAATGGGATATATTTATGTACCGCCAGTGGCTTCCTGGCACCCACCCATGCTGTGGGTCCACAGGGAGTTGTAAATGCATCTGTGTCCACTTCTAAAGAACCCCAGTCTGACTGGGGCATGCAGTGTGGGCCGAAGCCCACCTGCATTAAACATGACATTATTACCTCAGCTGTGATGGGCAATGCAATGGGATATATTTATGTACCGTCGGTGGCTTCCTGGCACCCACCCATGCTGTGGGTCCACAGGGAGTTGTAAATGCATCTGTGTCCACTTCTAAAGAACCCCAGTCTGACTGGGGCATGCAGTGTGGGCCGAAGCCCACCTGCATTAAACATGACATTATTACCTCAGCTGTGATGGGCAATGCAATGGGATATTTTTATGTACCGCCGGTGGCTTCCTGGCACCCACCCATGCTGTGGGTCCACAGGGAGTTGTACATGCATCTGTGTCCACTTCTAAAGAACCCCAGTGTGACTGGGGCATGCAGTGTGGGCCGAAGCCCACCTGCATTAAACATGACATTATTACCTCAGCTGTGATGGGCAATGCAATGGGATATTTTTATGTACCGCTGGTGGGTTCCAGGGAGCCACCCATGCTGTGGGTCCACAGGGAGTTGTAAATGCATCTGTGTCCACTTCTAAAGAACCCCAGTCTGACTGGGGCATGCAGTGTGGGCCGAAGCCCACCTGCATTTCATCTGACGTTAGCGCTGCTGTCCAGGGCACTGCAATGGGATACATTAATGTACAGCCGGTGGGTTCCAGGGAGCCACCCATGCTGTGGGTGCACACGTTATTCCCATTGCGGAGTTGTACCTGCCTGTGACTATTTATAAAAAACCGCGGTCTGACTGGGGCATGCAGACACCTTGACAGAATGAATAGTGTGTGGCACATAGGTTCCCCATTGCTATGCCCACGTGTGCAGCTCCTGATGGCGGTGGCACAGGATTATATTTCTCATTGCTTCTGTACAGCATTGTGGGCTATCGCCCCGCCCCTCTTAAAGACGGTCGCTGCCTAGCCGTGCCAACCCTCTGCAGTGTGTGCCTGCGGTTCCTCCTCATGGCAGACGCACTTATAAATAGACATGAGGGTGGCGTGGCATGAGGGCAGCTGAAGGCTGGGCAGGGACAGTTTGGTGTGCGCTGTGGACACTGGGTCGTGCGGGGGGGGGTTGGTCAGCATGTAACCCAGGAGAAGTGGCAGCGGAGTGACATGCAGGCAGTGATTGTGCTTTGTTGGAGGTAGTGTGGTGCTTAGCTAAGGTATCCATTGCTAATGAGGGCTTTTCAGAAGTAAAAGTTGTTGGGGGGGGGCCCACTCTTGCCGCTATTGTGGCTTAATAGTGCTACCTGTGAACTTGAGATGCAGCCCAACATGTTGCCCCTCGCCTGCCCTATCCGTTGCTGTGTCGTTCCCATCACTTTCTTGAATTGCCCAGATTTTCACAAATGAAAACCTTAGCGAGCATCGGCGATATACAAAAATGCTCGAGTCGCCCATTGACTTCAATGGGGTTCGTTATTCGAAACGAACCCTCGAGCATCGCGAAAATTTCGTCCCGAGTAACGAGCACCCGAGCATTTTGGTGCTCACTCATCTCTAGTAGGCAATCTATGGTGACCAGACTTTGTCTAACAGCTGTACACAGGGGTAAACAATATTATTGATGAACCATGGTATTTGTTTCCAACAAGCCGGTTTTTACAGTTTACAATTGTCTGAATGTATGAAATTTTTACTGTGGTGTTTATTGAAGGTACTGTGCATGCAATATGGAGCTTACTTACACTCAGATAATCTTAGACTCTCTAACAGATAGACCTTGTAACTTATGCAGTACCCTAAATAAGTCAGCTATTTACATTTATTTCTATCTAGAGTTAATTAATCAAGACATAGTGGTCTTTTACCATTTCTATTCACCTAAAGCATAGTTAAGTAAACAAAAGCATACTTCATGCTTGAATAGTTTATTTTCTTCAAGTGAGTCATAATCTTGCTTTGCAGAATTTTATTATAGTGTCAGTCTTCAGCCTTATCCAAACTTCTTTACACACAGTCTTCAAAGCAGTATGTGCATGCTTGCAAATGTAAATGCATGTCCTTGAATATATTACATCTGGCCTATATTTACAGCCAAAAACACATCCATGTGAAAAGTGGATTAACGAGCAACTCCTTTCTTCTATAAGTGACTTAGAGACCTATAGAAGTATACTAATAGCATTTTTACCTACAGAAAATAAAATAATATAATTATTTCACTTTGACATAAATAAACCTCCGTTTTCCTAATTTCAGCATTAATTTTAAAGTATCATTTTTTAAACTTACACAACTAATTGGTGTTCATATACTACAATATTTTACTTTAGTGAATTTAAAATGGCTTAGAGTTGTATGCTATAAAAAGGAACCATCTAAGGATATGTTCACAAATGGTATCATATGTTGCAATGATAGTCCTGAATAGGGCTTATAAAAATTAAGGCACTCGCTGCAGAAACAACCCCATTCAGATATATAGAATGGATATTCAGTGGCAGAAGTCTCTGTATCAATTTTCCCAGTGTTAATATAGTCTTAAGATCTATTTACATAGGCAGGCCAATTACTCGTAAAAGCATTAATCCACAATACTATATATCAAGTTGATCAGAGCTTATTTAAAAGGATTTTGTTCACACAGGATACGAATCATCCGAATGAACGACCATACTGTTGTAGAGTAATGATATTCTTGTATTCACCTCTGGTCTGTTATGGAATTATGATGTTATTACTTTTGTAAAGCCTGTCAAGCCAGGCTCATTTGTATTCATTAGTTTCTTGCTGCAAATATCGAGAAGGGTAGACTCTAGATAGGTGAGGTATATTCTCCTCAGTATCAAAGTGCTAATGACCACTTGTACGTCAGTCTGTGTGTGCTGTGTAAGTTACATGCAGAGCCGGACAGCACCTGTGATGATCAGATTAGGATGGAGGGGGCAGCATGCATAGTGTAATTAAAAGATTTTTTTTTTAATTAAATTCCATCAAGAACATGCAACATTTAGGCCGGATGGCCTTTTTCAAGCAGTAAGACAGTGTAGGTTCTGATAAACGCGTAGTGGCCTTGCTGTCGGCCTGTCAGTTTATGAGTCATGGCCAAAATGCTGAACTAACACCCGCATTTTGTTAGTGTGTATTAATATTTTTTTATGCAGTTTGCTATCGACTTCTGGGTGAGCCCAAGATGTCAGCCAGTGTGGCCCACTGTTGAGATACAGGGAAACCCACTGCTATGTCAGTGAGAGTTGTAATCCTGTATTGTGGGACGCACCCATCTATTGGCTGGCCTCTGTGGTATCATTCACATTGCAGACTAGGTTTGTCTGCAGTCACTCCTCCCCAATCTGGGCTGGGTTGAGTGGGTGGCTGCATATAAATCTGCAGTGAACAATTCAGCTTCTCCAGTTTATAGTCTGGCTTGCTGTTTTTTGTTAGGGTCTATGGCCATTGTGCCTACCGTACAGTGATTGTGTCAGCCTTGTGGCAATTGTGCCTGCGGTGATTGTGTCTGCTCTGCTCCTTATCAGGTACTGCATGTTTGGCTCTTTTCCAGTGTAAAATGGAAGATTAACTGTAAAGATAGCTATGGTGAGCATTTTAAAACTGCTGTAAAGGAGATAGAAAAATAGGGGATCATTTAAATAATGCGTTTTGAAGGCATTCCCACAACTCATCCTGTTTGTTTTTTTTTCATTTAGAAGCACTAAATCAGATTAGACAGGCTGTACAATGTATTACCAAAACTGGCTGATCAGTAACAGCATGTGATTATTCATAAACCCCACAGTTTAGGTACGCAATATTCCATTCCAGATTGTTAGACATCACAATAGGCTGTTGGTGTTTACTGTGGTTATGATGAACTGAGAGTTAATAAATTTGTTTTGACAAGAAGACATTTGGTGAAAGCTGATTCTGTCTTTAAAACAAAAGGCTAAAACATTCCAAGCATCTGTCAACATCTTCTCATGAAATACTTAATCAGCTTTCAAGTACATGCAAACACATTATACAGATAATAGACTTTTTTTTAATTGTATTATGTAAATTATAGAGCAGACCTTACATTCATTAATTTTTTTCCATCACTTATTACAAGAGGCTGCTGAGCAAAAATCCGGATTGTATAGATTTGATTTGACAGAATTCCCCAGAGATAGAATTTGTAGTAATAGCTTACGTAGGTACGCTTCATAATATACAAACAGAAGAATGTGGACTCATTGAAGTTGAAAGTTGACTAATCTATGAATAAATGTACTGAGATATATAATGATCCACATACCAATGTACTAGTGCACTTTTCCCTTTCCCTATTCTCTTGATATTTTGCCAAAGTAGAAACAAAGTTAAAATCTAGAGATGAGCGAACGTACTCGTCCGAGCTTGATGCTCGGGCGAATATTAGGGTGTTCGGGATGTTCGTTATTCGTAACGAACACCACACGATGTTCGGATGTTCGGGTTACTTTAACTTTCTTCCCTGAGAAATCTTTTCTATATGCGCTCAATGGGGCCGGCGGCAGCAGCGCCAACCCCATTGAGAACATATAGAAGACAAATCCTTCTTCTCTGCCACAGCTGTAACAGCTGTGACAGAGAAGAACGATGTTTGCCCATTGAATTCAATGGAACCGGCAATACAGCCGACTCCACTGAATGCAATGGGCTGCCGGCGATCGCGGGATGAATTGTCGGAAAGGGGTTAAATATATAAGCCCTTCCCTGCAATTCATCCAGAAATGTGTAAAAATAAAAAATATATATATACTCACCTGGTGCCGGCAGACGGAGTTCAGCGCGGCAGGCTGCAGTTCTCCTGAACTGCTCTGAACAGCTGTGAGTAGTATTCAGCAGCCGGGGATTTAAAATCCCCGCCTGCTGAATAAGATGCCTCTGATTGGTCACAGCCTGACCAATCAGAGGCCAGCCCTCACTCACACCCATTCATGAATTACAGCTGTGGCAGAGGAGAACGATCGTTATGCTGACAGTGCGGGGGGGGGTCTCACTCTTGCCGCTATTGTGGCTTAATAGTGGGACCTGTGAACTTGAGATGCAGCCCAACATGTAGCCCCTCGCCTGCCCTATCCGTTGCTGTGTCGTTCCCATCATTTTCTTGAATTGCCAAGATTTTCACACATGAAAACCTTAGCGAGCATCGGCGAAATACAAAAATGTTCCGGTCGCCCATTGACTTCAATGGGGTTCGTTATTCGAAACGAACACCCGAACATCGCGGGAAGTTCGTTTCGAATAACGCGAACCCGAACATTTTGGTGTTCGCTCATCTTTATTAAAATCATAATTGGAAATGTTGCATAGGCGATAGGTAATAGAGAATACAGATGTTGATATGATTCCTGTTAGGGTCTAATCATACATTCAGGATTTCCTGCAAATTTCAGATTCACCATTGAGTAGGGCTGAATTTCATGCATATATATAGCATAGTAACAGGCAAATCTGTGGCAGATATATGATTTTTACCATGGATCTTGTAGTAAATAGGTGACAGATTAGCATCAAACAAATTTGACACAGCTATACATACCTGTACATACGACAAGGCCATAATAACACACCAGCCCTGTGGATAAAAGCCGCAGGGGCTGTGGATGTGACAGCTCCCTGCTGTCAGCTGCTGGAGGTAGCCGACAACCTGAAGCTCACATGAGGGACTGTGATATGCAACTGCTGGTCACGGGATCGACGTTATCCAATGGTGGCGATCTCATGAAAGTAAATAAAAAGTTAAAGAAAAGTTAAAGTTTCAGCTCCCCTCACGGATTGGATCTGTGAGAAGAGCTGAAACTACTCATCTCCATCCTCTTCAAAGTCCCACAGTGTTCTGCTCCTTCCAGAACCCGATGCACATGCGTACCAGATGTAAAATGTCTAGTGCATGTACAGAAGGTTGGGGAGCCTGGGCGATTTAAAATCATGGGTAGCCGAGAGCAGGGAGATGTCACCAGGAGCCGCTGTATGTGGTTCCGGGTCACATGATTGCCGTTATCCAATGGATAATGGCGATCATGTAAATTAAAAAAAAATGTGTAAAAACCAAAAAAAAAAGTTTGTTTCATTTCCCCTCATGGATCATATGCATGAGGGGAGATGAAATTACATACCTAAGGCCCCCAAATATATCTGCAGACCATACCCTGGCTTCTGTGCATGCACCGGTCACCAAACTCGCAGACGCATGCGCAAAATCTGCGGATTGCCGGGGTAATTTAAAATCTCTCTACTCCTAGCTACCAAATGTAGTTGAGAACCTGGAGATCTCACAGGGGGCCACAGTAGGCGGACCCTAGTCACATGATTGCCACTATCCAATGGATAACAGCGGTCATGTAGAAGTAAAAAAAAGTTAAAGTTTCACCTCTCGTCACAGATCCGATCCATGAGTGGAGATGAAACTACTTACCTAAGGCTTTCAGTCCCCCAATCGGATCCTTATCTGCGGACCTTTCCCCAGCTTCAGCATGTGCGCCCGTTGACAAAATGGCGGACGCAGGCTCAGAAGCTGGGGAGGGCCTGAGAAATTTTAATCTCATTGCTCCTGGCTACTAAAGGTAGCTGAGAGCCTGGAGAAGTGTCTGAGGGCCATGGTGAGTAGTCTCTGGTCACGTGATCACCGTTATACAATGGATAATGGCAATCACGTAAAAAAAAAAAGTTGAAGTTTAATCTCCTCTCCCCTCTTTCATCTAAGGAGAGATGAAACTTCTTACCCGAAGCCTCCACATTTGAACCCTGATGCGATCCTCCTCCACGGACCTTCCTCAGCTTCTGTGCATGCGTCTCCCAGCAAAATGTCGGACATAAGCACAGGAGCCGGAGAGGACATGGGAAATTTAAAATCTTGCATCCGGCTACCAAAGGTAGCCGAGAGCCCGGAGAAGTAACCGTTAACATTGCTGAATGGTCCCTGGTCACGTGATAAAAAAGTAGCGATCTACATTACGCCAATCTCACACGAACGGATAGAAATTGCGGATTCCGCATGCATTTGAACTGCTGCAGTATGCGGATAAATCAAATGGGTTGAATTACACAATTCTGCTCATATCAGCGGGTTCGAATTACGTAATCCACTTGCAGAAAACAGGATGCTGCATGTTCTATTTTACTGCAAATATCCACAACATAGAGCCCATTGTGCTCTATGGTAGCAGATATACCCACAGCCCATACGGAACTAATTTGTGTACTTGTTGCGATTACCCGCATCATTGCTAAGCGGCAGCGCAGGAAATATATACAAAAAAAGGTTTACTGCACATGACCGCCTATGTGAGTATGCAGTTTTGCGCAGTACATTACTTGGCCGTATGCAGCGCCATGGCCAGGCTCATAACTAGGATCCACTGTGGGCCTCCATGAGCGGATTTCATATATGGCCGTGTGAGCCAGCATTATTCGGATTACTACCTGTAATGCCTATGTAATTTCCAAGAAGTCCCCAGGAGTGCTCCCCTACCTCCAGTTCCAGAAGCAGCTTATTGAGAGGCTTCTGTTTGAGAGCACCGCACCTTAGCAACCCTATGAAGCCTCACAGAGCGCCACTTTTTACACCTCAACCCTGCCACTGAGCTCAAGAAATACCTCCCTAAAAAGTTTTGGGTTTGCAGGAAACATGGGAGGAGGAGGGATACACGGTTTTATTGCCACATGTACCCATCCCAACTGGACCTCTGTAATTAGCCCTGTTTTCAGACATACCACACAGTTTACATTATTATTTTTATCTAAGATTTATGGAATGCCTAAAGGGGGAGGTTATTTTTAGGGAGTCAATTCGGCCTGGAATTTATTCAGCTGCACCCTAAAATCCTATGAGTGTTCCCTCTATTACAGGCCCAGCCATTTGTCCAGTAAGGAATTTGGGGCTACAATGGATATGTTTCTGAACACAGGACAAACAGTGGTATCCATTTTGGGGTGCAAGTCTTCATTCATATGTATGCTGCACAAAACAAACTGTTTGCAAAATGAAACTATTGCCAAAAAATGAAAATCGTAATTTTTTCCTTCTGCTTTGCTTAGATTCATTCAAAAACTGCGGTGTCAAAATATGCAGTACACTTCTGGATTAATTTGCTAAGGGGTCTAGTTTTCAAAATGGGGTCATTTTTGAGGATTCTCCATCATTTTGGCCACCCAAATGCTTTACAATTGTGCAATGGGGCCTAAATCACCTTCAAGCAAAATGCTGTCAAAGCCAGGGGTTTCACTTTGTTGTCAATGCGGCTGCCATTTAGACTCTTTTCATACCTGCCTAAGGCTTTATTCACATGAGCGAATATACATGGCTATGTAAGAGCGTTTTCACGGCCATACAATATACGCGACTATCTGAGCAATTGGTTTCCAATGCATTCATTCACATGGGCAGATTTGCGATGCGGAAAAACATTGCGCCGTAAAAAATAGAACATACACAACTGAAATCCGTGCCTGTTATTATATGCTGGGTCAAAAGATAGTTCTGGTTCTATTTTTTGACTGATATGGGAGCTAAAAAAAAGGTCGGGGGAGGCAGTTTAGCAGCGTCAAATGTTGCAAAAAGCTTATATGTGCCTCTATTTAGGCATTAGAAGTCATTTCAATGATTTATGTCGAGCGAGGTATTTCCAGGCTGCGACGTGCTTTTTGGAGAAAACGCTAATTAAGCTCAGGACTTGATCACGGAAAATCGTCCATTCATGTGAATTCACGGTGCATCTGAGTGAACGTAAAAATGCATACGCTCGTGTGATGGAGCCCTGACCATGATCAATGTCTGATTCCTCATATGATGAAAACTAATGCTGCTCAATGGACCATACTGATTTTTAACGGGATCTATTGGATTGTTTGGTAGTTTCTGTTATTTTTTTCAGGAAGAATAGCGCTACATGTAGAATTATTACTTCTGTTAAATCTATAGGGTGCTGTTTAGAAACTGGCTCCTTTTTTCTGCATTTTAAAGACTTGATCATGATCATCAATAATAAATGCTCTGAAATCTTCTCTGCCATATTGGTTTATTGCTTGATAACATTTGAATATTGTGTTCTAATCTAAAATTCTCCCAGAGTATATTTGCTTTAAGGAATTGACATTATCCACACAAAATAAACCTTTTATGAGGAATTTCAACATTTTTATCAAGAATAAATGTTCTGAAATTACACTTAAATGAATTATCCTAATATGTTTTTCCTGAACTAATGATCCGGACTATACGATAAATGTAGAGATGTCTGCAAAATATTTTAGAGGTAAATCCAGTTTATATTCTTTCAGGATGAATTAGCACTTAAATAATTGTCGACATGACAGTAACAGTCAATTAGACAAGTTATTAATTTCAGAACTCATTTCTAACCATAGCTGTCAAGACATCGCTGTATAATATGTCGATGCTCTTGCTTAAGCCCTTCTTTCTAAATAGAAGTGCTTGACAAAGGGCATGAGTAATTGAGGTGGTAGCAACTTTTAAAAGTAGAATATATGAGTGCTAGTGCAGATATCATTTCTATGGTTCTAATGTTTCCAGGGCTCCATTTTTCCTTTGCTTGTAAATTCTACATTTATTGTAAAAGCTCTAAAGCAATGTGACATGCCATAATGTTTTGCTTTACAGACAAAGAAAAACGAATGTGTCTGGGAAATTGTTGGATTAGAACCACCAATTTCCGCAGAAACCTGAAAAGACAAAACATTCTTTAAGTTATACTGTTATTTTATTATTTTGTATTATTAATATGTTATTTCCAATGTTTGAGGTACAATGTCAAACACAGACACAGTGATATTGTGTTTGGTTGTTCCAATTATTATAAAAAATATTTTCATCAAAGGGAATGTATCATCACAAATTGGCTTAAACATTGTATAAATTAAGTTTTCATGGTAAAGACATTTTTAAGAATTTTTAGTGATTTATTCAATTTTAATGTCATGATCTATATTAAAAAAGATTCAAAAATGTTGCTGCTTTCCCACTAACCACAAATAATCAACTGCAAATGTTCTGTAAAGAAAACTTTTCAGAAGCCATCTCATTATCATTAGAGGTAGGGTTACAGTGAAAAGTGACACCTATGAAAAGATAACACAGGATTCACCATTCACGGTAGGTGATGGTTACAGCTTACCTCCACCTCCCTGCACAATGACATCTAGATAAGTCACAGAGCAAACCTAGAGCACTCTTCTATAGAAGTCAATGAGTGCTTTCCTTCCCATTCAAAAACCTCACCCTGACTACTTGGACAAGAACTGCACTGCCTAAAAGCCAGGTTATCATCACAATAAAGGCAGCCCCCCATCTCGTGCTTCGGCCATTAACTCTAGCAACTAAAAGAAGGGAAACACTAAATTAGGCTGGGTTCACACAGGGTGGATTTGCAGCGGAAATTCCGCGCGGAACTTTGCAGCGGCAGATCCGCCTGCGGCCGCTAATCTCGGGATTAGCCAGCCATGTGGACAAGATTTCTCAGAAATCTCGTCCACATGGGATGGCCAATCCGCTGCGGTAAGTCAGGCAGGAACCGCGGCTGCGGCGACCGCAGCCGCGGCTTTAGAATATGCAGCATGTCTATTTATTTTTTCTTTCCGCTGCGGCCGCGCTCTCCTCTATGGGAGCGCCGGCCGCAGCGGAAATCTCGCGGTTTTTGCTGCGGCCAAACCGCGGGATTTCCAGCGGGAATCTGCCCTGTGTGAACCCAGCCTAATGATCAAACAAAAGGACTACTTACCTTTACAGCAGAACTCTTACCACCATGAACACGTCCACTCTCCACAAGAACTGATAAAATAATTAGCAACAACCTGACACACAAGCAAATTTAAATAATGACCAAGGCAATGCAATTGAACAGACAGAGTTCCACAAACAACAGTGTAAAATACACATACAAAACAAGAAAACAAAATCAGTGACAGGAAAATATTGAGGGAATAGAGACAAACGACCAAAGTAACACCTAAGAAATAAGAAGCCACAAAAACATAAACATCAACCTGTTGGACAGACTGGAACAGTGCAGCCAGTCCATCTACATGTCAAGACCACCAGGTTATGAGCCAATGAAAAGTGTTAACAAGGCGATCAGCTTTGACATTGGTAGCTGGAATCCAGATCCTGTCCTCAGGTACCCCTGCCAGTACAACAAATATTGCGAATAATTCCTTACACAGCAAGAGTCAATAATTCAACTAACTTCAAACTGAAAATTCCCATCCACAAAAACAGGAGGAGGAGGGAACTCTCCATTCACTGGATTGTCATTCATACTTAATCAGTGATTTAATAAAAGCATCAGTAATCTTAATAGACGCAGGAAGCCCCAGTCTAAATGAAATGGGGTTAATTATCTACTTGATCTTATAAGAACCAAAAAAAACAAGGGCCCAAATTAATATTTTTTGTAGCTAACCACAGAGAATCACCAACTCAAAAAGTAAACTTCTGATTGCCTGTTATCAGCCCCTCTCACGCCGTCTCTTACAGATCTTCTAAGGTTTCTCTGCACTTCCATGCAAACATTTTCGAGATGAGATGAAAATTCATTCTCTTTAGGTACCTCAGAAAGAAATCTTAAAAAAAAAAAAAAACACCAATAATACCCATAATTGCAAAAAAGGGAGACGTGCCTGTTGAATCCAAAGACCTATTATTATTCAAAGTAAACTTAAATTTTTCAAATAACAATCCATGAAAACATCAACCTTTCAGACAGACTGTAACAGTGCAGCAAGTCCATCAACGTATCAAGACCACCGTGCCATGACCCCATCACGTCTGACAGGCAGTGACAATGGATCATTCAATAGCTATGTAGATACTGGCAGCAGTATTATTACCATTTATCCACTTATCTTCAGTCAAATAAGTCCAACATGGGTGTCAGTAGGTCCAACATTCTGTATTCTTCTGTGCTAATTTCTTTATATATCATCATAGTGGTTAGAACCCTGTTTTTCCAGATGCAGAGCTACAAATCTTAAGCATAGACATAGATTCAAAAGCTACCATAGGCAGCGTAGGACCTTGTATCATTCTTTTATACATTTGACATTTTGACTTGTTGAAAAGTTCTGCAGCTAATATACTTTTTGTTCAGATTCCTCACTATTTTGGTGCTCGTGCAGAGCATTTACACAGGCAGAGTTCGCTGCTGGATTGCGGGCTTCTCGCTCAGGGCTTCACCTTTTAAGTAAAGTGCTGATCGGGGAGCATTTGAAATGGAATGACAAGCCAGCAATCCCGTGATAGTTTTTTTTTTTTTTTTTCAAAGTAATTTTTATTAAATTTTATAAAGAATTGAGAACATATACACAACACTGCATACATCAGAGATGAATTACATACATCGATATAGAGTTTACATATTATGACGTCAGGTATTTCAAGCTTAACATTACACACAGTGGTATGATATAAAAATGATAAATTTCTTTTGTGTTTATTCAGTAAGAGAGAAATAAATCAACTAAACAATTCTAAACATGTCAGTGCTTATTTTTCCGTTCGAATTGCTGCCAACTATTCCAAATGCTATTAAATTTAGAAAGACAATTGTTAAATTTTGCATATATCTTTTCATAGCAGTAGTGGTCTGATACTGCGTTCAAAAGGTCCTCAATCAGGGGAGGAGAAGTTTTCCTCCATTTTTTGGCAATAGTGCTTTTGGCGGTCAATAGAAAGTGGCATATCCATTTTATTTTCTTTTTTGGTATCTCTTGACAACCAATAAGAAGAAGTGCCAGTTGAGGCGAGCACCTAAGATGAATGCCCGTTATGGATTGTATGGTGTTAAATACTTCCTTCCAGTAGTTACAGACATGAGGACTGTCCCAAAATATGTGATATAGAGTGCCTATTTGGCCGCAGTCTCTCCAACATAAATTGGAATGGGTGGGGAAAAATGTTGCCATTTTTGAGGGAGTATAATACCAGTTTGTTAGTACTTTGTAATGTGTTTGTAGAATATTAGCGGAAAGAGTGGCTTTATTGGCCCACTCAAAGGCTTTCATTCAAATCGGGAATGGTATATTTTCTTTTATTGCATGTTCCCAATTTAGAAGATGTATTTTTTTCGATCTATTGGCATTTTGGGTGATTGTGTTATAGAAGGTTTTGATTTGGGAAGCCTGAGAGGTTTTGCACTTGTTGAATACAACTTCCAAATCTTTCGGGAAGGAAAAATTATATAAATCAGCTTGCTTGAGAAAGGAGAGAATTTTTATATATGTAAAAGCCTCCGAATCAGGCACATTGAATTTGTTTTGAATTTCTTGGAAGGAAAGAGGTTTGTTTTTGTTCAATATGTCTGAGATGGTTTTAACTCCTCTATTTGTCCATTTGTTTAGATTTAAGTCTCGGATGAAATAGGTAAGGACCTCAATTGGAAGTTCACCTGAGGGGTCCCCGGAGTCTGCTCCCCACCCAAGTGCCAGTTGGTTCCAATATTGAAGGGTGTTTGACATTAGCAGAGAGATATCTTGAAAATATATTAGTGATGCAATCTTTGGGATCAGAGCTCCAAGAATGGAGGCTTTAATCAGCGAGCCCAAATGTCTGTCTCCATTTCTGTTTTTTTCCATGTGGCACCAAGACGGGGTTGGTTGGGATTTCAGCCAGGCACTAGATTGGCTTAACAAAGAAGCCTTGTAGTAGGTTTGGAGGTTAGGCACCCCAAGACCTCCCTGTTTCTTATGTTGGTATAATATTGATGCCGCTAATCTCGGTTTCCTATCCCCCCAAATAAAATTAAGCAGCTGCTTCTGAAATTTTTGGATCGTGGACGGGGGGATTGGGTAGAACAGTGTACGAAAAAGGTATAACATTTTCGGGAGTAGTAACATTTTGTAAAGTGCCATTCTGCCGAACCAAGAGGGTTCTTTTTTACTCATTTCCTCCATCTCCGCCTGAAGAGAAATATATAGGGGATCAAAGTTTGCAGAAATTGTTTCAGGTAGGTCACGACATATTTTGGTGCCCAGGTACGATATCTCAGATTTCCATTGAAAGGGAAACTCCTTCTGTATATCCATTTTTAAAGCAGGTTCTACATTTATTCCCATTATTAGGGATTTATCGGAGTTTAGTTTGTATAAAGAGGCATTGCTATATTGGGTAATGCAGTTACTCACAGCTCTCAGGGAATTAACAGGGTCTGTCATGGTAATGATAATATCATCCGCGAAGAGGCCGATTTTGTGTTGTCTTAAGCCCATTGATACGCCTCTAATCTCCAGGGAGGTTCTAATCATTTCTGTGAGGGGTTCTATTATCATGACAAAAAGCAATGGGGATAGGGGGCACCCCTGTCGAGTTCCATTAGATATATAGAAAGGTGAAGACAACACCCCGTCAACCAAAACCTTGGCCGAGGGCTTAGTGTAGAGAGCTTGTACTGCACGCAAGAAGCTCTCGCCCACCCCAAACCTCCGGAGGACCTCGAAAGTGAAGCTCCAATGCACTCTATCGAACGCCTTCTCCGCATCCAGGGAAAGGAGGAGAGAAGGCGTCCGACTCGAGGCTATCCGTTCCAGCAGATTCTGTATTCTTCGTGTACCATCTGTGGCGCTCCTTCCTTTTGTAAAGCCCACTTGGTCATTATGAATGACCGTGGGTAAAACCTCCAGAAGTCTGCCGGCCAGTATTTTAGCATATATTTTCAAGTCGGAGTTCAGGAGGGAGATAGGTCTGAAATTTTCTGGTGTTGTAGGGGACTTGCCTGGCTTGGGTATGGTGACTAATGTGGCCTGGAGTATTTCTTCGTGCATGGAGCCCCGTTCCATCGCTTCATTAAATAGTGAATTTAGGTGAGGAACTAACGGTTGAGCAAAGTTCTTATAGTACTCATTTGAAAAACCGTCAGGTCCAGGGGATTTATGTTTTTTTAGATCTTGTATGGCCTTATATATTTCTAGATTTGATATTGGTTTGTTTAATTTGTCTTTCTGAATATCCAGTGTGGGGAGATCCAATCTATCCAGGAATTTATTTATTACTTCCGGGGTGGGCTGGAAGGTGCTAGGGTTGTCTTTAAGACTATAAAGGCTATTGTAATATTCCCTGAATTGTTCAGCTATTCGCTGGGGGTGGGAGATTTTATCCTGGGGGGCCTTTTTGTTAGTGATAAATGGGATTTTTGTTTTTAATTGTTTTTTTTTAACAAGGTTGGCCATCAGTTTTGAGGGCTTATCCATGTAGGAATAAAAGTTCACTTTAAGGTAAGTCAGACCTTTATTGTAGTTGTCTAGAAGTGTATTTTTTAATTCCCTCCTTGAGGAGGATAATTCCATTAGGAGGTCGTCTTGTGGAGATTTCTGATAAAGAGATTCCAGTTTTTGAATTTTCTCCAATAGGAGGTCTATTTTTTCTCGTTTGTTTTTATTTTGTTGTATTTTGAGTTTTATCAAAACCCCCCTTATTACTGTTTTGTGGGCGTTCCACAATGTGGCGTTGCTTATGTCAGGGGTGGAGTTGAGAGAGAAATATTCCTCTAAAGCTTTGTTGACAATTTTCTGGTTCTCAGGGATATTGTATAGATTGGTATCATTTCGCCACATTTTTGATAAGGTACAGGGGGCGCCCACATTTAATTTTACGTATATTGGCGCATGATCTGACCAAGTGGGGATTCCAATCGTGGAGTCAGTTATTGAGGTGAGAGTTCCTCTATTCACCAAAAACATATCTATCCTTGAGTAAGTTTTATGCCTGGGGGAGAAAAAAGTAAATTCCCTTGAAGAGGAGTTGAGACACCTAAATGTGTCATATAAACCCTCTTTATGTAACCAAGGGTGAAGAACCGGTACATTCCTAGTGGCTGCCGTGGAGTCCGCCTTTTTGTCTGCTATTATGTTAAAGTCTCCACATAATATTAATTTGCCCATTAGGACTTTTCTGACCTTTTTTATTACTTTGTTTAGGAAAGAGATTTGGGACTTGTTAGGCGCATAAACGTTCACCAAAGTAATCGGCGAATTATCTATGGTGCCTTGTAATATCAGGTATCTACCCCTGTCATCCGAAATTTGTTTATTAAGAGAAAAATGAAGACTGTCTCTCAGGGCGATCAGTACTCCAGCGTGTTTTTTATGAGCATTTGAAAGATAAATATGCGGGTATTGTTTATTTGAGAATTTAGGGCAAGACTGTTGGGCAAAGTGCGTTTCCTGCAAACATAAGATGTCTATTTTGGACGCTTTAGCATCTTTCTAGACCATTGAGCGTTTGAATGGGGAGTTTAATCCCCTAACGTTTTGGGAACAGATATTTATGTGCATTGTAATAGTGGGTTATAGGTGCATTTGTTTGAGATACATTAGCAGCATAGCAAATATTTGAACTTAAAACAAAGATACAGGCGAAAACAGAAATATGCCTGTTAACATTAAACATTATACGAGTTGCATTATTCATGTTACTTGTGAGGGCATACTTAAGGTAATCTTTCTGGTTGTATGAAAGCATCAGTATGAGCCCTCCACTAAAAGAGCAACAAAACTGTAAAATTTAAACAGTTAAAACTTAGAATAAGAGCAGGTATAAAAACCTGAAACCTGTTGTTGGGGGAAAGTTCGGCTTGCAGACCATCAACCCGGTATCAAAGGTCAGCGAAAAATGTGTCCAGCTTCGTATGAGGAAGAACATCCGCGATGTTTATGTTGTTTTCACGGAGGGGTAGTGGGAAGCGTGCGACGATGGAAGGGTCTTGGGGGTCTCTGAGATTTGTTTGGTTGCGATTCCTCTGGAAGTAGGATATTCCATTTTGAAAGGATACTGGCGCCATCCCCTGGTGAGTTTAGAGCGTGCACTTTGTTGTCTTTGTGGACTATAATTTTTGCAGGAAAGCCCCATTTGTAGGGTATTTTTGCAGCTCTTAGAGATGCAGTGATTAGAGAGAAGGCCTTTCTTGCTTGGATTGTATTCTGTGACAAGTCGATGAAAAGGCTTATGTTTGCAAATGGAGATGGTAGGGTGCCCTGTCTTCTTGTAGCGATCATCAGGGCATCTTTTATATGGAAAAAATGAAATTTGGCGATTACGTCTCTTGGAACTGAATCTGGTAGGAAGTTCGGCTTTAGCAATCTGTGCGCTCTATCAATAGTGCAATCTAATTCTGAGGCGTCTGGGAGGACACTTTTAATTAGCTTGGTGAGGAAGCTTTTCAGTTCATGTTGTGGGACACTCTCTGGGATGCCTCTAAACTTAACGTTGCACCTCCTGCTCCTATCTTCCAGATCTGTGAGTTTTTTCTTCATGTCTTCTACTTCCTCCTCCAGGGAGTAGTGTGCATCTATTAATTTGTTGTGGGATGCAGTTACTTCTCCCATTTTGGTTTCAATATGGTCGGTCCTCTCTTCTAGGGCTGTTATAGAGGTGTTTAGGGTATTTGACAGAGACTTAATGTCCTTTTGCAGGGATCCCCTTAAAGCTAGGATCATTTGTTTAATGAAATCTTCCGTTGCAGGCATATTGGAAGATGGGACACTTATAATAGGGTCAGGCTCAAGTGTGGAGTCTTCTTGCTGTTGGTTAGTATGTGAAGAGATTCGGGGGCGCTGTTTTTCAGGGCTTGATGAAGGAGTGGAAAGGGAAGATGACGGTTGCGAAACCGACAGCGCCGTTTTGCGACTTTGTGGAGCGGCACCAGTACCCCCCCCCCCCCCCCCAGAAGGATCACTCACCCCTCCTCTGGATGTGGACCTCGACGATCCTCCGCGCTGTATTTCCTGTTCAGCGTTTTGTACTTTCAGATCAGATGTCTGAGAGGGTGGGACCCCCGCGTCCCCTCCGGGGCTTGGAGGCGAGGGAGAGCCCTCATTGCTCATCGGTCTCTGTTTCCTCGGACCACGGGTAGTAAAAAAGTCCGAGACCTTATTGAGTGGTGTATTAGTATTCCTTCTTTTAGGCATTTTGTTGCAGAAGGTCCTCGGGCTGTTTTTGGAGAGGTTAAGGTCTCTCTTTAGCACCGTGAAGACTGTAATTTAGCAAGACTTTTTGTCATATGATTGTTCTGATTCTCTTTCAAGCCCCTCCTCCCTTAGATGAGCCTTCTATCAGAAACAAGTATAGAGAGAACAGGACAGTGGCCGTCTCAGTTTAAAGCTTATTTCAGCTCACACTGCCTCAAGGGAGCCCAAACTTGAAGCTTTAATACAGGGGGGGCACGTTCTCCAAAAGCTCTATCACCAGCACTTATGTGTCACAGAGCTATTGTCTCTGTTATCAGTTCTCTGATTAGCACAGCCAGCGAATTTTCCTCTTCTCAGCTGTACTATGTGAAAGAACAGCTTTGGTTAGCCGAGTTGTGGCAAGGGGCACAGGGAGGCAGCGTGTGGGCTGGTAGTGTCTCCTCCTCTACTTTCTGCACACCTCCTTCAGCTGCAGTTATTAAGGTCCGAAATGGTGCCTTATTCCCACGCTTCAGCAGGCTTCTGTTATCTTTATAGCACCCGTTTACTATGGACAGGCAGCTGCTGCGGGCTAGTGCTTATCGGGAGGCTCGGGGAGACAGAGTGTGTAAGCTGACACCTTCACTGTCTCTCTGCTCGCTGCGCTCAGCCGTGCCTGCTGGATTTTAAGTTGGCGCCTCGTTCCCGCGCTCCGTCGGGCTTCTATTAATAGCAACTCACCAGGAGGTTTAGTCACGACAGAGCTCCGCTCCTCTCCTCCTCTTCACAAGGAACAGCGCTAGGAACGGCAAAGCCCTCCGGTGAAGTCCCAGGTGCTCTCACCCCCGCAGGCAGCGCAGCGCTGCAGAGATTTTCTTCTCTCCCGATTGTACTGCCCGGAGTTCAGGTACTTCCTTTTGTTGTAGGGGTCTTTAGGGTTCGTTTGAACCGATTTTGCTTAGCTGGAAATGCTGTTTATGTAGCTTTTGATTACCGGGTGCGAGCAGAGCTCAGGAAGACATGACTGCTCGGGTCTGTACCTAGGCCACGCCCCCCCCCCCCCCCCCCGTGATAGTTTTTAAGCTGACTGAAAGTCAGCGATAACGAACTTGGAACGAATAGTGAGTGATTTTTTATACTGCATGATTATCGCTCAAATTCATTTGTTGAAATACATTTTGAGTGACATCATGTGTAAATGGCCCATTATAATAATAGTATTTATTTGTATAGCGCCAACTTACAGCTGCAGTGTATCAATGTAGAGTGCAGTGTGCTTGTGTGAAGTCCGGGCTGCCTAGCTCACAGAGGATTGTCTAGGCAGAATACAGACAGACAATTATCCAGTATACATGTGAACAGATTTATGCCTCTGGATGTAACCAAGAATGGTTTCATCCACTGAAGGCAAGCAGAGATCTCGAAAATTGCAAATAATTAAAAACTGGAAATGTAATTTTATATTTACTTTCAATTTTAAATGTGAAAAAAATGCAATGATGCACTATTTTCTCTAAAATGAATAATATTGCAAATTTGTAGTGGAAATCAGCAGTGTGCAAAAAGTTGGCTCCGATCTCCGATAAAAAGTTGGCAACTATTTTTCTTTTTATTTCAACTGGCAGAAGCTTGTAGCAATTGAGCCAAAAGTAACTTTTGCTAAAAATAAAATTTGACAGTTTACAGTAGGAAAAAGTATTGATTTGGTAGGTATGGATCAAAACATGAATAGACTTGTGGCTAGTAAGAAGAAATCTGAAATACAGTAAATGTTTGTAAATACAAAAAGCATCATGTTGAATTTAAGCATTGCACATTTTTTAATTAAAATGTTCACAGAAAATGTCTTTTTTACAGTACAGTAATAGCCCAGCATCCAGAAACTATCAAAAATTGTACCTAATATATCCATTAGATATAAATGTTTGAACTTATGTTTGTGCCTCAATATAGTTTTGTGCAAAGTCAAAGATAACCTTTAAATTACTTTTACTTGAAACACCGAAAAATCTGATATGATATATATATTTGATAAATTGCCTTCTGTATCATTTTCAGATAGTTTTGACAATTTTGATGGTGGAGTTAGATAGATAGATAGATAGATAGATAGATAGATAGATAGATAGATAGATAGATAGTCTACCCACCCACTATGTCATAGAGTTGAGTTTTGGCACAATTAAACTAATGTAATTGATATCTGTGGTATTCCAGGTTGTTCCACAGCTCATGATGAATGTATATAATACAACAGGCTGTTATGAATTATGCACATGTGCTGAGCCAGGTTTGACTTGTTCTACATGTGCTTCACATTTAGGCCTTAGTCACACGGGCATTTTTTCGCGCGATTTGCGCATCGCATGACGGATGCGCATGCGCAAATCGCGTGACCGGCGCCGAAAAATCGGCCGAAAAAACGCCCGAAAATCTGCTCCTAGCCGCGTTTCATTAGAAACGGGCCGGAGCTGTCCAGCGCATTGCATTCAATGGAGCCGGCAATACAGCCGGCTCCATTGAAAGCAATGCGCTGCGGGCGAGCCCAGGATGAATTGTCGGGAAGGGCTTAAATATATAAGCCCTTCCCTGCAATTCATCCTAAAATGTGTTAAAATAAAAAAAAATTGTATACTCACCTTTCCGCTGCAGCCGGAGTTCTGCCGTGGCCGCTGTCAGTTCTCCTGAACTGCTTCTCGGCACTATTCAGCCGGCGGGGCTTTAAAATCCCTGCCTGCTGAATGAGTTGCCTCTGATTGGTCACAGCCTGACCAATCAGAGGCAGGTTTCACTCACACACCCATTCATGAATTCATGAATGGGTGAGTGACTGCTGCCTCTCATTGGCTCAGCGGGACCAATCAGGGGCAGCTCCCGGCTCCATTGAATTCAATGGGCAAACATCGTTCTTCTCTGCCACAGCTGTTACAGCTGTGGCAGAGAAGAATGATTTGTATTCTATATGTTCTCAATGGGGTCGGCGCTGCTGCCGCCGGCCCCATTGAGCGCATATAGAGAAGAGAACAGGAATCGCAGATCGCACATAGGTGCGATCTGCGATTTCTGTTCTATAATTTATCGGACGAGCGCATAAAAAGCGCTCATGTGTCCGATACCATTGCAAAGCAATGGTTTTATAAAATCGCCGGACGCATGCGCAAGCGCAAATCGCGGCTAAAAACGCCCGTCTGACTAAGCCCTCAGAATACAAAATCCCTAAATCTTTTGGTATGTCTTATTTAGCATAATGTACATTATGGAGCAGATTTATTATTCAAAATGCACCAGTTTCTTGGTGTAGATTGTGCTAAAAACTGTTCCTGCAACATTTATGATGTGCTTTAGACACTTTTCTTTGTCACATCCAACAAAGGATCTTTAATTTGTGGGAAGAAGCATCTAATGATGTGCACAATATTGGACAGCTACTGAAAAATCACATTTTTTTTGTAAACAGCATATCACTGGCAGGCACCAACATACAATAGGGGGATTGGGAAATGTATCAAGCCACCAAGCGCAGATAGGTTATATATAAGACCAGCTGATATACCCGGCCTCGCCCAAGTTAATTTGATACAGGTGTTTATGTGTTGTTTGCAAGGAAAATTTTATGAAGTCAAGTTTACTTTAGAGTAACTGAGGAATAAAATATGTATACACATAGATGAGCATTAGATTCTACTCAGGCTGCATGTACCGATCTCCCACTGCAGAATGTGCCACCCCTCCCACTCTCCTCATTTAGGTCCTAAAGAATGCTTGCGCCAAATTTCACCCTTGTACTACACTGAGAAGTTACATTACATAGGGGTGCGCTTACTTTTGCAATTAGCATTGAATAATCAAGTTGTGACCCCTTTGATTTTCCTATTCAGGACCTAAAGAATGATCAGCCCAAATTTCATGTTTATACGACACCGGGAAGTTAGAGAATTAGATTAGGTACATTACACAGGGGTGCTAATACTTTTGCACTTAGCATTACATTTTCGAGTTGTGACCCCTTTACTTTTCCTATTTAGGACCTAAAGAATGAACATCCAAAAATTTAATGTTTGCACAACATCGTTAAGTTAGAGAATTAGTGGCAAGTCAGTGAGTCAGTGAGTGAGGGCTTTCACCTTTATATATATAGAGGCCACTCTCACACAGGGCTGTTTTTACAGCTTTTCGTGTTAAACACTGTAAAACGCCTCCATGGATTTCAAAGTGCTTTCTCAGACTAGCATTAAAAACACTGCGATATTCAAACACTATCTGCTTTATTTTAGTGTGTTTCAGCAATTCTTAACACACCTTATCACTCATTGCAATGATGGGGTGTGGTAAAATAAACGCTGTTGAATGCTGTCGAACATGTTTACGCCGTTGGAAAACACTTTAAAATGCCACATTTACATGTGGCGTTTTTACAGATACCTGTTTGAGAGCAACCTATCTCACCAATCAAGGAACCAGTTTATTGGGGTGCAGTTTACAGGGTAAACTCTGTGTATGGTGTCTCTATAGATATCTCATTATGTACTATTCATGATAGTTATATCTTTATATCTATTTATTTATTATTATGATTACAGTTACCTGTACCCATGTATAGCTGATTAGATGGACAATATTTCTCCTTTTAATGCATGTTTTTTTTTATCTATGTGTTTCTAATTATATGTAATAAACTGTTATTTGTATATATATATATATATATATATATATATATATATATATGTATATATGCCCTTCAATTGGTGTCAAACCAATAAACAAGCAAAAAAGTAACCTTATGTCAAAGCATAAAAAAAAGAGAGAAACTGGAGATAGAATATCTGGCAATTAACCCTTCGTAGTGCAAAATCAGGTTAGATCTTTTCTTTAAATCAAAGTGGGTGCTACTTTTCAACCAAAAAAATCCAGTATGGGGGCGTGGCCAAGCAGCCGTCCTGACCGGCCGCATGTAAGAAGGGCTCCTGCTCAAGCTGACCTACCGGTAATCCTGTACTGATCCTGAGGACTCCCAACCCCGATATACCATCACCGGAGGAAGGGGGAAGAAACTGCATCTCCGGACGGCCACCCCTGACGACCGAGGTGCGGCGGGAGCGGAGCTAGAAACGGGGCCTGTGAGGTGGAGAGAGCCGTCGCTGCGGAGCGGGAGTCACCGGCTGACTGGCGGGCTCTGGACCTGGCGCTCCACATAGCGGAGGGAGAGGAGTGAAGTGCCCAGACCACCGGCGGGGCTGCAGAGCGGAGGGACGCTTACCGGACACCACGGCGAGAGGACCCTGGAGGTGAGCGCGGGAAGCTGCGGCCGCCATTTTGTGAGGAGGGCTCCCGATCGGCGAGCGACTTCCCGGGCCTATCGCCCCCATTGCCACCACAGAGAGGAGGAGGATTGAGCCCCGGTGCGGAGTCTGTGACGCCGGCAGCCATAGCGACGCCGGCGACAGGCTTGCAGCGCCGCGGCTGACACGGCCGCCATCCTGAGGACGGGGCAGACGGGCCCAATGGTGAAGGGCTGTGCGGAGGAGACCACATAGAGGGAGGCAGGGGGCTGAGACGACCGGCGGCGCCCCGGGTGCCGAGATACTTATAAGGCGCCCCCTGACGGCAGGGACCCGGTGGAGGCACACGTGGTGCTGCAGCTACCGCCGCCATCTTGCGGAAGAGGACCCAGCCGGCAACAGCTTGGGCCCGGTGAGCCTCTATCAGCGCGGGGGGACGATTAGACGCCGGGTGAAACAACCAAAGTGCCGACAGCCACAGCGACATAAACGGCAGATCTGCACTGCTGCGGCTGACATAACCCTACTCAGAGAGTTGGACTGCTGGAGCTGAAGGTGAGAGGTCAGGAGAAGAGGTCATACAGAGGTCCCCTATCTGAAGGAGAAAGGCAGCGCCAGCAGCAACAAACAGTTAAGTGTGCTGGGGGGGAAGGGGAGAAAAGGAGCAGCAGCTCCTGTATACTAAATAGACACGTGCCAGAGAGTGGAACCCCCCCTCCCCCACAATACCTAGAGAATAGGCCAAAAGAAACAGACCCAGAATACCCCCCAAAACAAAGGGGGAGAAGAGAGTAAGGCCTGCAAAAGACCACCATAGCTGGCTACAAAGCATAGACCAAACACCACGCAGATAAGCCCTGCAACAAGTATACTGGTGAACCCAGCACTATAAAATACAGACAGACAGCCGAATACGCCGCTAAATACCTCTGACTAAGCAGCATGGGGCCTACCAGGCAGAACGCTGCAGCAGACAAATTAAAGGCATTTGTCAGAAATGAAAATCGCAGAGATGCAGGATCCGACTCTGGGCCGCCGGCCCCGGGGGGCTCATCCCCTCCAATAAAGAACACTAATCCAAATCTAACAGAAGGGACAGTTCAAACTCTACAACAATTATCCGAACAGCTACTGACAGCAATCCAAACATCCACGACTACTCTTACCAGTAAAATCGATGAAGTTAAAATGGATGTCAGTCTTCTTAGACAAGACCTTCAAAATCTGAGAGAAAGAGTCACAGCGACGGAAGATAGAATTTCTACGCTAGACGACACTGTTCCCCCAATGTCAGCCGCAATAAGAGATCTTACGCAGAAGGCCGACTACTGGAGACAGAAAGCGGACGACCTCGAAAATCGTTCACGACGCAGTAATTTGCGTATAGTCGGCCTGCCAGAAAGAACCGAGGGACAGAGACCAGAAGAATTCTTAGAGAAGTGGCTCCGTGAGCTTCTCCCCAATGCAGAACTATCGCAGGTCTTTGTCATCGAACGGGCTCATCGAGTGCCAATGAAGCCACCCATACCCGGCGCCCCACCCAGACCGCTACTGGCAAAGCTACTTAACTCCCGTGACAGGGATAATATCCTGCAAGCTGCCAGAAAAGGCGGACCCCTACGCCACGATAACGCTACGGTCTCCATCTTCCCGGACTTCTCGGCGGACCTCCAGAAGCAAAGAGCCTCGTTCTTCAATATTAAAAGGCAACTTAGAGATCTGCAGCTCCCGTATTCTATGATGTACCCAGCGCGACTACGAGTGATAGACGGAGATCGCACCCGTTTCTTCTCCTCACCATCTGAAGCAGGGGAGTGGTTGAACACCAGACGACGGCCAGAGAGACTGTAATGTATACCAAAACCTAACCATTACTTCTGTCCTCCTGTAGGTGACGGGACTTTCATATTATATGTAAGAGGCCCATCAGGGCCGCCTAGTTGTGATGTGGGTTGCTGATCTGGGGGGGAATCACTCCCCCCTCCGGGTCACCCCTGACAATAACCGCCCTGTGCTCGCCTTTCCCCATCCCCCCCTCCGCCTCCCCCAGAACTCCTTATTCCCTCCCATCTTCTTGGAAGGGAGTCCACCTAATAAATGCACAATATGACATGGTCGGTTCACATCATTGTATTAACAACCAAAACCACAAGTATAGCAACGATGGAGCTATGCTAAGTTGGTTACCCCGAGTTAAAGTTAGCCACGAATACTAACGCAACGATAGTCAGTATTCAAAGCCTGTTCAGTTGTAAACGGTTTTAAGAGTTATAATTTGGTAGTACGCTGCCATGATGTTTTTAGAGTGTATGCATCAGATATTCAATGTTTTCTCTATAAATGTATTGAAGTGCGATTGCATGGCGGGTAGGGGGGACGTGGTGGGGCGTGGTGGGGGGTCTCCTGGCGGACTGAGTAGCATAAATAATTTCATCCGGGCTCAATTAAAACACCTTTGCCAATGGCTGAGATGATTTTTGTATCCTGGAACGTCAGAGGCATGGGATCTCCCAGGAAGCGAGTCATAATAAACTCCTTAATACGCTCCTGGCGACCGCATGTGTTATGCCTCCAGGAGACCCACCTCACGCCTGAAACTTCTAAATGCCTGCTAAAGCCATGGGTTCAGTGGTCGGCACACTCATACCATACATCGTACTCTAGGGGGGTGTCCCTACTGATAGAAAGGTCCATCAGATGGGAGGTAGAACAATTAAAAAGAGACCCAGAGGGTAGATATATTTTCGTAAGAGCCAAAATAAACAATGAACCATATGTACTCCTATGCTACTATAATCCACCAACAACGTCAACAGCCCTGCTGGCAGAAGGCATACAATTTGCCTCATTTACACCAGATGTAACAACTATCTGTATGGGGGACATGAATATGGTCATGGACCCACACCAGGACAGATTTGGGGGGGGTGCTCGGGGGGCGGGAGACGGGGGACCGACTCGCCTGGCTTCTATGATCTCAGTGGCTGGATGGCTGGACTTATGGCGAACATTTCACCCTCACCAACAGGAATTTTCTTGCCATGCAGCCCATAACCATGCACTGAGCCGCATAGACTATATATTTGGATCCCCCTCGCTGTTCACAAAAATAGAATCTATAGAATTCCTCCCAAGAGGGGTCTCAGACCACTCACCAATCTGTATGGTCCTCAAAAAACCAGGTCCCCCCGCAATTAGGAAGCAACGGATACACCCGTTCTGGCTTTCACTGCTTGGCCCAAACGATCGAATTCTAGGCCAAATTCAAATATATTACGAGGCACATGAAGAAAGCCGGGACAGGATGCTAGTGTGGGAAGCCTTCAAGCCATACCTTAGAGGATGCTTTACATCCTCAATCTCTTACATAAAAAAAAACGCAGCTAGAGAAGAAGAACAGTTAGCGCAGCAATGCCAACAATTAGAGAGAGAATTCATAGCTCAACCCTCAAATGAAAAAAGAGATAAATGGCTACAAGTAGGTAGAGAGTATCTGACACACTTGAAAGAAAAGGCTCAGAGGAGACTATTCTTCACCCGTCAGTCCTTTTTTGAGCTAGGTAATCAGTCCAGTAAACTGTTAGCATATATGGCCCGGCAAGAAAATACCTCCCCCCCAATATTGAGAATCAAATCGACCGAGGGTGCGGTGCTCACAGACCCCCAAGATATACTAGAGAGATTTCAACAATTCTACCAAGACCTATACAAGTCCCAGATTAACTATACCTTAGCAGAGCTAGAGAACTATCTAACTAACATAACATTCCCAGTATTACAAGAAACACATAGATCCCTACTAGATGGCCCTATCACAATAGAAGAAATACAGGAGGCAATGGAGGGCATGGCAAAAAATAAGACCCCGGGTATAGATGGCATACCAGTAGAAGTCTATCTCCAGTACAGAGAGGAAATAACACCACAACTACTTTCACTATATGAGGATATATTTGAGAAAAGACGCCTTCCAGAGTCGATGTTGGAGGCTAATATAGTCCTTATACTAAAGCCTGAAAAGAACCCGGAGGAGTGTGGGTCGTATAGACCTATCTCCCTCCTAAATACAGACTACAAAATCCTCGCCAAGGTGCTAGCCTGCAGGCTAAATCAAGCAATCAAGGATATCATACATCCGGACCAATCCGGATTTATTCCCGGAATGTCCACATCCGATAACATCCGAAGGACCCAGGTAATTACGCAGGTGGGGCGGAGGTGGAGGGAAGGCTGGGCACTGGCCTCATTGGATGCCGCTAAGGCATTTGACTCAGTGGAGTGGCCGTACCTGATGGAGGTTCTGCGGAAATTCGGGTTCGGGGAGCCGTTCATCAGGTGGGTCTCCATCCTATATACAGCCCCGACGGCAAGAGTAATGGCGAACGGCCTGGTCTCCGCCTCTTTCCCGCTTCACAGGGGAACCAGACAGGGCTGCCCACTTTCTCCCCTCCTATTCGCGATTGCTATAGAACCCCTAGCACTTAAAATTCGACAACACGCACTATATAAGGGGACCCAAATTGGTCCTAGAGAGGACAAGATAGGACTGTATGCGGACGATATAATACTCTATATGTCAGAACCCCAGAACACTTTGCCCTTAGCCGTTTCCCAGGTGGACAAATTCGGGAATTTTTCAGGCCTGCGTATTAACTGGCAGAAGTCTACGTTTATGCCACTGAGAGAGGAGGAATGGAAGGTGGGGGAGGTATACCACAACCTGCAAATCGTCCCCCAATTTAAATATCTGGGAGTCTACATCACCAGGGACCATACTCAAAGTTTTAATTTAAACATCGCACCTCTATTAGCGACCCTGCAATTAAAACTAAAAGCCTGGAGTTCCCTGCCACTATCTGTGGCAGGAAGAATAAATCTTATTAAAATGATAATTCTCCCCAAATTCCTGTACCGACTAGAACACGCAGAAACAACTGTAGCACAAAAATTCTTTAAAACAACTAATTCATTAATAACATCATTCGTATGGGGAAAGGCCAGAGCCAAACTCCGTATGGAAACTCTACAAAAGCCTAAAGAGCTGGCGGGGATGGCGTTGCCGGACTTTAAAATATATTACCTGGCAGGGCAAGTCAGATATATACGTCACTGGCTGTCGGGCGCTCCTCTCCCAAACTCCGAGCACCACCTGATGTACTTCCTTTCGGAGGCATCCCTCTGGATAGTCCTGGAAAAACCGGGGCTGTTGACGAAACCAATGCTGCCCATTCACAGACTCGCAGTAAGTGTCTGGAAGGCATGTAGGAAACTGGCGGGACAGGAGGACACCCCACTGGAAACCCCCTTATGGAATAACAGAGCGCTGCCGCATCTATTGAATCTCCCAGACAGACAATTCTGGCTAAATCTGGGAGTCACCGCACTGGAACACCTATACATAGACGGGACACTAGTCTCCTTCGAACAATTGCAGCAAATGTACGGGGTACCTAGAACAGGATTTTTTAGATACCTGCAACTCAGACACGCATTAACAGCGCAGTTCCCAGAGCCCAGGGGACCCTTCTCCACGTACCCATTAATAGGTATACTGCGCACACAGGGCCCCAGGGGCCTAATCTCCAAGTTATATACCCACTTGTTATACTCTAAGATCCCCAACACGCGAATGGTGGTGCTGGAAAAATGGAGGGAGCTGATCCCAACACTGACCGATGAAGACTGGGAGACCGCAATGGCCACCTACACCAGGGTCTCACCAGCCGCGAATAATAAACTGACCCAGTTATATATCTTACACCAATGTTATCTAACGCCAACTAGACTGCATAAAATGAACAGATCAGTAACCAACCAGTGCCACAGATGCCACGTAGCAAGCGCAAATTTTAATCATCTAATATGGGGGTGCCCGATAGTATACACATATTGGGAAGAGGTCACAGAATTCCTGACCCAACTGATGGGATTGCCAGTACCACTGGATCCAGTAATGTGCTTACTGGGGATTATAGACGAGGAACAATGGCAACATTATGATAAAATATTCCTCACTAAAGTATTATTCTATGCCCGCAAAGTTATAGCGCTAAGATGGATGGACAGACGCCCTCCGACAATTGCAAAATGGCAGAGTATTATCAATACCATCCTACCATACGAGAAAATAGTCTACAAAAACAGGAAATACCCTGAAAAGTTTGATAAGGTGTGGGGGATTTGGTGCGGGACAACAAGTACAAACTTCACGCAAGAAATGTTCCAAAATTTATTAAGACAGAACACATCCAGGCTTGGCAGGTAAAACGAGCAACAAAGCTATGAATAGTACAGATGTACATGCCGAGATATATTGAATAAACATAGAGAAAATGTAATGCACTTGTGTACTGAATGCCGTTAACAGAGAATTTTCTGATGTATGTAAGGTTTAACCATTTGTTAGTGTATGTAAATACACACGGTTTGAGAAATTGTTTATCCATGTAATGTATAATACATACTGTTCAATAAAACGAGTTAAAAAAAAAAAAAAATCCAGTATGCTTCTCTATTAAGAAATTTTTGATGATGGCCACCTCCCCTAGTATCATAGAATGGTAGAGTTGGAAGGGACCTCCATGGTCATCTGGGTCAACCCCCTGTTCAGTGCAGGATTCACTAAATCAGCCTAGACAGATATTTGTCCAGTCTTTGTTTGAACACGGTGCTCGATTGCGAAATCACCCTTACCGAGTACGTTCGCTCATCTCTAGTATTTACCTGTTGATGATCAAGGTCAGCCCTCAACTGTAAATCTAGATAAGAAATAGAGAATACATGGAAAGAAAAGGCGAATTTTAACCCAAAGTGCTTATTATTGAGATACAGTTCTAGCTGCGGTTTTATAAGCTAAACATTGCCAGATCCTTTAACCGTTTCTCATAGGATATGATTCGCAGACTGCTCACCACCTTGTTAACTCTTTTCTTTTTTTTTTTTTTATATTTTTTATTAGGCATTTATAAAGCATACATGTATAATATAGTGTTCAAAAGTTGAGTGGAATCTAACAAAGATAAAACCTATATTTACGAACAGTGAGTCACAAGTAGATGTATATAACCTGTTGAACAGAGTTTGCTATGTTTCTACATAAGCATAGGTAAAGTCATCACAAGTAGATGTATATATCCTGTTGAACAGAGTTTGGTATGTTTGCACATAAGCATAGGTAAAGTCCTTGACTAAAGTGTCAAGGTAAACAGTTAGATGAAATAACTATAATAAAATTCAAAACGAACAGTTTAACTCGAAGTGCTGCCAAGATTTCCACATGCTCGTGAATTTAGAGAAAGAGTTGTTTTTTGCGTAAAGTCTTTTATAGCAATGGTGGTCTGATATTATGTCCAGTAATTCCTTCAGAACGGGAGGAGAAGTTTCTCTCCATTTTCTTGCTATAATGTTCTTTGCTGCAAGGAGAAAATGACATATCCACATTCTTTTTCCTGAGGGAAGACAGTCGCAGTCTAGAAGGAGGAGGGCAAATTGAGGGGAGTGTGGGGGACACACTTCAGTGATAGTTCTGATAGCTCCAAATACCTCTTTCCAGAAACTCTGTCTTTTGGGACAATCCCAAAACAAATGGTAGAGTGAACCCTCATTGCCACATTTTCTCCAGCATTCTTTGTTAGTATTTGGGAAACATTTAGCTAGTTTTATGGGGGTATAGTACCACCTGGTCAACACCTTATAATGAGTTTGGAGGAGACCTGCTAAAAGAGTGGCTTTGTTTGCTCTGTCAAAGGATTTCAACCACTGAGTGGTGTGAATTTTTTTTTTTAGATCATGTTCCCAATTTAATAGATGTATTTTTTTTTATATCGTTCATGTTGCCTGCGATGGAGTCGTAGAAAATTATTGTTAAGGAATTTTGGGAGTTTATACATTTGCAAAACAAGGTTTCTAGTTCTTCTGGGAAAACGCACTTTCTTAGTTGGGAGCTGCGGAGAAACGAGGATATTTTTAGGTAGGAGAAGACCTCTTTGTCAGGTAGGTTAAATTTGGATTTGATGGTCTGATAAGTAGATAGTCTCTCTCCATCCAGGAGATCAGAAATAGATCTGACTCCGCTCCGAAGCCACCCTCCAAGATTTAGAACTTGTATAAAGTAGAGGAGGATCTCTAGGGGGAGGTTTGTTAGGGAGCTTTTGGTAGTAGATTTGGGTTTGTATGCCAGAAGATTCCTGCAATGTAGAGTAGTTAACATTAAAGGAGAAAAAGTTTGGGCGTGTGGAAGAAGTGGGATTTCTGGATGTAGAATACTCAATGCTGAGGCTTTTATAAGAGAGTTTAGAGATTTGTTTTGATTTCTGTGTCTTTCTATGAAGTACCAGGATAGAAGTTGTGAGTTTTTTAACCAAGTGCCCGACTGGCTCAAAATAGTCATGTTATAATAAGCTTACAGGTTAGGGACCCCTAAGCCTCCTTGCTTCCTATGAAGGTACAAGATAGAAGCAGCAGGTCTAGGTTTTGTTTTTCCAAATGAAGTTTAATAGCTGTCTTTGAAAATTGGTAATTATATTTTGGGGGATCGGGAAGGACAGTGTGGGAAAAAGGTAAAGTACTTGTGGTAAAATTAACACTTTGTAAAGAGTCATTCTGCCGAACCATGTTGGTTCTCTTTTTCCCAATTCTTCCAAGTTCTTTTTTGAGAGAGGCAAAAAGCGGATCTGTATTTGCAGGAACGATTTCTGACATAGAGCTACAAAGTGTGATCCCTAGGTAGGGAATTTTCCACTGGAAAGTTTCCATTGGAAGGGAAACTCTTTTTGAATATCATGTTTTAATGTATCGTCTATATTGAAACCCATAATTTGAGATTTATCTAAGTTAGGTTTGTATAATGAGGCTTGACTGAATTGAAGGATGCATTTGTATACGCCTCTTAAAGAGTTTATGGGATCAGTTATAGAAATAAGAACATCGTCGGCAAAGAGGCCAATTTTGTATTGCCTCAGGTCAATTGGGATGTCTTTAATTGTTGGAGACATTCTGATCAGTTCTGCTAAGGGCTCTATTAACATGACAAACAATAGGGGGGAAAGTGGGCAGCCCTGATGGGTCCCTTTAGTAATTGGGAACGATGAGGACAAGGCATCATCGACCAAAACCCTAGCTGAGGGCTTCACGTAAAGGGCCCGGACCGCTAGAAGCAAATTGTCTCCCACACCAAATTTATGTAGGACGGCGAAGGCGATAGAGTGGACTCTATCGAACACCTTCTCTGCTTCCAGGCAAAGGAGGAGAGAAGGCGTCTGACTCGAGTTAGTTAACTCCAGTAGGTTTTGGGTTCTTCGTGCACCATCTGTTGCGTTACTGACCCTCGTGAAGCCTACTTGATCATTATGTATGATTGTTGGTAGTAATTCTAAAAGCCTATTTGCTAGTATTTTTAAATATAGTTTCGTGTCGGTATTTAAAAGCGAAATGGGCCTAAAATTCGCTGGAGAGGTAGTGGTTTTTCCTGGCTTCGGTATGGTGATTATTGTGGCTTGCAACATCTCTTCTGGCATTTCTCCTTGGTTAATTGAATCATTGAATATGGTTGCCAAGTGAGGAGAGAGGGAGGAGGCAAATATTTTGTAATACTCGTTGGATAGGCCATCAGGGCCAGGGGATTTGCGATTTTTTAAGCTCTTTATAGCTCTGGCAATTTCTGGGATGGATATTGAATTATTTAGGGACTCGTTTTGTGAGGCTAGGGAGGGGAGGGAAACCCTATCTAAAAATTCTTTAATGGAGGTTGTAGTAGGTTGAGGAGTGTTTGTGTCTTTATTTAGATTGTAGAGGTTAGCGTAGAAGGTTTTAAATTGTTCTGCTATTTGTTGGGGATGAGTTATTTTTAAAGCGGGGTCGTTAGAATGGTTTATGTAAGGGATTTTAGCTCTGATCTGTCTTTTGTTTAGCTAAATTGGCCATTAATTTTGAGGGCTTGTCGATATATGAGTAGTAATTGGCTTTGAGGAAAGTGATGTTTCTGTTATAATTATCTAATAAGGTCTTTCTCAGTTCTTTCCTTAGAGTGGTTAACTCTAGGTGGGGGTTGCTTTAAGAGGAGTCCTGTTGTGCCTTTTCTAGTTTTCTGATATTGTTTAGTAGGAGGTCAATCTTTGCTTGCTTATTCTTTCTTTCTTGAATTTTAAGTTTGATTAAAACCCCCCTAATCACGGCTTTATGGGCACACCACAACGTAAAATTATTTATATCAGGGGTAGCATTAGTGGTAAAGTATTCCTCTAAAGCATTTTTAATTATTTTTTGGTTGGTGGGAGAATTGAGCAAATTTATGTCATTGCGCCATATTTTGGTTGAGTTAAAGAGAGCGTTGATATTAAGCTTTAAATAGATAGGGGCGTGATCCGACCACGTAATGGTGCCTATTGTCGAACTTGTGACTGAGGCGAGAGCCCATCTATCGACTAATAAAAGATCAATCCTTGAAAAGGTTTGGTGTCTCGGAGAGTAATAGGTGAATTCTCTTGAGGAAGAGTTCAAACATCTGAAGGAATCATAGAGTCCTTCTTTATGGAGCCAGGGCTGGAGCGCCGGGGCCATTGTTGTTTGTGCTGTGGAGTCTAGTTGTTTGTCTGGGGTGACATTAAAGTCTCCGGAGAGAATCAGCTTCCCTGTTTGGATTTTTTTGACTTTTTTGATTAGTTTATTTAAGAAAGAGATTTGCGTTTTGTTGGGCGCATACACATTCACTAATATTATTGGGATCTCGTTGAGAGTGCAAAACAGAATAAGATATCTGCCTTTTGTGTCAGTAATTAATTCTTTCAAGGAAAAGTTTAAATTGTCTCTAAAGGCAATCAACACGCCTGCATGTTTTTTTGAGGCGTTTGCGGAAAAAATATTGGGATAGGATTTATTTGTAAATTTAGGACATGAATGTTGTGAAAAATGTGTTTCCTGAAGACATAGCACATCAATATTTGCTGACTTAGCGTCCTTCCAGACCATCGCCCTTTTAAAAGGGGAGTTGAATCCCTTGACATTTAGTGAGCAAATATTAATTGACATTGCAAATGTTTAATTTTTGCATTGATAGTGGAGTTAGCGTGGCAGCAGAGATAACATACCATACAGAAATAGTAAAACTTACAAAAAACAGAAACAGGTCTTCTTGTGGAAGGAAACAGGAATAAGTTTCTTGCAGAGTTGTAGTTGGAACAGACTCTGAGAGAGTGGTTGGCAACCTGTAAATAAGAACAAGTAAGACAGAGCAGAATAACAGGTCTTGAAACCTGTTGCATTGGGGGGGAAGTTTGGCACATAAACAGTAGCCTTTTATTCTGTGTTGAGAATGTTGAAAGTCCAGCATATGAGACAGACCTAAGGAGGAAGGTCTTTAGGAATAGTCCATTTCCTTCAAGGAGGAGTGGAAGGTAGCGTACGGCGATTAGAAGCTTTTAGTGGTCTTTGAGGTTTAGCTGGAGGTAATGTTTCTGGTAGAGGAACATCCCATTTAGATAGAATTTTGGTGCCATCTTTTGGGGAAGAAATTATTTGGATTGCGTTGTTTTTGTGAATTATTAGTTTAACTGGAAAGACCCATTTATAGGGGATTTTGGAGGTTCTCAGAGCCGAAGTAATTTGAGAGACAGCTTTCCTAGCTTGTATTGTTGATTGGGAAAGATCTGTATAAAGCTTTATAGTGGAGAATGAAGGCGGAAGGGGATTGGAGGCTCTTGAAGCCGACATCAAAGCTTCCTTTATATGAAAAAAATGGAGTCTCGCGATCACGTCGCGTCAGACAGAGTCCAGGAGAAAGCTTGGTTTTGCTAATCTGTGGGCTCTGTCTAGGATGCAATCTTGTTCTGTATAGCTGGGAAGAAGTTGTTTTATTAGTTTGCTGAGAAAGTTTTTTAGGTCAGCCTGAGCGACACTTTCGGGTATGCCCCTGAATTTGACGTTATTTCTTCTACTTCTATCCTCCAGATCGGTCAATTTGTTTTTTATAAGTTCCACTTCATCTTCTAAAGTATAATGCGCATCGATTAGTTTGTTGTGGAAAGTTGTAACTTCTCCCATTTTGTTTTCGATATGATCAGTACGCATTTCTAAGTCTTGCATAGAGAGGTTGAATGTGTTTGAGAGAGACTTAATGTCCTTTTGTAGAGAGCCGCGAAGGGCCAGAATCATGTTTTTTATGAAGTCTTCTGAGGCAGGGAGATTTGAGGAAGGAAGATAGTTAATAGGATCCTCTTCTGTTTGAAATAACTGCTGGCATGGATTTGTGGAGGGTGAGAGACGTGGTCTCTGTTTTTCAGGGCTTGCAGAGGGGGTGGAGGGGACAGAAATGGAGTGTGAGCGTTCAGGCGCCATTTTAGGTGTAGCAGTGAGAATCTTGCCAATTTCAGCGGTGCTTTCACTCACCCGACACTGCAGGGGAGCGTCTGACAGCTCGTTCTCAAATCCTTCCGAATCTTCAGCAGAAGCAGCTCCGCTGTAGTAGGTAGCTGTTAAGGCTTGTACTTTGTCAGCGCTCGCTCCGGAGCTAGTGGTGTGACGGGAGCCATCTCCGCTTGTTGGTCCCTTCTGTCCCGCGCCGCGGGAGGAAAAGAAATGGGAGACCTTTTGAAGGGGAGCCTTTGAGGTTCTTCTTTTAGGCATGATTGGCCAGAGATCCTCCGGGAGGTTTCTGAAGATTTTGCAAGGCTGGAAATGCTTTTTAGTCGCTTAAAAGGCTAGAGGAGAGAAGAGCTCAAGATCACACGTCCGACTCTGCCTGCATCGAGACCATGCCCCCCTTGTTAACGCTTTTCTGAACTTGCTTCAGTTTGTCTATGTCTTTTTTTAAAGTGGGGTGCTGAGAACTGGACACAATATTGCAGATGTGGTCTCACTATGGAAGACTAGAGGGGGATAATTGCCTTATATAATCTTGACTCTATGCTTTTCTTAATACATCCCAGAATTATGTTTGCCTTTTTTGGCAAACATTGTTTACTCATGTTCAGTCTATGATTTATTCGTATACCCAAATCTTTTTCATATGTGCTGCTACTTAGACCAATTCCTCGGATTCTGTATGTGCTTTTTCATTTTTTTGCCCAGAAATAGGTCTTTGCATTCTCCTTGTTAAATACCATTCTGTTAGTCACGCACTTCACTGTTCAAGCTTTTCAAGATCTTTTTGAATACTCTCTTTTCTAGTGTTAGCTATCCCTCCTAGTTTTGTGTCATCGGCAAATTTGATCAGTTTCCCATCAATTCCCTCCTCCATATCATTTAGAAAAATATTGAACAACACTGGGCCCGGGACAGAGCCTTGTGGTACTCCACTTGATACATTCTTCCAGTTGGATTTGCAGCCATTTATGACCACTCTTTCAGTACAATCACTCAGCCAGTTGTGAATCCACCTAACAGTTGCCTTGTCAATCCTATATTTGGACATTTTTTCAATAAGTATGGTATTAGATACTTTGTAAAATGCTTTACTTAAGTCAAGATATACTATATCTACCGCATTTTCCTGATCAACCAAATGTTGGGCTACTGGAAACTGGATAGGTCTGTAATCTTATCTGTAAGCAGAATCTATGTGGCAGACCTACCTGTAAAAAAATGGTTAGAGCTGTTAGCATATTGTTTTGGAATGCAAGACCATGTTTGGGTGCAATTCAAGCTCTGTCTTGCATGAGTGCATGATACGGGGAGCTGGAAATAAGTCCACCCTGTGGTCAGGGGTCTGTCCATTGCGCCACACATTACAGGTTGGTGACATCGATCCAGTTACTGTGACAGTGTTGTACAGACTGCTGCAGCCACTTCCAGGTGGCAATAGTCACATGGGTTAAGATGTCATTGCAGGAAACCAGGTGAGACTGGCAGGGTAGCAAGCAAGACTTTTCAGGGAAGTAGGGAGAGGATGCAGTAACTGAGTATTCTTTTTGGAGGAAGGTGCCAATCCACAAATGTGCAAACAAGTCTGCGCCAAAAAGATGCAGACTTACCTCTGTGTAATTCCCTGTAAATTTGCTATAGAAAATCCTGACAGATTTTCTGTGGTAAATCAGCCCTGCGTGAACAAACTCAGGTTATTTTTGTAATTTATTATGTTTCCTATGCAGCTTTTAGAAATACATTTTTAGTTTTATGACATTAGACACAAAGGTACTTGTGACAAAATGTTTAGTTTGGCAAAATACTTGTCTATTATTTTTCTAAGTGATGCCTTTTGAATGTGAAATCGTAAAGGTACTAGATTTGCTTTCTGGAGTGATACTCTTTTAACATGAAAAGAATATTATAGCTTTGAAGTGGTAAATGAGATGCATGAACTTTTTCTACAGCAGTTTCTATGAAGCATACAGTAAGTGAAGCATGACATATGACAACATAAGAGCTAAGCAATTTTAAATGTCTATATCTCTATATATAGAATCAAACTTCTTTCTAGTCTTGGCATACATTCACATTTAATGCTGAAATTACTTTTAAACTTAATGGACCTTTCTAACCCTAAAACTAGTCAGCTAAGAATGAGTAAACATAACAAACATTAATGTACTTCTGCTAGGTTTATATTTGTGTCATGGTTTCCACTCGCAATGGAAGCTATGTTTTGTGCCAAATTCATAGTACAGCACATGCTAACTCGCCCTTACAATCACATTCAATTATTTTGGGGTCCATCGGGATTCCATCAAGGTTTCCATTATTTTGACTGCAAGTATATCAATGTATTCCACACTACTCTTGCCATCAAAAGTGACAAATTTGCCAAATGGAACTCACAGAACATGTGAATAGAGACTTATTGTTTGAATGTTCAAACAATTCTTAGCTGTAATGTAATATCAAAATGAAAGCTATATCACTGCAGTCTGTGTTTGATTGGCTAGCTGTGTTATACATGTGACGTATTATCTCAGCAAGAATATAAAAAAATGCAGAGCCTTTAAAGGATTGTCTGGGTGTAAGAAGAGTTTTTAAAAATTGAGCCAAATCTGTTAAAACAATAAAGGCAGCAGTACTACCCATCTTCTACCCCGGCGAAACTAGTGCTGCAGTTCTCCCAATCTTTTGTTTAGGAACAGCTACCACCTAACTGTTGCAGCCAATCAGGAAAAAAAGACAAAGGAAAGCTTTTTTTCCAACATTCATTTCAGGTTTTCCTTATTAAAGCAACAAGAGAAGTACAAACTGCAACTGGACTATATGTGCAAACATGAAGCAGCTTTTAGAGGATGTTGTAGTTTTATGAACTGCACTATGCATTAACCATCACGCTTTTACATATTTTTTTACATGTTTTTGTCATTGACTGCACCACTACCACAATATGTGACAGTGCTGTTACAGTTTTGATCCTGCAGTTAAGGCAATAATGTTTGCTCGCACTTCTTGATAAGTGAAAGAGTAACAATTCTTCAGAAAGTTTCTTATTTGCTATTCATTTTTACAAACATGGATTAATGTACAGCAGTTACATAGCAACATCTCTATATATAAAAGCAAAAGCCTTACTCAATAACTCACTGACTGACTGACTGACTCGCCACTAATTCTCTAACTTTCCAGTGTCGTACAAACTTGAAATTTGGCATGACTATTCTTTATGCCCTAAATAGGAAAAGAAAAGGGGTCACAACTAAGTGTGAAAATCCATGATAAACTGTGATACATGAGGTAGTTCTTTTCTCAGAATCCATGAAGCCTAGAGAAATTATTTTTTGCATACACACTACCTTCAGGTCGTCGATACATAATAAGCAGGCCTTTTTCAGAAATTCATTGTCCAGCCATGACCATTTACAATTAAAATGCAAATCTCTGAAATTTGGTATGTAAATAGGGAAAGTAAAGGGGTCGTAACTTGATTATCTATCTCACAACTCTCTGTGTATATACTGAGGAGCTTCTTTACATGGGCATGTTTTAGTCCTGCTATACGGCCATTAATAGTACGGGCAAGTAAAGATTTTTCTTGCATGTAGTTAATACTACGAGTGGCAAAGTTGGGGCTGGACCTATCTTCCCGCTGTCTTATTCAAATTTGCATGCTATAGTGCAGAGTTTGATTACTCAGAGAAAAAGAAAACATTCGTGTGGGACTACGCTCCATAGCGGCAAGCGTAGCTGCGCATATGGCCATGTCAAGAAGCCCTAACTCATTACTAATTCTCTAACTTCCTGGTTTCATACAAACTTAAAATTTGCTATAACCATTCTTTAGGTCCTAAATTGAAAAAGTAAAGGGGGAGCAACTTAATAATTCAATTTGAAATGAGAAAACGTATGGTCACCTCCACGTGGGGTTTCCTGGGTAACGCGAAGAACTGTGCAAACTGGTGACCTTATTTTCTTCTTGGTTTCTCTGAAGTAACCACAACTTCATAAAAGTTTGCATACAAACAACAGGTAAACACCTGTACCAAATTAACTTGGGTGAAGCTTGGTATGTCAGCTAGTTTAGCATTATAGTAAAATGATCAAAATCTTCTTTTTATTTTTTTAATATTGCCACCGTGTACCTCCCTATAAATGATGTTGACATAGTTATGCTTCACTGTTTTTCCTTATAAATCAGGGCTGGGATCCCTTTGGTTATCCCAAACCAGTTTTTAAAATAACAGCGGGTTCTGGGAACTCAATGGAAGTGGCACTCCGACTCAGTTTCCACTAAAAGCAATTAAATAAGGACAAATATACAATGGAATAACCAGCTACTGACTTGCAGCTTGGAGCTATCGGCCGTAGATCAGTATGCCATTAAGCCATCTGTGTCATTCTGCAGCAGCTAGGCCAAGCCAGATCCACATTGCTACATGACTGTATGGAATCTGGTATAGGAATCTTTTACTTCTGTGAGGGGATGCATCTTATTTTTATAGGGCACTATGCCTAAATTACAATATTTTAGAGTGCACAATGACAAATTATTTCAGATCACACTGTGGATACATTATTTATTCCAGGAGACACCATACATTATTCCAGAGGACATTATGCTTAAATTGTTTATTTTAGAGGGCAATATTCATAAATTCCTTATTTCAGGGGAGACTGTATAAATATGTTTTTTCAGTAGTGGCACTATACATAAATTATTTATTTCAGGGGCACTCTATATAAATTACTTTGTGGGAAAGCATGTGGAGTTATTATTGTCGGTGTACATGGTGTGTGACCGTATGAAAGCATTGTCTTACTGTAGAAGCTGAGAAACTGCTACAAGAGTGAGGTGCTAAAGATGTCTAGGCAGCAAACTCTGCAGAGGCAAGCTATAGCTGAAAGAAACTATCATGATGGTCTGGGTCCAATGGAGAAGAAAATGTAAAGAGAACATATTATATTAGATATAACACCACATGTGAATCAATAAATGTAAATGTTTACTCTTCCACTTTTTGCATTACACTGTACTTTAATGTATACAGTTGTATGGTGTACTGTGATATGATGGGTGATATCTTGTTTTTAAGTGAAACAATAGCTCCTAGCATACCTTCACCATTGTTTAGGTTATACCTGGAGCTGCAGTTTCAGATGTTAAAAACTAATAGCAGAGGTTAATCTGACTTGGTAGATGATTTATTTGATTATTAGAGAAGGAATAATTTTCTATTGTATGCTAAATGCAGGCATCCCATACACAAAGTAACGAACCTATTGTTAAAAATATTAATTTAATCCCTACTATAAATGAAATTGGCACATATTATATAGTAAACTACAAATAAATATAAACCAATCCCTCCACAAATGTATTAGATCTAATGTCTGCTAGAAATAAACCATTACTATTGATATGCATGCAAAGTGTTAATTGGTATGAGCATTGGAATGCAATCTATTATAAGTACAATTGTACAAGGACCACTGAACATTTAGAAGTAAGAAAATATTTACAAAAACAGTTTGAAAATAGAGGGTATTTTTCAACAAGCTTGGAGAAAACTGATGATGAAATAATAAATTCACCACAAACTCAATTAATGTAGCTCGAGCTGCAGAACACTTAAAAACTGAGTAGTGTTTGAGCACTTGGAATTTAAATCCCCGTCTGCTGAAAGAACTTCATTACAGTGCTGGGACCCAAGCGGCTAGACGCGCCTGAGCCCTGGCAGCGGCGGAGAGGTGAGTGGATCTTTTTTTTATTTTTTACACCAGATAGGAATGATTTTCAGTGAAGGGCTTATATTTAAAGCCCTTCCCCGAAAATCTCTGCGGGGGTGCCCGCATCCTATTGCTTTCAATGGGGCCGTTGGCAGCGGCCCCCCGATTGAAATCAATGGGAGAGCTTTGCGATCCTCTGCCACAGCTGTCACAGCTGTGGCAAAGGATTCTTTACTCCACGCGGGGAGTCCCCTTGTCACTGAACACTGTGACAGTGCTGTCACAGTGTTCAGGGATGAGGAGACTCCCCGTGGGGAATATTGACACGCACCATGAGCCTATGTTTTACAGGTACGTGCGTTTACACGCCTATAAAACACAGACATGTGAACACACCATAGGGAACCACAGGTTATACTATAAATGTCTGATAGCTGTAGGTCTTACAGTACCTTTGGGACCTACAGTTGCTGTCAGAATGGCGTTTCCCCAAACCAGGGTTGGTTCCCCACTGCAGCCACTGGTGGCCAAGAATACCGAAACAGCTGAACTGAATGTTCTATGCTGTCCCTATAACTCCCATAGAAAAGAATGAGAGTTATGGAAACAGTGTAGCAGAGTGAGCTACTGATGTTTCCACCATTTGAGATATATGCCAGATGATCACACTTCTGTCTGCCCTCATTCAAAATGCATATTGAGCCTTGATCAAGGTACAACTTATGATTATTATATGTCTCTAATTTTGTTCCTCCTCTTTTTTTGAAGTTAAGAGAGTAGCGCTGTAATAATTATTCTATCTTTCAATACAGTATTGAACTTGAGAGTGCCCCTTTCATTTCCATTTTTTGTCTAATTAAATAATATTAATACTTAATATAAGTATTTAAGGCTATTAAAATAGTACCAAAAAATAGATATCCTGGGTAATAGCAGTCCCCGTACTAAGCAGTAAATTTTCTGCTCTTATCAGCAGTGAAATGGAATGGGCCACCAACTACTCAGAAGAATGATGAGAGATGCCAGTTTAGTATTGAGTGGCAATGCAATCTACACAGCCTCTGAAAGAGGAGAAGGAGCTGAGCTAGTGTAATTTCATGAAAGAGACCAGCTGATTAGTGCTGGGGACCCCCAAACCAGAAACGTGAATACAGGATAACCTGCGAACCAAGTATAAGACTTTCTAAATGCTTGAGAAGGAAAACTCAATCCAAAAAAAACAGGCAAATGTATAATTTATTTTTGTAAATTTGTGTATTCATTTTTCATTCACAGAGGTGTCCATGACCTTTACGAAAGAGGTGTTGTCCGGTCACCAACAGTGTTTTTTTGTTTTTTTTTTACACTAATGCCCTGTAAAGGAAAAGCATTATAAATAGAGATGAGCGAACGTACTCGGATAAGCACTACTCGTCCGAGTAATGTGCTTTATCCGAGTACCTCTCTGCTCGTCCTGAAAGATTCGGGACGCGCTGCGGAGCGGGGAGCTGCAGGGGAGAGCGGGGAGGAACGGAGGGGAGATCTTTCTCTCCTTCTCTCCCGCCCGCTCTGCCCCGCTCCCCGCTGCGACTCACCTGTCAGCAACGGAGCGCCCCGAATCTTTCAAGACGAGTACAGCGGTACTCGGATAAAGCACATTACTCGGACGAGTAGTGCTTATCCGAGTACGTTCGCTCATCTCTAATTATAAAATACAGTGTGACAAATAAAAAAAAACGTTATTCCGCTTACCCTTATCTTCCTTATCTTCTCCTTGTTAACCTGTCATGCAAAATGATTCAAAGATAGCACCGCCGTCTAGTTCCTATGATACACTTTTCTTTCTTTACTTCTCAGTGTGCGTGCTCCCGGCGATGCTGGTCACATGACTTGAGGACTAACGTCATCATGGTAGGACCTCAAGCTGTCCTTTAGGACTTGTCAGGTTAGCAATGCCTGTGAGCTCCTACAAAGAAAACTTTTTCCAGCGCTGTAAAGCTGTGCACAGTGAGTGGAGGAAGGGTGGGCCACTCACACTTACTACCGGGGCTACTATGGAGGACAAGTACTACCAGGGCTGCTATGGCTCACACTTACTACTGGGGTTACTATGGAGGACAATTACTACTGGGGCTACTGTGGGTACACTTACTACTGGAGATACTATGGAGGCTATTTACTACTGTGGGCTACTGTGCAAGACATTTACTACCATGGCTACTATGG
Organism: Eleutherodactylus coqui; assembly: GCF_035609145.1. NCBI lineage: Eukaryota > Metazoa > Chordata > Amphibia > Anura > Eleutherodactylidae > Eleutherodactylus > Eleutherodactylus coqui. The sequence continues at coordinate 260,192,855 of NC_089837.1, read as the reverse complement.
GGAACCCTTACTACTGGGGCTACTATGGAGGCTATTTGCTACTGTAGGCTATGATGGAGGCGATTTACTACTGTGGGCTACTGTGGAGGCTATTTACTACTGTGGGCTACTATGGAGGACATTTACTACTGTGGACTACTATGCAGGACATTTACTACTGTGGGCTACTATGCAGGACATTTACTACAATTGATACTATGGCAAACCCTTACTACCGGGACTACTATGGAGGCTATTTACCACTGTTGGCTACTATGACGGAAATTTACTACCGGGGCTACTTTGGGGAACCCTTACTACCGGGGCTGTTATGCAGGACATTTACTACTGTGGGCTACTATGGAGTGCACTTAGTACTGGGCCTATTATGGAGTGCTCTTAGTACTGGGCCTACTATGGAATGCACTAAGTACTGGGCTTACTATGGGATGCACTTACTACTGGGCCTATTATGGAGGGCACTTACTACTGCGCCTAATATGGAGTACACTTACTACTGGAGCTACTATGGAGTGCACTTACTACTGGGCCTACTATGGAGGACAATTACTGCCGTGGCTACTAGGGGGAATGCTTACTACTGGGGTTACAATGGAGTACACTTGATCCTGGGGCTATTATGGAGGGCATTTACTAGTGTGGGCTACTGTGGAGGACAATTACTACTTGGGATACTATGGGGAACACTACCTACTGGGGCACTATGAGGATCTGTATTGGTACTGGGACCACTATGAGGGTCTCTATTAGTAGTGAGGCCACTATGAGCGTATATTTTAGTAGTGGAGCCACTATGAGGGTCTCTATTAGTACTGGGGTCTACTATGAGGATCTATATTATAACTGGGGCCACTATGAGGCCATAATTTTGATGAAGAAAATGAGGGATACATCAACTCATCTTCGGATAGTGGTGGAGAGGTAAGACTTTGTGACATATTGACTTGTGCTTTTTCAAGAACTTTTAAAGCACGTGTATATGTTGTAATAACATAACTTAGTAAGGCATTTTGGGGGGGGGTTCTTTTTCAGGAGAATTTCTCAGCTGGTGAGGAAAATGAGGAAGCTTTGCCAATATTGCAATATTTGCAGGTTAGTTTTCTATCCATTCCTAAATGGCAAATATGATTGTCTCTATAATGGTCTATAATACTACTGCGGCCAATTTGAGGATCTCTCATACTACTGGGACCACTATGATGGTCTATAATACTACTGGGGCCACCATGGTGGTCGCTAATACTACTGGAGCCACTACGAGGGTCTCAAATATTAGTGGGCCCACTATGAGGGTCTCTAATACTACTGGGGCCACTATGAGGGTTTCTAATATTACAAGTGCCACCATGATGGTCGCTAATATTACTAGAGCCACTATGAGGGTCTCTAATAATACTGGTGCCACTATGCATTCGTAAATCATCTTATAATTACTAATTACAGTGATATTTGAACTGTCCCTGCTCTCGTTTAATGAAGGCAGCTGAGAGCAGGAAAAAGGCAACGGGAGATTCAGTTTGCAGTTCCTGACCATGAGATCGCTGTTATACATGCATAATATCGATCTTGTGAAAATTTTAGCAAAGTGAAAAAATTTATCTCCCCTCACTGTTCCTATCTGTGAGGGGAGATGTAGCTTTTTTTCTGTTTAGTGGATTCTAACGTTGTGCAGACAGCGTTAACACAATGTTTACCGCTGCTTAGTTTTATTTTAAAAAATGAAAAAAATAAATGAATTAATATATTAGGGCCACAGTGGCTACATGTCTGAACATAGGACTTACAGGGCTATCCATTTTCCGATGCAAGTCTTCATTCATAAGTAGGCTGGATACAAAAAAAAATTGCCAAAAAAATGAATAATTTTTGTTTTTACCTTCTGCTTCTGATAGATTCTATGTGCAATTTGTCAAAAAAGAATAACCTATTAAACATACATCATTATTAGAGATGAGCGAGCGTACTCGGATAAGCACTACTCGCTCGAGTAATTGGCTTTATCCGAGTATCACTGTGCTCGGGGCTAAAGATTCGGGTGTCGGCACGGAGCGGGGAGCTGCAGGGGAGAGCGGGGAGGAACGGAGGTAAGATCTTTCTCTCCCTCTCTCCCGCCCGCTCTCCCCTGCTCCCCGCTGCAACTAACCTGTCAGCCGCAGCGGCACCCGAATCTTTAGCCCCGAGCACAGCGATACTCGGATAAAGCCAATTACTCGAGCGAGTAGTGCTTATCCGAGTACGCTCGCTCATCTCTAATCATTATACAATGTATTTTGTAGATTTATATGGGGCATAACAACAATATAAATGTTTCAGGAAATCAAATTAGTGGCACCTGTGTTAAATCCATGACATTTTTTCAGGTCTCATGTTAATGTTTTTTTTTTTCTTTTGGGTTTTCCAGTACATTTATACAGTGTTCTCACTGTATTTATATTATATAATTTACGTATTGAATTTATTTTCTATCTTTTTAACATAGGAGCAGCGTGAGTTTGTGAACAGCTTGCATGCTTTGGCGGTTGAAGATTATGGATCTTCAGATGGGTGTTTCCAAAATGACCCACGAGGGCCTCCAGAGGAAACATCTTCAGCATAAGCTGCGGATCCCGAACAAAGACTTTTATTGACAAAATGGTGTTGATGGGAAAAATGCATTCCGATGCTGACGATTGCAGAACGACTGTGTTGTGCAGAACAAAATGGTGTACAGCAATTATTTACTGAAACAACCAACTGTGTGATTGAACACGATTACTTTGAGCAGCATGCACTCTGCCGGGAGCATATTGAGCACACATTGCGAATTTCGCCAATGTTTACAAGGCATGAATATGATGTTACAAATAACAGGTTAGTGTAATTTCATAATTGTTTTTTTTAAATAAATTTAGTGCAGTTTATTTAAAATTAAACATTTTTCATACAAAATAAAAGAAATGAAAAGACATATGAACTATGAATTTTTTATTACATATCACGAGTTATTTTTGTAATTCCATAGAATTTTTTTTTTTTTCAATAACGAATGTTTGTCAATATATTGCTTCTCTAATCCACGTTCCAAGGAAGGTCCACACAAGGAGCACAACATTAGGACCGATCAATCTGTTGTATATTTCTTTATACCCGTATTGCAACAAGGCAAGATGAATGTACACATGCGTTCAAAAATGCACTTGGCCGCATTTTTTCGCACAAAAAGTGCGCTACCCGCTATCCCCTGCTGCAGCTGTGACAGCTGCAGCAGGGGATTCCTTGGATGTGAAACCCCTGGATGCTGTCACAACCAGGGGTTTCACCTTTGGTCAATGGGGCTGGCGGCAGCAGCGGTGCCCCATTGACATACATAGAACATCGCAATACTTTTCTACTACTGTGACAGCTGTGACAGAGGATTTCTTCATCTCCGCCGGGAGTCCCCTTGTCACTGAAAACTGTGACAGCTGTAATGCCGACTCCATTGAATTCAATGGGAGAACATCGCGCTCCTCTGCCACAGTTGTCACAGCTGTGCCCGAGGATTGTGATCTTCACTGTATGTTCTCAATGGGGCCAGCACTGCTGCCATCGGACCCATTAAGCAAAAGGTGAAACCCCTGGATGTGACAGCATCCAGGGCTTTCACATTCAAAAAATACTGATGCCGCAGCCAGCAGCCTTTTAAAAAACAGTGCCCCATAATTTTTGGCGCAGACGTTTTTGTGCATGTAAACTTCGCACATGTGACTGCTACCATTGGAAAGCATTGGTTCTATATAGTGCGATCTTTTTTAACTCTCAAATAATCAAACGGTAAAACGCCTGTGTGACTGAGCCCAAATGAAATATTGGTTTATAATATGGCCAAATTATGCAAAAAAAAAGGTAGTGTAAAAATTAAAATATTTTAGGATAATTTCGGTTAATTTAGCCAGATTATATAAACTTGCAATCTGCATCAAGGATTCTCATTAGCTTGCGAGTCCCTAACTAAAAAATAAAAAATGCCCTATCTAAAAAAAAAAAAAAAAAAAAAGAAAAGTAAGTCGGCTAAAAAAAATAATTACACGGTTTAGAGAGTCCTGATCATCTGGATTATTAGACAGAATCCATCTGCCAGTGAACTTCTCCCTGAGGTGTCAGAAAGTAGTCTGCAAAGATGTTTCTGAGTAGAAGGCCAGATGACGCAGGCCTACCCTGATGTTTCTGATTCAATGCAACAACTTGTGAGGTTGTTGCAACTGTATTATCCACCACAGTCAAACCCGTGTCATTGGTCCGGCCAAAATTGTCCGGCGGCTTTAATTACTGCACACACGTGATAGAGGTTCCATCGAAATAGTGCCCAGGGAAACTTGACACTTACTTCTAATAATCCCGGAGGTAGATTCAACAAAACCGTGAGCCTGTGGGAGGTGATAATTAAAGTCGGTTACTGGTGTCCAACCCTCTGCGCAGAAGTAGTGGCAGAATGTGAGTTGTCTTGCCAAAGGCCTCATATGCTTCAATAACGAATGGGGATGGTGGGCATGAAAAAACAGGAAGGATCCGTGGCACTTACAGGGAAAAATAATTTGAAAGAAGCCGCTCCAACATTGTGGAAGCAATGAAAATCTGAGCATCCGCTTCCATAGGACCTTGATGTCCATTTTTCGATAAGTAATTCTGGTTTTCCTTTACTGGTTCTAAAACACAATTATAAATGGTTTTTAATGCTAGAAATCCAAGGTGCAATAATTGAACAGTGCTTTGTTTTGGATGCCATCATCAATTTTGTACCTAAAGATTTTGCAACATGCCAAACATCAAATTCATGACCAATGTCAGGGAATTCCTCACGCATTATGCTGTGAATGCCTACATGACGATCTGTTGCAACTATGGTGACATTCAAACTGTCATCAATCAAAAATTGTAGTGTGGGAAATAGAACTGGCTGGCGGTACTAATTGCTTCACTGTGAATCCAATAATTGTTTTGGTTTTCAGTTCCAAAAAAGTATACACTGTATTTTACAGAAAACCCTGGGCTGCCAGTCAGCAGCAATGCAAACAGGCTGCTTTCAAAAGTTGAAATTAGGTTGGTTTTATGCTGCACCCAATGATGATGTATAACCGGGAATAAATATCTATGTTAATAATGGAAAAAGTGCTTTTTGAAATGCCATTAAAATTAGTATTTGAATCATATTTTTTTAGTAAAATTTGCACTGCTAAGTAGAATAGGGCATGGAATCAAGGAAAATAAAACAAGTAAAGAACTTTTGAAAACAAAAGTTTTCAGCAGCAGCATCTGGCTGGGATTGGACTATGCTTGTCTCGGATAGTCTAAAGGGTTGTCTGTTTTTAGAGATTATTTCTAAGGTTTCGCTCTCACAAATCACCAATTCTTCTGAATAGATGAAGGTCGAGTCCAGTGGATTTTCAGATGGAAGAGTTGAATTACGTACATCAAGTGCGGATTCAATGTTTTTTCTTCTAGAAATCGGTTATGAGGTTTTGCTATCATTCTCTGGTTTTGAAGTTGGACTTTAGATGGATCATCAATAACGCTGGCCAACCAAAATAATATTTTGGAGTGTTTCCTTAACTTCATGAGTCAAATCTTACTAATTTTGGGGTGAGAAAAACGATTATGACAAAGTAAATTTTTTATTAGCTCTAGTTTCTGTGATATACAATATGTGGAAGTATGTTATTTTTATAGATTAAGATACAATGATGCATTTTAATTACATATGCTAACAACATTGAAAGTGCATTTGAAATTTTTTTAATGACAGTTACATTCTAACAGTTCTAAATTGATCGAGGATTTCCTGGCAGGTGGTTTGGTGTGAAGAGAATCATGTGGTGACTTCATGAGATTGTTATCTTTTGGATTGCCTCTTGTAAGTGAGTTCAGGAACATCCGTACACACAGACCAGCAGTTATCCCCAAGCATTGCTTCACTCCAATGGCCCTGATATCTTTGTTCCATTACAGAAATATCCTGGTGGAATCTTTCTCCGTGTTCATCACTGACAGCTCCACAACTAGGAGGAAAAACATCTAGGTGGAAGTAGAGAAAATGGATTTTAAGGGACATGTTGCATCCGAGTTGATGGTATTTTTCCCTTTAAGGCTTGCCAAGCTTCCTTTTCTTTTCCCTCCAAAACTTGGTCAAATGCAGGATCCTTTACAAGTTGTTGAATTTGTGGCCCAACAAAAATACCTTCCTTAACATTTTTCATCACTAAGCTTGGAGGAGTCTATGAATAGCCTCCATTCAGTTGGATCATGGTTCAAATTCAAATATTTCAACAAGCTATTAACGTCGCAGCAAACAACCAGATTATTTTTCTTCTCAAAAAAAGGAAGCAGATCCCTCTGATGTTCTCTGTACTGTGAGACCATGACATCACGTTGGAGGAGACTCCATTGCTGTAGTCTTGACCCTAGAAGTTTTGCCTTCTCCTTTGACAAGTCAAGGTCTCGAATGAGATCACTCAATTCCGCTTTACTCAGACTGTACGGTGTATCATCTTTTACCTCAAAGTCAGGGTCATGGTATGTGGATGGCTTGTTGGGTTCTTATTTTTCCACACTTTCTTCATTTTATACTTCAAGCTCATAATGTTGGGGTGAAGTAGGAACTGGTAAACTATCTCAATGTGGAAAAGGTTGAATAGCAGATGGAAGATTCGGGTATTGAACTGTTCCTGTTTTCTTCATTGACAATCCTGCCTTTATAGGCGGAGAGAAGCAGAAATAGCATTCATCTGTATGTTTTGTAGGCTGTAGCCAAACCACAGGCACAGCAAAAGCCATAGATTGTTTTTTTATTTTTCAGCCATTTTCGTAGTTTAACTGAACAAGAGTTGCAACTAGAGATGAGCGAACACCAAAATGTTCGGGTGCTCGTTATTCGGAACGAACTTCCCGCGATGCTCGAGGGTTCGTTTCGAACAACGAACCCCATTGAAGTCAATGGGCGACCAGAGCATTTTTGTATTTCGCCGATGCTCGCTAAGGTTTTCATGTGTGAAAATCTGGGCAATTCAAGAAAGTGATGGGAATGACACAGAAACGGATAGGGCAGGCGAGGGGCTACATGTTGGGCTGCATCTCAAGTTCACAGGTCCCACTATTAAGCCACAATACCGGCAAGAGTGCCCCCCCCCCCCTCCCAACAACTTTTACTTCTGAAAAGCCCTCATTAGCATGGCATACCTTTGCTAAGCACCACACTAGCTACAACAAAGCACAATCACTGCCTGGATGACACTCCGCTGCCACTTCTCCTGGGTTACATGCTGACCAACCGCCCCCCCTCCCCCCCACAGCGCACACCAAAGTGTTCCTGCGCAGCCTTCAGCTGCCCTCATGCCACGCCACACTCATGTCTATTTAGAAGTGCGTCTGCCATGAGGAGGAACCGCAGGCACACACTGCAGAGGGTTGGCACGGCTAGGCAGCGACCCTCTTTAAAAGTGGCGGGGCGATAGCCCACAATGCTGTACAGGAGCAATGAGAAATAGAATCCTGTGCCACCGCCATCAGGAGCTGCACACGTAGGCATAGCAATGGGGAACCTATGTGCCACACACTATTCATTCTGTCAAGGTGTCTGCATGCCCCAGTTAGACCGGGCTTTTTAATTCATAGACACAGGCAGGTACAACTCCCTATTGTGAAGTCCCTGTGGACCGACAGCATGGGTGGGTGCCAGGAAGCGACCGGCGGTACATAGAAATATCCCATTGCATTGCCCAACACAGCTGAGGTAGTAATGTCGTGCGTAATACAGGTGGGCTTCGGCCCACACTGCATGCCCCAGTCTGACCGGGGTTCTTTACAAGTGGACACATGTAGGTTACACTCCCTGTGGACCCACTGCCTGGGTGGGTGCCAGGAAGCCACCGGCGGTACATAGAAATATCCCATTGCATTGCCCAACACAGCTGAGGTAGTAATGTCGTGCGTAATACAGGTGGGCTTCGGCCCACACTGCATGCCCCAGTCAGACTGGGGTTCTTTACAAGTGTACAGATGTATTAAAAACTCCGTGTGCACCTACAGCATGGGTGGCTCCCTGGAACCCACCGGCGGTACACAAAAATATCCCATTGCATTGCCCAACACAGCTGAGGTAACGTCAGCTGGAATGCAGGTGGGCTAAAAATTAATTTGATTACACTGTAGGCGAGGGCCCACAAAAATTGCTGTATCAACAGTACTAATGTACATCCCAAAAATTGGCCATGGCCAGCCAAGAGGGCAGGTGAAACCCATTAATCGCTTTGGTTAATGTGGCTTAAGTGGTAACTAGGCCTGGAGGCAGCCCAGTGTAACGAAAAATTGGTTCAAGTTACAGTTCCAACGCTTTTAAGCGCATTGAAACTTATAAAAATTGTTCAGAAAAATTATTTGAGTGAGCCTTGTGGCCCTAAGAAAAATTGCCCGTTCAGCGTGATTACGTGAGGTTTCAGGAGGAGGAGCAGGAGGAGAAGGAGGAATATTAGACACAGATTGATGAAGCAGAAATGTCCCCGTTTTGGATGGTGAGAGAGAACGTAGCTTCCATCCGCGGGTGCAGCCTACGTATTGCTTACGTATCGCTGCTGTCCGCTGGTGGAGAACAGAAGTCTGGGGAAATCCAGCCTTTGTTCATCTTGATGAGTGTTAGCCTGTCGGCACTGTCGGTTGACAAGCGGCTACGCTTATCTGTGATGATTCCCCCAGCCGCACTAAACACCCTCTCCGACAAGACGCTAGCCGCAGGACAAGCAAGCACCTCCAGGGCATACAGCGCTAGTTCAGGCCACGTGTCCAGCTTCGACACCCAGTAGTTGTAGGGGGCAGAGGCGTCACCAAGGATGGTCGTGCGATCCGCTACGTACTCCCTCACCATCCTTTTACAGTGCTCCCGCCGACTCAGCCGTGACTGGGGAGCGGTGACACAGTCTTGGTGGGGAGCCATAAAGCTGGCCAGGCCCTTAAAGACTGTTGCACTGCCTGGGATGTACATGCTGCTTGATCTACGCACATCCCCTGCTACCTTGCCCTCGGTACTGCGCCTTCTGCCACTAGCGCTGTCGGCTGGGAATTTTACCATCAGCTTGTCCGCAAGGGTCCTGTGGTATAGCAACACTCTCGAACCCCTTTCCTCTTCGGGAATCAGAGTGGGCAGGTTCTCCTTATACCGTGGATCGAGCAGTGTGTACACCCAGTAATCCGTCGTGGCCAGAATGCGTGCAACGCGAGGGTCACGAGAAAGGCATCCTAACATGAAGTCAGCCATGTGTGCCAGGGTACCTGTACGCAACACATGGCTGTCTTCACTAGGAAGATCACTTTCAGGATCCTCCTCCTCCTCCTCCTCCTCAGGCCATACACGCTGAAAGGATGACAGGCAATCAGCCGGTGTACCGTCAGCAGCGGCCCAAGCTGTCTCTTCCCCCTCCTCCTCATCCTCCTCATGCTCCTCCTCCTCCTCCTGTACGCGCTGAGAAATAGACAGGAGGGTGCCCTGACTATCCAGCGGCATACTGTCTTCCCCCGCCCCCGTTTCCGAGCGCAAAGCAGCTGCCTTTATGGTTTGCAGGGAATTTCTCAAGATGCATAGCAGAGGAATGGTGACGCTAATGATTGTAGCATCGCCGCTCACCACCTGGGTAGACTCCTCAAAATTACCAAGGACATGGCAGATGTCTGCCAACCAGGCCCACTCTTCTGAAAGGAATTGAGGAGGCTGACTCCCACTGCGCCGCCCATGTTGGAGTTGGTATTCGACTATAGCTCTACGTTGTTCATAGAGCCTGGCCAACATGTGGAGCGTAGAGTTCCACCATGTGGGCACGTCGCACAGCAGTCGGTGCACTGGCAGCTTAAAGTGATGTTGCAGGGTGCGCAGGGTGGCAGCGTCCGTGTGGGACTTGCGAAAATGTGCGCAGAGCCGGCGCGCCTTTACGAGCAGGTCTGACAAGCGTGGGTAGCTTTTCAGAAAGCGCTGAACCACCAAATTAAAGACGTGGGCCAGGCATGGCACGTGCGTGAGGCTGCCGAGCTGCAGAGCCGCCACCAGGTTACGGCCGTTGTCACACACGACCATGCCCGGTTGGAGGCTCAGCGGCGCAAGCCAGCGGTCGGTCTGCTGTGTCAGACCCTGCAGCAGTTCGTGCGCCGTGTGCCTCTTATCGCCTAAGCTGAGTAGTTTCAGCACGGCCTGCTGACGCTTGCCCACCGCTGTGCTGCCACACCGCGCGACACCGACTGCTGGCGACATGCTGCTGCTAACACATCTTAATTTCGAGACAGAGGAGGAGGAGGAGGAGGAGGGTGCTTTAGTGGAGGAAGCATACACCTCCACAGATACCACCACCGAGCTGGGGCCCGCAATTCTGGGGGTGGGTAGGACATGAGCGGTCCCAGGCTCTGACTCTGTCCCAGCCTCCACTAAATTCACCCAATGTGCCGTCAGGGAGATGTAGTGGCCCTGCCCGCCTGTGCTTGTCCACGTGTCCGTAGTTAAGTGGACCGTGGCAGTAACCGCGTTGGTGAGGGCGCGTACAATGTTGCGGGAGACATGGTCGTGCAGGGCTGGGATGGCACATCGGGAGAAGTAGTGGCGACTGGGAACTGAGTAGCGCGGGGCCGCCGCCTCCATGATACTTTTGAAGGACTCCGTTTCCACAACCCTATACGGCAGCATCTCAAGGCTGATGAATTTTGCTATGCGGACGGTTAATGTTTGAGCGTGCGGGTGCGTGGCGGCGTACTTGCGCTTGCGCTCCAACAGTTGCGCAAGCGACGGCTGGACGGTGCGCTGAACTACACTGCTGGATGGGGCCGAGGACAGCGGAGGTGAGGGTGTGGGTGCAGGCCAGGAGACGGTAGTGCCTGTGTCCTGAGAGGGGGGTTGCATCTCAGTGGCAGGTTGGGGCACAGGGGGAGAGGCAGGGGTGCAAACCGGAGGCGCTGAACGGCCTTCGTCCCACCTTGCGGGGTGCTTGGCCATCATATGTCTGCGCATGGTGGTGGTGGTGAGGCTGTTGGTGTTGGCTCCCCGGCTGAGCTTTGCGCGACAAAGGTTGCACACCACTGTTCGTCGGTCGTCAGGCGTCTCTGTGAAAAACTGCCAGACCTTAGAGCACCTCGGCCTCTGCAGGGTGGCATGGCGCGAGGGGGCGCTTTGGGAAACACTTGGTGGATTATTCGGTCTGGCCCTGCCTCTACCCCTGGCCACCGCACTGCCTCTTGCAACCTGCCCTGCTGATGCCCTTGACTCCCCCTCTGAAGACCTGTCCTCCTGAGTAAGCGTTGCACACCAGGTGGGGTCAGTCACCTCATCGTCCTGCTGCTCTTCCTCCGAATCCTCTGTGCGCTGCTCCCTCGGACTTACTGCCCTTACTACTACCTCACTGCAAGACAACTGTGTCTGATCGTCATCGTCCTCCTCACCCACAGAAAGTTGTTGAGACAGTTGGCGGAAGTCCCCAGCCTTTTCCCCCGGACCCCGGGAACTTTCGAATGGTTGGGCATCAGTGACGATAAACTCCTCTGGTGGGAGAGAAACCGCTGCTGCCCAATCTAAGCAGGGGCCCGAGAACAGTTCCTGGGAGTGTTCCCGCTCCTGAGCAGGTGTTATTGTAGTGGAGTGAGGAGGCTGGGAGGAAGGAGGAGCAGCAGACAGAGGATTCGGATTGGCAGCAGTGGACGGCGCAGAACTGCGGGTAGATGATAGGTTGCTCGAAGCACTTTCTGCCATCCAGGACAGGACCTGCTCACACTGCTCATTTTCTAATAACCGTCTCCCGCGTGGACCCATTAATTGGGCGATGAATGTGGGGACACCAGAAACGTGCCTCTCTCCTAATCGCGCAGCAGTCGGCTGCGACACACCTGGATCAGGAGCTTGGCCTGTGCCCACACCCTGACTTGGCCCTCCGCGTCCTCGGCCGCGTCCACGTCCTCTAGGCCTACCCCTACCCCTCAGCATGCTGTATTACCAGTGATTTGATTTCACAGGCAGCTAATAAATTGGCGCAAGACTGCAGGCCAAATATAATTTTTTCCCTTTTTTGAAAACGAAAGGCCCCACTGCCTCTAGTGAATGAATAATCTAAGTTTAATAACTGTGCTGTTTTCCTGCTAATGTGTCACAGAATGTGAGGGTAGCAGAGTTATTAACTGTGGCAGAGCAGGTATTTTTTTTCCCAATTAAGGAAAGCAAATGGCGAAGCCAGGAGTAAAACGTAGCTGGGTGCGTCTGATTTTTACAGGTTGCACACGCAGCCGACACGTGTCCACCGCCCTTAGGACGGAAAGAGGCAGGACAAATAGAATTATTTTCACTTGTTTTACAAGCAAAAGGCAGCACTGCATATATTCAATGAATAATAACTGTGTTGTGGCCCTGCCTATACAATTCTTTCCCTGCAGTATCAATGGAGGGTGCAATGCTCTGCAGAGGCGATTTTGAGAAGCAAAAAAAAATGCAGCACTGCTAACAGCAGCCAACACACAGCTATCAGTGGCCCTAATAAGGACCTTTGGGGGGTCTTGAAGCCTACACTAACTACCAATTCTTTCCCTACAGCAGCTCCGGTACAAACAGCACTGTCCCTCATCTAACTCACACGGCATCTGAGGCGAACCGCGGGAGGGGCCGACTTTTATGTTCGGGTGACACCTGATCTTCCCAGCCACTCACAGCAGGGGGGTGGTATAGGGCTTGAACGTCACAGGGGGAAGTTGTAATGCCTTCCCTGTCTTTCAATTGGCCAAAAAAAGCGCGCTAACGTCTCAGGGAAGGAAGTGAAAGTAACCAGAACACCGCATGGTGTTCGTTACGAATAACGAACATCCCGAACACCCTAATATTCGCACGAATATCAAGCTCGGAAGAACACGTTTGCTCATCTCTAGTTGCAACATATATGACTTATCCTGGTCCCCTACCTTCATACCAAAATAATGATGATAAGCAGTCTTCACAAGAGGTGTCAGGTTGAGTTTTTGTGCTGAAAATGTTATTTCCCCACACATGTAACAAAAATTATTCACTAAATTTACATATTTTCGTGGCATTTTGATATAGCAAATTTTACACTTCTAAAGCACTCCAAAACCAGAAATTCTGAAAAAAAGAAAAACAGAAACAATATGAAACTCAGTTATAGCAACATTACATTTATAACCTACAAACATATGGAGAATGTTGTGTTATGTCCCTTGAGAGGTATGACAACTGCCCCCCCCCCCCAAAAAAAAATTACCATAAAATAAAAATGTAAACTCTAAAAAATGACATCTCACTGTATCTCCAAAACAAGAGCTAATCGGTCATTTTTATGGTGATTTTTGAATTCAGCAGATGGAAATGCATAATAATATGCTAATTTTGAGCCCTAAACAAAATCATCATTGGGCAGTATAATAGATTCCTGAAAGTGAAACGGCTTTAGGCCTTAGTCAGACGGGCGTTTTTTCGCTCGATTTGCGGATCGCATGACGGATGCGCATCCGCAAATTGCATGACCGGTGCCCGAAAATCGCCCGAAAATCTGCTCCTAGCCACGTTTCATTAAAAACGGGCCGGAGCTGTCCAGCGCATTGCATTCAATGGAGCCGGCAATACAGCCGGCTCCATTGAAAGCAATGAGCTGCGGGCGAGTGTGGGATGAATTGTCGGGAAGGGCTTAAATATATAAGCCCTTCCCTGCAATTCATCCAGAAAAGTGTTAAAATAAAAAATATATATATACTCACCTGCTCCCGGCATGAATGAATGGGTGTGAGTCAGACCTGCCTCTGATTGGCTCAGCGTTGAGCCAATCAGGGGGCAGGTCTGACTCACACCCCCTTCACACCCACTGCAGCCTGGCCGCGCAGAACTCCGGCTGCCGGGAGCAGGTGAGTATATATATATTTTTTATTTTAACACTTTTCTGGATGAATTGCAGGGAAGGGCTTATATATTTAAGCCCTTCCCGACAATTCATCCCGCGCACGCCGGCAGCCCATTGCTTTCAATGGAGCTGGCTGTATTGCCGGCTCCATTGAATTCAATGGGCAAACATCGTTCTTCTCTGCCACAGCTGTTACAGCTGTGGCAAAGAATACTGATTTGTCTTCTATATGTTCTCAATGGGGTCGACGCTGCTGCCGCCGGCCCCATTGAGCGCATATAGAGAAGAGAACAGGAATCGCAGATCGCAGATAGGTGCGATCTGCGATTTCTGTTCTATAATTTATCGGACGAGCGCATAGAAAGCGCTCATGTGTCCGATACCATTGCAAAGCAATGGTTTTAAAAAATCGCCGGACGCATGCGCATGCGCAAATCGCGCGAAAAAACGCCCGTCTGACTAAGGCCTCAGAGGAGTGGAACGGAAGAAGTCAACATTTTTTTATTTTTAAAGGTGTAACACTGTTATCATGATTCACCATGGTTGTAACACTGGTTGTGTTTTTATTTTTTGTTTGATCTTTGTTGCTTATTTGCATATAATTCCTTTTTGTCTTGATCAATGATGACTCACGTCCTGAAGTTTGATTGTAATTTGAAACAGACATTGTATGGTAACAAGTCTTCCATTTTATTCCCAGATTAATTTGACTGAGACACGTTTTTTTTTACTCAGAAGCATTTTCTTATGGTGACTGGCATTTAATAGATCAAACTGAATGCTCATACTTTTCTTACTCACTCTTGAGGTCTGCACTGACATGTTTTTTTTTCAATTTTCCCCTTGTTTACATTATAATTCTCAAGACTAGAGATAACTAAATTACATAATTTCTTATGTAAATTAGAACAACTTTGGCGTCACCTGTGGAATTTTCACAGCACACTAACACAGGTATTTATATTCTACATTGGTCCCCTTCAAGATAAACATCGGTATTTGTTTCTGGAATAGCAGCAGTTTCATTTTGTGGAGGCCCAGTTGTCTCATTTACTTCAATTCTTAACTGTTTTCTAGAGGGGCACCCTTTCACCTTATTTTGTTTACCGAGGGCTATTATTACGGTCTCTGACGGTGACATGATCACAGGTCCTGTTAGCAAACGGCTGCTCTCCGGCTCACAGTGCAAAAGGTGAGAAGGACCAGTAATGTCTTCGCCATGGTGGCTGAAAGACCTGTGATGTCGTCACCGTCGAGTGCGTAGATAGAGCTGTAACTCAGTTACCCGGGAGAAGTGGTGGCAGACGGACCTGTGAAGACAGCACCTTGTAGGGAGGAGTTACCTCACTCACTCCCACGTGCAGCTTGTAGTACAGGCTGTGGAATGAAGAGAAAATGCATCAAACCGCTGGGCCAATACATTTCATACAGACCCTATGTACAGCGGTAACTCACTTACCCGGGAGAAGGAGTGACTGAAATAACCACCCAGCCGCTAAGTGTAACACTGAATAACCACTCAGCAGACACTGTCACGCTTCAGTGGTTTCGATATACATCTCAGCAGACAGTATCACAACTGACAGGCATGTAGAGAAGCCACAAAGCTGATACATTGGCTTCTGGTTCTAGCAGTAGTAATAATGATGATCCCACACAATGCCAGCAATAGTAAAAAGTGAACCCACATGGTGCCAGCAGTAGTAATAATTGACTCCACATGGTGCTAGCAGAAGTAATAATGACCCCACATGGTGCCAGCAGTAGAAATAATGAACCCACACTGTGCTAGCAGTAGTAATACTTGACTCTGCATGGTGCTAACAGTAGTAAAAGGGACCCCGCATGGTGCCAGCAGTAGGAATAATGACCCTACATGGTGCCAGCAGTAGTAAAAGTGACCCTGCATGGTATTAGCAGTGGTAATAATGACCCCACATGGTGCCAGCAGTAGTAATAATGACCTCGCATGGTGGCAGTAGTAGTAATAATGACCCTAAATGGTGCCAGCAGTAGTAATAATGAACCCACACTGTGCCAGCAGTAGTAATATTTGACTCTGCATGGTGCTAGCAGTAGTAAAAGTGACCCTGCATGGGGCCAGCAGTAGTAATAATGACCCCACATAATGCCAGGAGTAGTAAAAGTAACTCTGCATGCTGCTAGCAGTAGTAATAATGACCCCACATAGTGCCAGCAGTAGTAAAAGTGACCCCACACGGTGCCAGCAGTAGGAATAATGACCCCACATGGTGCCAGCAGTAGTAAAAGTGACCCTGCATAGTGCTAGCTGTGGTAATAATGACCCCGCATGGTGCCAGCAGTAGTAATAATGACCCCACATGATGCCAGCAGTAGTAAAAGTAACTCTGCATGCTGCTAGCAGTAGTAATAATGACCCCACATGGTGCCAGCAGTAGTAAAAGTGACCCCACTTGGTGCCAGGAGTAGGAATAATGACCCCACATGGTGCCAGCAGTAGTAAAAGTGACACTGCATGGTGCTAGCAGTGGTAATAATGACCTTGCATGGTGGCAGTAGTAGTGATAATGACCCCACATGGTGCTAGCAGCAGTAATAATGACCTCACACAGTGCCAGCAGTAGTAATAATGACCTCACACAGTGCCAGCAGTAGTAAAAGTGACCCTGCATGGCGCTAGCAGTAGTAATAATGATGCTGCATGGTGCCAGCAGTTTTGATAATGACCCCACATGGTGGCAGCAGTAGTAAAAATGACTCAACACAGTGCTAGCCGTTGTAATAATGACCCCACATAGTGCCAGCAGTAGTAATAATGACCTCGCATGGTGGCAATAGTAGTAATAATGACCCCACATGGTGGCTGCAGTAGTAATAATAACCCAGCATGGTGCCAGCAGTAGTCAAAGTGACCCCCCCATGGAGGTAGCGTTATAAGTAGTGTCCCCTGATAGTGCCCCTAGTAGTAATAGTGCTCCCAATACTGCCCCCACCCCACTTACCCTTCAGCTCTAGACAGTCGCTGGTGGACGCTGCTGTGGATGTTCTGGTTTCAGACAGTTCTCAGCAGCAGGCAGAGAGTGAGGAAGCCAAAACCAGAAACTGAAAAAACTGTGCATGCACGTCGGACAAGATGCGCATTCCCAAGAAGAAAGCCAAAAAGAGCTGCTGCACCTGCATAACTAATGAAGAAGACAGCAGGTTGATTTTGGTTGCATCCATGAACAATGGGATCGTCAACACGGGGTGTACCCATTTAGATAAGTATATATTTTCTGTATGGCAAATTTACAAAGCACACACTATATGACAAAGAGCTTTGTAATGGCCATACAGAACTAAATAACTTTATATGTTACGGACGGGCAACCCCTTTAAAGCTGCTGGGTACCAATTAAGGTTGGGACATCGAAAATCGATATATCGAAATATCGATATATCGCTAATGCTTTGGCGATACTTTCCATCGATATTGTTATGTCCGAAATATCGGTAACATCAATAGTTTAAAGTGATATAATATCGATTTTTGTAAAGAAGAAACGTGTCTTCTGGTCCGGTGACCAGATTTTCATTCTTTAAATACTGTTCTTTCCTTTCTGTTGGTACAGGATGTAGTTTTGCTCGAGGCACTAATCAACTTACAAACAAGTTCTAGAAACTTTTGGAAAGTGTCAGGTGACTCTTTGTCACCAATAAGGTTTGCTCCAGGCACAATGACACCCTTTTCCACATATGTTTCTTCATCACGTTAGATGCAGGCGCTGAATGCTTGTGTCTAACGTGATGGCTGTGGGCAATGCTTTCTAAATGAAAGCATTTCCACATGCAGATGGAGGGCTGTGCTGAACGCACGAAGGTCGCGTCCAGAAAAGGAGACGCAACATGTGGTGCGTTCAGCGTCTAACGTGAACGCAGTGCCCATAGAAAAGATAGGAGACCCATCTAACGCAATTACAATTGCATTCAGGGCACAGCGTTCGCGTTACCAGGCACTGTATTGTTTACAAGTTGCCATGGAGAGCGTTGGTCTCTCAGTGGCAACTTGAAAAAATGCAGGTAATGCAGCCCCACAAACACACACATAGAGAGATCATGCTTACATCCCATCAGAACTTTCTTTGTAATTAAAAATGTCACTCACGGGTCGTTTAGCAATCCTTTTAAAATATGGAGGGAAATATGTCAACCCTACTTCAATTTGTCTTTCTGTAGTTGCTACTTTGGTTCCTGCAGAAAGAATGTTTTCAAAAGCTGGTAAAATGATGTCTGCTCGAAGAAGCATTTTGAAGGGAGAGCATGCGAGGAAATTAATATTTCTTGGCTCATTAGATAAAAAACTTCTTTTCCTATACCTAATTTTAATTATATGTTTCATCTGCAATTTTTTATTTTCATTTGTAACTTTAATATATTTTCATGATGTTATTAATAGTTAGAAGTTCATAATAAATTCAACAGTTTAAAGTTTTAAAAGAAAACTATAATTTTTGTTGTTGATTGTTGCTTTATTAACCTGAGACCTGTTTTATTTTTATACAGCATTTTAAAAAGTTGATATATTGAATTATCAATAGTTTTCCACCGATATTTTACAATAATCGATAGTTTGTTCAACGATAGTCGATACTATCAATATTTTTGTGTCGATGTCCCAACCCTAGTACCAATGCAATATCTGTAACAGGCCCCCCAACTATAATGCTTTATTTATAGTAATATACAGTAGTATATTGGAAAGAGATATCTTATGTTATCTATGGCTCGAGGGCCTGGGTGCAACATAACCTCTTGCACCCATAGTTATGTCATTCCCTTAAGATATACTTTCTCTGTTCTCCTGCGTCTATTAAGTGCATCACAGTGTATGATCATGGCTTTTTGGAAACTTTGATGTAATTTATTTCGGCAGGAAATACATGTCTAAGCATTGCTCTAGATTAGTGTTCACAGGCAAGGGAACCTGCTTATGGCACCAAATGTTGCATGAAAGAATTCATAGTGTTACTGAAGCTTAGTACTAGGATCAAAATCAGTCACTGGTAGTTATAGGGATTGCCTAGTTGGAACAATCCTTGTCTATACTTAGTATTTGTAAAAGCTATAACATCCTGTCAAATTTGAACATGGCCTGGAAAGTAGAATAATATGGGTATTTATGGGCTAGACAAGGTTAGGGGTTAACATTTTATAAATTGTTGTATTTGAGAGATCTGAGCCCAATTCTTTGAATTCTGCCAATGTAAATTATGATTCAATGAGTCAGTAGCAGAGAAGTAGCACCAGTACTTAAATAAACTCTGCTTGTCTGATTTATATAAATTCAGCATTTTTATGAGTTTTAGCATATGCTAAACATCTTTAAAATATTTGCATAAACCCTATCCTTTTTGTGGGCTGGGCTGGGAGACAGTATCACAAAAAACGGGACTGTTATCAGATATGTACTTATCTGTGAGTTAACAAAGATTTGGTAAAAGGCTATCAATGGGCTATCTATACAAATACTGTCTCAAATTACTCTGTTGTGTACTTCAATAGTTTAACAAGTCCCAGAATGCTATTCCCAATCTCAATCTGCATTAAGGCCCATTTACACTGGACGATTATCGCTTAAAAAAATAAATCACTAATCGGCGATTGTTTTAGTGATAATCGGTGCGTGTAAATGTGCACCCATCGTCAGCTTTTTGGCTGATCCTTAAAATCAGTCCAACATAAAAATAGTCACTCATTTTTATCAGTCGTTCTCCATGGGTAGTGCTGATAGGATTGTTTCCCCATGGAGAACAAAGGATCTGAGCACAGATAATAGCCTCGGGCTATTAGCTGAGTTCAGTGAAGGCTTCATTTGCATACCTAATTGGTATTAAAGTAGCTGAGTAGCTACTTAAATACCAATTAATTTTTATGCAAAATGACCACTCAAAGCTGTCACTCAAACTGTCCTTTGAGTGATCTTTGAGCGATTATCTGCTTGTGTAAATGGGCCTTTATTATTAAAGATTCCGTGTTCTAAACATTCCTTCCTGTCAACAGACTCCAAAGGCTGCTAATGGAAGCAATGAAACTGTGGACCTTGGAGCTACAAAACCTATATACCAATGTTTACAAAATTAGATACTATCTATATGTAAGATATGTTTTCATGATTGGTGTTTTTATCTAACATAATAACCAATAAATTTCAGAGAGACATGTGGAAAAATTCCTCTGAAGTATGTCATAAATTATTTAAAGGGAACCTGTCACCAATATTTAGGATGTTTAACAATAACAATGCTACCCTAGTAAAGCTGCAGTGATTACCACACTGGTTATATTAACAATGTTGATAAAATCACACCTGCAGAATCAAATATTTTAAAAACTCCCATGCCATATGTAAAGGGAGCTGAATGGTCTGGTGGGTAAGCTGTATCAGTTCCCTTAGATGCATTTTCTTCAACTCAGTCTGCCTCTTTAGCCCACTGTGACATGCATGACTTAGCTGGCATCATTCATGCACTACTGGGAAATCTCGCACTGTGCCATGCCATCAGCTCCCCATGCATACGCAAAAAGGCTACTTGAAAACACCCAGAAATGGATTAGGCTATCTGTGCATGTACAAGGAACCAATGGCACAGCGCAGTGCAAGATTTCACAGTGGTGTGTGGATGTTGCCAACTACATAAATCATGCACAGTGGGCTGAAGAGGTGGACTGTGTTGAAAAAAATTCAGCTAGTAGAGCCAGTCCGGCCCACCCAATAGGCCGCTTGGCTAAATTTACATATGGCGAGGGAGTTTTTAAAACATTGAGTATGCAAATATGACTCCATCTACATTAATAACAAGACAATGTGGTAATCAGTGCAACTTAACTAAAGTAGCACTATTAGTTTAATGTACTAAAAACTGGTGACTGGTTCTCTTTAATGGGATCGGCCACTTCTTAACTATTGATGATCTTTACTCAGGAGGGGTCATCAATAGTTGATAAGCTGGCATCTACTGTTCAGGACCCCCAGTAATCAGTGGTTTTCCCTGACTATTATCAGCATGTACAGAGCCATAAGCTGACAGTTCTGTACAGATTGCAGTGGCCCATGTTAGTATTTCATAATGTTTCCATTGAATTCAGTGGGAACAGGGCCTGCAATACCAACCTGGGCTGCTCCTTAGGTCATGGTGATAGGTCATCAATAGTGAACAACCTCTTTAATAAACAATTCATAAATAAAGCCTATTATAATGGCTCTTTGTTATCAAAACAATTTATATATAATACACCATACTGTGAAGAATACAAATAATGCAAAAATCTCATCAAATTTGACAAAATATTTTGTACATTCACTCTAAGGGTGGGTTCACACGAGCGTGTTTTTGTGCGTACTTAGGTGCGTACATACGTGCATACCTAGGTACGAGCAAAAACACGTGTGAACACAGCTGCGTGCTTGTTGTCAATGGAGTCGCGGCTGCTGCTGGCGGCTCCATTGAAAACAAGGCTCTGCTGGCACCCCTGCATTCTTTTTCAGGAAAGGGCTTTACATATAAGCCCTTCCCTGAAAAAGAAACATTTTAGTGTAAAAAAAAATGTCCCGCGTGCGGCAGATGTATCCTGCATCTCCGCAAGGAAAAAGAATTCCCTGCTGCACCTGCCACATCTGTGACAGATGCAGCAGAGGAATTCAAAATTTCTGCGGGGAATAAAGGATTCCCTACCGCAGCTGTCACACATGACAGCTGTGGTGGAGGATCCTGCTGCCGGCTTCCCTAAAATGCTCTTCAGTAGAGGGCTTTAAATATAAGCCCTTCCATGAAAAACAAAGAAAAGTGTTAAAGAAAATACATACTCACATCCCTTCGGCTGTCGGGCTCAGCCGCATCTTCTCCTGGCTGTCCCCGGCTCTGTAGATCTCAGCTATTAGCAGGCAGGGATTTAAAATCCCCGCCTGCTGGTGGCTCTGATTGTGATTGGCTAAAGCGCTTGGTATGCACGCACAAAAACACACTTGTGTGAGCCCACCCTAACTTATGGTTTTTGGACACATATGCATAGCAACCAATGAGCTTTCAATTCTTGAACTACTCTGGAAAAATAAAGGCTGTACTTGGATTGGTTGCTATTCGCTATGAGGCCAGTTTTTTGGTAGGCAGTTCTAAGATATGACAACCACTATCTTCTTAGCATCTTTTTAAGCATTGCTTCATAATTAAGTAATTAGCACAGTATAGTATAGTTGGAAATGTTGGAAAACTTTGGCACATCCATATAAATGCAGCCTGTGGATATGCACACAGAGTCCCTGTGGCTCTGCATTATGGAACCATTAGTTTCAAAAGTACAGAATTTTATTTTAAATAAATTTAAATGTAAAAAGTTTCATATTTTACATTTATTAGCTAAATAAAGTCGTGTGAACAATCTTCTAATTAATTCATTTATCATCAATCTCTGATAAGGAACTCTGTCACAATAAAATTCCTCTTGGATTGCAGTATAGCAGTGTGAAAATAATATTCATAAAAATAGCTGGTAGGAGAAAATTTTACATATGGCTCAAATCATGTAAATCCCTGAAATTGAAAGTCACAGTCATTCAGATTTGCATGCTTTTTAATTGAGTTGGAAATGAACCTGAAATACAATCATTTCTGCCTGTATGTGTGGAGATAGAACCTGAAAGCTGTATACAATGTACATATTTGAGCATAAATCTCTCCAGGAGTCTAAATTATAGGGAATTATAAAAATCAATTAGAGGAATAATCCAAGTGTGAATGAAAAACTGAAATTGGTTACAGAATATATTCCTAGTATAATTATTGAAAAACTGACAAATTTAAAACAAATAGTTATATGCACATTAATTAATTTAATTTAGATAGACAGCAAATACATATTTAAAATGCAGTTTATAAATTCAACCTGGCAAAAAAAAGGAAAATAAAACATTGAAATACTTTTGACAGAAAATGTAATTAATCTATATTAGTTTGTCCTAGAGACAAAACAATGTAAAGCCAGTTTGGATGAAATGTTGTCCTTCTATACCATCTGTACAAATAGGAAAGCTAGTGATGCACAAGGCTGAAAAACAGTAAACTGTGTCTTAACCTACTAGACTAGTGTCACAATCAGCTCAGTGGCTGTCAAAGAAGTAGCTTACTTTCTTCCTTCCTGGGTTCACTTCATCCAGTGTAATATTAGGCATTTGTGAGCTACTAGAGGAAAGGAATCTGAGTGTTCATGGTCAGTCTGTACAGAACATGTGCCTGTCTGTTTTAACACCTTACTGACCATCCACATGTGTTTTTATGGCAGTCATTAACAGACCTTAGGCCATAAACATACGAAAGCTTAGACTAAGGCCAGCATGGGAGTTCCTTATGGGAAAGAGGTAGGGCTCTGCTCCCTACTGCCAATTGGGCTCCTGCTCCACGTGGTCAGTAGAAGAGAAAGCTTCGCAGCATGTAAGCAGTTAAAAGGGAATGGGGCTCAACCTGTCATCCATTGGCACCCTGTAAGGTAATCGCCGAGGCCAATGGGTTGACATGCATGCCAGCCTATTAGCAGGGTCTGAAAGGAAAGTTGTCAAAAGCATACTACACTGCTCTATATATTCAGCCATCCTAAAATATTATAGTTTAATTATACATTTATTCTACATGGTGACTCAAGCTATATAGAAAATAGGCATTCCCGATCTAGCGCCACCACCATGAGGAAGAGCATTGCAATGTGATCAAATGCGTATGTGTCTTGCAGCATCCTTTCTGTTATACATACAGGTCTTGTTCACTTGTCTTCATGGTAATTTAATTTTGAAATTCTAGGAAGGCTGCTTGACAGATAGTGTATAGTTACCCTATTCTAACATGGCGCCACCGCTATTCCAATTTAAATATATGCATGCGCACTAACAAGCATCTGTCATTGCACACATCAAGGGAGTTGACAGGTGCAATATAGAGAGACATCAAGATTGAAGTGGGAGGAAGAGGGATCTACTGATTTTAAGCAAAATCATTGATAAATTTGTATATTGAATATATAATAAAGGGTGTTCAGTATGGTTACATAATTGCACTGATTGGCACTTATGGATATTGTTTATGTATTTTTAATTTCCCCTACAACTGTTCTTAGATTTTATGCACTATAACATTAATTATACATATCACATTTTGCAATTTTTAAATTTACATTGCATGATGTTTAGATTGTATGTTTTTATCTTTACTCAATATAATTGAATCTCTATAAATGTAATCAGATTAAGCATATACTGCATGTGTGGATTATGCCTTTGCACTTGGAATTCATTTGAGAAAGGTTTTGTTAAACTAAAAATGTTGCACAGGGTGAAATAAAGAGGTCTTTGCATGGTGAATGTGCTGTCTGCTCTATCTTTATTTGCCTGCTTGCACTATTTAGAGCTTTAGATCAAGCCCTCTGAGAGACTTGCTCCCTTATTTAATGTGCTTTAGTGCTGTCGCAGTTTACAATTATTATTTTAAAAAAATATATTTATTGTGAAAAAATGGTAACACATAAATATATAAATTTGATTTTGCCATTAAGGCATTGAACCACAAAAGGAAGTTAACATGTCATTTACACTATACAGTGAATGCCGTAAAAAAAAAATGAAAATAATGACAGTATTTCTGGGTTTTCCCACACTCTCCCCAAAAATTTGGAAAAGTTAAACAATAAATTATATGTAACCTAACGTGGCGCCATTAAAAAATATAACTCATCCTGCAAAAAACAGGAACTCATACAAATACCTGTATGTCGACTATAAAAGTGTTATGGTTCTTGGAACCTAAGAAGGAAAATATGAAACATAACATTAGCGTGCTTTAAATTGGTCCTTGGAGTATAGGTAACTACTTAGATAACACTGCTCTGAGATGTGGGCAAATGCTAATCATTAAACCAGCCCCCATGTTTTGTTATGCTCTGCTCTCCAACCAGATCATAGTACTATTAGGCCTCTTTCACACGAGCGTGGTTTTAGTGCATTATAGGTGCATGTAAAGATCGCGGCCATACTGCACTAAAGATTGCATGAACGAGTGATTTCCAGCTATTAAGTCTTTAGCTTAATTAGCTGTGAAATTGCCCGTTCACACGATCGGAGATGCGTGGTGCATGTTATCCACTTCCCACAGGAGTCTATGGAAACTCCCACGCATCACACTTCAAAGATAAATCAGTTCCTCTCTTTTCTCGCTGCACGGACCTTAAATGTGAGCCTTGCAGTCGCATATTCTATTTTTGTTAGATGCGAGCATTTTGCGCGTCCAAAATTCCTTCATGTGAACGCTTTTATAGGAAACCATTGTTTCTAATAGACGCAATCTTTTCACGCCTCTATAATGCGCTAAAACTACGCTCGTGTGAAAGAGGCCTTAGACTGAGTTTTAAGCCCAGCCATTTCCTACCAGTTTGTTATTTGATCTAGATAGCACTGTGCTGTAATAAACTACACTGCTTACTGTTCCTGCACACATTGTGAAGTATTGAGTGGGCATGGTTACATAGCCTCTAAGAGCGAAGAGGGAGTTGAGCTTATGCTCATCAGTGCTGGGACACAAATCTCAGTAGAGGATTTAAGGAACCACAGATATAATACATGCACAAAGGTTTCCATAGCCTATAATGCATATCTAAAAAAGGTTGTGTTGTAATTATTAGAGATGAGCGAGCACCAAAATGCTCGGGTGCTCGTTACTCGGGACGAACTTTTTGCGATGCTCGAGGGTTCGTTTTGAGTAACGAACCCCATTGAAGTCAATGGGCGACCCGAGCATTTTTGTATATCGCCGATGCTCGCTAAGGTTTCCATTTGTGAAAATCTGGGCAATTCAAGAAAGTGATGGGAACGACACAGCAACGGATAGGGCAGGCGAGGGGCTACATGTTGGGCTGCATCTCAAGTTCCCAGGTCCCACTATTAAGCCACAATAGCGGCAAGAGTGCCCCCCCCCCCCCCCACTGTCAGCATAAAGATCGTTCTCCTCTGCCATAGCTGTAACAGCTGTGGCAGAGTAGAACGATGTTTGCCCATTGAATTCAATGGAGCCAGCAATACAGCAGGTTCCACTGAAAGCAATGGGCTGCCGGCGATCGCGGGATGAATTGTCGGGAAGGGCTTAAATATATACTCCCTTCCCTGCAATTCATCCAGAAATGTGTTACAATAAAAATATATACCGGCGTATAAGGCGACGGGGTGTATAAGACGACCCCCCAACTGTCACCTTATACGCCGGGAATACAGCGGAGCAAAGAATAAAAATCATTACTCACTTCTCCTGGTGTTCTGCGGCACTGCTGCAAGCTGTCACTCCCTCCTGGTCCCCGGCAGAGCATTGCTTTCTGGACGCAGTGGTTGAAATCCCCGCCTCCAGAAACACACGTGCCTTCAGCCAATCACAGCCATTCAATGACATCATTGTCAAGGCTTTAATCCCTAGAGCGAGCGTGTTTTTACAGCCCTGGGGATTAAAGCCCACTTAGCTAGGACGTAAAAAGTCTATGAGGTGGTCACTAAGGGGTTAAAGATAAAGCCCGTTTTGGACTGCTTAACTTTTTCAGTAGGAATATTTCATTTTGTATAAAGCAGTTTCCAAAAATAGAAAAACAGACAAAAATACAGCAATGGTAAATGGTACATGAAATGTGAATTATTTATCTAGATACAGCTCAATAGTTATGCCTGTATATTACTTTTTATCCCTCTTTAAAAATGTATAAAAAATGTGTTCATCAGTGCCGTAATCTACAACAGACCACTAAGGGTTTGTTCACATCTGTGTTAGGGATTTTCATTTGAATCCCCTCAGTGTGTTCCATTTCTGAAGCAGAAAAACTGAATTTAAACAGAATTAAGCATTATCGTTTTTCCCTTATTGATTTCAATGGCTTTTCAAAAAACCAGAATGATTTCAGATTGGCTGTGTAATGATTCTGGATTTTTTTGAACTCTTTAAGGACCAGGCTGTTTTGTACTTTAAGGACCAGACACTTTTTAGGGATTTTACCCATGTAATAGTTTTACTGCCTTATTCTTTTTTGTTTAGCTATCATAATTATTTTTGCTGCATTTTTTTTCATGACATATGGTGTTATTTTTTATTATCTTTTTCACTGACTTTTTTTGCATTTTTTAGTTTTACTGGGTGTAAAAAAAACTAAAGCTATATTTTATTTAACAGTTATAGTTGTTTTTTTATTTGTATATTTATGCTAAAATAAAGTATAGGAATGGGTTCCTCATTTTGTTTCAGATTTTTTGATATATAATATGTATAGCTTTGGATTACAGGGCGCATACAGCAACGGTTTTCGTTGGCATAAGCTTTGGGACATTTTCTTGTTGATGTATATATTTTTATTTTATTCTGTAATCTTTTTTTGCTTATTCCTGTAGCTTTTTTTTTTAAAACTATGACCACCATGATGTCATATAATACCTCTGGGGGGTCATTCACGTGGTATTTTTTTTATTATTACACACTTTTCCACTGTAGCTGGGGATTCATAGAAGCCCCAGTTACAGGGGGAAATAGTGATGGCAGTCACTAACAGAGCTGATCGGAGTCTGCTAGGACCCTGCAGCTCTTCTGTAATGGGGGTGCCGGTATTCATGTGATCGCCCAGTCGCTTAGTGGAATAAACACTTCCACTTTCATTAAGTGCTATGTACTGGGAAAAGGAGAAGACAGAAATGGTTAAAAAACGCTTCTCTCTTCTCCCCCCGGGTTCTTGGCTATGACTAGCAAGTGACAACCTTGCTAGTCATAGCAACAAACTGCTCCTGCTTGATTGCACGGACAGAGCTTTTAATCCTGTGCTGTATCTCTGCTATTGGGCGGGAGTAAAGACCAAGCACCATAAATTTACAGTGCTAGGTCCTTAAGGGGTTACAGAACAAATAGTGCTACATAGTCATAAGACTATAACTAAGAGCTGGCAATTAGACTAAAATGCATAAGAAGAGCTAAGCCTTATCCTTGATTGTGATGGAATTTTATTAATGTGGAACAAAGCGGTCTTTCTTTTACTGATACTGGACTTTCTTTTACTGTCCATTCGTATTGGTTTGAGCCTAAAATTTCCTTTCTATTTTTTACAGGAGGTTAAAATTCATAAGGTACAAACTTATAAGGTTTACTGTAGTAGGAATAATTTTTCCCAGCAAGCTATAATACGTGCATTGCACCAGATGCCAAGTAGGGAACCCGTTGCTAAAAATTTGAATCCCACCCCTGGCACAGTGGTCAGTGCTCTGGTGTGCACTAAGTTTCAATGAAAGTACTCCAGTCAGGGTTGTCAGTGTAGGATGAAATAGTAAATACATGAAAACATACAGTATGTATCCATTTTGGTTTCATCCTCCATCTTGAAGTTTGTATAAAAAGAATAGAAAAAACCTTCAGTGGAATACCAGTACATAGTTAGAAAACCTGCTCCCCTAAACTATTATTTTAAGATGAATATTACTTTGTAAGATTTTCAGAAATAATTTAAATTGCTGCAATTGCTATGTTCAAGATATAGTAAAATGTGAAAATGCATATTCCGTGAGTGATGAACTCTTAAATAGACGAAGGGTAAAATGTACTGTATGATCCCACAAAAATAACTGTAGGCAATCAACTCAGTGACTGTCAAGAGACAGAGGATAAGTTCAAAATTTAGAAGCTTTTTCCCAATAGCTCTGTAGATTCTTTTTAGAGATTCTATACAGAGTAATGCCTGCCATAATTAAGGGCAGCAAGTTATACTTCCAGCTCTTGAGGGTTACTGTGAAATAAGGAACAACAGAGTTATACCAATGTTTAATAGCCCTTTACAAAGAATAGGCTGAACTAATGATTCTGGTGTATTCTTGAGCAGAGCTGTGCCCTGCCAATTTTTCCTATTAACCTGGACCTAGATTTATGTGCTTCTCTTAACTAGGGCCAGATATAATACTGAGAGATCCAATTTAAATAAAATACATAAACTAAAAATCTTTTTGTAGCGTTCTAGAATATTCTTAAAAGATATTGGATACAATTTGATGTCTTACAATTTCTGATTCCAACAAAGATGCTCACTCATACACAGGACATACTCTTTATTTCTCATTTTAGAGCCACACTAAACATTGGGTTTGAACTTTGTCACATGAATATTATTAAGGCGATATGTTTTTGAAACTTAGAATGTGAGCTATTAAATAATATTTTGAGTGATTTGCATTGGATATAATCGATACATCATTATTAGAGATGAGCGAACACCAAAATGTTCGGGTGTTCGTTATTCGGAACGAACTTCCCGTGATGCTCGAGGGTTCGTTTCGAACAACGAACCCCATTGAAGTCAATGGGCGACCAGAACATTTTTGTATTTCGCCGATGCTCGCTAAGGTTTTCATGTGTGAAAATCTGGGCAATTCAGGAAAGTGATGGGAATGACACAGTGACGGATAGGGCAGGCGAGGGGCTACGTGTTGGGCTGCATCTCAAGTTCACAGGTCCCACTATTAAGCCACAATACCGGCAAGAGTGGGCCCCCCCCCCCTCCCAACAACTTTTACTTCTGAAAAGCCCTCATTAGCATGGCATACCTTTGCTAAGCACCACACTACCTCCAACAAAGCACAATCACTGCCTGCATGACACTCCACTGACACTTCTCCTGGGTTACATGCTGCCCAACCGCCCCCCCTCCCCCCCCACAGCGCACACCAAAGTGTCCCTGGGCAGCCTTCAGCTGCCCTCATGCCACACCACGCTCATGTCTATTTAGAATTGCGTCTGCCATGACGAGGGACCGCAGGCACACACTGCAGAGGTTGGCACGGCTAGGCAGCGACCCTCTTTAAAAGAGGCGGAGCGATAGCCCACAATGCTGTACAGAAGCAATGAGAAATAGAATCCTGTGCCACCGCCATCAGGAGCTGCACACGTGGGCATAGCAATGGGGAACCTATGTGCCACACACTATTCATTCTGTCAAGGTGTCTGCATGCCCCAGTCAGACCGGGCTTTTTAATTCATAGACACAGGCAGGTACAACTCCCTATTGTGAAGTCCCTGTCGACCCACAGCATGGGTGGCTCCCTGGAACCCACCGGCGGTACACAGAAATATCCCATTGCATTGCCCAACACAGCTGAGGTAGTAATGTCGTGCTTAATGCAGGTGGGCTTCGGCCCACACTGCATGCCCCAGTCTGACTGGGGTTCTTTATAAGTGTACAGATGTAGTAAAAACTCCGTGTGCACCTACAGCATGGGTGGGTGCCAGGAAGCCACCAGCGGTACATAGAAATATCCCATTGCATTGCCCAACACAGCTGAGGTAGTAATGTTGTGCTTAACCCTTTCCAATCCAATTTGTATATGGTTTTCCTAGGGGGCTTACTCTTTTTCTGCTGTTATACAACGGCGCTATATGCTGGCTAAAGCCAGTACTGCATGAGCTGACACGTAGGATAGGCTCCGACAGCAGAGAGGCTGGCAATATACAGTAAGAGAACCCCGACGGACGTCTACCAACAACGGAGCTGTACAGCCTTAAACCCTAATGTCTTCACAGGTCACACAGTGGACTGGAAAGGGTTAATGCAGGTGGGTTTCGGCCCACACTGCATGCCCCAGTCAGACTGGGGTTCTTTACAAGTGGACACATGTAGGTTAAACTCCCTGTGGACCCACTGCCTGGGTGGGTGCCAGGAAGCCACCGGCGGTACATAGAAATATCCCATTGCATTGCCCAACACAGCTGAGGTAGTAATGTCGTGCGTAATACAGGTGGGCTTCGGCCCACACTGCATGCCCCAGTCAGACGGGTTCTTCAGAAGTGTACAGATGTATTAAAAACTCAGTGTGCACCTACAGCATGGGTGGCTCCCTGGAACCCACCGGCGGTACACAAAAATATCCCATTGCATTGCCCAACACAGCTGAGGTAGTAATGTCGTGCTTAATGCAGGTGGGCTTCGGCCCACACTGCATGCCCCAGTCAGACTGGGGTTCTTTACAAGTGGACACATGTAGGTTAAACTCCCTGTGGACCCACTGCCTGGGTGGGTGCCAGGAAGCCACCGGCGGTACATAGAAATATCCCATTGCATTGCCCAACACAGCTGAGGTAGTAATGTCGTGCGTAATACAGGTGGGCTTCGGCCCACACTGCATGCCCCAGTCAGACGGGTTCTTTAGAAGTGTACAGATGTATTAAAAACTCAGTGTGCACCTACAGCATGGGTGGCTCCCTGGAACCCACCGGCGGTACACAAAAATATCCCATTGCATTGCCCAACACAGCTGAGGTAGTAATGTCGTGCTTAATGCAGGTGGGCTTCGGCCCACACTGCATGCCCCAGTCAGACTGGGGTTCTTTACAAGTGGACAAATGTAGGTTAAACTCCCTGTGGACCCACTGCCTGGGTGGGTGCCAGGAAGCCACCGGCGGTACATAGAAATATCCCATTGCATTGCCCAACACAGCTGAGGTAGTAATGTCGTGCGTAATACAGGTGGGCTTCGGCCCACACTGCATGCCCCAGTCAGACGGGTTCTTTAGAAGTGTACAGATGTATTAAAAACTCAGTGTGCACCTACAGCATGGGTGGCTCCCTGGAACCCACCGGCGGTACACAAAAATATCCCATTGCATTGCCCAACACAGCTGAGGTAACGTCAGCTGTAATGCAGGTGGGCTAAAAATTAATTTGATTACACTGTAGGCGAGGGCCCACAAAAATTGCTGTATCAACAGTACTAATGTACATCCCAAAAATTGGCCATGGCCAGCCAAGAGGGCAGGTGAAACCCATTAATCGCTTTGGTTAATGTGGCTTAAGTGGTAACTAGGCCTGGAGGCAGCCCAGTGTAACGAAAAATTGGTTCAAGTTAAAGTTCCAATGCTTTTAAGCGCATTGAAACTTATAAAAATTGTTCTGAAAAATTATTTGAGTGAGCCTTGTGGCCCTAAGAAAAATTGCCCGTTCAGCGTGATTACGTGAGGTTTCAGGAGGAGGAGCAGGAGGAGGAGGAGGAGGAATATTAGACACAGATTGATGAAGCAGAAATGTCCCCGTTTTGGATGGTGAGAGAGAACGTAGCTTCCATCCGCGGGTGCAGCCTACGTATTGCTTACGTATCGCTGCTGTCCGCTGGTGGAGAACAGAAGTCTGGGGAAATCCAGCCTTTGTTCATCTTGATGAGTGTTAGCCTGTCGGCACTGTCGGTTGACAAGCGGCTACGCTTATCTGTGATGATTCCCCCAGCCGCACTAAACACCCTCTCCGACAACACGCTAGCCGCAGGACAAGCAAGCACCTCCAGGGCATACAGCGCTAGTTCAGGCCACATGTCCAGCTTCGACACCCAGTAGTTGTAGGGGGCAGAGGCGTCACCAAGGATGGTCGTGCGATCCGCTACGTACTCCCTCACCATCCTTTTACAGTGCTCCCGCCGACTCAGCCGTGACTGGGGAGCGGTGACACAGTCTTGGTGGGGAGCCATAAACCTGGCCAGGCCCTTAAAGACTGTTGCACTGCCTGGGATGTACATGCTGCTCGATCTACGCACATCCCCTGCTACCTTGCCCTCGGTACTGCGCCTTCTGCCACTAGCGCTGTCGGCTGGGAATTTTACCATCAGCTTGTCCGCAAGGGTCCTGTGGTATAGCAACACTCTCGAACCCCTTTCCTCTTCGGGAATCAGAGTGGGCAGGTTCTCCTTATACCGTGGATCGAGCAGTGTGTACACCCAGTAATCCGTAGTGGCCAGAATGCGTGCAACGCGAGGGTCACGAGAAAGGCATCCTAACATGAAGTCAGCCATGTGTGCCAGGGTACCTGTACGCAACACATGGCTGTCTTCACTAGGAAGATCACTTTCAGGATCCTCCTCCTCCTCCTCCTCCTCCTCAGGCCATACACGCTGAAAGGATGACAGGCAATCAGCCGGTGTACCGTCAGCAGCGGCCCAAGCTGTCTCTTCCCCCTCCTCCTCATCCTCCTCATGCTCCTCCTCCTCCTCCTGTACGCGCTGAGAAATAGACAGGAGGGTGCCCTGACTATCCAGCGGCATACTGTCTTCCCCCGCCCCCGTTTCCGAGCGCAAAGCAGCTGCCTTTATGGTTTGCAGGGAATTTCTCAAGATGCATAGCAGAGGAATGGTGACGCTAATGATTGTAGCATCGCCGCTCACCACCTGGGTAGACTCCTCAAAATTACCAAGGACATGGCAGATGTCTGCCAACCAGGCCCACTCTTCTGAAAGGAATTGAGGAGGCTGACTCCCACTGCGCCGCCCATGTTGGAGTTGGTATTCGACTATAGCTCTACGTTGTTCATAGAGCCTGGCCAACATGTGGAGCGTAGAGTTCCACCGTGTGGGCACGTCGCACAGCAGTCGGTGCACTGGCAGCTTAAAGTGATGTTGCAGGGTGCGCAGGGTGGCAGCGTCCGTGTGGGACTTGCGGAAATGTGCGCAGAGCCGGCGCGCCTTTACGAGCAGGTCTGACAAGCGTGGGTAGCTTTTCAGAAAGCGCTGAACCACCAAATTAAAGACGTGGGCCAGGCATGGCACGTGCGTGAGGCTGCCGAGCTGCAGAGCCGCCACCAGGTTACGCCCGTTGTCACACACGACCATGCCCGGTTGGAGGCTCAGCGGCGCAAGCCAGCGGTCGGTCTGCTCTGTCAGACCCTGCAGCAGTTCGTGGGCCGTGTGCCTCTTATCGCCTAAGCTGAGTAGTTTCAGCACGGCCTGCTGACGCTTGCCCACCGCTGTGCTGCCACACCGCGCGACACCGACTGCTGGCGACATGCTGCTGCTAACACATCTTGATTGCGAGACAGAGGAGGAGGAGGAGGAGGAGGGTGCTTTAGTGGAGGAAGCATACACCTCCGCAGATACCAGCACCGAGCTGGGGCCCGCAATTCTGGGGGTGGGTAGGACGTGAGCGGTCCCAGGCTCTGACTCTGTCCCAGCCTCCACTAAATTCACCCAATGTGCCGTCAGGGAGATGTAGTGGCCCTGCCCGCCTGTGCTTGTCCACGTGTCCGTAGTTAAGTGGACCGTGGCAGTAACCGCGTTGGTGAGGGCGCGCACAATGTTGCGGGAGACGTGGTCGTGCAGGGCTGGGACGGCACATCGGGAAAAGTAGTGGCGACTGGGAACTGAGTAGCGCGGGGCCGCCGCCTCCATGATACTTTTGAAGGACTCAGTTTCCACAACCCTATACGGCAGCATCTCAAGGCTGATGAATTTTGCTATGCGGACGGTTAACGTTTGAGCGTGCGGGTGCGTGGCGGCGTACTTGCGCTTGCGCTCGAACACTTGCACAAGCGACGGCTGAACGGTGCGCTGAACTACACTGCTGGATGGGGCCGAGGACAGCGGAGATGAGGGTGTGGGTGCAGGCCATGAGGCGGTAGTGCCTGTGTCCTGAGAGGGGGGTTGCATCTCAGTGGCAGGTTGGGGCACAGGGGGAGAGGCAGGGGTGCAAACCGGAGGCGGTGAACGGCCTTCGTCCCACCTTGTGGGGTGCTTGGCCATCATATGTCTGCGCATGGTGGTGGTGGTGAGGCTGTTGGTGTTGGCTCCCCGGCTGAGCTTTGCGCAACAAAGGTTGCACACCACTGTTCGTCGGTCGTCAGGCGTCTCTGTGAAAAACTGCCAGACCTTAGAGCACCTCGGCCTCTGCAGGGTGGCATGGCGCGAGGGGGCGCTTTGGGAAACACTTGGTGGATTATTCGGTCTGGCCCTGCCTCTACCCCTGGCCCTGGCCACCGCACTGCCTCTTGCAACCTGCCCTGCTGATGCCCTTGACTCCCCCTCTGAAGACCTGTCCTCCTGAGTAAGCGTTGCACACCAGGTGGGGTCAGTCACCTCATCGTCCTGCTGCTCTTCCCCCGAATCCTCTGTGCGCTGCTCCCTTGGACTTACTGCCCTTACTACTACCTCACTGCAAGACAACTATGTCTGATCGTCATCGTCCTCCTCACCCACAGAAAGTTGTTGAGACAGTTGGCGGAAGTCCCCAGCCTCTTCCCTCGGACCCCGGGAACTTTCGAATGGTTGGGCATCAGTGACGATAAACTCCTCTAGTGGGAGAGGAACCGCTGCTGCCCAATCTAAGCAGGGGCCCGAGAACAGTTCCTGGGAGTGTTCCCGCTCCTGAGCAGGTGTCATTGTAGTGGAGTGAGGAGGCTGGGAGGAAGGAGGAGCAGCAGACAGAGGATTCGGATTTGCAGCAGTGGACGGCGCAGAACTGCGTGTTGACGATAGGTTGCTCGAAGCACTTTCTGCCATCCAGGACAGGACCTGCTCACACTGCTCATTTTCTAATAACCGTCTCCCGCGTGGACCCATTAATTGGGCGATGAATGTGGGGACGCCAGAAACGTGCCTCTCTCCTAATCGCGCAGCAGTCGGCTGCGACACACCGGGATCAGGAGCTCGGCCTGTGCCCACACCCTGACTTGGCCCTCCGCGTCCTCGGCCGCGTCCACGTCCTCTAGGCCTACCCCTACCCCTCAGCATGCTGTATTACCAGTGATTTGATTTCACAGGCAGGAAATAAATTGGCGCAAGACTGCAGGCCAAATATAATTTTTTCCCTTTTTGGAAAACGAAAGGCCCCACTGCCTCTAGTGAATGAATAATCTAAGTTTAATAACTGTGCTGTGTCCCTGCTAATGTGTCACAGAACGTGAGGGTAGCAGAGTTATTATAACTCTGGCAGAGCAGGTATTTTTTTTCCCAATTAAGGAAAGCAAATGGCGAAGCCAGCAGTAAAGCGTAGCTGGGTGCGTATGATTTAGCAATGTTTTTCACGCAGCTCACACGTGTCCACCGCCCGTAAGGACGGACAGAGGCTGGACAAATAGATTTGTTTTCACTTGTTTTTCCACCAAAAGGCAGCACTGCGTATATTCAATGAACATGAGAAGTTTAATAACTGTGCTGTGTCCCTGCTAATGTGTCACAGAACGTGAGGGTAGCAGAGTTATTATAACTCTGGCAGAGCAGGTATTTTTTTTCCCAATTAAGGAAAGCAAATGGCGAAGCCAGCAGTAAAGCGTAGCTGGGTGCGTATGATTTAGCAATGTTTTTCACGCAGCTCACACGTGTCCACCGCCCGTAAGGACGGACAGAGGCTGGACAAATAGATTTGTTTTCACTTGTTTTTCCACCAAAAGGCAGCACTGCGTATATTCAATGAACATGAGAAGTTTAATAACTGTGCTGTGTCCCTGCTAATGTGTCACAGAACGTGAGGGTAGCAGAGTTATTATAACTCTGGCAGAGCAGGTATTTTTTTTCCCAATTAAGGAAAGCAAATGGCGAAGCCAGCAGTAAAGCGTAGCTGGGTGCGTATGATTTAGCAATGTTTTTCACGCAGCTCACACGTGTCCACCGCCCGTAAGGACGGACAGAGGCTGGACAAATAGATTTGTTTTCACTTGTTTTTCCACCAAAAGGCAGCACTGCGTATATTCAATGAACATGAGAAGTTTAATAACTGTGCTGTGTCCCTGCTAATGTGTCACAGAACGTGAGGGTAGCAGAGTAATTATAACTCTGGCAGAGCAGGTATTTTTTTTCCCAATTAAGGAAAGCAAATGGCGAAGCCAGCAGTAAAGCGTAGCTGGGTGCGTATGATTTAGCAATGTTTTTCACGCAGCTCACACGTGTCCACCGCCCGTAAGGACGGACAGAGGCTGGACAAATAGATTTGTTTTCACTTGTTTTTCCACCAAAAGGCAGCACTGCGTATATTCAATGAACATGAGAAGTTTAATAACTGTGCTGTGTCCCTGCTAATGTGTCACAGAACGTGAGGGTAGCAGAGTTATTATAACTCTGGCAGAGCAGGTATTTTTTTTCCCAATTAAGGAAAGCAAATGGCGAAGCCAGCAGTAAAGCGTAGCTGGGTGCGTATGATTTAGCAATGTTTTTCACGCAGCTCACACATGTCCACCGCCCGTAAGGACGGACAGAGGCTGGACAAATAGATTTGTTTTCACTTGTTTTTCCACCAAAAGGCAGCACTGCGTATATTCAATGAACATGAGAAGTTTAATAACTGTGCTGTGTCCCTGCTAATGTGTCACAGAACGTGAGGGTAGCAGAGTTATTATAACTCTGGCAGAGCAGGTATTTTTTTTCCCAATTAAGGAAAGCAAATGGCGAAGCCAGCAGTAAAGCGTAGCTGGGTGCGTATGATTTAGCAATGTTTTTCACGCAGCTCACACATGTCCACCGCCCATAAGGACGGACAGAGGCTGGACAAATAGATTTGTTTTCACTTGTTTTTCCACCAAAAGGCAGCACTGCGTATATTCTATGAATAATAACTGTGTTGTGGCCCTGCCTATACAATTCTTTCCCTGCAGTATCAATGGAGGGTGGAATGCTCTGCAGAGGCGATTTTGAGAAGCCCCAAAAAAATGCAGCACAGCTAACAGCAGCCTGGACAGTACTGCACACGGATAAATATGGCCCTAGAAAGGACCGTTGAGGTTCTTGAAGGCTACACTCACTCCTAACACTCTCCCTGCCTATGCAGCACTTCTGTCCCTAATGCCAGGTGCAACGCTCTGCAGAGCCGATTTTGAGGGAAAAAAAATGCCACTGCTAACAGCAGCCAACACATAGCTATCAGTGGCCCTAATAAGGACCTTTGGGGGGTCTTGAAGCCTACACTAACTACCAATTCTTTCCCTACAGCAGCTCCGGTATAAACAGCACTGTCCCTCATCTAACTCACCAGGCATCTGAGGCGAGCCGCGGGAGGGGCCGACTTTTATATTAGGCGAACACCTGATCTCGCCAGCCACTCACAGCAGAGGGGGTGGTATAGGGCTTAAACGTTGCAGGGGGAAGTTGTAATGCCTTCCCTGTCTTTCAATTGGCCAGAAAAGCGCGCTAACGTCTCAGGGAAGGAAGTGAAAGTAACCAGAACACCGCATGGTGTTCGTTACGAATAACGAACATCCCGAACACCCTAATATTCGCACGAATATCAAGCTCGGACGAACGCGTTCGCTCATCTCCAATC
Source organism: Eleutherodactylus coqui (assembly GCF_035609145.1). Lineage (NCBI taxonomy): Eukaryota > Metazoa > Chordata > Amphibia > Anura > Eleutherodactylidae > Eleutherodactylus > Eleutherodactylus coqui. Next base: position 260,154,925 of record NC_089837.1, on the reverse strand, counting down.
ATTATCCTTCATGTACAGGTTTAATAAATCAAAAGAAAACCTAACAATAGCAAAGTATTGGAAATGCACAAAATATAAAAATATAACACTTTAATGAACAAACTTACAAATGTTTATGTGTCGAAGTCACAGTGGCCTATAAGTTCTTTTAAACTATGACAAACATTCACCGGAAAGAACTTTACTGATAGTTAAAAATTAAACCTTTATTCATATATATTTTAAAAGAGCCGTTTGCATATATACGTAAATAAATTCCCTAATAAAAGAATCCTTGTTCGTGATACACTTGTACAGATAATGGTGGTTATTTTAATTATTTATACAAATAGCCACAGTTTTCTTATACCCATATAGCCGAGGGTGTCAAAAATTGTATAAACTGACACACTCTGTTATACTAGTAACACTATAGCTGTCAATTTTACTCTCTTATCTTAGTCAAATAGTGAAGCAAAATTGTTTAGTATAGATAGTGTGTTATAGTTGTTAGATAGCTTGTTCCATACGTGTTTTTCTGGAGTCAAACTTTTTTTTAACAACATGGAGCTTTAATCAGATTATTCCATCTATCAATCCATCTCAGATTATTCCATCTATCAATCCATCAATGCGTTTCTATGACACCGAACATACGTGTCATTTCATCAGGATGGAAATTATACCACGTTTGGCTTATTAGAACCTTTCTGTTATACTTTGAATTTTTATTTGTATATGCTCCAGTCCACATTAAGTGGAATATAGCTTACTACATTCGGGTTCGTCTTGATGTTAAGACTCTATTAGGACTATGAACACAGAGATCACATTTATTTGCACAGTCCGTACTGGTAGAGACAGACCAAAGTTAAGTGTAACAGCTTGCATTCACTGACAGGTGTCCAATCAGAACTGCCTGCAGGTTGTTCCAGCTGATCACTTGTTTATCCTCACCAAACCCACATTTACGGGGCATGCACGGATACTAAGTCAATCTTGCTAACACTGTCTGTACTGATAAAGACAGACAACAAGTGAGTGTGTCAGCCTATGTTTACTGACAGGCATCAAATTGAGAGTACCTGCAGGCTCATTAGGCTGAACACTAATCTGTCCTCACTAAAGCCCACATTTCCAGGGCATGCAGAAACAGAAAGCCCACATTTATGGGGCATATAAAGTCAAAAAGCCCACATTTACGGGGCATACAAAGTCAAGAAGCCCACATTTACGGGGCATACAAGTCAAAAAGCCCTCATTTACGGGGCATGTAAGAGAGTTGATACTCTAACCCAAAATAGGCATAGATTACAGCCACGCTGGCCGTGATGTTTATGTAGCAGCCACCCTGGCCGCAATGAGACAGAGCTGGTCCGTCGGTATACTCCCCTTTCTTTTATATGCGTAGCTCCACACTTCGTTTACTTGGGATTGTCCTTGTTGTTCCAATCAGCTAGCTGCTCCTTTACACTCCCCCAGCGAGATCCCGCGATAGCTGTGACGTCATCACGTTCCGACGTCACTCGGCACGCAGCGCAATACGATCATGTGATCCCTAAGATGTCACATGATATTCTCCATATCCTTATACATATGTTACCATGGTAACCAGGATGCCGTACGGCAGCGCATGCGTTCTATTACAAAAGCGGGTAATAGATTATCAGCCCTTATCTTTAAAGTGTTATAATAAATTGTTTTTATAACAACATTTGTGACTTATGTGCCTTATTGTCATAGATATTTACATGCACTTAAGTCACCTACATTCTTCTTATTTGTACTGTCTATGGGCAGGGAGGGAAGCAGTTATGTTAGAACAATATATTCCAATAGAGATGATATATAGAGTAACAGTCAGTTTTGTCAGCCAGACACAATTCAGATCACATCTTCTGATCACATTTATGAGCATCCATTAAATAGGTAAGTATCATTGTTTTTATTATTTTTCAATAATACTTTGAAGGATCTTAGGTTGTTTGAGGATGAAGTTCATTAATTTCCTATCTTTTTAGCCACATTACTATCTAATGATTCGCATCATGATGATATTTTAGAATCAGGCAAAATACATTCATTTTTCACATAGTCAGTTTATGTCATTCTTAGGCCTTAGTCAGACGGGCGTTTTTTCGCGCGATTTGCGCATGCGCATGCGATTTGCGCATATATAGAACCAATGGTTCGCTATGGTATCGGTCACATGTCCGCTTTTTATGCGCATATGCGAAAAATTATAGGACACGACGATTCGCAGATCGCGCCTATCTGCGTTCTGCGTTTTATGTGCGCACCAAAATCATTTTTTTCGCCGGTCAGACGAAGTTTCATGCGCATTTTGATGCGCACGGCGATTTTTCTCCGGTCAGACGGGCGTTTTGAGTTACAGTATTTATCAGATATTCTTCAAATATGGATTATCGATTAGTTTACATTTAATCATGCAGGTAATTTTTTTGTTTTTATTTTATTTTGGTATCCCGTTTTCAAAATTAACGGACCAAATTTTTAGCAGCAAGTAAATGTATGTATAGGAGGTAGTATGCTGATGTATGCAGCATTATCATGTTTTTCTTTGTGCTGCATTATGTTTTGGCATGTTATGAAAATATCCTATAAATATGCAGCGTAGATCAAATTCCACTGCATCATACAGGTAGCTCTTATTTTATCATCCCATTTTTTTGGGTTAGCAAACCATATTTGTAAATTACACATAAATGTAATATCCATCAGCTTCCATCAAGGTTAGTGTGTTGGACTATCCGGCACTATTGAGTTCTTCTTCTGGAATCCGATATCCGATCAATCCTTTAGGGACTATTAATATAAAATGATTGTTTCAAAGCAAGATATTGATAGTTCATGCTGCATTAAGCATTAGTATGTTATAAGGGTTCAACGATGCAGAAAACTCCCATGCTATATTACGTTAGTACCAATGTTTAGCAATATCAGGTAGCTGTTCATAACCTATATTATATTTTATAACTTTTATAAAAAGTGATTACATATCGCATACTTATAGCAAGAGTGGCAAGGCGGTTTCTCATGTGGGGCAATAGATCTTAGGGAGTCTAGTATATTCAAAATCGATTAGATAAATGATGCAAAGGATAAACATTCATTTAATCCTTTGGGTGCGCATGAGTCTAATCTAAAGATCCACCCAGATTCTTTCTGTTGGAGCTTTTTTGTCTACATCTCCTCGTCTGCCATTGCTTTTGATCATTTCAATTCCGCAGAAAGTTACTACGTCAGGATTTCCACCATGTTTCTCTTTAATATGCAATGCCAAACTCAGTTGTTCATTGCGATTTATGTTTCCAACATGTGCGAGTACTCTACGTCGCAGTTGCTGCATCGTCTTACCGATATAATCCCTTGGAGACGGGCAGGTTGCCATATACACAACACCTTTCGTTCTACAATTGATGAAATCTTGTATAATGTATTCCTTGCCTGTTGAAGAGCTTCTGAATGTTTTGCAGCGACACATGTATTTACATGCTTTGCACCCTGAACATGGCCCTTTATTGGTTCTCTTTGCAACCAAGTGTTCATTGATGATATCTGTGGTAGATGGCTATGGACCAAGCGGTCCTTAAGGTTTCTCCCACGTCTATAGGTGATCATAGGTCTTTCTGATAGGAATTCTTTAATATCCAAATCTTTCATAAGAATATCCCAGTATTTTGTGAGAATGTTCTGCACATCTTGAGATTTTTCATCAAAAGAGCGTATCACTCTGATCAATTTGTCATTCCCTAATTTCGGTTTTACCTCAAGAAGATCTTCTCTTTTGGATTGCTTTGCTTGATTCTGAGCCTCAGTTATCACGTTTTCCGGATAGCCTCTATCAAGAAACCTCTGGTACATTTCTTGAGATTTCGCGTTAAATTCGTTTTCATTTGAGCAATTTCGTTTTACCCTAATGAACTGACTTTTAGGAATTCCTCTTTTCAATGGTGGTGGATGGTAGCTACTCCAATGAAGGAGAGTGTTTGACGCTGTCTTTTTCTGGAAAATCGTGGTTTCCAGGTGATTATCTTCGGTTTTGGAAATGTAGAGATCAAGGAATGTAATTTTGATTGGGTTGATTCGGCAGTTAGAAATAGGTTCAGATTGTTGTTATTCAGGCTTGAGATAAAGTTGTGGAACTCATCAGTATCACCCGTCCACAGAATTAGTACGTCATCTATAAATCTCAGCCATAATTCAATCGATGCTGTCCATTTCTTATTTTCATCACAGAACACCCTCGTCCCCTCCCACCAACCCAAGTAAAGGTTGGCATAGCTGGGGGCACAAGGGCTTCCAATAGCCGTCCCCCTGAGCTGGTGGGAGAATTTTCCTTCGAACAGAAAATAGTTGTGTTCGAGGACGAATGATAATAGACGAGATAAGAATGCGTTGTGCTCTTTCAGATGGTTACCTCTTTGAGACAGAAAGAATTCCACAGCTTCCACCCCTCTTAATTGTGTCTGGCTGACAAAACTGACTGTTGCTCTATATATCATCTCTATTGGGATATATTGTTCTAACATAACTGCTTCCCTCCCTGCCCATAGACAGTACAAATAAGAAGAATGTAGGTGACTTAAGTGCATGTAAATATCTATGACAATAAGGCACATAAGTCACAAATGTTGTTATAAAAACAATTTATTATAACACTTTAAAGATAAGGGCTGATAATCTATTACCCGCTTTTGTAATAGAACGCATGCGCTGCCGTACGGCATCCTGGTTACCATGGTAACATATGTATAAGGATATGGAGAATATCATGTGACATCTTAGGGATCACATGATCGTATTGCGCTGCGTGCCGAGTGACGTCGGAACGTGATGACGTCACAGCTATCGCGGGATCTCGCTGGGGGAGTGTAAAGGAGCAGCCAGCTGATTGGAACAACAAGGACAATCCCAAGTAAACGAAGTGTGGAGCTACGCATATAAAAGAAAGGGGAGTATACCGACGGACCAGCTCTGTCTCATTGCGGCCAGGGTGGCTGCTACATAAACATCACGGCCAGCGTGGCTGTAATCTATGCCTATTTTGGGTTAGAGTATCAACTCTCTTACATGCCCCGTAAATGAGGGCTTTTTGACTTGTATGCCCCGTAAATGAGGGCTTTTTGACTTGTATGCCCCGTAAATGTGGGCTTCTTGACTTTGTATGCCCTGTAAATGTGGGCTTTTTGACTTTATATGCCCCATAAATGTGGGCTTTCTGTTTCTGCATGCCCTGGAAATGTGGGCTTTAGTGAGGACAGATTAGTGTTCAGCCTAATGAGCCTGCAGGTACTCTCAATTTGATGCCTGTCAGTAAACATAGGCTGACACACTCACTTGTTGTCTGTCTTTATCAGTACAGACAGTGTTAGCAAGATTGACTTAGTATCCGTGCATGCCCCGTAAATGTGGGTTTGGTGAGGATAAACAAGTGATCAGCTGGAACAACCTGCAGGCAGTTCTGATTGGACACCTGTCAGTGAATGCAAGCTGTTACACTTAACTTTGGTCTGTCTCTACCAGTACGGACTGTGCAAATAAATGTGATCTCTGGGTTCATAGTCCTAATAGAGTCTTAACATCAAGATGAACCCGAATGTAGTAAGCTATATTCCACTTAATGTGGACTGGAGCATATACAAATAAAAATTCAAAGTATAACAGAAAGGTTCTAATAAGCCAAACGTGGTATAATTTCCATCCTGATGAAATGACACGTATGTTCGGTGTCATAGAAACGCGTTGATGGATTGATAGATGGAATAATCTGAGATGGATTGATAGATGGAATAATCTGATTAAAGCTCCATGTTGTTAAAAAAAAGTTTGACTCCAGAAAAACACGTATGGAACAAGCTATCTAACAACTATAACACACTATCTATACTAAACAATTTTGCTTCACTATTTGACTAAGATAAGAGAGTAAAATTGACAGCTATAGTGTTACTAGTATAACAGAGTGTGTCAGTTTATACAATTTTTGACACCCTCGGCTATATGGGTATAAGAAAACTGTGGCTATTTGTATAAATAATTAAAATAACCACTAGAGATGAGCGAACGCGTTCGTCCGAGCTTGATATTCGTGCGAATATTAGGGTGTTCGGGATGTTCGTTATTCGTAACGAACACCATGCGGTGTTCTGGTTACTTTCACTTCCTTCCCTGAGACGTTAGCGCGCTTTTCTGGCCAATTGAAAGACAGGGAAGGCATTACAACTTCCCCCTGCAACGTTTAAGCCCTATACCACCCCCCTGCTGTGAGTGGCTGGCGAGATCAGGTGTTCGCCTAATATAAAAGTCGGCCCCTCCCGCGGCTCGCCTCAGATGAGGGACAGTGCTGTTTATACCGGAGCTGCTGTAGGGAAACAATTGGTGGTTAGTGTAGGCTTCAAGACCCCCCAAAGGTCCTTATTAGGGCCACTGATAGCTGTGTGTTGGCTGCTGTTAGCAGTGGGATTTTTTTTTTTCTCAAAATCGCCTCTGCAGACCGTTGCACCTGGCATTAGGGACAGAAGTGCTGCATAGGCAGGGAGAGTGTTAGGAGTGAGTGTAGCCTTCAAGAACCTCAACGGTCCTTTCTAGGGCCATATTTATCCGTGTGCAGTACTGTCCAGGCTGCTGTTAGCTGTGCTGCATTTTTTTGGGGCTTCTCAAAATCGCCTCTGCAGAGCATTCCACCCTCCATTGATACTGCAGGGAAAGAATTGTATAGGCAGGGCCACAACACAGTTATTATTCATAGAATATACGCAGTGCTGCCTGTTGGTGGGAAAAAACTGAAAACAAATCTATTTGTCCAGCCTCTGTCCGTCCTAACGCCTGTGGACACGTGTGAGCTGCGTGAAAAACATTGCTAAATCATACGCACCCAGCTACGCTTTACTGCTGGCTTCGCCATTTGCTTTCCTTAATTGGGAAAAAAATACCTGCTCTGCCAGAGTTATAATAACTCTGCTACCCTCACGTTCTGTGACACATAAGCAGGGACACAGCACAGTTATTAAACTTCTCATGTTCATTGAATATACGCAGTGCTGCCTGTTGGTGGGAAAAAACTGAAAACAAATCTATTTGTCCAGCCTCTGTCCGTCCTTACGCCTGTGGAGACGTGTGAGCTGCGTGAAAAACATTGCTAAATCATACGCACCCAGCTACGCTTTACTGCTGGCTTCGCCATTTGCTTTCCTTAATTGGGAAAAAAATACCTGCTCTGCCAGAGTTATAATAACTCTGCTACCCTCACGTTCTGTGACACATAAGCAGGGACACAGCACAGTTATTAAACTTCTCATGTTCATTGAATATACGCAGTGCTGCCTGTTGGTGGGAAAAAACTGAAAACAAATCTATTTGTCCAGCCTCTGTCCGTCCTTACGCCTGTGGAGACGTGTGAGCTGCGTGAAAAACATTGCTAAATCATACGCACCCAGCTACGCTTTACTGCTGGCTTCGCCATTTGCTTTCCTTAATTGGGAAAAAAATACCTGCTCTGCCAGAGTTATAATAACTCTGCTACCCTCACGTTCTGTGACACATAAGCAGGGACACAGCACAGTTATTAAACTTCTCATGTTCATTGAATATACGCAGTGCTGCCTGTTGGTGGGAAAAAACTGAAAACAAATCTATTTGTCCAGCCTCTGTCCGTCCTTACGCCTGTGGAGACGTGTGAGCTGCGTGAAAAACATTGCTAAATCATACGCACCCAGCTACGCTTTACTGCTGGCTTCGCCATTTGCTTTCCTTAATTGGGAAAAAAATACCTGCTCTGCCAGAGTTATAATAACTCTGCTACCCTCACGTTCTGTGACACATAAGCAGGGACACAGCACAGTTATTAAACTTCTCATGTTCATTGAATATACGCAGTGCTGCCTTTTGGTGGAAAAACAAGTGAAAACAAATCTATTTGTCCAGCCTCTGTCCGTCCTTACGGGCGGTGGACACGTGTGAGCTGCGTGAAAAACATTGCTAAATCATACGCACCCAGCTACGCTTTACTGCTGGCTTCGCCATTTGCTTTCCTTAATTGGGAAAAAAATACCTGCTCTGCCAGAGTTATAATAACTCTGCTACCCTCACGTTCTGTGACACATAAGCAGGGACACAGCACAGTTATTAAACTTCTCATGTTCATTGAATATACGCAGTGCTGCCTGTTGGTGGGAAAAAACTGAAAACAAATCTATTTGTCCAGCCTCTGTCCGTCCTTACGCCTGTGGAGACGTGTGAGCTGCGTGAAAAACATTGCTAAATCATACGCACCCAGCTACGCTTTACTGCTGGCTTCGCCATTTGCTTTCCTTAATTGGGAAAAAAATACCTGCTCTCCAAGAGTTATAATAACTCTGCTACCCTCACGTTCTGTGACACATAAGCAGGGACACAGCACAGTTATTAAACTTAGATAATTCATTCACTAGAGGCAGTGGGGCCTTTCGTTTTCCAAAAAGGGCAAAAATTATATTTGGCCTGCAGTCTTGCGCCAATTTATTTCCTGCCTGTGAAATCAAATCACTGGTAATACAGCATGCTGAGGGGTAGGGGTAGGCCTAGAGGACGTGGACGCGGCCGAGGACGCGGAGGGTCAAGTCAGGGTGTGGGCACAGGCCAAGCTCCTGATCCAGGTGTGTCGCAGCCGACTACTGCGCGATTAGGAGAGAGGCACGTTTCTGGCGTCCCCACATTCATCGCCCAATTAATGGGTCCACGCGGGAGACGGTTATTAGAAAATGAGCAGTGTGAGCAGGTCCTGTCCTGGATGGCAGAAAGTGCTTCGAGCAACCTATCGTCTACCCGCAGTTCTGCGCCGTCCACTGCTGCCAATCCGAATCCTCTGTCTGCTGCTCCTCCTTCCTCCCAGCCTCCTCACTCCACTACAATAACACCTGCTCAGGAGCGGGAGCACTCCCAGGAACTGTTCTCGGGCCCCTGCTTAGATTGGGCAGCAGCGGTTCCTCTCCCACCAGAGGAGTTTATCGTCACTGATGCCCAACCTTTCGAAAGTTCCCGGGGTCCGGGGGAAGAGGCTGGGGACTTCCGCCAACTGTCTCAACAACTTTCTGTGGGTCAGGAGGACGATGACGATCAGACACAGTTGTCTTGCAGTGAGGTAGTAGTAAGGGCAGTAAGTCCCAGGGAGCAGCGCACAGAGGATTCGGAGGAAGAGCAGCAGGACGATGAGGTGACTGACCCCACCTGGTGTGCAACGCTTACTCAGGAGGACAGGTCTTCAGAGGGGGAGTCAAGGGCATCAGCAGGGCAGGTTGCAAGAGGCAGTGCGGTGTCCAGGGCCAGGGGTAGAGGCAGGGCCAGACCGAATAATCCACCAAGTGTTTCCCAAAGCGCCCCCTCGCGCCATGCCACCCTGCGGAGGCCGAGGTGCTCTAAGGTCTGGCAGTTTTTCACAGAGACGCCTGACGACCGACGAACAGTGGTGTGCAACCTTTGTCGCGCAAAGCTCAGCCGGGGAGCCAACACCAACAGCCTCACCACCACCACCATGCGCAGACATATGATGGCCAAGCACCCCGCAAGGTGGGACAAAGGCCGTTCACCGCCTCCGGTTTGCACCCCTGCCTCTCCCCCTGTGCCCCAACCTGCCACTGAGATGCAACCCCCCTCTCAGGACACAGGCACTACCGCCTCATGGCCTGCACCCACACCCTCATCTCCGCTGTCCTCGGCCCCATCCAGCAGTGTAGTTCAGCGCACTGTTCAGCCGTCGCTTGCGCAAGTGTTCGAGCGCAAGCGCAAGTACGCCGCCACGCACCCGCACGCTCAAACGTTAACCGTCCGCATAGCAAAATTCATCAGCCTTGAGATGCTGCCGTATAGGGTTGTGGAAACGGAGTCCTTCAAAAGTATCATGGAGGCGGCGGCCCCGCGCTACTCAGTTCCCAGTCGCCACTACTTTTCCCGATGTGCCGTCCCAGCCCTGCACGACCACGTCTCCCGCAACATTGTGCGCGCCCTCACCAACGCGGTTACTGCCACGGTCCACTTAACTACGGACACGTGGACAAGCACAGGCGGGCAGGGCCACTACATCTCCCTGACGGCACATTGGGTGAATTAAGTGGAGGCTGGGACAGAGTCAGAGCCTGGGACCGCTCACGTCCTACCCACCCCCAGAATTGCGGGCCCCAGCTCGGTGCTGGTATCTGCGGAGGTGTATGCTTCCTCCACTAAAGCACCCTCCTCCTCCTCCTCCTCCTCTGTCTCACAATCAAGATGTGTTAGCAGCAGCATGTCGCCAGCAGTCGGTGTCGCGCGGTGTGGCAGCACAGCGGTGGGCAAGCGTCAGCAGGCCGTGCTGAAACTACTCAGCTTAGGCGATAAGAGGCACACGGCCCACGAACTGCTGCAGGGTCTGACACAGCAGACCGACCGCTGGCTTGCGCCGCTGAGCCTCCAACCGGGCATGGTCGTGTGTGACAACGGCCGTAACCTGGTGGCGGCTCTGCAGCTCGGCAGCCTCACGCACGTGCCATGCCTGGCCCACGTCTTTAATTTGGTGGTTCAGCGCTTTCTGAAAAGCTACCCACGCTTGTCAGACCTGCTCGTAAAGGCGCGCCGGCTCTGCGCACATTTCCGCAAGTCCCACACGGACGCTGCCACCCTGCGCACCCTGCAACATCACTTTAAGCTGCCAGTGCACCGACTGCTGTGCGACGTGCCCACACGGTGGAACTCTACGCTCCACATGTTGGCCAGGCTCTATGAACAGCGTAGAGCTATAGTCGAATACCAACTCCAACATGGGCGGCGCAGTGGGAGTCAGCCTCCTCAATTCCTTTCAGAAGAGTGGGCCTGGTTGGCAGACATCTGCCATGTCCTTGGTAATTTTGAGGAGTCTACCCAGGTGGTGAGCGGCGATGCTACAATCATTAGCGTCACCATTCCTCTGCTATGCATCTTGAGAAATTCCCTGCAAACCATAAAGGCAGCTGCTTTGCGCTCGGAAACGGGGGCGGGGGAAGACAGTATGCCGCTGGATAGTCAGGGCACCCTCCTGTCTATTTCTCAGCGCGTACAGGAGGAGGAGGAGGAGCATGAGGAGGATGAGGAGGAGGGGGAAGAGACAGCTTGGGCCGCTGCTGACGGTACACCGGCTGATTGCCTGTCATCCTTTCAGCGTGTATGGCCTGAGGAGGAGGAGGAGGAGGAGGAGGAGGAGGAGGATCCTGAAAGTGATCTTCCTAGTGAAGACAGCCATGTGTTGCGTACAGGTACCCTGGCACACATGGCTGACTTCATGTTAGGATGCCTTTCTCGTGACCCTCGCGTTGCACGCATTCTGGCCACTACGGATTACTGGGTGTACACACTGCTCGATCCACGGTATAAGGAGAACCTGCCCACTCTGATTCCCGAAGAGGAAAGGGGTTCGAGAGTGTTGCTATACCACAGGACCCTTGCGGACAAGCTGATGGTAAAATTCCCAGCCGACAGCGCTAGTGGCAGAAGGCGCAGTTCCGAGGGCCATGTTGCAGGGGATGTGCGTAGATCAAGCAGCATGTACATCCCAGGCAGTGCAACAGTCTTTAAGGGCCTGGCCAGCTTTATGGCTCCCCACCAAGACTGTGTCACCGCTCCCCAGTCACGGCTGAGTCGGCGGGAGCACTGCAAAAGGATGGTGAGGGAGTACGTAGCGGATCGCACGACCATCCTTGGTGACGCCTCTGCCCCCTACAACTACTGGGTGTCGAAGCTGGACACGTGGCCTGAACTAGCCCTGTATGCCCTTGAGGTGCTTGCTTGTCCTGCGGCTAGCGTGTTGTCGGAGAGGGTGTTTAGTGCGGCTGGGGGAATCATCACAGATAAGCGTAGCCGCTTGTCAACCGACAGTGCCGACAGGCTAACACTCATCAAGATGAACAAAGGCTGGATTTCCCCAGACTTCTGTTCTCCACCAGCGGACAGCAGCGATACGTAAGCAATACGTAGGCTGCACCCGCGGATGGAAGCTACGTTCTCTCTCACCATCCAAAACGGGGACATTTCTGCTTCATCAATCTGTGTCTAATATTCCTCCTCCTCCTCCTCCTGCTCCTCCTCCTGAAACCTCACGTAATCACGCTGAACGGGCAATTTTTCTTAGGGCCACAAGGCTCACTCAAATAATTTTTCAGAACAATTTTTATAAGTTTCAATGCGCTTAAAAGCATTGGAACTTTAACTTGAACCAATTTTTCGTTACACTGGGCTGCCTCCAGGCCTAGTTACCACTTAAGCCACATTAACCAAAGCGATTAATGGGTTTCACCTGCCCTCTTGGCTGGCCATGGCCAATTTTTGGGATGTACATTAGTACTGTTGATACAGCAATTTTTGTGGGCCCTCGCCTACAGTGTAATCAAATTAATTTTTAGCCCACCTGCATTACAGCTGACGTTACCTCAGCTGTGTTGGGCAATGCAATGGGATATTTCTATGTACCGCCGGTGGCTTCCTGGCACCCACCCAGGCAGTGGGTCCACAGGGAGTTAAACCTACATGTGTCCACTTGTAAAGAACCCCAGTCTGACTGGGGCATGCAGTGTGGGCCGAAACCCACCTGCATTAACCCTTTCCAGTCCACTGTGTGACCTGTGAAGACATTAGGGTTTAAGGCTGTACAGCTCCGTTGTTGGTAGACATCCGTCGGGGTTCTCTTACTGTATATTGCCAGCCTCTCTGCTGTCGGAGCCTATCCTACGTGTCAGCTCATGCAGTACTGGCTTTAGCCAGCATATAGCGCCGTTGTATAACGGCAGAAAAAGAGTAAGCCCCCTAGGAAAACCATATACAAATTGGATTGGAAAGGGTTAAGCACAACATTACTACCTCAGCTGTGTTGGGCAATGCAATGGGATATTTCTATGTACCGCCGGTGGCTTCCTGGCACCCACCCATGCTGTAGGTGCACACGGAGTTTTTACTACATCTGTACACTTATAAAGAACCCCAGTCAGACTGGGGCATGCAGTGTGGGCCGAAGCCCACCTGCATTAAGCACGACATTACTACCTCAGCTGTGTTGGGCAATGCAATGGGATATTTCTGTGTACCGCCGGTGGGTTCCAGGGAGCCACCCATGCTGTGGGTCGACAGGGACTTCACAATAGGGAGTTGTACCTGCCTGTGTCTATGAATTAAAAAGCCCGGTCTGACTGGGGCATGCAGACACCTTGACAGAATGAATAGTGTGTGGCACATAGGTTCCCCATTGCTATGCCCACGTGTGCAGCTCCTGATGGCGGTGGCACAGGATTCTATTTCTCATTGCTTCTGTACAGCATTGTGGGCTATCGCCCCGCCCCTTTTAAAGAAGGTCGCTGCCTAGCCATGCCAACCTCTGCAGTGTGTGCCTGCGGTCCCTCGTCATGGCAGACGCAATTCTAAATAGACATGAGCGTGGTGTGGCATGAGGGCAGCTGAAGGCTGCGCAGGGACACTTTGGTGTGCGCTGTGGGGGGGAGGGGGGGCGGTTGGGCAGCATGTAACCCAGGAGAAGTGTCAGTGGAGTGTCATGCAGGCAGTGATTGTGCTTTGTTGGAGGTAGTGTGGTGCTTAGCAAAGGTATGCCATGCTAATGAGGGCTTTTCAGAAGTAAAAGTTGTTGGGAGGGGGGGGGCCCACTCTTGCCGGTATTGTGGCTTAATAGTGGGACCTGGGAACTTGAGATGCAGCCCAACATGTAGCCCCTCGCCTGCCCTATCCGTCACTGTGTCATTCCCATCACTTTCCTGAATTGCCCAGATTTTCACACATGAAAACCTTAGCGAGCATCGGCGAAATACAAAAATGTTCTGGTCGCCCATTGACTTCAATGGGGTTCGTTGTTCGAAACGAACCCTCGAGCATCACGGGAAGTTCGTTACGAATAACGAACACCCGAACATTTTGGTGTTCGCTCATCTCTAATAACCACCATTATCTGTCCAAGTGTATCACGAACAAGGATTCTTTTATTAGGGAATTTATTTACGTATATATGCATACGGCTCTTTTAAAATATATATGAATAAAGGTTTAATTTTTAGCTATCAGTAAAGTTCTTTCCGGTGAATACAAATGTTTATGTGCTTCATATTTTGAAATGTGTTTTCTTTTAGACCCAAAGTTGGCCATTAATTAGGTTCCAAGTAAAGCCTGAGCTGGACTGCTTTTTAGTTCAAGGCTTTGGACAACTTAATTTGCAAAGTTGAAATAATGCACAACAGACTAGGGCTTTAGTAGGGCAGTAAGGGAATTAGGATTTGCTGAAGATTTTTTTTACCACTGAGGGACGTTCTGTTGTCAATGTCTTGTTTCTGTCAATATAGTCTACTAGGATCTATTGCACTTCAAAGTACTCTTTTTGCTGGGGGTCCTGTAGATTTGACAGTTATTTAGTTGCCTGTGTTTTCACTGTTGCTGCATTTGGTAGAGCATTCCATGCTTATATACAAATTATTATAAATAAATACTTATACAACACTCACTGTCTCTATAAATGTTTGAGTATCTATTGAATGCTGGGACCTTTCCAGTTACAATTACACTGGATGAGTAGAATCATACTGTAGATTATTTTATGCCAACAAGCTCCTGAGATGTAAATCTAATACTGTCATGATCTAAGTTGATTTAGGTTCTAAACAGCTACTGGAAAGTTAATTTCTCCACAGCTACCCTCCTAATGCAATCAGCAGGAGGCAGGTACCATGTGTGGCAACTGTACTTTTTATCATTAGTTTTACTTAAAGATTCTTTATAACATATTTATAAAAAAGGGTTCAAAACATTTCATATTTCTTATACATATTGTTAAAAAAAATCAAGCACATAGAGGAAGTTGTCAGAATTGAATGAAATTTTATATGCATGATTGTAACGTTGATTTAAGTAAGTGATTACAATATCAGAGCAAAAGGATAATTTATTTCAGAAAACTGACCCCTTGAAGTGGCGATCTGGTACCCCGTTGAGCCACCTCCAGCTTGGATGCAAGATGTCATACGGGTGGGCATGGAAGCATACAGGTTCCATATGGTATTCTGCGGCATATCAGTCAACATTAGCTGTAACTGAACCTCTAGATTTTGCAAACTCTCAGTCTGTCAAAGTTGGCATCCCAGATGGTCCTATACATGTTCTATTGGCCACATATCTGGCGAGCAGGCAATCCACGGACGTGTGGCAATGTTATGGAGGCATTTCTGTAATACATTTGCTGCAGGTGATCGTCTGTTGTATGCGAAGGCCCTCCGGACCACTTCACCAGAAGTGAGGGCAGTGTGACACTCCATATCGAAGGCAGGATTGAGACGCTCACTCCTAGGTCTCAAGACATGAACACGGACATGTTAATGCCCAAAATAAACCTTGACTTGTTGCTGAAGACAACCTGGTTCCACTCCATAGCAGTCCAAATTCATTGTTCATGACACCACTGAAACGGAGACAACAGTGGGTGGGTGTCAAAGGCAATACACGTAATGGGCCAAATGTCCTTTAGTCAAGTGCCTGGAAATGGTTCTGATAGGCATAGGGGTGTTTGTAACGATGGTGCCACCTGTTTTTTGGATGGTGGATAATGAACCAGTTGGAGCTGCTCATATATGTTGGATGATCAGATGATCTTCTTATTGGTAGTCTGTCAAGGGCATCGTGAGCCCAGTCACCTTGTATGCATGCTCTCAGACATCCATTGGTCCCCCACACCTCCTAACAGTCAGGTCAGAACAGCCTAGGTAGCGGGCAGTTCATTGATATGACCATCCAACGTTTCGCATTCCAATAATGTGCCCCTCTCAAACTCTGTTAGCTGGAAGAAATCTCTTTGTTTGTGTCATAGAGGCATGTATAGTGGTCAACAATTTCTAAACAAGTAGAAAAAGAGGTCCACTCCACAAAAGTAGCCTCTGAGAGCCTTATTTAAGCCAAGGGTGAAACTACTTTTAGAGTCTCAGGTGGCAAGACTGTACATCTAATCATGCAACAACTTTAATCCTTTGCATATCTGCCATATCTGTCAGCAAAATGACAACTCCTTCTAGGTGTTTGATTTATTTTTTTTTACAAAGAGTGTAGTTTATAATACATATTTGATAATGCTGTGTGGTGGAATATGAACTTGGCTCCAACCTTTCTATGCCATGTGTGAAGACTTTAATTTTCTCACTTTCTGTTTCACTTTCAAATTACCAATAATTCCTATTGCAAATTATCCATAATTTCTATAATAAAAAGAGAGATTTCCTGCTGAATGGATGTGTGGATCATTTTTGAATCACAGTACATCGTCTCATTACTTTCTAGTGTAAAGTAGCCTGGCACTATGAACAAAGAGAAGTCTACAGTGCAAGAGGAAAATGGACCCTATAGACCTAGATTTCCTGTGCCCAATATCGCTGCCACCACCAACGTTTACAGGCATTCGACCCGATTGCTAAATACCCACAATTATGTCTTTAGAGATATGGTTTTGATGTTCACTATTTAATTGAAAGTTTAATTCTAAAAAGATAGCAGTGCTTATTTACAGAAAAATACAAAAATTATATTACAAGGTAATAGGCAAGAGTCATACATAAGATATTCACAGACAGTATTAAAATAAAAGGATGAAAATAAAGAGGGTTACCAATTTTTGTGTGGAGTCACAAAGAATTACAGGGCAGGCCGCATGCATAGTGCACACTATGGCGCTGACCCTGAATAGTCCATGTGCAATTTTTTTTTTTTGTTAAATCAAATTTTATTAAGTTTTTAGAAAATTATTACAAAAGGTGCAGCAATTGAGAAATCGGAAAATCGCACAATTGAAAAAATGGACAATTGAATACTGAATGCTTAACTATACGGAGGCTGAAAGACAGGATAATGTTAATCCAGGTAAACAGAATATCCATACCGTATTATACATTAAATCCCGGGGGTGCCATCTTCGGGAATCCAAGAGCAAAGTCATACACTTCATTACTGAAAACAAATATGGCAGGCCCTCCCGGAAAAGCCGACCTCCGAGAAACAATAATATCAACTGACAACAGACAAAAACGAACAAGACATGAAAGGAAATGGGAACGCCACAATGCGTCAATGATAACTAAGGGAGGAGGAGAGGGGGAGGTAGGAATGGAGGGGGGATCGGGAGAGAGGGGGAGGGGGTATGAGGGGAGGGGGTTGGGGAAGCGCGAGCAACCTGTCTATGAAATTAGTACTGTCTTTAGCTAAGTACTAAGTACTAAGCCCCGGGCGGTGCGTGGGACCACGCCTCAAAGGGCCGGGCATGAACAGGAGATCCTGCCCGTTGTGGTGATTTGAATGAGTTTCACCTTGGTCATCACAGGGCCCGCTAGGGGTCACTCTAGAAGGAATGGGGGGGGGGGAGGAGCGGCACTCCATCTCATGTTAAATGCAAGACTTTATTGGCATTACTATCCACTTGGATCACCTGGGCAGGAGGGTCGTCTCAATTCCCTCCAAGGACCCCATATGTGGAAGAACTCCTCTCTATTGCCTCTGGACCAACTGGAGAGTTCTTCTAAATTGCAGATATCATCTACTCTCGTCATCCACTGAGTCACTGACGGCGGGTCTTCCTGAAGCCACAAGGTAGGTATTAGGGCTTTGGCCGCATCTATCAGGAAGGCAATGAGTTTATTCTTCTTTGGGTGAAACGCAGGAGACGGTCTCCATAAGAAAATCATCTCGGGTGACAAGCGAAGAGCCGGGGTGATCCTTCTCATGGTATCCTCCACCTCCCCCCAAAAGGGTGCCAACACTGAACATCCCCACCATATATGAAGGTAAGAGCCGGGTTCTCTGTCACATCTCCAGCACCTCCCATGTGGGGCTAATTTGTACGCGTGGAGCCATTTTGGTGTTTTGTACCACCTTACTAAAAGTTTGTAGTGGCTTTCTTGAGCCAGTACACACTGAGATAGGCCGAATGACGTGCTCAAGATAGAGTGTGTGTCGCTTGAAGAGAGAGTGATGTCTAACTCTTTTTCCCAAGATAGTAGGAAAGA
Organism: Eleutherodactylus coqui; assembly: GCF_035609145.1. Lineage (NCBI taxonomy): Eukaryota > Metazoa > Chordata > Amphibia > Anura > Eleutherodactylidae > Eleutherodactylus > Eleutherodactylus coqui. Next base: position 260,136,914 of record NC_089837.1, on the reverse strand, counting down.
GGGTTTAGATGAGGTTGATCTTAAAATAAACCGTTTCCGTATCGTCGCTAGTTTTCTGTGTTTAGGGTTGTGTTCTTTCAGCGCTTTTTCAAAGGGCGTCAGGGGTCTGGTGGAGATGAATCTTTTGGAGAATTCCCCTAACATCCTTTCAACCGATGCCTGTTGCAGAAAAGAAAAGTTATGTTGCGGAAATAAGCTTTTAAGGGCGTCCGCGGGGTTTTTATGCGCTAGAGCTTGGAGATCTCCTATATTAACCGAGCTAAATCTTTTCCAGACTGACCAGGAAGCCGGGTCTAGCGGGATGTTAAGGAGCTTTGGTAAGGAACTAAGTGGGGCCAGTGGGGATGGGTCGGGCGCTAAGTCCCCTCTCAGGTCAGCCCAAGTTTCACAAGGGCCCTTAATCAATGGGTTGTAGTTTTTAGATCTACATTTAATCTTGGTAGGGAACCAGAGGTCCTCTATATATGAGTCTTCTCCCGCTGCTTCTGCCAAGGAGGCGAAGAGCGAATCTTTTATAGGGAGAACTAAGTCCATCCAGTAACCCATGTGTGAGGCCCGGTAAAAATCCTGGATGTTAGGAAGATCAATGCCGCCCTCCACCCCTTTCCTCGTCATTAAACTGTAAGCCAGCCTCGGTCTCCTCTGCCTCCAGACGTACCCCGTGAACATCCTACGGAGAGCTCCAAAGAAGCTTACCGGAAGATGGATGGGAAGCATCCTTATTTTATAGATAACTAAGGGTAGAACATAAGTTTTTAGTACATTCTTTCTCCCAAACCACGAAATGCGGGGGATATCGTATAGTTTCAGTAAATTTTTAATTTGGTCTAATAGCGGAGGGAAGTTAGCTGCGTACAGGTTATATGTCTCCCTAGTTATCTTGACTCCTAGAAAATCTAGCGACGATTCTACCCAGGTGAAGGGCGAGTTTTCTTTTAATTTTCTACTCCGATTTGCAGGGGTGGACACGTTAAGGACCGTAGACTTCCCATAGTTAATCTTAAAGTTAGAAATTAAACCAAATCTGTTAAGAAGTTCGATTAACCTAGGAAGACCCCTTTCGGGGTTGGTAACCAAAAAAACTATGTCGTCTGCAAAGGCGGTTATGTTGAGAGAGTGATGTTCCCATGAGAGTCCCGTGATCTCTGGGTCAAGTCGTACTAGCTGGAGGAGGGGTTCTAGTGCAAGGACAAATAATGTGGGGGATAGAGGGCAGCCCTGGCGAGTTCCATTTTTAATATTAAAGGGGGCTGAGAGAATTTTGTTAATTTTGAGCCTGGCGTGTGGGGCCGAATAGAGGGAGAAGATAGCAGAGACAAAAGCCGGGGGGAAGTTGAAGTGATCTAGGACCGCCTTCATGTAGGGCCAGTCGACACGGTCAAACGCCTTTTCGGCGTCCGTACCCACAAGGACCAGTGAAATATGGCGCTTCTGGGCTAACCGTATTGCGTGAAGCAGTCTGCGGCAATTGTCTCTGCCCTCCCTCCCCCGCACAAAGCCCGCCTGCTCCTCATTGACCAAAAGGGGGACAAGGCTCTCCATTCTTTTTGCGAGGAGTTTAGCCCATAATTTAATGTCAAAGTTGATAAGGGAGATTGGGCGGTAGTTGCCACATATCTCCGGGTCCTTGTCCTGTTTATGGATTAAAGTTATGTGCGCTTCAAGCGCTTGTTTGGTCAGGGAGGCTCCCTTCATCAACGCATTGAAAAGATCGGTGAGTTTGGGAATCAGGATTGAGCTGAACGCTTTATAATATGGGAGATTTAGGCCGTCTGGGCCAGGGCTTTTGTTTGGGGGGCTAGAGGCCAGGAGCTGTTCTACTTCAGAATGCGTTATGGGGGTCAAGAGTGAGGAGGCTTGAGTATCACTCAGTTTCGGGAGCTGTGCGCTACGTAGGGAGGTATCTGTCAAGCTTTTTATGTCTAATCCCTCAGGGTGGGGGGTATCTTGTTTAATGTCGTATAGGCGTGAGTAAAAATTCTGAAAGGTGTTAGCTATTTCCTCTGAGGAAGTTACCCGAGATCCAGTAGGAGTCTTTATAGACTTAATGAAGCTTTTTGCGCGTGCTTTCTTTATTAAAGCGGTCATGAGCTTGCTTCCTTTATTACCTTGAGCATATACTGCATGTTTGAAATATAATTGTTTTCTGTTAAATCTTGACTCTAGGATTTGTTTAAGATCTCTCCTCAGTTCGGTTAGGTTGTCAATGGTGGTTTTAGTATGGGACAGTTTCGCCTGAAGTTCTAATTTCGAAATTCTGTTAAGTTTGTCGTCTATAGCTTTTTGTTGAAGTTTTTTAGTTTTGGAGCCTAAGGCTATCAATAGACCTCTTACAAAAGCCTTGTGGGCCTCCCAGATCGTAGGGACCTCTGGGCCACTCTCACCGTTAAGAAGGAAATATTCTTCAATAAGTTTAGAGAGCCGTTCTCTTTCCTCTATTGGATCTAGAAGAGAGGCATTGAGGCGCCATCTCCACTCTTTAGGTTTGGGATGGGCTAAGCGCAGATCCAGGTGGATCGGTGCGTGGTCGGAGATAGTAATTGTGTCGATTTTGGCTCCTACTAAGCACGTCAAGAGGTCAGAGGAGACGAAGAGATGGTCCAGCCTCTGGAATGACTTATGTACTTGAGAATAGAAGGTATAATCCTTCACAGAGGGGTTCAAGATCCGCCATCCATCAACTAGATTAAGATCTTGGAGTGCTCGTGAGAGCCTCCTGAGTTTAGGCTGGGAAATCTGCGAGCGTCCCGTAGAGGAGTCAATCAGGGGGTGGAGAGCTACGTTGATGTCTCCGCCCAGGATCAGGTGGCCTTCCCTGAAATGGCTCAGGATTGTCAGTTGCTTAATTAACCAGGGAATTTGGTCTACGTTCGGGGCATAAAGATTTGCTATGGTCATTTTTATGTTGTTGACCAAACCCTTTAGGAAGAGCACTCTGCCTTCTCCATCTCTGTATTGGGAGACGCAGGAGAAGCTAAGGGATTTGTGAAAGTATGTTGACACCCCCTTGGAGGACGAGGATGGATGAGCACAGTGAAAGTTCTGTGCAAAATGTCTGCCCGGTAGCGACAGACACTTCGCTTTTTTAAAGTGCGTTTCCTGCAAAAGAAGAATTTTCGTGCCATACCTTCTGGCCATCAAGGAGACATTGTGCCTTTTCATCGGGGAATTGAGGCCTTTCACATTGAAAGACGTAATCCGTAGGTCGTCCATCATGCGGAAGGAGGTTCTGCTTCCCCAGGGTAAGTCTACCAGTCAAGACCTTCTGCTAGAATATAAAGGTGGAGTTACAATATATCAAGACAGGTGTACAAGTACGTTAAGGTGTTTTGCACCCTAAATTTATTATTAGAGGAGGAGTAGGAGTGGGATGTGTGTGGATGGGGGATGGGAAAAACACCAGGTGTGAAGGGTAGAGATACAGGGGTTCAGACGTGGGGAACAAAGGTAGACAAATAAGTGCTCTGAGAAAGGCAAGGGCACTTATAGAGAAAATTGGATCGAATCACCCGGGATCAAAGGGGGACCCGGAGATCTCTCTCCAAATTCGTTGGTAAATGAGGAAGAGCAAGCCGAGCTAGTTAACGGAAAAGTTTTGCGTAGACCAGCCTGGCGGGCTCCGCCTCGGGACCTATGAGGTTGGGAAATTAAACGATATAAACAAGTAAGCTTAAGCAAGTTTAAAGGTAGGGTAACTGAGCAGCCTATTAACGGGCAACTCGCAATACTAGACGTATCACTAGCGTGGTAGCGTCCTGAGAAACTATGTTACCTAGGAGGCATAAGTATTAGTTCTGTGATGGACCAAATAAGGGTGACAGACACTCTTTAGCAGAGTAACTGCCAAGAGGATAAGATGGTGAAAAATGGTCGGATCACAGAGCTCTTAAAACATTCTTTGGACATATGTCCATCAAGTATGAAAACGTAAAAACATGTAAGGCAGTATCACGATTCAGGTAACGTCTTCTGTGGGGTCCTCTCGGGTCTTCTTCTTCTTCCCCCTTGGAGATTTCGTGTTCACTGCTGGTTGCCATCTTTCAGGGGGATCGAGACGAGGCAGACTTGGGAAGTCGGGGATCGGCATCCAGCATGGAAGATCCAAGGGTTCCATCTCTAAGATCTGCCAAGAGTTCTGTAGTTCCTCCGGGGAGCGAATATTTAGTTTACGCCCTTTGATGGAGATACTAATGCCGAACGGGAAAAGCCACGAGTATCTGATATTTTTTGCCCTTAAAGCGTCTAGAAGTGGGCGAAGTAAGCGACGTTTTGCGAGCGTGGACGGCGCCAGGTCCTGAAATATTTGTATTGGGGATTCAGCATAGCTGAGGTCTTTGTGGTTCCTTGCTGCTCTCAGAATTGCTACGGCGTCTGGGAAATTAAGCAATCTACACACAATGTCTCTTGGAGGTTCAGATGTTGGAGGAGGGGGCTGCAGAGCTCTATGTATGCGTTCTATAGAAACACTTTCTGTTCTGTCTTCCCCTAGAAGTAAGGAAAAAATCTCTCTGGCAATTTTAGGAAGCACTTCGGTCGCCCAGCTCTCCGGTAGGCCCTTTATGCGTATATTATTTCGCCTATTCCTATTTTCGATATCCTCCTGCATAATAAGGGTTTTGTTGAGATAGGCGTGGTGTTCGATTAGCACTTTCTCCATGTCAAGTGCATGAGCAGAGATAGTGGCGGAAGAGGATTCCAAGTCCTCCACTCTTCTGCCTAGATGCTTCATTTCTTCCTTAATTTCTCCTAGTTCCGCTAGGACGGGTTTTATAGTGGAGGTCATGAGATCCCTCATAAAGGTTTTAGAAATGCTCTCACCCTCCTCGCCCTCTGAGTCCCCTTCATCCTCTCTGTCCGCACCAGCTGCTCTGCCAGGATCTTGAGTGGGTGTCATCCTGGCGGAGTCATGTACGGATCTAGCGCTGCGCTCTTTCAGATAGCGCTGCATGTCCACTTGCCCCTTATTTGACCGGGGAGTGCTCTGGGGGTCGCTGCTTCTCTCTTTGCTTGTCTTCCCCATTTGTATTACTGGATTGTTATTAGAGGTCCCGATATGAGCCGCCAAGCAGTCATTGTTTTTAGCGCATCGTGTCTCTGGTGGTGGGTTCCTCCCCTTGCATTAAGAAGAAGAGAAGGGGGAAGTTTCTAGGTGGGATGATGTGTAAAGAAACTGAGTTATTGGGAGATTGGGATAGTGCGCTACGAGGAATGCCTGTAGTGGTGTATAGCAACCTTGTAGAGATTAAGGTCAAAATACAGGGGTTCTTCTGTCATAAAATACTGATGGTTTCCTTTTTATGTGTTTTCTGTGTATACTCCTGCTGCTGCAGCCTTCACTCTTCTTATTCTGTCACCCCCGAACTGTGCAGGGAGGGGGGGGGGGGAGACACGAGACACCAAGGGGGGGGCAGTATTCAATGCTGCTAGGGGCCTATGACCCGTTGTCTCTGGGTGGTGAACTCTTCTCCCCTCACCCTGGGTCTAGTGCCACAGTTAGTGAAAGTGTGTTCAGGAGGGGGGGGGGGAACGGCGCCGGGTTGCTGCTTTTACTCCGGTCTCCCCTCCTGGGCAACTGCTATAGGAAGCCTCAGTGCTGAAGGAGCGGGGGGGGGGGGGGGCCGTCACCGCGCTTCTGGCTATTCTCTTGCGGCCGCGGGACCGGACCCTCCGGGAGGTACGTCTATTCCTCCTTACTTCTAGCCCGACTCTCCGGGGGCCTAGGGGGTTAAGTGTGCTGGAACAGGCTTTAGCCGTATGGTGCTCCGGGGTGCCGAACTTCCGGCCGCGCCCGGAAGCGCTACAGACGTTGTGTTGCAGTCCGGATCGCTCCGGCGCGGGGTTGTAGGCTCCGTTTTCGCCCGGTCCTCTCCCCCCTGACTGACCCTGCCCGGAGGCCTTATTGTGTTGTAGGTCCGGGAAGGAGACGAGGTTGGGGCTGATAGATGCGCCTCACTTCCGGTCCGCTTGGCGCTCAAATCCAGGGCCCGGCTTCAGCGCCAGAAATAGGCCCGGAGCTGAACCTTGGCCGAATCGGTTCCCCGGCCTCTCTTTATGAGCCTCCGCTTGCGAGGCAGCTTCTGCTGGTGTTGAGCGGATAAAAGCCGGTCTCGGAAAGTCCGCAGAGAAGAGAAAACGTCCCTTACTGCAGGAGCACCGAGTCCGTGCGGCCGCTCTCTCTGCAAGCTAGGCTCCGCCCCCCCATGTGCAATTTTTAACCCCATTCAGCTCCCTCCGGCCCCCATTGGGGTTTGGCTTACACCAGAGCGCATGGGCAATGAAATCCATATTTCCTTTATAACTTTGTGTGCATGGGGCCCACAATGAAAATATGATGGCTAAGTTTTCTCTCATGATTTTATATATGGTTTGAGCCCACACACGAATGTGTTCAGTTACATATTTTTATAGATATGCGATTCCGGGGTCTCTGAGCATCTTGCAAGGATGGGAGTACCTGTGTCTGCTTCGTGGTGCTGTGACGGTCCGCAAAATATCCTGGTTGATGGGCTGTGATGTACAGATCAGTCATAATTTCCAAATTACAATTTCCTTTGTTAAAATTGACTACAAAAATATAGCAGGTCTGGAGGTGAAGTCACTGGGTTGTGAAGGGCTGTTCCTGTTTTTTAATCTCATATTGTAAATAGTCCCTGCTCTGGTTTAGCCAGGCTGTTGTACATGACAAGCCCCCTGTGGAGTTGTGACAGTCTCTTTGAAGTCTGCTTGTCCAGCTGCTTCAGCTCCCTTAAGCACTCAACTTTCCTAGATGCTGAAAAGCATTTAACTCTTCCACTTACAAACTACACAGCAGTGTTGCAAAACTACATGGGACCAAGGCATCCACGCCATACCTCACAGTAGGGTCCCAGTACACTGCTTTGCCAGGGGCCCATAATGTTGTTAAGATGGCACTGCCTTGCCCATCTCATGGGTGGTTTGATTTGGCTGCATGGATCACCCTGGTGACATCCACATAGCAACTGCCAATCATGAAGCACATGGTACGAATGTGGAGTAGAGGACTCTAGAGTACAAGCCACGGCTTGGTACTGGTGCGTCTCTTCTTGCACCAGATTTTGAGACTCTTCACTCTGAGCTTACAATTCCACCTGTAGTTTGTTCAGACAGTTCTGCCTGTACTCTGTCACCTTCAGTGATTTTTACTTGTAGCTCTTGAAGCTGTGTTTCCACCGTGTCTCTCTTGTATTCAGACTCACACTTGTCTTCCAATAACACTTTAACTTCCTGGGTTGGCCCAGTATACTCACTTTCCAAAGCCTGTTTGGCCTTTTCTAAGGTTTCTTTCCCCCTTTCAGTTTTCTTTAACTGTTTGGACAGTTCCCCAATAACTAAAGCGTGATTCTGTTTAAGCTCCTGTATTTAGGTTTCATATGCTTCAGCTTCCTCATCCTGGCTTATCTGTAGCTGGATTACCACTTGCTTGTGAAGTGCTTCCTCGGCCTCCCTAAAGAAGAGTATGTTTTTCAAGAAAGTAACAAAAAAGTAGGATAGGAATGCGCCACAAGATCTTCAAAACTCTGATGTAGTTCCACAAGTACCCGATCCATGTATTAACAGGAGAGCTGCAGGACATTTAAAAGGGGTTTCCCTGATTTAGGGTAACCCTCACAGAGAAATATATAACACAATTATGTTAGAAAAAATTGTCTCTGTGCTTCGTGGTACTTGTATTATACGTATAGATACACTTTACACTTAGCGATAAGCATAAAGGCGAGTGGTAGCGTAAGAAAGACACTTACTGGGAAGGAGGGGGGTGTGTATGATACAGAAGTGATTGGAGTCAACAATTCAAGGATGGGGCTTCTGTATCATACACACCCCCTCCTTCCCAGTAAGTGTCTTTCTTACGCTACCACTCGCCTTTATGCTTATCGCTAAGTGTACAGTGTATCTATACGTATAATACAAGTACCACGAAGCGCGGAGACAATTTTTTCTAACATAATTGTGTTATATGTTTTTCAAGACCTTTGTTTGCTTCTTTGCCTGGCTTTTCAATTTCCAGGCTTTCCATGAGCTCATTTAGCTGAGACTCCAAGTCACCATTTATCTTTGCTAGCTGCATTTTCAGCTCAGCAACTTGATTACACACTTCTGTAGAAACTCTTTCTAACTTGCAACGCATCATATCTAACTCTTGGGCTCTCATTTGCATTTTCCTTAAGTCTTATTCACACTATGCAGTTTGTGCTTCCATACATAATCATAATATTTCTTTTCTCTTTCACTAGAGGCGTATTTGAACTAACTCCCACATGGGTGGTGGCTGAACTCCCTGTAACAGCCTGTTCAGACTATGCCTTCATTTGGGGAAAAATTCTAGGCATATCATATACAGAAAACATTCCTTAATCCCCCTTGGATGAGATTTTTGTCTCAATGGGAAACCTTTCCTGCAATATGTGATTAGCAATACAGTTTTTGGACATATTTTAAGCAAATATACACACTGCGGTTTTCAATGCACCATCCTGAAAGGGAAACATTCTATCATGCAGCATTTTCAATACATTGGCATCAGTTATTTCAAGTCCATACCACACAGAACCCCAGCAGCGCTCTTTTAGGTGGTCCCCCTCGACCAACGCCATCTTGGCTGCACAGTCCAACATAGAAAAAAAACAAGTAAATCCACTTGGTTTCACCGTTGTCCTCTGTCTGGACCTTCGTTGCCCCATGGCAACTGCCCTTTCTGCCTCCTTGCACTTTAAACGCAGCCTGCAGCTTTTGTTGCCCCACGTCAACCCCACTTTTGGCCTCCTGGCCCTTTAAACACCGCTTGCAGCTTTGCACGACATTTCCTCCCAGCGCATCCTCCACTATCTGTGGCATGTTGGGGTTACTTGCCTATCGGCGTCAGGATGGTTGGCACGCGTGAAATTGGAAGCCTAACATAATTTTTGTATTTGAAGACTGTTAATTAATGGTTAATTAACGGCACAGGGGATGAGGGAGTGGTGTGACCCGGAGGTGGTGAATGGCCTTCGTCCCACCTTGTAGTGTGCTTGGCCATCATATGCCAGCGCATGCTGGTTGTGGTGAGGCTGGTAGTGGTGGCTCCCTGGCTGATCTTGTTGCGACACAGGTTGCACACCACTGTTCGTCGGTCATCCGCACTCTCACTAAAAAACATCCACAGCTTTGAACACCTAGCCCTCTGCACGGAGGCTTGCTGCAAGGGGGTGCTTTGGGAAACAGTTGGGGGATTCTTCACTCTGGCCCTGCCTCTACCCCTGGCCACTCCATTGCCTCTTCCAACCAGTCCTGCTGCTGCACTTGCCTCCCCCTCTGAAGCCCTGCCCTTAGTAGGCTTAGCAAACCAGGTGGGATCAGTCACCTCATCGTCCAGCAGCTCTGTGCGCTTCTCCCTCGGACTTACTGCCCTTACTACTACCTCACTGACAGACAACTGTGTCTCAACATCCTCATCCACAAAAAAGCTCTTGAGACAGTTGCCAGAAGTCCCCATCCTCATCACCCGGACTCCGGGAACTTTCCAAAGGTTGGGCATCGGTCACGACATAATCCTCAGGTGAGAGAGGAACCGTTTTTTCACACTTAGGGCAGGGACCTGAGAACAGTTCCTGGGAGTCTGCCTGCTCGGAATATGTCATTTTCATGGAGTGAGGAGGCTGGGAGGAAAGAGGAGCAGCCAGAGGATTCAGAGTTGCAGTCCCTAGGCCGGGAGTAGTGGACTGCATAGAAGACTGGGTGGTCAATACTTGCTGGACACGTTTTGTGCCATCCACGACAGGACCTGTTCACACTGCTCTGTAATAAAGGTCTACCATGTGGACCCGCAAATTGTGATATGAAGCTGGAGAGCCCAGAAACTTGCCTCTCTCCTAATCCCTCAGCAGCCGTCTGTGATTCACCACACCCAGGAACTCGGACTATGCCCACACCCTCACTTGGACGCCTATGTCTGCGTCTACATTCTCGACCCATACCCCTTCTTCTCATCATGGCATATTAAGGATAGAGCAGGGCCCAAATAAATTACCCGACTGTACAGTGCTGACAACTGTGGCTAATTCACCGCACACAGAGACTTGTAGATAGTGGAGGCTCTATGCTATGACTTGAAAAAATTAACCTGCTGTCTGGCGCTGATACCTAGAGGTATTTTACCACTCACAGAGACTTGTAGATAGGAAAGTCTGTATGGAGTGGGAGAAGACTCTAAAGCCAGTGGATAGTGCTGGTAACTGCGGCTATCTCAACTCCCCCAAGGAAAGGGTATTGTGAGACGCTCTGCACAGTGCAAGAGCTGAAATAGTGTCTAATGCACTACAGACTGAGAACGGTATAGCTGAAATACTTTGCAGTAGCCCAGGAAATATTAGTGAACTGTTTAACGGTGAGACCTCTGCCTAATACACTGCAGACTGAGAACGCTATAGCTGAAATACTTTGGCGTAGCCTAGAAAATATTACAGTGCTGTTTCACGGTGAGACCTCGGTGTAATGCACTGCAGGCTGAGAATGCTATAAGTGAAAGGCTGGGAACAGGCCTAGATGCGTAATAAAAAAATTGATGCACTACTGCTTCCAGCCAGCCACAACTATAATGCACACGGTGAGAAGTAGCCCTAAAAAGGACCGTTGGGGTTCTTGTAGAGAGGATCACGACTGTAAAACTTTCCCTATATAAGCAGCTCTGTTCCTAAACTCTGCCTAATGCACTGCACACACATAACAGGATAGCTGAAATGGCCTGCACAGCCCTAGATGCCTAAAAAAAAAGTTGGTGCACTACTGCTCCAGCCAGCCACAACTGTAATGCACATGATGAGGAGTAGCCCTAAGAAGGACCACTGGGGTTCTTGAATTCAGGGCCCTACTCTAACACTTTCCCTATATCAGCAGCAGCACTTTCCCTAACCTCTGCCAGCATGCATCTGCGGCGAGCTGCGGGCGGGACCAGTTCAAGTACTCGGCGGTCACCTGATCGACCCAGCCACACACTGCTGTTGCCAGGCAGAGGGCTAGCTTGTCACAACAGGAAGTGGTAATGCCTTCCCCGCATGTTTATTGGCTAAAAAAGGGCGTTAAACATGCGGGGAAGGGAAATGCAATTGACTCGAGTACCGCATGGTGTTTGTCTCGAGTAACGAGCATCTCAAGTACCCCAATACTCGAACAAGCATCAAGCTCGGACGAGTGTGCTCGCTCATCTCTACTCGTGACAATAAGTCTATAGATTCAGTACTACAAACTGATGATGCAGTAAACTATCCCATGGCAGTCCTAAACACCCTCAACCCCACCAGTCTCCTGCTACATAACCTTATTCTTAAGATTAGCACACCAATTATGTTACTAAGGAATCTAAACCCTCTGAAATTATGTAATGGTACCAGGCTGCAAATAAAAGTTCTCCACTGCATTGTTATAGAGGTCACAGTAATCACTGGATGTGCTAAAGGGTAAACTGTACTCCTACCACGAATCCCGTTAATACCCACTGAGTACCCATTTTAGTTCAAAAGACTGCAGTTCACCCTCATTGCTTTGCAATGGCGATCAATAAATCACAGGGGCAACCGTTGAAGGTAGCTGGGATAGACTTGAGGGAGGACTGTTTTTCACATGGTCATTTCTATGTGCCCTGTTACAGAGTGAGTGAATTAATTAGTGAAGGACCTCTCCCAATACAGATGTTATGAAAATGGTTTATATAATAAAGAAAGATAAAGGTTTATAAAATAAATTAGTTAGCAACATAATAATTATGAAGATAGTTACGATTATCTAGAAAGTGTAATATGAACACGGATGAAGTCGCAGGCAAGAGCTAATATAATATAAATGAAAACAATTATTTGAATAGACAATAAAGATATATGTATAATGTGTGATAATTCTTATTATCATATATAATGTAAAATATTTTATTTTTTGCAACCCAATATTTGTCCCCACACAAGTCTATTTTACTTGCACATCTGATTCTTGACTTTAAAAAAAATGGATCCTGTCTAGAACATTTTGTCTACACTCATAATAAAGACGTCCAGCATCAGATGTGTTGACTTTGCTCTGTCATCAAAAAGAAACTTTGCTAAAGTTAATGGTTTCACAGTGTAACATTGCCAAGTCATGGCCTGAATAATCCCACAATGTTAATGAGACAAGCTCTAAATTGCCCAGTGTTCAGTATGCATGCACAGACTGTATTCCAATTCCATTTCTGAACTTGTAAAAAATACAAACGAAGAAGATTTCTTTGCATTGCTAATATGTTTTGTCCCTTTGAATAGCCATCATGGTGTTTCATGTTTTTGTTATAAAAGTCACCAGAGGAATCAGATAAAAACTGCCACCTGAAGAAATTGGCAGAACAGAAAGTAAAGGAATCCCAATGCTACACGTTTTATCTGCTCACAACGCCAGATGTAAAGATCTACAATGCACACAAAAGTCGTTTTCAAATGTTTTGAAATTTAGTGTTAGAAAACATTTCTTAGCTCTTACTTGGTTTTTTGAGGAAGAAAATCTATGCATATTTTATGTATGCCCTAAATAAAATACAACAGTAATAACAGAACTACTGCAGAATGCAAATATTCCATTGTCTTCTTCAAATGACCTGGAAATTATCTAAATGTAAAGTACAAAACTGTACAGACAACTATAAAAATCACCATCTGATGCACGTGATACAATTTTCAAACCTAACATCCCTATCAACCATAACTTTCTGAAGCTCTAACAGGTACATTACCAGGTCCTAGGTCTTCTAATAGGAATATGGAACAATGCCTCTACAGCGCCAAATATTGAAAGGCAGTATTCCTGCAAGTAAATGACAGACCTTTTACCAAGCCTTGTAACAATGACTCAGAATTTAGCCAAGCCAAAAACTTACTGCACATTGATGGCAGGCAGTTACCCCGAAACAGCTGTCTGTGCATGGTTATCTTTTCCTCCCGGAGAAAATTATGGCTTTGGCTCATAATTCTCTGGCTTGTTAAAGGTCTGATATTGACATGCAGAAATGCTGCCTTGCAATAATTAGTGCTGTAGAGGCATTGTTCCATCTTTCCATTTGCATATTCCCAAGAGGAGCATGGATGGTGTTATAAGTCTCTTCACACCTTTTAAGTGCTCTCCCTTTGGAGAAAAGATACTCTTCATGACTCATGTCTGTAAGGCTCACTCTCATGACCAGATTACAGCTCTGTTTTGTACAGCACTATAATAGGATTACTGTATGTTTTCAAAGTCATACAAAAGTATGCAGTTTGTTTCTGCAAGATTCCACTTGAATCTCCCAGAAAAATAATTGTATTATGCTATGTTGCATGTACACGGGTATTCTTCCATAGAAGCTTACATATTCTTCCTATAGCTAATAGTACTACCATACAGCAGCACCTAAAGGTGAAAACAGCTCTGGATTGTGATATAGGATGAATAAAATTTACCCAATTTAGAATTTGTAATTTGTTCATGTGACTGAATGAAGAAATTAGGGGGAAAATCAATCCAATATGTTTTAAAAGCAATGTGTGTGTGAGTTACTAATACACTTCTAATACAATTTCACCCCTATTTTTCTGAATGACCGAAACCACTCCCGCCGTCCCTACAGGCTAACATCACTCTATATTAGAGAGAAGAAAAAGGTAAATCTATGCTAATGACAACACAGTTGTGAGCATGATGTCTAATCCTTTTCTTAGTAGTAGTAGTAGTAACTAAAGTAACTATAATTAGTATTAAGATTTAGGATGTCATTAACATCATGATTATTACTAGAGATGAGCGAGCACCAAAATGCTCGGGTGCTCGTTACTCGGGACGAAATTTTCGCGATGCTCGAGGGTTCATTTCGAATAACGAACCCCATTGAAGTCAATGGGCGACCCGAGCATTTTTGTATATTACCAATGCTCGCTAAGGTTTCCATTTGTGAAAATCTGGGCAATTCAAGAAAGTGATGGGAACGACACAGCAACGGATAGGGCAGGCGAGGGGCTACATGTTGGGCTGCATCTCAAGTTCCCAGGTCCCACTATTAAGCCAAAATAGCGGCAAGAGTGCCCCCCCTCCCAACAAATTTTACTTCTGAAAAGCCCTCATTAGCAATGCATACCTTAGCTAAGCACCACACTACCTCCAACAAAGCACAATCACTGCCTGCATGACAGTCCGCTGCCACTTCTCCTGGGTTACATGCTGCCCACCCCCCCCCCCCCCCGCCGCACGACCCAGTGTCCACAGCGCACACCAAATTGTCCCTGCGCAGCCTTCAGCTGCCCTCATGCCACACCACCCGCATGTCTATTTATAAGTGCGTCTGCCATGAGGAGGAACTGCAGGCACACACTGCAGAGGGTTGGCACGGCTAGGCAGCGACCCTCTTTAAAAGGGGCGGGGCGATAGCCCACAATGCTGTACAGAAGCAATGAGAAATATAATCCTGTGCCACCGCCATCAGGAGCTGCACACGTGGGCATAGCAATGGGGAACCTATGTGCCACACACTATTCATTCTGTCAAGGTGTCTGCATGCCCCAGTCAGGCCGGGGTTTTTTATAAATAGTCACAGGCAGGTACAACTCCGCAATGGGAATTCCGTGTGCACCCACATCATGGTGGCTCTCTGGAACCCACCGGCTGTACATAAATGTATCCCATTGCAGTGCCCTGGACAGCAGAGCTAACGTCAGATTAAATGCAGGTGGGCTTCGGCCCACACTGCATGCCCCAACCTGACCGGGGTTTTTAATTCATAGACACAGGCAGGTACAACTCCCTATTGTGAAGTCCCTGTGGACCGACAGCATGGGTGGGTGCCTGGAAGCCACCGGCGGTACATAAATATATCCCATTGCATTGCCCATCACAGCTGAGGTAATGTCATGTTTAATGCAGGTGGGCTTCGGCCCACACGCATGCCGCAGTCAGACTGGGGTTCTTTAGAAGTGGACACATGCAGTTACAACTCCGTGTGGACCGACAGCATGGGTGGCTCCCTGGAACCCACCGGCAGTACATAAATAT
The DNA here is from genome assembly GCF_035609145.1 of Eleutherodactylus coqui. NCBI lineage: Eukaryota > Metazoa > Chordata > Amphibia > Anura > Eleutherodactylidae > Eleutherodactylus > Eleutherodactylus coqui. Next base: position 260,121,878 of record NC_089837.1, on the reverse strand, counting down.
ATCCCATTGCAGTGCCCATCACAGCTGAGGTAATGTCATGTTTAATGCAGGTGGGCTTCAGCCCACACTGCATGCCCCAGTCAGACTGGGGTTCTTTATAACTGGACACATGCAGTTACAACTCCGTGTGGACCGACAGCATGGGTGGGTGCCAGGAATCCACCGGCGGTACATAAATATATCCCATTGCAGTGCCCAGCACAGCTGATGTAACGTCAGCTTTAATGCAGGTGGGCAAAAAATTATTTGGCTTACACTGTAGGCGAGGGCCCCAAAAAATTGGTGTACCAACAGAACTAATGTACCTCAGAAAAATTGCCCATGCCCAACCAAGAGGGCAGGTGAAACCCATTAATCGCTTTGGGTAATGTGGCTTAATTTGTAACTAGGCCTGGAAGCAGCCCAGTTAAAATAAAAATTGGTTCAGGTGCAAGTTTCAACGCTTTAATGAGCATTGAAACGTATAAAAATTGTTTACAAAAATTATATGACTGAGCCTTGTGGGCCTAAGAAAAATTGCCCGTTCGGCGTGATTACGTCAGGTTTCAGGAGGAGGAGCAGGAGGAGGAGGAGGAGGAATATTATACACAGATTGATGAAGCTAAAAGGTCCACGTTTTTGATGGTGGTAGAGAACAATGCTTCCATCCGCGGGTGCAGTCTACGTATTGTTTAGGTATCGCTGCTGTCCGCTGGTGGAGAAGAAAAGTCTGGGGAAATACAGGCTTTGTTCATCTTGATGAGTGTAAGCCTGTCGGCACTGTCAGTTGACAGGCGGGTACGCTTATCTGTGATGATTCCCCCAGCCGCACTAAACACCCTCTCTGACAAGACGCTAGCCGCAGGACAAGCAAGCACCTCCAGGGCATACAGCGCGAGTTCAGGCCACGTGTCCAGCTTCGACACCCAGTAGTTGTAGGGGGCAGAGACGTCACGGAGGACGGTCGTGCGATCGGCTACATACTCCCTCACCATCCTTTTACACTGCTCCCGCCGACTCAGCCTTGACTGGGGAGCGGTGACACAGTCTTGCTGGGGAGCCAGAAAGCTGTCAAAGGCCTTAGAGAGTGTTCCACTGCCTGGAGTTGGAGTTGGTATTCCACTATAGCTCTACGCTGCTCATAGAGCCTGGCCAACATGTGGAGCGTAGAGTTCCACCGTGTGGGCACGTCGCACAGCAGTCGGTGCACTGGCAGATGAAACCGATGTTGCAGGGTGCGCAGGGTGGCAGCGTCCGTGTGGGACTTGCGGAAATGTGCGCAGAGCCGGTGCAACTTTCCGAGCAGGTCTGACAAGCGTGGGTAGCTTTTCAGAAGGCGCTGAACCACCAAATTAAAGACGTGGGCCAGGCATGGCACGTGCGTGAGGCTGCCGAGCTGCAGAGCCGCCACCAGGTTACGGCCGTTGTCACACACGACCATGCCCGGTTGGAGGCTCAGCGGCGCAAGCCAGCGGTCGGTCTGCTCTGTCAGACCCTGCAGCAGTTCGTGGGCCATGTGCCTCTTCTCTCCTAAGCTGAGTAGTTTCAGCACGGCCTGCTGACGCTTGCCCACCGCTGTGCTGCCGTGCCGCGCGACACCGACTGCTGGCGACGTGCTGCTGCTGACACATCTTGATTGCGAGACAGAGGTTGCGTAGGAGGAGGAGGAGGAGGGTGGTTTAGTGGAGGAAGCATACACCGCCGCAGATACCACCACCGAGCTGGGGCCCGCAATTCTGGGGGTGGGTAGGACGTGAGCGGTCCCAGGCTCTGACTCTGTCCCAGCCTCCACTAAATTCACCCAATGTGCCGTCAAGGAGATATAGTGGCCCTGCCCGCCTGTGCTTGTCCACATATCCGTTGTTAAGTGGACCTTGCCAGTAACCGCGTTGGTGAGGGCAGGTACAATGTTGCGGGAGACGTGGTCGTGCAGGGCTGGGACGGCACATCGGGAAAAGTAGTGGCGACTGGGAACTGAGTAGCGCGGGACCGCCGCCGCCATCATACCTTTGAAAGCCTCCGTTTCCACAACCCTATATGGCAGCATCTCCAGGCTGATAAATTTGGCTATGTGCACGTTTAACACTTGAGTGTGCGGGTGCGTGGCGGCGTACTTGCGCTTGCGCTCAAACACTTGCTCTAGCGACAGCTGGACGGTGCGCTGAGAGACATTGGTGGATGGGGCCGAGGACAGCGGAGGTGAGGGTGTGGGTGCAGGCCAGGAGACGGTAGTGCCTGTGTCCTGAGAGGGGGGTTGGATCTCAGTGGCAGGTTGGGGCACAGGGGGAGAGGCAGCGGTGCAAACCGGAGGCGGTGAACGGCCTTCGTCCCACCTTGTGGGGTGCTTGGCCATCATATGTCTGCGCATGCTAGTGGTGGTGAGGCTGGTGGTGGTGGCTCCCCGGCTGATCTTGGCGCGACAAAGGTTGCACACCAGTGTTCGTCGGTCATCTGCACTCTCATTAAAAAGCTGCCAGACCTTTGAGCACCTCGGCCTCTGCAGGGTGGCATGGCGCGAGGGGGCGCTTTGGGAGGGAAAAAGGGGGTCAGCACTAACCATGGGAAATATATCCCAATAGAAATGTATAGGTGCACGTTAAACCATGGCTGCAACACACAGTAGAAGCAGAATCCAAGATTGGCAACAGCACGCAAAATAAATTTACTATCAGAGGTATATATACCTATAATCTAACCACATTAAATAATGCAAGGTTCTTAGTATGTAATTTGATCAAACTACATTGGCCCATCCACCAACGTCCAGGTGACCAAGCTCTCAGATGGGTCCTAACTCTAATACCAGGTGGTTTATCTCAACCTGGGAAAGCTGAGTTCCTACCTCTCAGAATGCTCCTCTCTTGGAACTATGCCTACAAATAAAACCAGGGAGGGTAGGATACCTTATAGATGTTTCAATAGGAGGGGCAGGAGGTGAATGGGCGGCAGGTGTGCACGACCCAGTGAAGGCAGCCAAAACTTCACAATATACGTACAGAAAGGGAAAAAGGGGGTCAGCACTAACCATGGGAAATATATCCCAATAGAAATGTATAGGTGCACGTTAAACCATGGCTGCAACACACAGTAGAAGCAGAATCCAAGATTGGCAACAGCACGCAAAATAAATTTACTATCAGAGGTATATATACCTATAATCTAACCACATTAAATAATGCAAGGTTCTTAGTATGTAATTTGATCAAACTACATTGGCCCATCCACCAACGTCCAGGTGACCAAGCTCTCAGATGGGTCCTAACTCTAATACCAGGTGGTTTATCTCAACCTGGGAAAGCTGAGTTCCTACCTCTCAGAATGCTCCTCTCTTGGAACTAAGCCTACAAATAAAACCAGGGAGGGTAGGATACCTTATAGATGTTTCAATAGGAGGGGCAGGAGGTGAATGGGCGGCAGGTGTGCACGACCCAGTGAAGGCAGCCAAAACTTCACAATATACGTACAGAAAGGGAAAAAGGGGGTCAGCAGTGTGTGTTGCAGCCATGGTTTAACGTGCACCTATACATTTCTATTGGGATATATTTCCCATGGTTAGTGCTGACCCCCTTTTTCCCTTTCTGTACGTATATTGTGAAGTTTTGGCTGCCTTCACTGGGTCGTGCACACCTGCCGCCCATTCACCTCCTGCCCCTCCTATTGAAACATCTATAAGGTATCCTACCCTCCCTGGTTTTATTTGTAGGCTTAGTTCCAAGAGAGGAGCATTTTGAGAGGTAGGAACTCAGCTTTCCCAGGTTGAGATAAACCACCTGGTATTAGAGTTAGGACCCATCTGAGAGCTTGGTCACCTGGACGTTGGTGGATGGGCCAATGTAGTTTGATCAAATTACATACTAAGAACCTTGCATTATTTAATGTGGTTAGATTATAGGTATATATACCTCTGATAGTAAATTTATTTTGCGTGCTGTTGTCAATCTTGGATTCTGCTTCTACGGGGCGCTTTGGGAAACACTTGGTGGATTATTCGGTCTGGCCCTGTCTCTACCCCTGGCCACCGCACTGCCTCTTCCAACCTGCCCTGCTGCTGCACTTGCCTCCCCCTCTGAAGACCTGTCCTCAGTAGGTGTAGCAAACCAGGTGGGGTCAGTCACCTCATCGTCCTGCTGCTCTTCCTCCGAATCCTCTGTGCGCTCCTCCCTTGGACTTACTCCAATTACTACTACCTGAATGATAGACAACTGTGTCTCATCGTCATCGTCCTCCTCACCCACTGAAAGCTCTTGAGACAGTTGCCGGAAGTCCCCAGCCTCATACCCCGGACCCCGGGAACTTTCCAAAGGTTGGGCATCGGTCACGACAAACTCCTCCAGTGGGAGAGGATTCGGAACCATTGCTGCCCATTCTGGGCAGGGGCCCGAGAACAGTTCCTGGGAGTCTGCCTGCTCCTCAGAATGTGTCATTGTAATGGAGGGAGGAGGCTGGGAGGAAGGAGGAGCAGCAGCCAGAGGATTCAGAGTTGCAGCAGTGGACGGCGCAGAACTCTGGGTGGTCGATAGATTGTTGGATGCACTTTCTGCCATCCACGACAGAACCTGCTCACACTGCTCATTTTCTAATAAAGGTCTACCGCGTGGACCCATTGATTGTGAGATGAATGTGGGGACGCCAGAAACGTGCCTCTCTCCTAATCCCGCAGCAGTCGGCTGCGATACACCTGGATCAGGAGCTCGGCCTGTGCCCACACCCTGACTTGGGCCTCCGCGTCCTCGCCCGCGTCCTCTAGGCCCACCCCTACCCCTCAGCATGCTGTATTACCAGTAGTGCAGAAACAGAACGCTGTAATTAAATGTGCCGCTTATTGGCCTGTGGTTGGAGGCTGACTTCGCTTACGGAACGCACAGCAGAGCCAGGAAAGAATTTTGCGCAAGCCTGCTGTAACACTTAGCTGGCTGCGTCTGAATTAGGACAACTACCCCCAGCAGAGACGCAGTACACTAAGGACGGTCACAGGCAGCCCAAATAGATTTTTTTCCCCAAATTTTTTTGGAAAAGCCCACTGCCTATATAGACTGTATATGTCTTTCACTGTCCCTGCCTCACCACCACTACTGGCCCTGGACTATGTAAAATTACTGCAGACTGTTTCACTCTGGACAGGATGACAGTGGTGATGTAAGAGGCAACGCAGAGCTAGGAAAGAATTTTGCGCAAGCCTTCTGTAACACTTAGCTGGCTGCGTATGAATTAGGACAACTACCCCCAGCAGAGACGCAGTACAGTCAGGCCGGTCACAGGCAGCCCAAATAGATTTTTTTTCCCAAATTATTTTGGAAAAGCCCACTGCCTATATAAACTGTATATGTCTTTCACTGTCCCTGCTTCACCACCACTACTGGCCCTGGACTATGTAAAATTACTGCAGACTGTTTCACTCTGGACAGGATGACAGCGGTGATGTAAGAGGCAACGCAGAGCCAGGAAAGAATTTTGCGCAAGCCTGATGTAACACTTAGCTGGCTGCGTATGAATTAGGACAACTACCCCCAGCAGAGACGCAGTACAGTTAGGACGGTCACAGGCAGCCCAAATAGATTTTTTTCCCAATTTTTTTTGGAAAAGCCCACTGCCTATATAGACTGTATATGTCTTTCACTGTCCCTGCCTCACCACCACTACTGGCCCTGGACTATGTAAAATTACTGCAGGACGCAATGCTCTGGACGCAATGCTCTGCACGGCTGATATACAAAAAAAAATAAAAAATGTGCAACACTGCAAAAAGCAGCCTCAACAGTACTGCACACGGTCAGATGTGGCCCTAAGAAGGACCGTTGGGGTTCTTGAAGCCTAAAATCACTCCTAACACTCTCCCTATAGCAGCTCCAGCATCAGCAGCACTTTTACCTGAGCTATGTCAGAATGCATCTGTGGCGAGCCGCGGGAGGGGACGATTTATATACTCGGGTGACACCTGATCTCGCCAGCCACTCACTGCAGGGGGGTGGTATAGGGCTTGAACGTCGCAGGGGGAAGTTGTAATGCCTTCCCTGTCTTTCTATTGGCCAGAAAAGCGCGCTAACGTCTCAGAGATGAAAGTGAAAGTAACTCGAACATCGCGTGGTGCTCGCCTCTAGTAACGAGCATCTCGAACACGCTAATACTCGAACGAGCATCAAGCTCGGACGAGTACGTTCGCTCATCTCTAATTATTACTATTATTTTTGTATACTAGTATATTTTTTCTTAGCACAGTTTAGTGTATTTAGATTTAGATTATTAGTGCATAATGTAAAGCTCTATGCCACACATGCCAGACACAAGTCCTGCAGCCATGCAGCAAGCTAACAGACATTCCACTCATAGAGGCTGCAGCTTTGGTCTGGTAGTAGCAGTGCAGAGTCTGTGACCTCTGAATTCTTTTACCCCACCCCGTGTTGTGTGCACCATGCTTTATGCAGTGCAGATGCCAAGGGAAAAGGTCAGTGGTTGCGGACTCTGCACAATGCCACCGCAACTGGACCAGAGCTACAGGCTGGGTGAGTGAAATGCCTGTAGGGATGCTACAGAGGCAAATAGGGGGGTTGCTATTACTACTGGGACTACTATATGGGTCACTTATTACTACTGGGGCCAATATAGGGGACATTATTACTACTGGAGAAACTATGAGGGCACTCTTATTATTGCATCACAGAAGGGGAAATATAGAAACATAAGAACAATCACAGAAAACGGCCATATACTTACTGACTAAGGAATGCATATAGATGCATCCTCTCACCATGCAGGTAGCAGACCACCAAATAAGGCAATAATTTCAGTGTATCATATATTACATATATGCTGATGCACAATTATGGCCATAACTTTTCAGTCTATAGTAATAAGATTTATTATGTATCACAAGACACAGATTTTTCTTTAAAAGGATCCTGTCACCAGGTTCATGCAGCATGAACCCAGGACAGATATGCAGATTTCCCCTGTGTATTTTTTATTCTGAAACACTCCGAGTCATGAGAGTGTACCACACCAGCTTCCCCCTGCCCACTGGCTGCAGAGGGACAGCTCTTTTCCCCTTTGTGCATAAGGAGAGAGCTGGTCACTCTGCACGATGTGGCCGGTGAGAGGTCAGCATGGCCTACCTCCATGACTTGGAGCTTCTTTCTCTTTAACTGGCTAAAAAATATCATTAGTAAACCCATCCAAAAAGTACTGATTTTCCATAAATATACTCCAATTTTTGCTTGTTACAAGATTTTAAATATCCACCAATTTAAGTTAGGATGTCTGTTGCAAGAGAATGTATCATGATTGAATCTATAGTAACTCCATTTTCCATTGTGTGTAGCAGCATGTAGCAGACCTGATTTTGTGTAGCAGAGCTAAGTGTGTATAGCTGCGTGTTGTAGAGCTGAATGTGTGTAACTGCATGTAGCAGTGCTGAGTGTTTGTACCTGTGTGTAGCAGAGCTGAGTGTGTATACCTGCAGGTAGCAGAGCTGAGTGTGTATACCTGCAGGTAGCAGAGCTGAGTGGGTTTAGCTGCATGTAGCAGAGCTGAGTGTGTGTAGCAGAGCAGAGACCCTCTATCCCCCTCCCTCCTCCCCCACTTACTCACCCTCTAAATTAAAATGATATGACATATGTATGAAAAGCACACTTGAGAAGTTAATTTTTAAATATTTACAGCAGAAGACTAATGACTCAGAAATAAAGCCATTTGGCACCCTTTACTTCCTGTATTTCCCCTCATCTGTTCTCATCTGATGGGGGTCTGTTGGGCTGTCAGTGCTGTGTGCCACATGTGGAGGGGAGGAGGAGACCAGCGGCACTCTGTTTAGTGCTTTTGCAGCCTTTCTTCTGGTCTTACCGACCTCTTATCAGCTGTGCTCCGTGCGGTGATAGACCTGCAGGTGCGCTTGATTTAGTTGCTGAGAAGAACCCCAGCTAGCGGAGCTCACGGCTGTTCGGCTTCATATCAACTTTGCTTAGCAATGCTCACTCTCCCTAACCACATCCCGCTGCACGTAGGCGTACGCCTATAGACTTAACATTGGAAACTTTGACCAGTCTAACAGGTGACTTGTTGTATCAAACTCTAATTTTAGGATTTTACGTCAGTAATGAGGATGCTACAAATCCACTGACACCAAAATCATCCACCAGATGTCTCACAAAGGGGTCAAAGAGTGCTACAAGAAAAAGCCTGTAGGCTTTTTTATATTAGATTTGAAACAACCAAAATATACGTGAAATAGAGATGAGCGAGTATACTCGTTATGGGCAATTGCTTGATCGAGCATTGCCCTTAGCGAGTACCTGCCCGATCGGGAGCAAAGATTCGGCTGCCGGCGGCGGGCGAGGAGCGGCGGGGGAGAGCGGGAAGGAACGGAGTGGAGATCTCTCTCTCCCTCTCTCCCCCCCACTCCCCCCCTGCTCATGGCCGCAACTCACCTGTCACCCGCGCCGACACCCGAACCTTTGCTCCCGAGCGGGGAGATACTCGCTAAGGACAATGCTCGATCAAGCAATTGTCCTTAGCGAGTATGCTCGCTCATCTCTAACGTGAAACATAAATTTTGCTAACACTATCTATCTATCCTTAAAAAGACAAAAACAATTATTTATAAGGCTGTCACAGTATATGAAAGTGTTACTTTTCTCTTCAGCAACTGTTTCTGTTATATTCTACATTACAGGTACAAAGGAAAATAAATTCAACATTCATGATCTATGATCACATAAGTAACCATAACACACATTTCTATATTGCTTTTGGTAAAAACAGAATATAAGTGTAAAGGCAGAGCATTATTTCTGCTGACAAGGGAATATTGGAATGGATAATATGATAGAACTGCAGTTCAGCATTGAGAATGGCGTTACAATTCCTGCTCTCTCTTCCCCTACATTTGACATATTTTGTTTTTAAGCAGCCTAGCACTTCATTTGTATGGTAAAACATTCACAGGGCAGTGCTGAACATTCCTCTTTTGTTCCCAATTTTCTATAAAGAATGTTCATAGAAAAGCATGTATTACCGAAAGCATGCCTGATACAGTATATTGATCTGACTTCTGTTTAAAATAGGCCTGTGAAATGATTTTTCATGTATATCAGAGCAATACCTCTAGCCATCTGTTATTGTGTTTATAGAGATAATTTACTGTCTGTGAGCTTCACTCCCTCTAATCATATGAAAGAATGAGAAATAAGACTATGCAAACAAAAAAGGCTATCACCCACAGGCACGTCATGCTAGTCAGCATACATAAGAATCAACAGTCATGAGCTATTATAAAAAAATTGCAAGGCAATAACAGATCCACACAAACTTTCCCCTATGGCCCGGCCTCCCTAATACCTTCAATCTTTGCTAATAAACCCTAAAAAGTACCTAATATTTGGAATAATTTAAAATCCTTGACAATTTATAATATGCTTAAGGAGGATATAAAACTTGACACCTCTAACCAAGTTGAGACTCTTATACAAAAATGTTAAGACAAACTTAGAGACCCACTTTGGTTTAAAACATACATGTCCCTCAAATCTCACTCACATAAACTGACATCAAGACTTTATAAAGGCTTACTACTAAATCCTGCTCCCAATAAACCATGGTATCTTAGGGAATGGGAGAGAGACTTGAAGACCACTTTCTCCAGAGAGGACACCATCAAAATACTTACCAACTCTCATGGATTTAGTAGATTTGTCCGCATCCAGGAAAACTCCTTTGAACTTCTTACGAGATGGTATAAGGCACCTGCTAGCCTAGCTAAATTAAAGCATACGACATCAGACTGCTGTTGGCATTGTGGCCTTGGTAAAGTCTCTCTGCTACACATCTGATGGAAATGCTCTATGATTGTACCTTACTGTTTACAAACATATCAGCAAAATATGCTCAACTCACATCAAATTAACCCCAGTAAATATCCTCCTGTTGAAATACTTCACCTATCTGCACCCTTTTAACAAAAACCTGTCAACGTTCCTGCTTTCTGCTGCTAAGCTCCTAATCCGGCTAATGTGCCACAAACCTGATGAACCTTCTCTGTCCCAATGAGTAGAAAGGGTTTCACAAATATGTCATTTTGAAGAAATTGCAAAATGGGAAAATGGTACAAAAAAATGGTTAAGCATTTGGAAACCGTGGTACAAATGCATCACTTCAAATAATTTAAGCTTTGACTAGGAATCTCACCTCTTGCGTTTCACTACATCATAAACTCACACATCTTCTGTTACAAGGTGTTTGTGGATCCACTTTGTCATCCTACTGCGTGAAACCACCCAGCAGGATAGACAGCTGACACCGAGGTGAAGACTGTGCACAGGCTGGAACTCAGTACAAAGGACAAGAACACACCTGATCCTAAACTCAGTTGGGCTAAAATATATACCTTACCTGGAGATACCCCTGAAGATGGAGAGATCCAGGCCACCTTTCCTATCCCTTACTCCTAGCCTTCCCGATCTACCTGGTGAGGATAGGAATCCAGAATCAGTTGTACTGAGCAAATATGGAAGAGTGAGGAGTGGAAATAAGGCAAGGGCAGGAAATAGTCCTATACAGAGACAACAGACACAAGGAATAGACAGCAAACAAAAAAACTGCAGTGAAACCCACAGAAAGCTGGATTCACCCAAAGACACAAAATAATCCAGCTAAGAATACACAGGAAACTAGATACAAACAGGATAGCTGCAACAGCAGTTCCCATGCAGTCATACAAGGAAATGCACAACACCAAGCATTCTGGGAAAGGACTGGGGAGGTTAAATAGGAGGATAATTACAAATCACCACCAGCTGGGTGGAGGAGCCAGACACAGTAACCCTGTGGATGCTGGAAGAGACAGAAGCAGACTCAGGAGGCAGGATGATGCCTCCGTCTGCTAGACCTAACATCTTCTATTGCCCCAATACCTCCATAAATTCTTTCTCGGGGGAATATCTCAAAAGTATTTGGAGAATTCAGATAATTATCTCATTCACCACATAACAGTGACAGAATCCTTTAGATATGGCTGCCTTAATCAGTTACTGTATTACTTTATTTGTTTTCTGTTTTTGTTTTCTATTTTGTTTGTCTTATATCCAACCTATGATTATTGTGGGAAAGTAATGATCTAATTGTAATTTTATGTTAACAAGTGATTAAACTTATAATTTCTGCTCTTCTCCCAGCTCGCTCTTTGCAATGGGAGGGGGTGAGTGGGGGTAGAGCTAAGCAATGCCCCATCCTGCCTCCTCCCATTGCTGGCTGTGGACATGGGGCAGGATAGTGTGAAGCCTAGCTACACCCTTGTCCCGCCTCCTCCCATTGGAAAGAACGAGTGGGGAGGAGAGCAGAGGTGAGTCTTTGAGCGGGGAGGAGAGCAGAGGGAGGGAGTTTAGCAGCCACGCTGCTAAACCCATTCCTACCTCCAGCCACTGTCATTGGCTCCCATAGAAGCCTATGCAGTGGCCTATGTATTCCGGCCCAAAACATACTTCCAGGACTACCTTTTGATCATGACATAAAAACGCCCAGCACTATATTGGCCGGCCGGGTGCTTTTATGTCACGGCAATATGGCCATGTGATCCAATGCATCAGATCACAGCGTATATCGTCCGGCCGTGAAAGCGGTGGGCCAATATACGCTCCTGGGAATGAAGTCTAAGAGGAAATAGGGGTGACAAGAGGTAGAAGTGCTGTTTCTGTTAAATGGTAATTTATTAAAATTAATATTCCATCTATTAAAATTAAAAAACTCTTTATCTACTGGGACTTAATACTAACCCCTTAAGAACCATGCCATTTTGGGACTTTGAGAACTATTTTTTATTTGCTGATGCCTTTCTATATTCAAAAGTCAGAACTTTTTAACTTTCTTTTTATTTTTATTTATTTTTATACTTAGGCTGCCTTCACATAGGATGTTTTAGCTGCAGAATGTCTGTTGCATTTCTGCAGACGGCCAGAGTTAACAAGCTGTGTGAAATTTTCTGTGTTTTTTGTTGGGGATTATGTATACATTCTTGCGTTTTAAAGTGGGGGTTGTGTTTTTGTGATATGGAAGTGGTATTTCTGCTTCTGAAATCACAAGTTCCCACAGGCATATATTATGAGAAATCAACAAACATGGGTTTTCATGCAGATCCAGAGCATTTCCGCAGCAGAAATGCTTCAAAATCCACCAAAAAACTGTATTTGTGGATTTTGGTGCAGATTTTATGTTTCCCGTTCATCTCTGTGGAAAAGTTTTGCCATTTCCACAACATAAATAGATATTCTGTGTGTTTCAAATTTCATGTTTTTCTGTAGCATAAAAAATCTGCAATGTGTGAAGGAGATTTGTCAAATCTCATGCATTGTAAATGCTGTGGAATTTCAGCAGAAATTCTGCTTGCCAGAATTCTGCAGTGTTTGCTGCATGCATGAAGGCGGTCTTAGCTTTATGACATCTTGTTTTTTGCTAAATAAGTGGTACATTTTTTTAGATCATTTTGGGTTTCATATAAATTAGCAAAGAATTTATATTAGTTATTTATAATGACATAATGCATATAAAAAGTGATTCGATTTTTTACATTTTTTTTCATTGTTTACCACACATATAGCACATATGTCTCATTGTACTGGTTGTTATATATATACTTAATATTTTGGTGTCATCTGTTTCATAAAAGCTGTTTCTTTAAGAATATAATTTTTTAATTGTTCTTTTTGCTTTTGATATTTAGTTTTGATATTTGATTTTTTATTTTTAACCATAATATATTGGAATACCTGCATATTCCAATACATTGCTATCTATACATAAAAAATAGCTAGGATATGCTGAAATAGGCAACTTGTCAGCTCAACTGCCTTACTTAAGGGACATCTACATGGAATGATTATCGCACAAAATTTGTTCAAACAAATGAAAATGCGTGATAATCGTTACAACTAAATACAAAACATTGTTTGCTATTTGTTTATTTTTTATTTGTCAATCACTTTTAACCTTCATAAAAATCATCACTGGATTGCTGACTTCTCACTGCGTGTAAACGCACATAGAATGTTAAAGGAGATGTCCCGAGGCAGCAAGTGGGTCTATACACTTCTGTATGGCCATAATAATGCACTTTGTAATGTACATTGTGCATTAATTATGAGCCATACAGAAGTTATAAAAAGTTTTTTACTTACCTGCTCCGTTGCTAGCGTCCTCGTCTCCATGGTGCCGACTAATTTTCGCCCTCCGATGGCCAAATTAGCCGCGCTTGCGCAGTCCGGGCCTTCTGCTTTCTTCTATGGAGCCGCTCGTGCCAGAGAGCGGCTCCGTGTAGCTCCGCCCCGTCACGTGCCGATTCCAGCCAATCAGGAGGCTGGAATCGGCAGTGGACCGCACAGAAGAGCTGCGGTCCACGAAGGTAGAAGATCCCGGCGGCCATCTTCAGCGGTAAGTATTGAAGTCACCGGACCGCCGGGATTCAGGTAAGCGCTGTGCGGGTGGTTTTTTTAACCCCTGCATCGGGGTTGTCTCGCGCCGAACGGGGGGGGGGTTTAAAAAAAAAAAAACCCGTTTCGGCGCGGGACATCTCCTTTAAGCGCTGAGCGATAAGCTAGCAAGAAGTCAGCGATAGCCAGTGGTGATCCGCCTGTCTAAACATTCCACACAAGCGCTAAAAACTAGCGGTACAGTTGTCCCGTGTAAATGAAGCATGAGACTACAGGTTATCATTATAAAAAAAACAACCTAATTGATTGTAGCAATAGAGCTGTTGGTAGTGAAACAAAGGCAGTATTGAGTATTGTAATGGGTTAGAGTTTTCTCACAAGAACAGCCTGTCTGTTGGCACAGCTGCTGTGCGTGTGTGATCACCATGACAAACAGTCTTCTAAGAGTGTACCAATGAATTAAAGCAAAGGGGTAATTTTGAAAAAGCTACAACATATATAACCCATCAAATAAATAGACTTCATTTCAGACTTTCTCCTATTTACAAGCAAAATCATAGCAAAACCATAAGGTGACAATAGGCAAAGGAAAAACAACCTGTCATCTACTTGAATAATAACAGCAGAGATTTTGAAATATCCTTCAGCTCCACCCAGCAATACTGTAATGTATACAATATACGGTATGTTGTAATCAGAAAACATAATTTTGTGCATGTTATGTGCATGCATAAAACACATAAAATCACAGAATGACGTTTTAAATATCTTGATGCCCCCTAATGTAGCTTGCACTCTTTGGGGTTCCTAATGCAAACAGTTTGTGCTCACAGTATGCATGCAATATATAAAAATGAACAAAGCCGCATCCAGCATATAGATATTAGATCAGTGACTCTGCCATATAACAACAGATCTGTCTTCTTAGCCTGAAGCTTTACTGTCCCCATTCTGCATAATTTTCCTCTATTCACAAGCACTCCTCTGGAGAAGACATAGTAAATCTGCTGCAATCTGATTGTTATCTTAAATGGCCCTTTTGATTGGATTTTCATGGAATATCAAAGTACACTAAAAGATGAAAGAAGCTATTTTCTACACAGCTTTACTACACGATCCACTGTCAAAATACCTTCAGTCATTTTTTACCTCTTTTTAAATGATACATTTACTGAGAAAGGTTTATACACTAGTCAATGCTGGAAAATTGCTCACTCCCAATATTTGCACAACACTGAATAGACCAATGCCATTCTGTTCTTTCCAGTGAAAAATACTCAGGTCAGAATAATATAAAAATATATATATTTGCTGAGCAAATGATTCTCTTGTCAAGTAACAATAGAATACATACAGTGCATGCCACTCTCGCATAAGATCCTTGATTAAGTGTAAACACCTTTTGACTATTCTTCTTGCACTTTCCAAGTTGCTAACGTTTCCTTTCATTTAGATGAAAATTTTCTCTTGCAAAGTACTCGGCTGTGGTTCACCATAAAATATTGTGTTTTATTGGTTGAATGATATATACATGGAAACATGTTTACTATTAATATGACATTTTGTTCTTATTTAGTTGGGTGTTGTGGAGCTTTTAACCCAGCAGTTTAAAATTAATAATATAAACTTAGCAAATATTACATTTATTTCTATATTTCCTGTATAACTATATTTTTCTGAGAATTGACTTAAATATATATAAGTATTAGGGCACATCAAAGCCAATGATCTCATGGTAGTTAAATTATGGTTTAATTATGGCAGTGCAATATATTTACAATAACTGGACATCATAATATAGTCAAGAATTTTTTTTACATTTGAAAAATTAACAATCAGATATCCTTATCCCTCTCTCAGCTCTAATTGTGATCAGACACATTATACAAGTATATGTATTTATATTACAGTAATATGCCTATAATATTGTACAATATCATGTTATTTGTTCCTCAATTATAAGCTGATCATGAGGTATTTCTTTTTTTTTCTTTAATTGTAATAGTATTTTAAGCATAAACATCCCAAAATGCTTTAATGGATTTAATGCTACAGGACGCCTACGGTCCTATATAACTATTTTTTCATAACATGAGAAATATGAATTCTATGTAAATAGCCTTTTTATAATGGACAGATTTTATTATATTTATATACATTGCATTTTTGTAAAAAAAATGACATTTTCAGACCCAAATCATTTCCTATAGAAGCACAGAATTTGTATGGCAAGTGAGTTGCAAATTGCTTCAGTAACATTCTTATATCACGTTTGTGCAGTCCCTTTCTTTAAGTTAAAAAAATGCTTCCTTATATTTTCATCAAGTTATGTATTGTTGTATGATCTCGCCTGGGAAACTTTTCATACATCACTGATCTCTTACCTTAGCAATGCTGTATAGACAAAGCTGCTCCAAGAGATTGCACAGCACAATATGTAGTTTTATAGAAACATATTCAAGTCATTAGCATACCAGAAACATTAATTAACCAGTCCTCTGCTGAACAAATAAGGCCACAGTGGATTGAAATAATGCACAAGAGGTATGCAGCATATCAGTAAAATGCTAATCCAGAAACCAGTTCTGGGTTATATTAGACATTAAAGAAAATAAAGCAAAAATAAAAGTGTGTCACAGTCTTTTAATAAGATGACTACTGAAATGTAGCTGGGTTTATTTGCCACATCTATAAAACAGCTCTCAGAACATTTCATGCGGAGTTTTGGATAAGTATTTTGTTAGGTTACATAAGCTCTTCGGACCCAAATAATGATATTCTAATTGAGCATTTCTCAAACCTGCCATCAGTTACCCTGAGTGGGCCTATTTAAATCACTGCATGAGATTAGGTAAATTAGTTTTAATGAATGAGCCGGTCTTTATTCAACTTGTGCTCATCCATAAATTCTGGACTGTTAATCACCAGTTGAGAAATATACTTGTTTGTTTGTTGAAAAGTGTTGACCTACATTCTCAATAATAAGCAAAACTATAGTTTGAAGCAAATAATAAGACATCATCAGTATATGCAGCTGATTCATTTAGATATTGGAAATTTTCATTAACTTCTTTGTAATGTAACATTTTTTCGTACTTTTGAGAGTTCAAGAGTGAATAGTGGATATCTAGTGACCTCTGCTGTTGGTTTCCTGGAAGTAGCAATTTCAGCGCTAGAATATTAACATGTATAGTGCAAACAGACACTTACCTTGCTGAACTTCGGTGACATAATGATACACAAGATTCACTTTATATAATGTATTAATATCAAATTGTACAATCAGATACAATTTGCTGTTTATTCAGCAAAATTCCAGTTTGGGATTTATGCAATCCAATTTCACTTTAATTTGGCTGTATTAAAAAAGACTGTGAAAATATCATTTGCAATTTAATTTAATGATTTCAGCAATATCCTTAATGACTCTAAAATGCACTTCAAGGAGTCCCAAGAGCAAAGTTGCAATCTAATATACAATCTTTGAATCATAATGGGATCTGTTTAAGCAGAAACCCGATTTAATGCAATTGCACTCTATGTGTTAATATATATTTCAAACCAATATGATTATTTTTGCCTTCTATTTTATATAGTTATTTTATTCATATTCAAACTGTGCTTATACTATTAGTATTCATAAAATGTGAAATCCCTTTACAGTCTTAAAAGTTTATATCCTTAGCAATTATGGACATTAGGAGACAATTGCAGAAGAGGATAAAGGGAGTAATTACAATGACACATACTAAATGCAGCTTGCCATCTTTTAACTATATCTATTGTTTGCTATGAGAAATATAATCATAATACTTTTAATAATAGTTAAATAATGATACTACTACTAATAATGACAACAATGAGAATAATATTTTGCACTGAAACCTCTTTTTGAGATAACAACCTTAGGATAATTTCACACAAAGCTTTTTGATGCAGCGTTTTGAGCCAAAGCCAGAAGTAAATTCCATAGAAATGGGAAATATAAAAGAAGGACTTCTACTTTTTTCTGGATCCACTTCTTGCTTTGGCTCAAAAAACTGCCACAAAACCTGTGTTTGAAATCACCTAAAAGGACAATGAAAACTGTAGAGATATGGTCCATTCAAATAAGAGGACCAACATACATCATCTGAGGAATTTAAAAGTCCTCACCAATCTGACTTACAGGTGTATACGTATATTCAGAATTTTGCAGGTTGTTTGCAAACCATATTTAATTATGGTACATTTACACCTGATTACAGCTGGGTCCTCAGAATAGGCCATCAATAGATCAGTGGGAGTCTGCTACCTAAGAGCCCTCCGATGATCAGTTGTTCACCAGGCCAATGCTACTTGGGTTTTTTTGCCTTCCTCTGGATCAAGGAGGTTAAACAGGCTGAACTAGATGGACATTGTCTTCATTCAGCCTTACATACTATGTTACTATGTTACTGTATTTAGCTGATTTCTGCAGCAAGCAGACAGCTCTGTTCCCAGTGCAGTGGAAAGTGGACTACATTTACACTTTAGTTGGAATTTTGCCTGTAGTACCAAAGCCTCACAACTGCAGTGGGAATAGAGCTGTATGCTTCCTGCATAAACCAGCTCAGTGGTCACTCAACGTTAATGATCTATTAGTATACCCAAGTTTTTTTCACATGTGCTGCTTAGCCCAATTCCCCACATTCTGTATATTCTTTCTTCATTTTTCTTGCCCAGATGTAGGACTTTGCATTTCTCCTTGTTAAATACCATTCTGTTAGTCGCTGCCCACTGTTTAAGCTTTTCTAGATCTTTTTAAATACTCTTTCTTTTCCCTAGTGTTAGCTATCCCTACTAGCTTTGTGTCATCAGTAAATTTGATCAGTTTCCCATTAAATCCTTCCTCTAGATCATTTATAAACATGTTGAACAACACTGAGCCTAGAACAGAGCCTTATGGTACCCTACTTGATACATTCTTCCACTTGTATGTGCATCCATTTATGACCATTCTTTGAGTACAATTACTCAGTCAGTTGTAAATCCACCTAACAGTTGCCTTGTCAATCCCATATTTGGTCATTTTTTCAATAAGTATGGTATGAGATACTTTGTCAAATGCTTTGCTAAAGTCAAGATATACTACATCCACCGCATTTGCCTGATCAACCCAGTCGGTGATTGTCATTGAAGGGAATTAGATTGGTCTGGCATCACTTGTTTGTTACAAACCCATGCTGGCTCTGGATAATTACTCCATTTTTATCCAAGAACTTACATACATGCTGTTTAATAATTTGTTCAAAAGTTCTTTCCCAGTATAGAAGTCAGGCTCACAGGCCTGTAGTTTCCTGGATCCACCTTCTTTCCTTTTTTGAAGATAGGGGCAACATTTTGGGGCCTTTTTCCAATCTTCTGGCACTTCTCCTGTTCTCCAGGAATTTTCAAATATTATGGCGAGTTGTTCAGCAATTGCCTCCGCTGCTTCCTTTAGTATCCTATAGGATGTAATTCATCTGGACCTTAACTCCAGTGTTAACTCTACACTGGTGGTTTAGATTGTGGAAATCTGGATTACAGTGCTCATTAAAGATGTATAGGAGAAAGGAGTTGAACTTACCCGGTAGAAGGAAGAGGTCGGTAGTGGTCGAGACTACTCTCTCCCCTCTGAATATCCAAGAAGGCCTTGTATATGAATCTTATGGAGTCCACGTCCAAGCAGAGGATATAGGAAATTCCATTTTCATTATTAAAAAGGAGTTACAATGTGGGTCTCAAATCGGTAACCCACTGCATAAAAGCAAAGATGCAACGCATTTTGGCTAGCTGAGATAGCCCTTTTCAAGCACACAAGGTATATAATCCGCTATACAAGTATATATAGTAAAGAGATACATGGCTTACGAATTCCACAAGGGTGCACGTGACCATCCTCGTGTTCTTGGCGCCCAGAAATTACCTTTCCGTCCCAGCAGGATGACGTGTCAGTCCTGTGTGAAGGGCTGGATGAGTGCGTGGAACGCACAGTGCGTTCCACTTGATGACTTCCGGTAATGCGTATATGACAATCTGTCGAGCGCATAGTGCGCTCCACAGGATCTGTTAGTGACTGTATAGAGAACAGGGTAAGTACGTGGAACGCACAATGCATTCCAAGTGATGACTTCCGGCAGTACATGTATGATGATCTGTGGAGTGTACAATAGGCTCCACAGGTTTTTTTACATTTCGCTCTCCACTGAGGTGGATTGATTGTGGACATTGGAGACCCACTCCCCGGAAATATTGTGCATCCTCAACGTTCCTCAGGTGCTATCCTAATTTTTGTTGTATTTGTTGGTGGTTTAGATTGGTCCTACAACATATATAAAACACAGAAACTGAACGACAGAAGAACAAAACAGTTAGGGCTGTTGAAAAGGGGAGGACAAAAATAACGAAATGAGAATACAACAAAGCCATTATTATCTCAGACACAACTCAGAGGTCCTGACAGAAACCACTGAACTACCACCACCACAGAGATCCAGTGGGCTTAAGGACCTGTGGTGATGTCACTTATGTGGGAGGAGACATTGTGCAGTTTGGTAGAAAGTACTGTACACTGGATAAACTGACAGCAGCTACTACCAGGACCTGTGATGACATCATCGTCACGTGATCACGTGTGGGTCGAGTCAGGAATCACATGACCAGGGGTGATCACTGTATCCAAGAGTCTGGTGGTGTGGAATAGCAAAGCTGTGTGTGTGATGTGTGGGGTCAGGATGGATGTAAATGGATGTATAATGTAGCAGAGCTGCGTGTGTAATGTGCTGTGTGTGTAATGCGTGGGGTCAGGATGAATGTAGTAAAGCTGTGTGTGTAATGTGTGGGAATCAAGATGGATGTACAGCTGTATGTGCCATGTACTAAAGCTGTGTGGGTAATGTGTGGGGTCAGTTTGTATGTAGTGGAGCTCTGTGTGTGATGTGTGGGGATCATAATGCATTTACAATAAAGCACAGCTGTGTGGCGCATTGCGCCAACAGAAACACTGGTACTATAATTTCCTAATAATTACTAGTATTTTAGAAAGGACTAGCTTACCCGTTGCACGTTGCTGCAACTAATCACAGGGCAGCTTTCATTTTACCTCAGCAGTATAAGAAATAACAACCAATCACAGCACAGCTTTTATGTTCCCTTAGCAGTATAAGAAATAGCAACCAATCACAGCGCAGCTTTCATGTTGCCTCAGCAGTATAAGAAATAGCAACCAGTCACAGCTCAGCTTTCATGTTATCTCAGCAGTATAAGAAGTAGCAACCAATTGCAGCGCAGATTTCACGTTACCTCAGCAGGATAATACATAACCACCGATCACAGCACAGCTTTCATGTTACCTCAGCAGTATAATATATAACAACCAATCACATCACAGCTTTCATGTTACCTCAGCAGTATAATATATAACCACCAATCATAGTGCAGCTTTCATGTTACCTCAGCAGTATAATATATTACAACCAATCACAGTACAGCTTTCATGTTACTTCAGCAGTATAATATATAACAACCAATCCCAACACAGCTTTCATGTTACCTCAGCGGCATAATATATAACAAACAATTACAGCGCAGCTTTCATGTTACCTCAGCAGTATAAGAAATAGCAACCAATCACAGTGCAGCTTTTATTCCGCCTCAGCAGTATAAGAAATAGCAACCAATCACAGCACAGCATTCATTTACCTCAGTAGTATATGAAATAGCAACCAATCACAGCAAAGCTTTCATGTTACCTCAGCACTATAGGAAATAGCAACGAATCACAGCACAGGTTTCAGCATACCTCAGCAGTATAAAAAATAGCAACCAATCACAGTGCAGCTTTCATTTTAACTCAGCAGTATAAGAAATAGCAACCAATCACAGCACAGCTTTTATGTTCCCTCAGCAGTATAATATATAACAACCAATCACAGTGCAGCTTTCATGTAACCTCAGTAGTATAAGATATAACAACCAATCACATCACAACTTTCATGTTACCTCAGCAGTATAAGGAATAGCAACCAATCACAGTGCAGCTTTCATGTTACCTCAGCAGTATAAGAAATAACAACCAATTGCAGCGTAGCTTTCATGTTACCTCAGCGGTATAAGAAATAGCAACCAATCACAGCGCAGCTTTCAAGTTACCTCAGCAGTATAATATATAACAACCAATCACAGCACAGCTTTCATGTTACCTCAGCAGTATAAGAATAACAAGCAATCACAGCACAGCTTTTATTCTGCCTCAGCAATATAAGAAATAGCAACCAATCACATCACAGCTTTCATGTTACCTCAGTTGTATAAGAAATAGCAACCAATCACAGCGCAGCTTTCATGTTACCTCAGTGGTATAATATATAACGACTAGAGATGAGCGAGCGTACTCGGAAAAGCACTACTCGCTCGAGTAATTTGCTTTATCCGAGTATCGCTGTGCTCGTCCCTGAAGATTCGGGTGCCGCTGCGGCTGACAGGTGAGTCGCAGCGGGGAGCAGGGGAGAGCGGGCGGGAGAGAGGGAGAGAAAGATCTCCCCTCCGTTCCTCCCCGCTCTCCCCTGCAGCTCCCCGCTCCGTGCCGGCACCCGAATCTTCAGGGACGAGCATAGCGATACTCGGATAAAGCAAATTACTCAAGCGAGTAGTGCTTTTCCGAGTACGCTCGCTCATCCCTAATAACAACCAATCGCAGCGGAATATAATATATAGTATACCCGTCGCGCGTTGCTGCGATATCTTAAGAAAGGAAATTCAAGGAAACTCCTTATGATAACACTAAATTTACATTGTGTCATTTTTATTGAAACTTATTCATTTTCATATGAAAAACATTTCAAAGTGTAATTTTAATTCTATTTATTTATCCGAGTGCTTGTGGATCAACAATATT
Organism: Eleutherodactylus coqui; assembly: GCF_035609145.1. Taxonomy (NCBI): domain Eukaryota; kingdom Metazoa; phylum Chordata; class Amphibia; order Anura; family Eleutherodactylidae; genus Eleutherodactylus; species Eleutherodactylus coqui. Next base: position 260,099,594 of record NC_089837.1, on the reverse strand, counting down.
TTTTGCTTTTCTGTCTGGTGCGTACGTGAATAAATCAGAAGCTTTTCCGAGGCATGAGCTGGCCACATACAGTTGTCTATGTGAGAGCCATTGTGCATTCGTCCCATATGATAAGTTCACGTTTGGAGAACTTCGCCTATTCCGGAATTTTAGGTGCGACACACGTGCCATCTATCGTAGGATAGATGTACTATGCCAGAAACTGTCGCAGGAGTGTAGTCAACAACTTCCCAAAGTTTCATGGCAATCGGATGAATGGTGTAGTAATGCATAAAGGACAAACAGAGACTGCATGCTCACACATTCAAGCCCTCTACTGGAACAAGTAAAAAAATGTTAACCGTTAAAAAAGGTGTTTTATTAATAATAATAATAATAATAATAATAATAAAAATTATTAATATTAGAACAATAAGAATATCAATAAAAATAAAAAAGTTTCAAATTAAAAAAAAACTATACATAATTGGTATTGCTACATCTGTAACGACCCATGCAATGAAATAAACATAAAATCTCACACAGTGAACATTAGAAAAAAAAGTTTAAAAACTGCGCAAAAATGATGTTTTTTTTAGTTCATTCTGCCTCCTTAAAAAACACAATAAAGAGTGATAAAAATGCAATGAGAAGCCAGAAGTGTTAATAGAAGGCATTGTTTATATTGATTTCACTGGGTTTGATGCCTTCTATTAGATGTCTTGCTCTGAACCCAATGTGGCTGCCTGACTCCGCTGCACTGAGAGTGGGCCAGAGGATCAGGTGAGTGTCAAGGGTGCCAAGCTTGCAGACCCCACTAATCAACTATTGATTAAACCTCGTCAGCCATGGATATTATAACTTCTGTTCTCAGAATTTTCTCTGAGAGAATTTTAAAATTAAAAAAGACTGAGTGCAGTGTTGGGTAGAACTACTAAATACAGAGAATTACTTCCACCATAATCCTTAAGACAGGATGCATACCTTGTAACGTTGATCACATAAAATGTAGTGTCAACTAGAGATGAGCGAGCACCAAAATGCTCGGGTGCTCGTTACTCGAGTCGAACTTTCAGTGATGCTCGAGAGTTCATTTCGAGTAACGAACTCCATTGAGGTCAATGGGCGACCCGAGCATTTTTGTATATGACTGGTGCTCCGCTAAGGTTTTCATTTGTGAAAATCTTAGCAAATCACCAAAGTCATGTAGAAAACACAGAAATGGATAGGGCAGGTGAGGAGCAACATGCAGGGCTGCATTTTGGGCTCCGAGGTCTCACTATTAAGCCACAATAGTGGCAAGAGTGAGACACCCCCCCCCCCGCACTGTCAACATAAAGATCGTTCTCCTCTGCCACAGCTGTAACAGCTGTGGCAGAGAAGAACGATGTTAGCCCATTGAATTCAATGGAGCCGGCAATACAGCCGGCTCCATTGAAAGCAATGGGCTGCCGGCGAGCGCGGGATGAATTTTCGGGAAGGGCTTAAAAATATAAGCCCTTACCTGAAAATCATCCTAAAATGTGTAAAAATTAAAAAAAAATGTATACTCACCTTTCCGCTGCAGCCGGAGTTCAGCCGCGTCCGGCCGGCAGTTCTTCTGAACTGCACTGAGTAGTATTCAGCAGCCGGGGAATTAAAATCCCCGCCTGCTGAATGAGCTGCTTCTGATTGGTCACAGCCTCACCAATCAGAGGCAGCTCTCACTCACACCCATTCATGAATTCATGAATGGGTAAGTGAGTGCTGCCTCTGATTGACTCAGAGCAGGGACCAATCAGAGGCAGCACTAACCCATTCATGAATTCATGAATGGGTAAGTGAGTGCTGCCTCTGATTGACTCAGAGCAGGGACCAATCAGAGGCAGCACTAACCCATTCATGAATTCATGAATGGGTGTGAGTGAGAGCTGCCTCTGATTGGTGAGGCTGTGACCAATCAGAGGCAGCTCATTCAGCAGGCGGGGATTTTAAATCCCCGGCTGGTGATAGATCAGCAGTTCAGCACCACAGTGCAGGGGACAGCTGAAGAAGACGCGGCTGTGCCCCGGCAGCTGAAGGGAGGTGAGTATCTATTTTTTTTGTTTTTTAAATCACTTTTAATTCATTTCCAGGGAATGGCTTATATGTAAAGCCCTTCCCTGAAAAAGAATTCAGGTGTGCCAGCAGACCATTGTCTTCAATGGAGTCGCCGGCAGCAGCAGCGGCTCCATTGAAGAGAATGCCTGCATTTTTATTCTTTTTTACACTAAAATCTTTCTTTTTCAGGGAAGGGCTTATATGTAAAGTCCTTCCCTGAAAAGGAATGCAGGGAGCTAGCAGGCCATTGTTTTCAATAGAGCCGCCGGCAGCAGCCGCGGCTCCATTGAAAACAATGTGTGCATTCCCTATGGTGCACGCATGTCCTATCTTTGCAGGCACGCACCTGCAAAGTACGGACATGTGCACACACCATAGGGAATGCAGTGTTGTAAATACAAGCGTGTTTTTGTGCGTGCGTAGGCACACACCAAAACACGCTCGTCTGAACGCACCCTTAAGGATGATTTTCAGGTAAGGGCTTATATTTTTAAGCCCTTCCCGAAAATGCATCCCGCGCTCACCGGCAGCCTATTGCTTTCAATGGAGCCGGCTGTATTGCCGGCTCCATTGAATTCAATGGTCAGTGCTCGTTTAATCGAGACGAGTACCGCGTAGTGCTCGTCTCGAGTAACGAGCATCTCGAGCACCCTAATACTCGAACGAGCATCAAGCTCGGACGAGTATGCTCGCTCATCTCTAGTGTCAACTAGACTGGGATTACAAATTCTGTTTTTGAGGCAGATTTTGTACAGCTTTTTGAGTCAAAGCCAAGAATAGTCTATAGGAAAAACTCATATTGGCACAAATCTTGACATAATCTAGAGCTAAATGGTCCAAAAATTGAATATATACATACAAGAGCACATCATCTGTGAGGTGAGCACCTCATGCAGGTTACATCTGTGACTGTAAGGACAGTATATCTGCAAAGATGTTGTCAGCCCCGTAGTATCAGTGCAACTTCTGTGGCTACAAAGGGTGAAGAACTTCTAATTATGATCTCCACACTCCCCATCCCATTTCCAACGTCACCTTTTTACCCTTTTTCCTTCTGCAGTCTCTGTTTTGTGGGGAAGGTGTTGCTCTCAATATCAGAGCAGGGGTATGATCAAAATGCTGCTGTCATTGGAAAGGAATAAGGAATGCTGCAGTGAATGTTAGAGGAATGGTCAAAGGAGATTCCTGCTGCAAGGGTAATAAAAGAGGGGTGAAAGTGCAAAGCATTGCTTCAAGTAGGGAAGTGGAAGTGGAGTAGGAAGGGGTTGTTGTGAGTATTGAGAAGAAAGAAAATATTGCTATAAGTGGTGTGGACAGTGGGAACAGGGAGAATGCTGATGACAACTCAGGAGGGAAAAGTGGGGGAATGTTGCTGTGAGTGAAAGAGGGATGGGAAAGGGAAAAATCCAGCTGTGAGTGGGGGGTGTGGGGTTGGGGAAAGGGGAGAATGTTGCTGTGAGTGGTGGTGGAATGAGAAGTGGCAAAATTCTGCTACCAAAAGGGAATAGATGAGAGGGAGTAAAATGCTGCTGCCAGTGGTTGTAAATGGGGAGGGAATGATAAGTACTTTAGAGGAAGGGGTTAATGCTACGTTATTTAAAGTTGTCCATAAATCAAAACTAAGAGGACATTTCAACTGTGAACCATTTGACGTAATTGCAGTTTTGAAACTGTATGGCAGTAATATTGGGATATATCGTGCATAACTTGTATATTCAGTGGTTGAAATAATGCTTCTTACATGCACCAGTAAATTCATCTACACAATGTGAATTCAGTCTATACATATTTGTACATGATGCACAAACTCTCTTGGGGCAGGGACATTGGCAACCTTACTGATGTATTTTAAATCTCCTACTGTGCACAAGCCAGGAAGCTATTGATTAATCTGGCTGACATCTACTGAAAATGCCCACAGTTTTTGTGATAGTAGCTCAGTAAGAGAACGGAAAAAGCTAAGAAGGTACAAGACAACTTGTTTCACTGACAATCTAATTTGACTCTTCCCCACATAGTGCCATATATTGCCCATCTGCCCCTACCCCCCATCACGACTGCACTTATCCTCGCGAATGTACATATCCTGGCCTTTGGCTTCTGAACTAAAATACTGTATAGAAGTTTATGGAGAGGGGGAAGGCGGAAGCAGCTGCAGAGTAAGAGAGAGGCAGAGCGACAAACAAAACACTGTTGCTGAAGGCTCGAGTTAATCTTTTATACTACACTATAATGTCTTTCTTGGTGCTGCTCTTCTGTGTTTGCAGTGTATAGAACATATCATAGCAGTTAGTCTCCACCCACTGTCTCAGATAAAGTTGAGAATTATAGATAAAGCCAGTTGAGGGAAAACTGCTAAAAAGGCAATATACAGAACATATATCTAGCAGATATAGTGTTATTCTCATATACATATGACAACGTAGTCTAAAATGTCACCTGAGATGGCGGATACACTTTGAACTACCAGCATTTGAAAATGCCAGTGCATGTACACAACTATGGAAAAGAATAAGGAGCAGCTAGCAGTGAGGGGCCAAAGGATAATGGATACTGCCAACTAGGACCTTGACAAAGATTCATGTAATCTAACATGCATGCATTCTGCTTACTGTTAATACAAACGTTATATGGTTAACCTTGATAAAAATTTCATTCTTAGCATTATTATATCGACAAATGTATGTCATAAAATATAAATTAAACTTTGCCTATAACTATAGTTCTGCTTATCTGTGGGTCAGCTATTTATATTGCTCTACAGCATGACATTTTTCTTGCTTTATTTGGTAAATAATGAATGTCACAGTAATCAATAAGTTTCAAGTACAAAGCTTACGTTCCTTTGTGTTAAGGGACATTTTAACAGGCCTTTGGCCCAGCTACTATAGCTCCCTTCCCATACATTCCCTATGGGTAAACTAAAATAATGAACATACTGTCAGTTTTTAGTCTTCATGACAGTAAAGTCAATACAGAAGAGCTAAATTGATGCACTCTAAGACAACTCATCATACTATTAAAAAAAAAAAACTGTTTGTGGATGTCTACTGTATATTATTGCAGATAAACTATTGAGACAACTAGAATCTGCACCTAGTCCAAGAACAATGATCCTCTGACTCCATCTGACCTCCCCTTATTTGCATCCACTCTCAGAGAGGTGGCCAGGTTCTACAAAAACAGCTAAGCACCCTGTGCTATGCTAATTCTGTTACCCCCAAGTGAATGGGTGTTAGATGTTTTTGCATCTCAAAAGTTGCTGCTAAAGTCTAGCTCACTGTGCTATGCTGTGTATGAAACTCCCATTCATAGCAATTAAAGTGTCAGGGCACCAGGGAAAGCAGGAGTCGGGGGTCCCTGCAACGTAGCCCACAACCCCTGTTCCTGCCTACTTGCCTCCACTCCTGGCTAACCCCCAGGCGGGCAACTGGGTGACGGTCTCTACACTGGCTAGGGGAATGCTGGGGAAATCTACAATCCCTGGAAACAGAAAACAAATGGACAGACAACCAGAGCGAAGCACAAAGGGAAAACCGCAAACCAGTCCAGGAGGAAGCCTAGGTCAAGCACTTAAAGTCAGTCCGGAGAAACGCAGTAGAGAAGGAGGAGACAAAGTCAGGTCAGGGAAAAAGCCGAGGTCAATACATTAATAATCAGGGATACAAGGAAACGCTGGTGAGTGCAAGGAAGCCTATACAAACACTGGCAGTGACAGGAAGAAACTGAGAGGTTTAAATGCTGTCAGCAGCTGATTGGGGCGGAGCACCTGACAGCAGCAGGATAATCAGAGAGTGCTGGGAGAACCTCCCTCAGCACTAGCAGACCAGACTAGGTCATTGTACAGTTAGTCCCCGACTTACGAACAGGTTCTGTTCCAGGAGCCTGTTCGCAAGTCCATTTGTTCGCAAGTCCGAACAAATGATTGTATGGAGCGGGATCGTGGGTGGATCCCACTCCATACAACGTCGAGTGCCAGCTGTTCTTACAGCGGGCACCCGGCGGCAACAGTTCCGATGAGCCGCGCCGCTTGTCGGAACTGTTAACACTTTAAATACCGCTCTGACAGCGGTATTTAAAGTGTTAACAGTTCTGACGAGTGGCGCGGCTCGTCGGAACTGCTGCCGTCGGGTGCCCGCTGTAAGAAACAGCCTGCACCTGATGTTCAGGGGGCCCGTACAGCGTCCCACGATGAGATCGCGGGACGCTGTGTGGTTGCTGGGCAGCCGGGGACCTCCTGAAAGGCCCCAGGGCTGCCTATGCAGAGTGCCCATCAAACGCATGGCTTGATAGGTGCTCTGCATAGACAGCCCTAGGGCCTTTCAGAAGGCCCCCGGCTGCCTAGCAACCGGACAGTGTCCCACGATCTGACCGGACAGGCTTCTATGAGGCTTGATAGAAGCCTGCCCGGTCCCTGCACATTATGATGTAATGCCATAGCATTACATCATACTGTGCAGAACAGATTGTTCGCATCTTACGAAATTGGTAAATTGAATGTTTGCAAGTAGGGGACTCTGTAGATGCAGCAGGCTGCCATGGCAACAGGATCGCGGCGCCGGGCAGCAGCCGCCATGCTCCTAGCACCTCTGCGCCGTATAGGAGCCTAGCAGCCAGGAGTGATGACCAGCATAGGAGTCCCCCTGTGTCGCGCTCTCGCAGCAGGGGCGACAGAGTCTGCCGTGCGGGCACAGTGACCCCGATAGCAGACCATCCTGACATAAAGAGGTGAGGCGGTACTGTGTCAGGGGATAAGTGTAGGTCTCAGAGGGGGAACCCCCAGCATTTATAGCATATTCTGTAGATATGTAATAAATGTCTAGGGTGGAAATGCCCTTTAAATTTTATGTACGAAATTGTCACTGTGGACAAATGAGTAAAATGCATAATACAGTTATAAAACTATTATACATGCTATTTGGACACTAATTCAAAAGTGGTATTGTTTTGGATCATACCTCGGGGAAGAAACATCTTGTGCTTCAAAAGCTTGCACTCTTAACCTAATTTAGTTGAGTAATGATTAATGGTCAACATGCTACTGCAGATTAAAACTCAAAATTAACAGGTGAAATTACTAAGGAATTATAGAATACATATGAGCACAATGATGTTCTTAATATGCTTAGTCAGGCATGCAATCATCAATAATGTATAAATCAACATTTTTCTGAGACTTTTACAGTTGGTTCATATTGGGAACTGCAGCTGCTTCTCTCTACCTGTTGGAGCACCAGCTTGTTTATCTACCTGTGTCTAACCCTGTAGAAGGTGTAGTATAAGGTTATGTTTAGATTGTACTAATGCTCTCTATTGGGCTTTCCTGCTATGTAGAACAAAACAAAGAGGGGACAGCGCCTCGGAAGCCACTGAAAGTCATGGAGGGAAAAAGGTTCCTTCACATTCTCATATGATCCTCATCAGTGGAGAGCAGCATCATTTACTATTATTATCATTGCCATTTTACAATTGTTTATCTGATTGAAATGAGGAAATTTCAGGTTTATTTATTTATTCATAAACTCCAACACACCTTATATTGCACACCGGTATACACAACAAGATCACACGTTACTCTCTGTGGTCTGCCTAGAAGTCCCTTTTACACTGTGACAAATATAAATTACTGTATATCTGTTACTTTAATTATCTAGCGCATTCTGCATATATATATATATATATATATATATATATAATTTTTTTTTTTTATTGAGCAGTGCATCATATGTGTATTATAATTACAATTACACACTGTATGCTAATTATACACTACACTATGTGATTAACTATAAACTTCTTGAAGACATATATTTTATTTTATTTGCATATTTATTTTAATTAGGAGTGTATGTTTGTGCTGATGCATAATATGAACACAATTTTCTCTGATCATTATATGAAATTCTTACCTTCCTAGTGTAATTTTCAGAGGGGTTGTGGCCAGGGGAGACTGTTATACTCTCATGGTTCAGGATAAAATCCTGCCATGAGTGTAAACAGCAGCACAGTGTATAGTGAATGGAGAGGGGCGGGGGAGAGCCGAGAGAGAACTCTTCTGCAGCCCCCCACTGCAAGGCTACCTACTGCCCCCCCCACCCTGCTAAAGTAAAGTAAAACAAAACATTTCCCCACACACATATGCCCCCATAGTGCTCCTCCCACAGCGACCCCCTCACAATGACCCCCCCTCCACAGTGCACTCTCCCACAGTGCCCCCCTAATGATCCCCCACAGTCCCCCCTATAGTGCCACAAACAGTGCCCTCTACAGTACCCCCTACACATGCCCCCCACAGTGCCCCCCAGTGTCACCCCTACAGTGCCCTCCAAAGTAGCCCCCCTCATTCCCCCCCAACCACAGCATTCTCCACAGTCCCCCCTCAACAGTGCCCCCCCAGTATTCCCCCCCACAGTGCCCTCCACAGTACCCCCCCTACACATGCCTCCCCCCCAGTGCACTCCAAAGTAGCCCCCCTCCACATGCCCCCCAGAGTCCCCCCATCCACAGCGTCCCTATACAGTGCCCCCACTGTGACCTCCCCCACAGAGTCCCCCTTTACAGTGCCCCCCCTACAGTGCCACAAACAGTGCCCTCTACAGTACCCCCTACACATGCCCCCCCCCCAGTGCCCCCCAGTGTCACCCCTACAGTGCCCTCCAAAGTAGCCCCCCTCATTCCCCCCCAACCACAGCATTCTCCACAGTCCCCCCCTCAACAGTGCCCCCCCCCCAGTATTCCCCCCCCCACAGTGCCCTCCACAGTACCCCCCCTACACATGCCACCTCCCCAGAGTCCCCCCCAGTTCACTCCAAAGTAGCCCCCCTCCACATGCCCCCCACAGTCCCCCCATCCACAGCGTCCCTATACAGTGGCCCCCCTGTGACCTCCCCCACAGAGTCCCCCTTTACAGTGCCCACACACAAGTACACTAACAGCACCCCCTGCCCCTCCCCCCTACAAGTACAGTGATACCTATATATAGATAACACAGGATCCACCATTTACAACAGACACTGCTCACCTCCTCCCCTCCATGCGCAGGCAGGATTATACCATGTGAAAAATTACTGTGACAGCCCCACGCTAACCCCCCCCCCAGCGCGGCAGATTACTGTCACAGCCCCCCTCCAACCCCACATGACAAATTACTGTGACAGACCACCCCCCCACAGCTACAAATCTATGTGACGGGACACCCCACCGCGACAAGTCTATGTGACCGCACACTCCACCGCGACAAGTCTATGTGACCACACACCCCACCGCGACAAGTCTATGTGACCGCACACCCCACCGCGACAAGTCTATGTGACGGCACACCCCACCGCGACAAGTCTATGTGACTGCACACCCCACCGCGACAAGTCTATGTAACCGCACACTCCACCGCTACAAGTCTGTGTGACCGCACACATCACCGCGACAAGTCTATGTGACCGCACACTCCACCGCTACAAGTCTATGTGATCACACACCCCACCGCGACAAGTCTGTGTGACCGCACACCCCACTGTGACAAGTCTATGTGACCGCACACTCCACCGCTACAAGTCTATGTGACCGCACACTCCACCGCTACAAGTCTATGTGATTGCACACTCCACCGCTACAAGTCTATGTGACCGCACACTCCACCGCTACAAGTCTATGTGACCGCACACCCCACCGCGACAAGTCTATGTGACCGCACACCCCACCGCGACAAGTCTATGTGACCGCACACCCCACCGCGACAAGTCTATGTGACCGCACACCCCACCGTGACAAGTCTATGTAACCGCACACTCCACCGCTACAAGTCTGTGTGACCGCACACCCCACCGCGACAAGTCTATGTGACCGCACACTCCACCGCTACAAGTCTATGTGATCACACACCCCACCGCGACAAGTCTATGTGACCACACACCCCACCGTGACAAGTCTATGTGACCACACACTCCACCGCTACAAGTCAATGTGACCGCACACCCCACCGCGACAAGTCTATGTAACCGCACACTCCACCGCTACAAGTCTGTGTGACCGCACACCCCACCGTGACAAGTCTATGTGACCGCACACTCCACCGCTACAAGTCTATGTGATTGCACACTCCACCGCTACAAGTCTATGTGACCACACACTCCACCGCTACAAGTCTATGTGACCGCACACTCCACCGCGACAAGTCTATATGACCGCTCCCCCCCCCCCCCCGACTTCTGACAGCCGGGTCTCCTGACACCACTAACACCCCCCCCCCCCAGCTGGGTCCCCGCACACCACTGGCACACACACACACCACTAGCACCCCCGCGACTTCTGTCAGCTGGGTCTCTGCATGCACACCACTAACACACACCCACACACCACTGCCACCCCCCCGCGACTTCTGTCAGCTGGGTCCCTGCATGCACACCACTAACACACACACCACTGACACCCCCCCCCCATGACTTCTGTCAGCTGGGTCCCTGCATGCACACCACTAACACACACACACACCACTGCCACCCCCCCCCCCCCTGACTTCTGTCAGCTGGGTCCCTGCACACCACTTGCACACATCCATCCGTCCTCCACCCTCCTCTCCCCCCCTCCCCCGCGAGAGCCCATCCCTCCACTCATTCTTACCTTGGAGATGAAGAGCCAGCAGCCACGCCTCCCCTGCAGGCAGAACTGAGCTTCCCAGCGGCTGAAGTTCTTCTGCACATGCGCGGAGCTGTGCTGGAGAAGCGCGTCCCCGTCGTCCAACAAGAAGAGGAGAAGACTTGTCGGAACCAATGGCAACCGAGGAGCAACACAGGGGGGGGCACCCCAAAAGGTAAGTGAATAACTTCTGTTTGCCTAATTTACAATGCACAATGTATATTACAAAGTGCATTGTATTGGGCAAACAGAAGTAATGAGATCTAATGTTTATGGCCAGACAACCCCTTTAATTTTGTATCAATTGTCAGACTTGTGTTTGAGAAAGGACCCTGTCTTGCTCCCAAACGCATCGCACCATACCATATCCCAGTTTTGCACACTGGGTCCGATGCACTGTGTCCCCAATAAATTGGATTTCTAAACTCCAGCAGACGTAGGATTTTGATTATCTAGGCGATTCGGGACCACCAAGGGTGGAGTCACACCTAGTGCTACCCATGCCAGGTGTCCTCCCCCCTTCTAAGTGAGCACCTTCAATTTTATCTGAGCTTTTAGTCTGAGTGCATTTGATTATTTTCTAATTGTTTCTGGCTGTGTGTTATGTTTAAATATTTGAAATAAATAATCAAAAGAAAACTAGAGTGGAGCAATTCACTTTAAGGGCTCATGCACATGGGCAAGCATGGATTCTGCGTGGGAAACCCCACATGGAAACTACCCGTGCCTGCTGCAGGCAACCCTGCTCACCTGTCCTTTCTTCTTTTCTTCTGTACTGCAAATGGGCATGCGCAGTACAGATTTCCCCTGCGTCGTCGCTAGGCGATGGCATGGATTCCGCGGCCTTTCTGCAATGATGATTGTGGAAAGGTTGTGGATTGGACAGCTTTTATTGACTTCAATGGAAGCTGTCCGCATGGAAAACGCTCTAAAATAGAGCATGCCGCAATTTTTCATCCACAGATGGAAACCGCAACTGGTTTTTGCTGATGTGCATGAAAAGTCACTTTCCTATTCTATGCTATGGACAGACATTGCTTTGGAATGCACGGGCAGATGCTCAATGAGGATTCTGCAGCAAAAATCCACCCATGTGCATGAGCCCTTATGAGGAGTCAAACGTTGACTACAATATTTGCCAGGACTCTATCCCAGGAGTTCCTGTACTCCAGGCATGGTCCTTCCCGCTGAGCTATTCAGAGAGCTGGATAGCTCCTTTGCTGAACATTGTCCTTGTTCCTTGCTCTTGTTAATCCTGTTTCTGTCTTCCTGATTGGCTCTACCCTGCTCCCTAATTGGATTCACTGTAGAAACCTGGCCTCCCTCTCTGTATGATTATTGTGCTCTAAGCCTGTAGTCAAGCTTTACCACCTGCCTGCCTGCTCCTCTGTACTGCAACTGATATTGCCATGTACCAAGCTCTGGATTCCCCTGACTATACTACCTACCTGCTCCTCTGCACTGTAACTGAAATTCCCATGTACCGACCTCTGGCTTCCTCAGACTATGCTACCTGCCCGCACTGGTCGCAATAAGAGGCTCCAAACCAGAACCAGAATTGTGACACAATTGTGTTCAACAAAGAAAATGGAAACTAATGGAAAGCAGGTCAAATAGAGTACATTTTCACCTTTTTGAGTAAGTTTTCTTCATTAAAGTAAATTGCTTTGCTGTGGGTTACATTCAAATACCATTTTCAGGTATTGAAACATAACTCTCTGCCGAAATGCTCAACTGAGTTAAAGCAATCTGAACATAGCCTAACATATACAAGATCTCTTTACTCACAGACTGTTCAAAAATTTCAAAAAGGGAGATTTTTTGGCTCTCTAATTAGTGGCAGAGGTCTTGGAGAGGGATATATAGCCTAGAATACCTTTACTTCACTTATTCTGCATTATGATTTGCTAATACAACAACCTATCCAATGGATATTAGATGACTAAGTTCCCCAGTGATTGCTAGAATGGGAGACACTGTTCTATGGCTCAACCTACTACTTCTACAACCATGGTGAGAAAGAATGGTAATCAAGCAGGAGCTCTTGAGTTTTTATGGGAGCTATGGAAAAAGCCTAGTGAGTGCACAGTACAGAATATGTTACAGAATATGTTCACAACTTTTCCCATATACCATGGAAGTGAATTTAATATTTAGACTTGAAATGCAGCGACACAAAAGCACATTTTTGTGTTAAAGTGTTTTTAGTGTACAAAATAACAAAACATAAGCAAACTATGTAAACTTGGTATTGCTGAATTGTACTCATCAAGAAAATAATGTTATTGCCTTATTTATTCAGTATACTGAATGCTGTAAAAATCATATCCAAAAAAATGCTGAATTTTTTCTTATCCAATCCTCCCCTGCAAAATTAATAACAGTTATATTATATATTATTATTATTTTTGTTGATGAAAAAAATTATTAACCTATGACTCTTGGAATGCAACAATAAAAAACCTGAAAAATTATTTGGCCTAATGTAAGCCTTTCATGAAGGGGTTAAAATAAAAGTTAACAAAATACTTGAAAACTATATTGAATAATCATGTAAATTTTTTTTATAACTCATGATGGTGGAATGTTCATTACTACCAAACAAAGATATCTATCATACTACTTAATAATTCCATGCAAATTATTTTAAAAATAATTATTTATAAATATATATATCTTCAACCTTAGAAATGCGTCAGTTGTTTTGTTAAATTCTGAATATTGTGCTTTAATTTAAATGTTTTTTATTTTTCTTGCTTTAGGTCTATACAATTGTAATTTTTTTAAATGCGTTTTTGCTTAGTGTGTTTTTTTATTGCTTTTATAGTGAGCAAAAATTAAATGCACTTGTGAATAAAGTGCATATTGGGAGTAGTAAAATTAAAATTTTCAATTTAGGATTGATGATTTAAATCTAATTAGTCAGGCTTCGAATATGCAGTGTAACTTTCAGATAGGTTAATTAATCTCTTTATCTGTCACAAAATACTAAATGTGCCAAAATATATAACTACCATTCATTGAATATATCATAAAATTTATTGAGCTGATCATAAAAAACAAACTGTGTGTATCATTTAATCTGTGATTTAAAGTTATGTCTCCTCACTGACCATAAAATAGGCCTTTGCATTAAAACACACTCATTAATCTAATGTAATTTTCTTCAGCAGAGCACATAAAATGCTAATAAAATTACATCCTAATAAATGTAATACTTAGACTATTTTTTCATAGGGCTTATGAAATGTCTTGAAACACAACAAGTTAATTATTTTCTTATGACTTTTAAAGATTATGCCACTTTTCAGGAGATATGTTTTTTATTTAAAAAAAAATATAATAAAAAACTGTCAAAACTTGGCAAGATTTCACTCTAAAGCATATTTCTAGAAAAGATAGAAAAATAGAGAATTATTTTTATGGAAAAATCCATACAATTAAATATTTGTGGTTGCAGGTATAGACTATGGGTATGGTAACAATACTTTTATATTTATTTTACAGAGCTCCATACATTCTACATGTTTTCACACAGTCATTGAGTTAAACAATAAAATCCTGGCTGCCTGCAACCAACAGGAGGTGAATTGTAGGAGCTAACTGCATTTCTGAGATCAATGGTAGCTGTATAAATCCATATGCAGCAAGCCTCTCTAAGGCCTCCTTCCCACGAACGGATTTACGCCGCGTAAATTTGCGGCAAAAATCCGCTGCATTGCCCCCTGCTATTAGGTTCTATTGAACCTAATAGCACAATGCTCACGGTGCGGAATTCCACCGCGGAATTTCGCAACGTGAAATCTCCCGTCCTCACCCGCAGCATGTTCTATTTCCCGCGGGTGTTCGCGCTGACGGCTTCCATTGCAGTCAATGGAAGCCATCCATTCACGCTATCTCCAGCTGCAACCAGCGGAAGATAGCGTGAAAAAACGCTTCCCCGCCTACCGCCGCGCGTCATATGACGCGGCCGGCGCGTCACGTGACATGGCCGGCCGTGTCATGTGACGCGGTGGGCGTGTCATATGACGCGACGGCGGTGGGCGGGGAAGCGTCTTCACGCTATCTTCTGCTGGTAAGTATGGGGTCTCTGGGGGGCGCCGTGACGGGCTTCACTGCGGAATATTACGCGGCGGAGCCCGTCACGCTCGTGTGAAGCCAGCCTTAATGGTGGTTGCAGACAGTCAGAATTTTACCACTTACCTGTATGTCTTTCAGGTCTCTCACTAGCAAAGCCAGACTCCTACTGTACACTGATGAAGGGCAAATACCCTGAAACAGCTGTCTGTGCATGGAGTCTGGCTTTGCTTTTAATTCCCAGTCATTGTTACAAGGTTTGTATATAGAGTCTAAATTTGAAGGAATGCTGCCTTCCAATAGGTGGCACTATAGGTGGAGGTATTAGTCAATCTCCCTTATTTACATATTACCCAATGGAGCATGAATGGCCTTTTGAGTCTCCTCAGATAGCATTTCTGAGCACTGTGTGAATAGACATAGGAATGTCATCACAGTACTGCCTCTGTTATATTTCCATCCAGCTCCTACATCCTGTTGACTTCAAATTTAAAGTCTGTTCCAAGTCTTCTTGTTGGGGCACAAACTCGAGAACTCCCGTACTCCAGATAGCAGCTCTACCGGCTGAGCTATCCAGACCTTTGAATTTCACCCCTGCATGACCTGGCCTTGGTTACTTATAAAAGGGCAGCGGACAGACACTGCAAAGCTCCTCCTACCTTTCAGGTGGGTGATAAAGTCTATCTATCTACCAAACATTTTAAAACAAGAATTTTTATTGGACATGATTCTGGACTCCAGATTTTGCAGAGGGAAATTGCAGTACCTAGTGCTGTGGAGAGAATATGGGCCTGGGGAAGTTCTTTTACCTGCTGCTCCTCCATACTGCTACCTGATATACCTACCAGTGTACCGACATCTGGCTTCCATGACTACACTTCCCGCCTGCTCTTCTATACCGTGAACTGATACCCACCTGTGTATTGACCTCCCACTTCCCTGATCACGCTACTGATCTGCACCAGCTACAACAAGAGACTCCAAACCTGAACTGGATCATTTCCCTTTTGTGGTTCTTACTGTTACGCCTGTCAGCTCATTGTTAATTTTGCCAGCACACCTTGTTCTGTCCAGACGCGTCAGGGTTAACATCTCCTGTGCCTTCCAGTCAGGTTAATTACCCTGCTATGTGTCTGAGAAGTGTGCTGGTGATAGACAGGTCTATCTACCTATCGGCTCCTCCCGCCTTCGTATAAAATCCAGCTCATGCTGCCTGGGAGTTGCCGATTATTTTTCAGTTTCAGTGTCTGCTGAGTAGTCCAGCTACTCTGACCTGCTGGTAATCTGGCCCTGGTACTGTGTGGCATTCCCTCAGTCTTCTAGCCAGTCTGCCTTGTTTGGTATCCTGCTTCTGTCAGCTTGTCCGATAGACCTCGCTGTTATTAGTCAGGGTTTTCCAGTCCTACTCCGTTTGTTTCTTGCTTCTGTCAGCCTTTCTGCTAGACCTCACTGTTATCAGCCAGGCCTTGCCATCTGCCTCTGTTCTGTCTGTATTGTTTCGTTTTGGTTCTTGTCATCTGCCTTTCCTGTCGGTGCTATTGGGTAGTTGTCTTTTGCATTTGTACTGCGGTCCCTGCTTGTCCCCCCTAGTAAGCGTAGGGTCAGAGTTGGTGGCCTGGACATGTCCACCATCAGGTCTATCTCCAGGAAGGGACAGTGGCGTGGATGTAGATCAGGGATCCCCACGCCATGCGTACCTAAGCACCCCACTAGTACCGTAACACTTACCTGTCCTGCTCCTGGACTCTAGTTTTTGCAACTTCCATGGGCAAATCTAACACTCCTTGCTGGAGGTAAGTGTGAAATCCAACGGGTCCCATAGATTCTGCATATTAGTCTGGCCAGTGCAAAACCAATGGCAGCCATAAGGATCCACCATCTAGAGTGATGCTATTTCATGCTTAAACTTGATAGCTTCTTTTAACACTGTATCTTCTGTCTGAAAGAATAGTAATGTCTAAATGTGACAAATAGCAGTTGATGTATGACAATCAAGTCACACTAACTAGTGAATAATCTACTGTGTTTTGGGGTTTATAGTTGTCTAACACAGTGCTTCTTAAAGTGTGAGGCACACCTCACTGTTGGGGCATGGTTCAATGACTGGCCAGTCACGAGGCCCTGCCAATGCTTGGCATTAGCATAAAGCAGGAACACTAGCCATATAGTACTGCTGAAAGGCTCAGATACTGATTAGTCCAATATGGTGCGTGCTCAACATTTTGCTATATTTGACTGTGATCATCTCAACATGTGCTGATATGCCTCTGAACAGATAATAGGGCAACACCAATGTGAAATCAGTGTAATGTTCTGTGGCAACTTTCACTGTTCTGCTTTTAGAGTTCCTTTATGCCATGTAGAGGTTTCAAATATTATAAGGACAAACATCTTTTATAGTGAAAGCAAAATGTCTAGAGATGAGCGAACATGCTCTTCCGAGCTTCATGCTCATTCGAGTATTAACATACTCGATGGTGCTCGTTACTTGAGCGAGTACCACGCCGTGTTCGACCCCTCCCCGATTTGACCCCTCCCCGCATTACCACCTCCTGCTGTGACATGCCAGCGTGCGCACGTCCACAGCAGTATGTGGCTGGCTGGGAGAGAGAGAGAGAGAGACAGAGACAGAGAGAGTCCTATCTTTGGCAGGTGCGAGTATTTACATCTCTAAAAAATGTACATGTGAACACTTTCATAGGAAAGCATTGGTGCTGATAGACAGAATCTTTTTGCGCGCCTATTTGTTCGTGGAATAAACGCTCGTCTGACCGAGGCCTAAAGGAGTATCTCTGTCTCAGACATTTATAGCATATGCACATGATATGCCATAAATGTATGGTGTGAGTCTCAAAAATGGGTTCCTTGTCTTGCTGGTGAGGTGGCCGCCATATGCAGTCATTTAATGAATGAATGCAACATTAGGATTATAGATGTGGCTTATAGAGATGAGCGAACGTACTCGTCCGAGCTTGATACTTGTTCGAGTATTAGCGTGTTCGAGATGCTCGTTACTCGAGACGAGTACCACGTGATGTTCGAGTTACTTTCACTTTCATCTCTGAGACGTTAGCGCGCTTTTCTGGCCAATACAAAGACAGGGAAGGCATTACAACTTCCCCCTGCGACGTTCAAGCCCTATACCACCCCCCTGCAGTGAGTGGCTGGCGAGATCAGGTGTCACCCGAGTATATAAATCGTCCCCTCCCGCGGCTCGCCACAGATGCATTCTGACAGAGATCAGGGACAGTGCTGCTGGTGCCGGAGCTGCTATAGGGAGAGCGTTAGGAGTTATTTTAGGCTTCAAGAACCCCAACGGTCCTTCTTAGGGCCACATCTAACCGTGTGCAGTAGTGTGGATGCTGCTTTTTGCAGTGTTGCACTTTTTTTTTTTTTTGTATATCAGCCGTGCAGAGCATTGCGACCTGCAGTAATTTTACATTGTCCAGGGCCAGTAGTGGTGAGGCAGGGACAGAAGACATATTTAGTGTATATAGGCAGTGGGCCTTTCCAAAAACATTTGGGAAAAAAAATCTATTTGGGCTGCCTGTGACCGTCCTCAGTGTACTGGGTCTCTGCTGGGGGTAGTTGTCCTAAATCATACGCAGCCAGCTAAGTGTTACAGCAGGCTTGCGCAAAATTCTTTCCTGCCTCTGTGTTGCCTCTTACATCACCGCTGTATTCCTGTCCACAAGTGTACTGGGTCTCTGCTGGGGGTAGTTGTCCTAATTCATACGCAGCCAGCTAAGTGTTACAGCAGGCTTGCGCAAAATTCTTTCCTGCCTCTGTGTTGCCTCTTACATCACCGCTGTATTCCTGTCCACAAGTGTACTGGGTCTCTGCTGGGGGTAGTTGTCCTAATTCATACGCAGCCAGCTAAGTGTTACAGCAGGCTTGCGCAAAATTCTTTCCTGCCGCTGCGTTGCCTCTTACATCACAGCTGTATTCCTGTCCACAAGTGTACTGGGTCTCTGCTGGGGGTAGTGGTCCTAATTCATACGCAGCCAGCTAAGTGTTACAGCAGGCTTGCGCAAAATTCTTTCCTGCCTCTGTGTTGCCTCTTACATCACCGCTGTATTCCTGTCCACAAGTGTACTGGGTCTCTGCTGGGGGTAGTTGTCCTAATTCATATGCAGCCAGCTAAGTGTTACAGCAGGCTTGCACAAAATTCTTTCCTGGCTCTGCTGTGCGTTCCGTAAGCGAAGTCAGCCTCCAACCACAGGCCAATAAGCGGCACATTTAATTACAGCGTTCTGTTTCTGCACTACTGGTAATACAGCATGCTGAGGGGTAGGGGTAGGCCTAGAGGATGTGGACGCGGGCGAGGACACGGAGGCCCAAGTCAGGGTGTGGGCACAGGCCGAGCCAGTGCGGTGGCCAGGGGTAGAGGCAGGGCCAGACCGAATAATCCACCAACTGTTTCCCAAAGCGCCCCCTCGCGCCATGCCACCCTGCAGAGGTCAAGGTGCTCTACGGTGTGGCAGTTTTTCACAGAGACGCCTGACGACCGCCGAACTGTGGTGTGCAACCTTTGTCGCGCCAAGATCAGCTGGGGAGGCACCACCACCAGCATGCGCAGGCATATGATGGCCAAGCACCCCACAAGGTGGGACGAAGGCCGTTCACCGCCTCCGGTTTGCACCACTGCCTCTCCCCCTGTGCCCCAACCTGCCACTGAGCTCCAACCCCCCTCTCAGGACACAGGCACTACCGTCTCCTGGCCTGCACCCACACCCTCACCTCCGCTGTCCTCGGCCCCATCCAGCAATGTCTCTCAGCGCAGCGTCCAGACGTCGCTAGCGCCACTGTTTGAGCGCGAGCGCAAGTACGCCGCCACGCACCCGCACGCTCAAGCGTTAAACGTGCACATTGCCAAATTGATCAGCCTGGAGATGCTGCCGTATAGGCTTGTGGAAACGGAGGCTTTCAAATGCATGATGGCGGCGGCGGCCCCGCGCTACTCGGTTCCCAGTCGCCACTACTTTTCCCGATGTGCCATCCCAGGCCTGCACGACCACGTCTCCTGCAACATTGTACGCGCCCTCACCAACGCGGTTACTGCCAAGGTCCACTTAACAACAGACACGTGGACAAGCACAGGCGGGCAGGGCCACTATATCTCCCTGACGGCACATTGGGTGAATTTAGTGAAGGCTGGGACAGAGTCAGAGCCTGGGACCGCTCATGTCCTACCGACCCCCCGAATTGCGTGCCCCAGCTCGGTGGTGGTATCTGCGGCGGTGTATGCTTCCTCCACTAAACCACCCTCCTCCTCCTCCTACGCAACCTCTGTCTCGCAATCAAGATGTGTCAGCAGCAGCACGTCGCCAGCAGTCGGTGTCGCGCGGCATGGCAGCACAGCGGTGGGCAAGCGTCAGCAGGCCGTGCTGAAACTACTCAGCTTAGGAGAGAAGAGTCAGACGGCCCACGAACTGCTGCAGGGTCTGACAGAGCAGACCGACCGCTGGCTTGCGCCTCTGAGCCTCCAACCGGGCATGGTCGTGTGTGACAACGGCCGTAACCTGGTGGCGGCTCTGCAGCTCGGCAGCCTCACGCACGTGCCATGCCTGGCACATGTCTTTAATTTGGTGGTTCAGCGCTTTCTGAAAAGCTACCCACACTTGTCATACCTGCTCGGAAAGGTGCGCCGGGTCAGCGCACATTTCCGCAACTCCAAGACGGACGCTGCCACCCTGCGGACCCTGCAACATTGGTTTCATCTGCCAGTGCACCGATTGCTGTGCGACGTGCCCACACAGTAGAACTCTACGCTCCACATGTTGGCCAGGCTCTATGAGCAGCGTAGAGCTATTGCGGAATACCAACTCCAACATGGGCGGCGTAGTGGGAGTCAGCCTTCTCAATTATTTACAGAAGAGTGGGCCTGGTTGGCAGCCATCTGCCAGGTCCTTGGAAACTTTGAGGAGTCTACCCAGATGCTGAGCGGGGATGCTGCAATCATTAGCGTCACCATTCCTCTGCTATACCTCTTGAGAAGTTCCCTGCAAAGCATAAAGGCAGACGCTTTGCACTCAGAAACGGAGGCGGGGGAAGACAGTATGTCGCTGGATAGTCAGAGCACCCTCATGTCTATATCTCAGCGCGTTGAGGAGGAGGAGGGGGAGGAGCATGAGGAGGAGGGGGAAGAGACAGCTTGGCCCACTGCTGAGGGTACAGATGCTGCTTGCCTGTCATCCTTTCAGCGTGTATGGCCAGAGGAGGAGGAGGAGGAGGGGGAGGAGCATGAGGAGGAGGGGGAAGAGACAGCTTGGCCCACTGCTGAGGGTACACATGCTGCTTGCCTGTCATCCTTTCAGCGTGTATGGCCAGAGGAGGAGGAGGAGGAGGAGGAGGAGGAGGATCCTGAAAGTGATCTTCCGAGTGAGGACAGCCATGTGTTGCGTACAGGTACCCTTGCACACATGGCTGACTTCATGTTAGGATGCCTTTCTCGTGACCCTCACGTTACACGCATTCTGGCCACTACGGATCACTGGGTGTACACACTGCTCGACCCACGGTATAAGGAGAACCTTTCCACTCTCATACCCGAAGAGGAAAGGGGTTCGAGAGTGATGCTATACCACAGGACCCTGGCGGACAAACTGATGGTAGCATTCCCATCCGACAGCGCTAGTGGCCGAAGGCGCATTTCCACGGCCCAGGTAGCAGGGGAGGTGCAGAGATAAGGCAGCATGTACAGCGCAGGCAGGGGACCATTATCCAAGGCCTTTGCCAGCTTTCTGGCTCCCCAGCAAGACTGTGTCACCGGTCCCCAGTCAAGGCTGAGTTGGCGGGAGCACTGTAAAAGGATGGTGAAGGAGTATGTAGCCGATCGCACGACCGTCCTCGGTGACGCCTCTGCCCCCTACAACTACTGGGTGTCGAAGCTGGACACGTGGCCTGAACTCGCACTGTATGCCCTGGAGGTGCTTGCTTGTCCTGCGACTAGCATCTTGTCAGAGAGGGTGTTTAGTGTGGCTGGGGGAATCATCACGGATAAGCGTACCTGCCTGTCAACCGACAGTGCCGACAGGCTTACACTCATCAAGATGAACAAAGCCTGGATTTCCCCAGACTTCTCTTCTCCACCAGCGGACAGCAGCGATACCTAAACAATACGTAGGCTGCTCATTAAAGCGTTGAAACTTTCACCTCAACCAATTTTTATTTTTACTGGGCTGCCTCCAGGCCTAGTTACCAATTAAGCCACATTAACCAAAGCGATTAATGGGTTTCACCTGCCCTCTTGGTTGGGCATGGGCAATTTTTCTGAGGTACATTAGTTCTGTTGGTACACCAATTTTTGGGGGCCCTCGCCTACAGTGTAATCAAATTAATTTTTAGCCCACCTGCATTACAGCTGACGTTACATCAGCTGTGTTGGGCACTGCAATGGGATATATTTATGTACCGCCGGTGGCTTCCTGGCACCCACCCATGCTGTCGGTCCACAGGGAGTTGTAACTGCATGTGTCCACTTCTAAAGAACCCCAGTCTGACTGGGGCATGCAGTGTGGGCCGAAGCCCACCTGCATTAAACATGACATTACCTCAGCTGTGATGGACAATGCAATGGGATATATTTATGTACCGCCGGTGGCTTCCTGGCACCCACCCATGCTGTCGGTCCACAGGGAGTTGTAACTGCATGTGTCCACTTCTAAAGAACCCCAGTCTGACTGGGGCATGCAGTGTGGGCCGAAGCCCACCTGCATTAAACATGACATTACCTCAGCTGTGATGGACAATGCAATGGGATATATTTATGTACCGCCGGTGGGTTCCAGGGAGCCACCCATGCTGTGGGTCCACAGGGAGTTGTAACTGCATGTGTCCACTTCTAAAGAATCCCAGTCTGACTGGGGCATGCAGTGTGGGCCGAAGCCCACCTGCATTAAACATGACATTACCTCAGCTGTGATGGGCAATGCAATGGGATATATTTATGTACCGCCGGTGGGTTCCAGGGAGCCACCCATGCTGTGGGTCCACAGGGAGTTGTAACTGCATGTGTCCACTTCTAAAGAATCCCAGTCTGACTGGGGCATGCAGTGTGGGCCGAAGCCCACCTGCATTAAACATGACATTACCTCAGCTGTGATGGGCAATGCAATGGGATATATTTATGTACCGCCGGTGGCTTCCTGGCACCCACCCATGCTGTCGGTCCACAGGGACTTCACAATAGGGAGTTGTACCTGCCTGTGTCTATGAATTAAAAAGCCCGGTCAGGTTGGGGTATGCAGTGTGTGCCGAAGCCCACCTGCATTTAATCTGACGTTAGCTCTGCTGTCCAGGGCACTGCAATGGGATACATTTATGTACAGCCGGTGGGTTCCAGGGAGCCACCCATGCTGTGGGTGCACACGGAATTCCCATTGCGGAGTTGTACCTGCCTGTGACTATTTATAAAAAAACGCGGTCTGACTGGGGCATGCAGACACCTTGACAGAATGAATAGTGTGTGGCACATAGGTTCCCCATTGCTATGCCCACATGTGCAGCTCCAGATGGAGGTGGCACAGGATTGGATTTCTCATTGCTTCTGTACAGCATTGTGGACTATCGCCCCGCCCCTTTTAAAGAGGGTCGCTGCCTAGCCGTGCCAACCCTCTGCAGTGTGTGCCTGCTTTTCCTCTGGTAGACGCACTTATAAATAGACATGAGGGTGGCGTGGCATGAGGGCAGCTGAAGGCTGGGCAGGGACAGTTTGGTGTGCGCTGTGGACACTGGGTCGTGGGGGGGGGGGGGTTGGTCAGCATGTAACCCAGGAGAAGTGGCAGCGGAGTGTCATGCAGGCAGTGATTGTGCTTTGTTGGAGGTAGTGTGGTGCTTAACTAAGGTATGCATTGCTAATGAGGGCTTTTCAGAAGTAAAAGTTGTTGGGGGGGGGCCCACTCTTGCCGCTATTGTGGCTTAATAGTGGGACCTGGGAACTTGAGATGCAGCCCAACATGTAGCCCCTCGCCTGCCCGATCTGTTGCTGTGTCGTTCCCATCACTTTCTTGAATTGCCCAGATTTTCACAAACGAAAACCTTAGCGAGCATCGGCGATATACAAAAATGCTTGGGTCGCCCATTGACTTCAATGGGGTTCGTTACTCGAAACGAACCCTCGAGCATCGCTAAAAGTTCGTCTCGAGTAACGAGCACCCGAGCATTTTGGTGCTCGCTCATCTCTAGTGGGTAGCTTTTCAGAAAGCGCTAAATCACCAAATTAAAGACGTGGGCCAGGCATGGCACCTGCGTGAGGCTGCCGAGCTGCAGAACCGCGACCAGGTTATGGCCGTTGTCACACATGACCATGCCCGGTTGGAGGCTCAGCGGCGAAAGCCAGCGGTCGGTCTGCTCTGTCAGACCCTGCAGCAGTTCGTGGTCCGTGTGCCTCTTCTCTCCTAAGCTGAGTAGTTTCAGCACGGCCTGCTGACGCTTGGCCACTGCTGTGCTGCCACGCCGCGCGACACCGACTGCTGGCGACGTGCTGCTGCTGACACATCTTGATTGCGAGACAGAGGTTGCGTAGGAGGAGGAGGAGGAGGGTGGTTTAGTGGAGGAAGCATACCACCACCGAGCTGGGGCCCGCAATTCTGGGGGTGGGTAGGACGTGAGCGATCCCAGGCTCTGACTCGGTCCCAGCCACCACTAAATTCACCCAATGTGCCGTCAGGGAGATATAGTGGCCCTGCCCGCCTGTGCTTGTCCAAGTGTCCGTTGTTAAGTGGACCTTGGCAGTAACCGCGTTGGTGAGGGCGCGTACAATGTTGCGGGAGACATGGTCGTGCAGGGCTGGGACGGCACATCGGGAAAAGTAGTTGCGACTGGGAACCAAGTAGCACGGGGCCGCCGCCGCCATCATGCTTTTGAAAGCCTCCGTTTCCACAAGCCTATACGGCAGCATCTCTAGGCTTATCAATTTGGCTATGTGCACGTTTAACTCTTGAGCGTGCGGGTGCGTGGCTGCGTACTTGCGCTTGCGCTCAAACACTTGCGCTAGCGACGTCTGGACTGTGCGCTGAGAGACATTGCTGGATGGGGCCGAGGACAGCGGAGGTGAGGGTGTGGGTGCAGGCCGAGAGACGGTAGTGCCTGTGTCCTGAGAGGGGGGTTGGATCTCAGTGGCAGGTTGGGGCACAGGGGGAGAGGCAGTGGTACAAACCGGAGGTGGTGAACGGCCTTCGTCCCACCTTGTGGGGTGCTTGGCCATCATATGTCTGCGCATGCTGGTGGTGGTGAGGCTGGTGGTGGTGGCTCCACGGCTGATCTTGGCGCGACAAACCTTGCACACCACAGTTCGGCGGTCGTCTGCACTCTCAGTGAAAAACTGCCAGACCTTTGAGCACCTCGGCCTCTGCAGGGTGGCATGGCGCGAGGGGGCGCTTTGGGAAACAGTTGGTGGATTATTTGGTCTGGCCCTGCCTCTACCCCTGGCCACCGCACTGCCTCTTCCAACCTGCCCTGCTGCTGCACTTGCCTCCCCCTCTGAAGACCTGTCCTCAGTAGGCTTAGCAAACCAGGTGGGGTCAGTCACCTCATTGTCCTGCTGCTCTTCCTCCGAATCCTCTGTGCGCTCCTCCCTCGGACTTACTGCAATTACTACTACCTGAGTGATAGACAACTGTGTCTCATCGTCGTCGTCCTTCTCACCCACTGAAAGCTTTTGAGACAGTTGCCGGAAGTCCCCAGCCTCATCCCCCGGACCCCGGGAACTTTCCAAAGGTTGGGCATCGGTCACGACAAACTCCTCCGGTGGGAGAGGAACCATTGCTGCCCATTCTGGGCAGGGGCCGAGAACAGTTCCTGGGAGTCTGCCTGCTCCTCAGAATGTGTCATTGTAATGGAGTGAGGAGGCTGGGAGGAAGGAGGAGCAGCAGCCAGAGCATTCAGAGTTGCAGCAGTGGACGGCGTAGAACTCTGGGTGGTCGATAGATTGCTGGATGCACTTTCTGCCATCCACAACAGGACCCGCTCACACTGCTCATTTTCTAATAAAGGTCTACCGCCTGGACCCATTAATTATGAGATTAATCTGGGGACGCCAGAAACGTGCCTCTCTCCTAATCCCGCAGCAGTCGGCTGCAATACACCTGGATCAGGAGCTCGGCCTGTGCCCACACCCTGACTTGGGCCTCCGCGTCCTCGCCCGCTTCCACATCCTCTAGGCCTACCCCTACCCCTCAGCATGGTGTATTACCAGTAGTGCAGAAACAGAACGCTGTAATTAAATGTGCCGCTTATTGGCCTGTGGTTGGAGGCTGACTTCGCTTACGGAACGCACAGCAGAGCCAGGAAAGAATTTTGCGCAAGCCTGTAGTGAGACGTAGGTGCGTATGACTGAGCTAGTGGAATTCACAGTGCAGAAGCAGTCAAGTGTCCAAAGGCCACTAGTAGGCCTTAAGTATTTTGCTTCTATTTTTTTAAAGGCTGAGCTGAGACAGCAGACATATACTGTAGGCAGCGTATATATGTATACTGTTTCCCTCTGGACGGGATGACGGCGGTGTTGTAACAGGCAACGCAGAGCCAGGAAAGAATTTTGTGCACGCCTGCTGTAACACTTAGCTGCGTAATAATTAGGACTACTACCCCCAGCAGAGACGCAGTACACTCAAGACGATCACAGGCAGCCCAAAGATAGTATTTTTCCCAAATTTGTTAGAAAAAGCCCACTGCCTATATAGACGGTATATCTCTTTCCCTGCCTCACCAGTACTGGCCCTATACTATGTATAAGGACTGCAGACTGTTTCCCTCTGGACGGGATGACGGCGGTGATGTAACGGGCAACGCAGAGCCAGGAAAGAATTTTGCGCACGCCTGCTATAACTCTTAGCTGCGTAATAATTAGTACTACTTCCCCCAGCAGAGACGCAGTACACTCAAGACGATCACAGGCAGCCCAAAGATAGTATTTTTCCCAAATTTGTTTGAAAAATCCCACTGCCTATATAGACAGTATATCTCTTTCCCTGCCTCACCAGTACTGGCCCTATATTATTTACAAGGACTGCAGACTGTTTCCCTCTGGACGGGATGACGGCGGTGTTGTAACAGGCAACGCAGAGCCAGGAAAGAATTTTGCGCACGCCTGCTGTAACACTTAGCTGCGTAATAATTAGGACTACTACCCCCAGCAGAGACGCAGTACACTCAAGACGATCACAGGCAGCCCAAAGATAGTATTTTTCCCAAATTTGTTTGAAAAAGCCCACTGCCTATATAGACAGTATATCTCTTTCCCTGCCTCACCAGTACTGGCCCTATACTATGTACAAGGACTGCAGACTGTTTCCCTCTGGACGGGATGACGGCGGTGATGTAACGGGCAACGCAGAGCCAGGAAAGAATTTTGCGCAAGCCTGCTGTAACACTTAGCTGCGTAATAATTAGGACTACTACACCCAGCAGAGACGCAGTACACTCAAGACGATCACAGACAGCCCAAAGATAGTATTTTTCCCTAATTTGTTTGAAAAAGCCCACTGCCTATATAGACAGTATATCTCTTTCCCTGCCTCACCAGTACTGGCCCTATACTATGTACAAGGACTGCAGACTGTTTCCCTCTGGACGGGATGACGGCGGTGATGTAACAGGCAACGCAGAGCCAGGAAAGAATTTTGCGCACGCCTGCTATAACTCTTAGCTGCGTAATAATTAGTACTACTTCCCCCAGCAGAGACGCAGTACACTCAAGACGATCACAGGCAGCCCAAAGATAGTATTTTTCCCAAATTTGTTTGAAAAAGCCCACTGCCTATATAGACAGTATATCTCTTTCCCTGCCTCACCAGTACTGGCCCTATACTATGTACAAGGACTGCAGACTGTTTCCCTCTGGACGGGATGACGGCGGTGATGTAACGGGCAACGCAGAGCCAGGAAAGAATTTTGCGCACGCCTGCTGTAACACTTAGCTGCGTAATAATTAGGACTACTACCCCCAGCAGAGACGCAGTACACTCAAGACGATCACAGGCAGCCCAAAGATAGTATTTTTCCCAAATTTGTTTGAAAAAGCCCACTGCCTATATAGACAGTATATCTCTTTCCCTGCCTCACCAGTACTGGCCCTATACAATGTACAAGGACTGCAGACTGTTTCCCTCTGGACGGGATGACGGCGGTGATGTAACGGGCAACGCAGAGCCAGGAAAGAATTTTGCGCAAGCCTGCTGTAACACTTAGCTGCGTAATAATTAGGACTACTACCCCCAGCAGAGACGCAGTACACTCAAGACGATCACAGGCAGCCCAAAGATAGTATTTTTCCCAAATTTGTTTGAAAAAGCCCACTGCCTATATAGACAGTATATCTCTTTCCCTGCCTCACCAGTACTGGCCCTATACTATGTACAAGGACTGCAGACTGAGGACGCAATGCTCTGCACGCCCGATATACAAAAAAAAAATGTGCAACACTGCTCACAGCAGCCTTAACAGTACTGCACACAGTCAGATGTGGCCCTAGTAAGGACCGTTGGGGTTCTTCAAGCCTAAAATAACTCCTAACGCTCTCCCTATAGCAGCAGCACCAGCAGCAGCACTGTCCCTGATCTCTGTCAGAATGCATCTGTGGCGAGCCGCGAGCGGGGCAGATTTAAATACTCGGGTGACACCTGATCTCGCCAGCCACTCACTGCAGGGGGGTGGTATAGAGCTTGAACGCCGCAGGGGGAAGTTGTAATGCCTTCCCTGTCTGTCTATTGGCCAGAAAAGTGCGCTAATGTCTCAGAGATGAAAGTGAAAGTAACTCGAACATCGCGTGGTGCTCGTCTCGAGTAACGAGCATCTCGAACACCCTAATACTCGAACGAGCATCAAGCTCGGACGAGTACGTTCGCTCATCTCTAATACGTTCGCTCATCTCTAATGTGCTCTCATGCAGACACCTAAGGGTAAGTTTTCACACATGCTCTCTTTCACACACATGGACATTCTCCCATATGCTCAGTCGCTTACAAGTACAGTTAGTCACACTTTGCTCAAGGTTTGCTACAATTTATTAAAGGCGTTGTCTCACGGCAGCAAGTGGGGTTATACACTTCTGTATGGCCATATTAATGCACTTTGTAATGTACATCGTGCATTAAATATGAGCCATACAGAAGTTATTCACTTACCTGCTCCGTTGCTAGCGTCCCCGTCGCCATGGATCCGTCTAATTCTGATGTCTTCTTGCTTTTTTAGACGCGCTTGCGCTGTGCGGTCTTCTCCCCTTCTGCTCGGTCCAGGCACGAGCGGCGTTCTGGCTCCGCCCCCTTCTACGCATCATCGCGTAGCTCCGCCCCATCACGTGTGCCGATTCCAGCCAATCAGGAGGCTGGAATCGGCAATGGAACGCACAGAGCCCATAGTGCACCATGGGAGAAGACCCGCGGTGCACCATGGGAGAAAACTGCAGTGCATCCCTGGGAAAGGACCGGTAGCCATCTTGGGAGAAGATTTTTTAAAGTCCTTATTTCGTCGGATCGCTAAGTAGCAAGCGGCTTAAAAACCGCCTTACTTTGCTATTTTATGCCAGGGGGGTGACAGGGGGAATGGGGTAAGGTAAAATTTTGAGGTTTGCCGTGAGACAACCCCTTTAAGTTTTCAGGGGAGAGCTTGCTGGAAGAAGCTACAACTTCTCCAAAGCTACACCCTCTGTGATCACAGGACTGCACATATATACAGTAGCTGTGCAGGCCAGGCAGCACCTTCTTCGTGTGCCGACCCAAGGTTTAAAGTACTCTGAACAATCTTAACAATAAAAATTTGTTCTTCCGTATTGCGACAGCAATTGAATAAGCTAATAATACTCTATTCAAAATTGTATTACATGAACAGTTCATTCATGCTTATGAAAACTGTGTAATCTTCATTTACCCTGCCCTGGTACTAAAGGGTATTAAATAAAAGCTGTTGTATTCCACAACAGATTAAATTATTTGGTAGAGCTCCCAGCAGTGGGCACACAGTGATCAGCTCTTTTAACTAATATACATTGCGTAAAACAGACCAACCAATTTTTACTTTGTAATCCAAAAGTCAGCAAAAAAATCATAATAAAAGTCAGCACAAGAGACGCAAAGCAAACATGTTGCAAATATATTAAACATTTTATGTAGATTTAAACTGTGAAGAATTATAATTATATTGTCAGGAAAAAAATCTCATAAACCTGATGTTGTCAAATAGATAAACATAAATCTGCTCATGCAGTGCTAACAAAAATTGTACTGTATTTTGACTTATTGTCGCAATAGACTTAGAACCCAATAGTAAATGCAAGCTTACATGACTTCTACAAGGATTCCATTAGAGGGCAGCCTTTACATTTTAAATCACTTACCGTACTATAGACATTTTGTATTTTCTAGCTTCGTTGTATATTATAATTATTTTATATTTACTTTTAATGCCCATCTTTACAAAAAAGAAGAAATAAAAGATTTTTTTATCTTGAAATGACAAGTGTATTTTGCAAACAGTAACAACATACTATTCAGCATTCTGAAATATTACTGCTTACTAGCTGATGCTGATAATATAATACATGTTTTAATATTAAAGGGGTTGCCCAGTTACTGAATAGCATGCCCCTAGTTTATTTTATTGGCATCAGTGTGGTCAGAAATGTATAAACGTTCAATTTCTGGCAATTGTGTCTCAAGTAGTGTGGACTTCTTAATAAATGAGACGGAAGATTTTCAACGCCCTGTCAAAAAGGCTTTAAAGGTGTCCCACTTCAAAGTGTGAGAAACATCATCACCATGAATCTGTAGAAAGGAGGCAATTTGGCCTGGAATTTTATCGTTAAGCCCTATTAACTTTACCAAGTAGGAAGAAGTTTCCAGGTGTGTACAACTTGATGTCCCAGGAATTGTATACCGTATATACTCGAGTATTAGCCTACCCGAGTATAAGCCGAGACAATAAGCTTTACCACAAAAAAACTGGTAAAACTTATTGACTCGAGTATAAGCCTAGCTATACTCGAGTATATTCTAGGTAAAAAAAAATACACAATACTCACCTCCCAACCGGCGTCTGTGTCCCCGGCGTGATGCTCACCCCGTCAGTGCAGCAAGCTGCTTCAGTTTTCTCCCCGCTGTCATCGCCCTGGCTTGGTTTTGAAATCCCCCACCATTAGCACTGTGTGAGGAAGCGCTGTGATTGGATCGAGTGCCGGCCAATCACAGCCGGCACTTGATAAACCAATCACAGCCATTCAGTGATGTCATCCAGCTGTTCTCCGCTGTTCTCCAGGCGCTTCGAGTGGAGGATGCAGAAGACAAGCGGTGTGTCCCCGCTTGTCTTCTGCATCCAGCTGTTCCCCACTCGCAGCGCCCGGCTGTTATACAGCCAAGCGCTCTGAGCAGGGTATGAAGAATAGAGCTGGACCGCTTTGTTCTTCATACCCAGCCTGTCATCAGGGAGCAGGACACAGCTGAAACAATAGTATCAGCTGTATCTCTCTGTGAATCCCTGATAACTGATCGCTGATCTGTCAGCATGCTGAAAGATCAGCGATGACTTAACGAAAACTGCACAATGTCAGTGCAGTTAGACACAACGATTATCACTCAAAAGATGGCTTTGAGCAATCTTTGAGTGAAAATCGTTGTGTCTAAAAGGGCCTTTAGACTGTATAGTGTGGGTAGTACGTGGCATGGAGACATGGTCCTGCATATCAATGCAAGCAAATTCTCAAAGTTTTTTGCTGCAGATGTATTTTTAGAATACACATTCATTATGACAGTCAGCCACAAGATGGTAAAAAAAAGTATCCCAGTAATATAGGGATGAGTTTACCAGACAAACCACATTAGCTGCTCAAGAGTCGCTCCGAAAATTCAGAGTGTTATAAGGTTCATAAAGGCGGCTTATACAGAAAAGCACGGTGTACCAAATAGGGCTACAAGTCCTAGTACAGTCACCTCATAGTAGGAACCTACCATACTGGTGCCCTGGGTAGCAGTGTAGAATTGCATACAGTCTCCAGGGGGCAGCAGGCACCTGGAAGAAAAAGATGCCACTCCAACCCTTGTTTAGCTGTCTGGATGGTTGATGTGCACCATGTCACATGCAGAGGTGTCATGCAGTGACAGCTAATGCACAGGCAAATAAGCGCAGAGCCCATACAGTCCACTGGACCACTGCCACTGAGATGGGGAGAGAGAAGGTGGAAGAAGTACTGTGGCCCCCCTGCTCCCCTTCAGAAGCTGCACAGACATTGTTGGTGAAACACAAGGCCACACTCACCATGTGGTCGGAGCAGAGATGTAGGATTGCTCCTCAAGACTAAGGGTGAACCTAGACTTTCTGCTCCCTGAAGCAAACTCTGGAATGGCACCTTTTCCTAGCTAGGTATTTCTTTATTTGCATAATATATTTTTTATTGGAATAATAATATCTAACAATAACAAAAGAAACAGGTGAAGAAATATGTCAAAACCAATATAACATGCCACAATATATAACAATTCAATAAAAAAAATAATCCAGAGTGTTCTTTGGGTCATAGTCACAATTAACTGGCATGCAATCATTGTCATATATATAAACATATGAATATAAGGAAACACTTAAATCAAAAAAATCTGTGTGTTTATGGCACAGATTAGGATGTTAAACAAAAGTCACTGAAAAATAACAGGTGTTTACCTGTTGTTTGCACAGAAAATTTTATGAAGTCATGGTTACTGCAGAGGAACTAAGGAATAAAATATGTATATACATAGAGGATCGTTAGATTCTCCTCAGACGACATGTACCAATGTCCATCTTTAGAATGTGCCACCCCTCCCACTCTCCTCCCTTTTACCCTCCCACTCTCCTCCCTTTTACCCTTAAAATTCAAACTTACCCCAAGACTGGAATTTGCAGCCCTTTCTTAACCTTAAAGGCATGCTCTATCCCCGCAGTCCATGGCTGCTTCCTTTACTTTATAGCCTTTCAGATATATGCACAGAGAGGTTAGTTAGATTGTTCTCTGTATATAGACATAGAGGTGAGGTAGATTCTCCGCAGTGAATACACACAGAGATCAGATATGTTCTCCTCAGTAAACACACATAAAGGTGAGGTAGATTCTCTTCAGTATATACACATAGAGGTGAGGTAGATTCTCAGTATATACACAAAGAGGTCAGTTATATTCTCCTCAGTATATACACGTAGAGGTGAGGTGTAGATTATCCTCAGTATACAAATCATTGTCATGTAAGGCAGATACCACAGTTTTCCACACTTAAAATTGAGTATTGAAGTTGCAACCACTTTACTTTTCCTATTAGGATGTAAAGAATGTTTGTGGCAAACTTCACGCTTGTGCAGTTCACATGTGTTATTAGTAGAGATGAATGAGCATACTTACTAAGGACAAATACTCGAGTGAGTATTGTCCTTTTCGAGTACCTGCCCGCTCGTGAGAAAAGATTCGGGTGCTGGCAGGGGGCGGGCGGCGGGGGAAAGCGTGGGGTAATGGGGGGGATCTCTCCCCTCCTGCTCTCTCTGCAACACACCGCTCACCCCCGCCGGCACCCGAATCTTTTCTCATTAGCGGGCAGGTACTCGAAAAGGACAATACTCGTTCGAGTATTTGTCCTTAGCGAGTATGCTAGCTCATATCTAGTTACTAGTTACATTACATAAGGGGTCACTTACTTTTGCACTTAGCATTGAATAATCAAGTTGTGACCCCTTTACTTTTCCTATGTAGGATCTAAAGACTGCTTGTGTTAAATTTGACGCTTGTACGACACCAGGAAGTAGAGAACTAGATTAGGTACTTTACACAGTGGTGCCAATACTTTTGCACTTAGCATTAAATAATCAAGTTCTGGCCCCTTTACTTTTCCTATTTAGGACACCGGGAAGTTACATAACAAAGTGGGTCACTTGCGTTTGCACTTAGAATTGTATAATCAAGTTACTTTTCCTATTTAGGACCTAAAGAATGCTTGTGCCAAATTTCAAATTTGTATGACACCAGGATGTTAGAGTAGGTTAGATTAGGTACATTACTTAGGGGTTCACTTACTTTTGCATTTGGCATTGAATAATCAAACTGCGACCCCTTTACTTTTCCTGTTTAGGTCCTAAAGAATGGTCGTACCAAATTTCAAGTTTGTATGACACTGGGAAGTTAGAGAAATAGATAGAGAATAAGTGGCAAGTCAGTCAGTCAATCTGTCAGTGAGTGAATGAATGAGTCAGTCAGTCAGTCAGTGAGGACTTTTGCCTTTTCATATATAGATAACGAAATAATGTAAATAAGCCTGAAGAGATGATCATATAAAACATATTTTTGCAATACAATATTAATAGTAACAGTACCTGGATGCAAATAATAAAAAAGTGCGATCATATTGAGGATTAAATTGATACCCCTAATGAGTAATGTAGAACTTGGGAATTCAGGTAATTACAATCTTGACAGATAGGACAAGAGACATCGGGGAAATAAAGCTTAATTTAAGGATAATTGATCCAGTTGAAAAAGAGAAAAGGGGAGTAGAGTACATCAGAGGAACTGAAATATGAATAAGAAAGAAGAGATTGAGAGAGAATGAGGAGAGAAAAAAGGGGGTAGGGGGAAAGGAAAGAGAAAAAGTAGAGGGATCCCAGCACCACTGGGTGAAGAGGGACAGGGAGGAAAGGAATGTGGTAATGGAGTTGCACTACTATTAATTTGGAAGTTATTCGGGATATTCCCAACATTCTACTACACTAAATAAACCAGAGCTCAACTTCCTTACTAGACGAGAAATCCATCCAAGTTGCCCAACATTGGTAAAGCTTTTCAAATATGTATGTCAGAGTCTTCTGCTACTAATTGCTATATAAGCGTCAGATCGTTCACCCGACAAAGTCACTGGTTTACTTAGAAGGTGAATTCCCATTGTTTAGGTATCACAGCATGTGTTGCAGATAAAAAACGTGTCAGAAAGCCATTCCAAGTGGATTATGACCCACGAATTGCCAAAAAGAGGGCATTTGATGCGAACTTGCCATGCAGCTCCAGGTTAAAAATCTGAAAAACGGGGGTCCACAAGGGATGTAGACATGGGAAGTTGCATCATATATGTGTAGTGCCAATGTCCGCTCTTAATGCCAGCATAACAAGGACATGCAGAGAAACATCCTGTGCAGCAATGTTGGTACCCTACACCAATGAAAGAAAATGTTTTTCCATTTTGCTCCTCAGCATCATGCCACTGGTATTTTGTGAGCAAGAGTAAAGATCTTATAACACTCCTCAACTGGAAATGTCATCTTCACCTCCCTCTCCAAAGACCTAGTAAAATAAGTAAGACTGTTTGTGGAGAGATCTTGCAACATGCCACATAAAAGGAAATGACCATTGTAGGAGGAGAATCTTGCAGCAGTAGATTCTCAGGGGAGCATTGTAAAGTGGTGGATTTCACCACTGAAGTTGCAAATGATAAAAAATGTAGATAAGAAAAACAGTAAACATGTCCCTCTGAATAGACCTCAGGGACCATCTCAAAAAAGTCAACCTGCCCAGGTGAGATCTACAGTATTGCTACCAACCTACCTAAATAGTTAAGTATATTCATTGCTGGTGGAAAGGCTAGATTATCCATAAGAGGGGTTGTAAGTCCTGGAAAATAGGACAAACTCCTAATTTTTAAGTATTTACTAGAGATGAGCGAGCACCAAAATGCTTGGGTGCTCATTGCTCAAGTCGAACTTTTCGTAATGCTCGAGAGCTCGTTTCGAGTAACGAACCCCATTGAAGTCAATGGGGGACTCGAGCATTTTTGTATGGGACCGATGCTCAGCATAGGTGATGACTTGTGAAACACCAGAAAACATCAGAAAGTCATGGAAACACCACAGAAACGGATAAGGAAGGGCGGGCAGCATGCATGGCTGCATCTGAGGCTCCCAGGTCCCACTATTAAGCCAAAATGGGGGCAAGAGTCTGGTGGTCACCTCCCTAACAAACCCTCATTAGCAAGGCACACGCGCTGGCACATCTTAGCCAGGCACCACACTACCTGCAATCAAGGCCTGCGGGTGACACCACTACCTCTTCTCCTGGGTTACATGTTGGCATTGCAGTCCAACCCCTTCGCACGACCCTGCATCCACAGCGCACACAAAAGTTTCCCTGCGCAGCATTCAGCTGTCCTCATGCCACACGCTCGCTTCATAGCCACACCATCCTAATGTCTATTTATAAGTGCGTACTGGATGAGGAGGAACCGGAGGCACACACTGGAAAAGGTTGCCAGGGCCAGGCAGTGACCCTCTTGGAAAGTGTGGGTGATAGCCCACAATGCTGTTGAGAATTGCTGATAAATTGACGCATGATCATCATTCCAATCCCGTGCCACCTTCGTCACAAAATTGTCAGGAGCCGCAAACGTGGGTATAGAGGGGGCTCAGGTGCCAGCACTTCTACACATCTCCAGAATGCAGCAATACTCTGTGTGGAAAGCACGTCAGCGGGTCCAGGGTCAGGCTCGGTCCCAGCCTCCACCTTGTGTGACCCAAGGTGCCGCGAGTTACATAGCAATGGGAAATCCATGTGTCCCCACACAATTCATTCTGTGTACGTGTCAGATAGCTCAACACCACAATGGGAAGTCTTTGAGTTCCTTGGGCTCGCCTATGCTGTCGGTGCACAAAGATGGTATTACACAGGAAGATATCAGAGTGCCCAAACAGGGCAGAGTTTCACCCCTCCAAGGACCTTGGCCCACATTTCTGCCCTAGTCAGTCAGTGTATTTGTGCCAGACAGGTGAAACACCGCAGTGGGAGGTCTTTGTGCACCCACAGCATAGGCAAGCCCCTGGAACCCAAGGAAAGTATTACACATAAAGAAATCAGAGTGCCCAAACATGGCAGAGTTTCACCCCGCCAAGGACCTCGGCCCACATTTCTACCCTAGTCAGTCAGTGTGTTTGTGCCAGACAGGTAAAACACCACAATGGGAAGTCTTTGTGCGCCAACAGCATAGGCGAGCCCCTGTAACTCAAGGAAAGTATTACACATAAAGAAATCAGTTTCACCCTGCCAAGGACCTCGGCCTCGGCTCATACCCTCATTATTCATGGGCATAAAGCGGACTTGGATGCTAGTGCAGCTGTGAAAGTCTCATTAATGCAGTAATGCTCCTTTTGTTTGGCCCAAACCAGTTTCTCAGATAACTGTGGTAACAAGAGAGAAAATACATGTTGCCAAGGGCTGATCCCCAGACCCCAAGCAGGAGGATGAGGTGGCATAATAAGGCCGAGAAACCATGATCGAAGTAGGACCCGCAATACTCTGTGTGGGAGATACGCGAGTGGGCCCTGGCTTAGGCTCGGCCCCAGCTTCCATCTTGTGTGACCCAAGGTGCCGTGAGTTAAATAGCTATGGGAAATCCATGGGTCCCCTCACAATTCATTCTGTGTAGGTGTCAGATAGCTCAACACTGCAAAGGGAAGTCTTTGAGTTCCTTGGGCTCGCCTATGCTGTGGGTGCACAAAGATGGTATTACACAGGAAAAAATCAAAGTGCTAAAACATGGCAGAGTTTCACCCCGCCAAGGACCTCGGCCTTGGCCCACATTTCTGCCCAAGTCAGTCAGTGTAATTTGTGCCAGATAGGTAAAACACCATGATGGGAAGTCTTTGTGCACCCACAGCATGGGCAGACCCCAGTAACATTTCTGTAGCAAGAGTATAGGCGGACGCCAGTAATATTTCTATAGAAGAGTATAGGTGGACCCTTGTAACATTTCTGTAGCAAAAGTATAGGCGAACCCCTCAAACCATTCAGTAGAAACTGCATAGGCGGACCCCAGTAACATTTCTATAGCAAAAGTATAGGCTGACCCCTGTAACATTTCTGTAGAAAGAGTATAAGTGGACCTCAGTAACATTTCTGTAGCAATAGTATAGGCGGACCCCAGTAACATTTCTATAGCAAGAGTATAGGCAGACCCCAGTAACATTTCAGTAGCAAAAGTATAGGCAGACCCCTGTAACATTTCTGTAGCAAGAGTGTAGGCGGACCCCAGTAACATTTCTATAGCAAGAGTATAGGCGGACCCCAGTAACATTTCTGTAGCAAGAGTATAGGCGGACCCCAGTAACATTTCTGTAGCAAGAGTATAGGCGGATCCCAGTAACATTTCTGTAGCAAAAGTATAGGCAGACCCCAGAAACATTTCTGTAGCAAGAGTATAGGCGGACCCCAGTAACATTTCTATAGCAAGAGTATAGGCGGACTCCAGTAACATTTCTGTAGCAAAAGTATAGGCAGACCCCAGTAACATTTCTGGAGCAAAAGTATAGGCGAACGCCTCAAACCATTCAGTAGAAACTGCATAGGCGGACCCCAGTAACATTTCTATAGCAAAGCTATAGGGAGACTGCAGTAACATTTTTGTAGCAAAAGTATAGGCGAACCCCTCAAACCATTCAGTAGAAACTGCATAGGCAGACCCCAGTAACATTTCTGTAGCAAGAGTATAGGCGGACCCCAGTAACATTTCTATAGCAAAGGTATAGGGAGACCGCAGTAACATTACTGTAGCAAAAGTATAGGCGAACACCTAAAACCAGGAGGAAACTGCATAGGCGGACCCCTGTAACATTTCTGTAGCAAAATTATAGGCGGACCCCTGTATCATTTCTGTAGCAAAAGTATAGGCAGACCCCAGAAACATTTCTGTAGCAAGAGTATAGGCGGACCCCAGTAACATTTCTATAGCAAGAGTATAGGCAGACTCCAGTAACATTTCTGTAGCAAAAGTATAGGCAGACCCCAGTAACATTTCTGGAGCAAAAGTATAGGCGAACGCCTCAAGCCATTCAGTAGAAACTGCATAGGCGGACCCCAGTAACATTTCTATAGCAAAGCTATAGGGAGACTGCAGTAGCATTTCTGTAGCAAAAGTATAGGGAGACCCCAGTAACTTTTCTGTAGCAAGAGTGTAGGTGGACCCCAATAGCATTTCTGTAGCAAAAGTATAGGTAGACCCCTGTAACATTTCTGTAGCAAGAGTGTAGGCGAACTCCTGAAACATTGGTGTACCAAGAGTATAGGCGAACAGCTGAAAAGATTTGGTTACCAAAAGTGTAGGCGAAGGCCGGAAAAATTAGTTAGATAACAGTATAGGCGAGGGCCAGAAAGATTGGTGTACCAAGAGTACAAGTGCACCCCTGAAAAATTGCTCAACCGCAAGGGCAGGTGAAACCCATAAACATTTTTTAAGGATACAGCTCGCTGTTGCTTAATTTGTAACAGAGCCTGGAGGCAGCCCTGTGAAAAAAATTGGTTTCTGACTGTTAAAGTATCAATACTTTTGAAACTTTGAAAAATTGTAAAAAACTTTTAAACAGAGCCTTTTGGGCCACAGAAAAATTGGCAGTTCAGCGTGATGACATGCTGTTTTAGGTGGAGGAGTAGGAAGAGGAGGAGTAATAATATCTGAGAGTGATTGAAAAAAGCTAATTCACGCTTTTTTTGGAGAGATAGAGGATGCATTTTTTTCCTGTTGCAGCGAAAAGAATCATTAGGTTCCGCTTCTTTCTGCCGGTCGAGAAGAGAAGTCTGGGGAAATCCACCCTTTGTTCATCTTTATGAGTGTAAGCATGTCGGCACTGGCAGTTGACAGGCGGGTACGCTTATCCGTGATGATTCCCCCAGCTGCACTAAACACCCTCTCTGACAAGACGCTAGCGGCAGGAGAGGCAAGCACCTCCAGGGCATACAGCGCAAGTTCGTGCCACGTGTCCAGCTTCGACACCCAATAGTTGTATGGAGCAGAGGCATCACAGAGGACGGTGGTACAATCGGCTACGTACTCCCTCACCATTTTTTTACAGTGCTCCCTCCGACTCAGCCTTGACGGGGGAGTGGTGACACAGTCTTGCTGGGGAGCCACAAAGCTGGCAAAGGCCTTGGAGAGTGTCCCCTGCCTGCGCTGGACATGCTGGCTGATCCCCGCTCCTTCCCTGCTACTTGGCCCTTTGAACTGCATCTTCTGCCACTAGCGCTGTCAGATGGAAACTTTAGCATCACTTTTTCCACCAGGGCCCTGTGGTATTGCATCACTCTCGTATCCCTTTCCTCTTCAGGAATGCGAGTGGAAAGGTTCTCCTTATACCGTGGGTCTAGAAGGGTGTACACCCAGTAA
The DNA here is from genome assembly GCF_035609145.1 of Eleutherodactylus coqui. Classification (NCBI taxonomy): domain Eukaryota; kingdom Metazoa; phylum Chordata; class Amphibia; order Anura; family Eleutherodactylidae; genus Eleutherodactylus; species Eleutherodactylus coqui. The sequence continues at coordinate 260,059,686 of NC_089837.1, read as the reverse complement.
TCCGTGTTGGCCAGAATGCGTCTAACGCCAGGGTCACGGAAAAGGCAGCCTAACATGAAGTCAGCCATGTGTGCCAGGGTCCCAGTACGCAACACATTGCTGTCCTCACTAGGAGGATGACTTTCAGGATACTCCACTTCAGCCCATACACGCTGAACAGATGAGAGGCAAGCAGCATGGGTACCCTCTGCAGTGCGGCCAGCTGTCTCTTTCCCCTCCTCCTCCTCAACGCGCTGAGATATAGACAGGAGGGTGCTCTGACTATCCAGCGACATACTGTCTTCCCCCGCCTCTGTTTCTGAGCGCAAAGCGTCAGCCTTTATGCTTAGCAGCGAACTTCTCAGCAGGCATAGCAGCAGGATGGTAACGCTAATGATTGCCGCATCGCCGCTTACCATCTGGGTAGACTCCTCAAAGTTTCCGAGGACCTGGCAGATATCTGCCAACCAGGCCCACTCCTCAGTAAAGAATTGTGGAGGCTGACTACCACTCCGGTGCCCATGTTGCAGCTGGTATTCCACTATTTCTCTACGCTGCTCGTACAGCCTGGCCAACATGTGCAGCGTAAAATTCCAGCGTGTGAGCACGCCGCGCAGCAGTCGGTGCTCTGGCAGCTGAAACCGATGTTGCAGGTCTTTAGGGTGGCAGCATCCATGGTGGACTTGCGGAAATGTGTGTAGATGCGGCGCACCTTGCCGAGCAGGTCAGACAAGTGGGGGTAGTTTTTCAGAAACCGCTGAACCATCTGATTGAAGACATGGGCCAGGCATGGCACGTGTGTGAGGCTGCCGATTTATGTTCCTGGTGTAGGGCTGGGACAGCACACTGAGAAAAATAGTGGCGACTGGGGACCGAGTATTGCAGGACCGCCATCGTCGTCATGTTTCTGAAAGCCTCTGTTTCCACAAGCCTGTATGGCAGCATCTCCAGGCTGATTAATTTGGCAATGTGCACGTTTAAAGCTTGTGCATGTGGGTGGGTGGCTGCGTATTTGCACTTTTGCTCCAACGCTTGTGTTAGCGACAGCTGAACGCTGCGCTGAGAGACATTGCTGGATGGAGTGGAGGACGGTGGAGGTGAGGATGTGGGTGCAGGCCGGAGGCGCTCGTGCCTGTGTCCTGGGAGGGGGATTGGATCTGTGTGGCTGGTTGGGGCACAGGGGAAGAGGCAGTGGTGTGACCCGGAGGCGGTGAATGGCCTTCGTCCCACCTTGTGGGATGCTTGGCCATCATATGCCTGCACATGCTGGTGGTGGTGAGGCTGGTAGTGGTGGATCCCCGGCTGATCTTGTTGTGACACAGGTTGCACACCACTGTTCGTCAGTCGTCCGCGCTCTCACTAAAAAACATCCACACCTTTGAACACCTAGCCCTCTGCATGGAGGCTTGCCGCGAGGGGGTGCTTTGGGAAACAGTTGGGGGATTCTTAGCTCTGGCCCTGCCTCTACCCCTGGCCACTCCACTGCCCCTTCCAATCTGTCCTGCTGCTGCACTTGCCTCCCCCTCTGAAGCCCTGTCCTCAGTAGGCTTAGCAAAGCAGGCGGGGTCAGTCACCTCATCTTCCAGCTGCTCTTCCTCTGAATCCTCTGTGCACTCCTCCCTCGGACTTACTGCTCTTACTACTACCTGACTGACAGACAACTGTGATCCATCATCCTCATCCATAAAAAGCTCTTGAGACAGTTGCCGTAAGTCCCCAGCCTCATCACCCAGACTCCGGGAACTTTCCATAGGATGGGCATCAGTCACAACTAACTCCTCAGGTGAGAGAGGAACCATTTTTTCCCACTCATGGCAGGGACACGAGAACAGTTCCTGGGAGTCTGCCTGCTCAGAATATGTCATTTTCATGAAGTGAGGAGGCTGGGAGGAAGGAGAAACAGCCAGAGGATTCAGAGTTGCAGTCCCTAGGTCGGGAGTAGTGGACTGCGTAGAAGACTGGGTAGTCGATACATTGCTGGACACATTGTCTGCCATCCACGACAGGACCTGCTCACACTGCTCTGTTTGTAATAAAGGTCTACCACGCGGACCCATAAATTGTGATATGAAGCTGGGGAGCCCAGAAACTTGCCTCTCTCCTAATCCCGCAGCAGCCGGCTGTGAGTCACCACGCCCAGGAACTCGGCCTGTGCCACACCCTCACTTGGACGCCCGCGTCCTCGACCCTTACCCCTACTCCTCATCATGGCAGATTAAGAATAGAGCAGGGCCCAAATAAATTACCCCACTGTACAGCACTGACAACTGTGGCTTAATTCACCGCACACAGAGACTTGTAGATAGCGGAGGCTCTATGCTGTGGCTTGAAAAAATTAACCTGCTGTCTTGCGCTGATACCTAGGGTTATTTACCACTCGCAGAGACTTGTAGATAATAGAGGCTGTTTGGAGTAGGAGAAGACTCTAAAGCCAGTGGATAGTGCTGGTAACTGCGGCTATCTCAACCCCACCAAGAAAAGGGTATTGTGAGACGCTCTGCACAGCGGCAAAGCTCAAAATACTTTGCGGTGGCCCAGGAAATATTACAGTACTGTTTAGCGGTAAGACCTCTGTCTAATGAACTGCAGACACAGAACGGTATAATCGAAGTAGTTTGCAGTAGGCTAGGAAATGTTAGAGTGCAGTTTCACGCTGAGAGCTGGTTGTACGGCACTGCAGGCTGAGAATGCTATTACTGACAGGCTGGGAACAGGCCTAGATGTGTAATACAAAAATTGATGCACTACTGCTCCCAGCAAGCCACAACTGTAAAGCACACGGTCAGATGTAGCCCTAAGAAGGACCATTGGGGTTCTTGCATGGAGGATCAGGACTGTATAACTTTCCCTATAGAAGTGTCTGTGTCCCTAAGCTTTGCGTTATGCACTGCAGACACAGAACGGTATAACTGAAGTAGTTTGCAGTAGGCTAGGAAATGTTAGAGTAAAGTTTCACTGTGAGAGCTGGTTGTACGGCACTGCAGGCTGAGAACGCTATTACTGAAAGGCTGGGAACAGGCCTAGATATGTAATACAAAAAGTGATGCACTACTGCTCCCAGTCAGCCACAACTGTAAAGCACACGGTCAGATGTAGCCCTAAGAAGGACCGTTGGGGTTCTTGTACGGAGGATCAGGACTGTATAACTTTCCCTATAGAAGCGGCTCTGTCCCTCAACTTTGCGTTATGCACTGCAGACTGAGAACGCTATAGTTTAAATGGCCTGTACAGTCCGAGATGCTTAAAAAAAAATTGGTGCACTACTGCTCAAAGCCAGCCACAACAGTAATGCACACTATGAAGAGTAGCCCTAAGAAGGACTGTTGGGGTTCTTGACGACAGGATCTTACTCTAACACTGTCCCTATATCAGCAGCAGCACTATCCCTAACCTCCGTCAGCATGCGTCTGAGGTGAGCCGCGGGTGGGACCACTTTAAGTACTCGGCGGTCACCTGATCGGCCCAGCCACTCACTACTGTGGGGGGGGGGGGGAGAGGGCTGGCACATCACAGCAGGAAGTGGTAATGCCTTCCCCACATGTCTATTGGCTAGAAAATGGCGCTAGACATGCGGAGAAGGAAATGCAATTGACTCGAGTACCGCATGGTGTTCGTCTCGAGTAAAGAGCATCTCGAGTACCCTAATACTCGAACAAGCATCAAGCTCGGAAGAGTGTGCTCGCTCATCTCTAGTATTCACCCAAGACAATTAAATCATGTTAATTAAGAATTGCCTATCCAGACCTCCCAGACCGAAGGTCCCTACAGGTCCATGGGGAGGAGCTCAGAGACACAGATGAAAGGTCCTTTTCTAGTCAAACCCATTGTTTGGAATTGGGAGAATTCTAACTATTAATTTAGTCTATGCAAAACAGTGGCATGATGATATGGTACATTTAGATCTGCATTGAATCACAGAACTAATCTAAGGTATAATTGCTCTCCAAACAAACACAAGCTAATAAAGATGGCTTGATAGAGATATGAGTATTTAGGCAAAACATCCATTTTGAGAACATTAATGTACCTAAACCAGGACGATTGTTTACTGAAAGCCTTCAGATGTTGGATAGAATGGACCAAAATAGTAAATAATTTGAAGTGTAGAGATCTGTAACATCACAAAATATTTTACCACCCAAGTATTTAAACCCTTAGTGGCCAAGCCTCTTTGCGCCTTAATGATCAGGTCAAATTTTGGAAATCTGACATGTTTTACTTTAACATAGAATAACTCTTTAAAGGTTTTGCATATCCAAGTAATTCTGACATTGTTTTTTCGCCACATATTGTGTTTCATTTAGATGGTAAAAATATATTTTGTGAATATTTATTAAAATTTATTGGAAGTACATTTGAATAACTTTAGTTTTTGTAACCATTCAGAAGACATACAAATGTAACATTAATCATTAAAATTTTGAGGAACATTTTGTTTTCCTACACCAAGCCAAGATTGCAAACACTCATAGGTGTCAAAATGATAGATTCCCCCTACAAATGACCCCATTTAAAAAATACTCTCCTTAATGTATTCACTGAGGGGTGTCATGAGTATTTTGACCCCACATTTTTTTCAGGAGTTAATGCAATTTAGAGGAGAAAAAATAAAAATATGTCATTTTAAGACATGTTTTATTTTCTATAATGCACATGAAAATGAGGATTTGCCCCCAAAATGGATACCACTGCTTGTCCTGTGTTCAGAAACATACCCATTGTGGTCCTAATCTTATGTCTGTAAGCACAACAGGGCCCAAAATGAAAGAAGCAGCCTGTGGCTTTCAGAACAGAAATTTTGCTTGAAGATGTTTCAGGTCCCATTGCCCACTTGTAGAGCCCTTGAGACGCCAAACAATGGAGAACCCCCAGACATGACTTTATTTTGAAAACTAGACCCCTTAATAAATTTGTCTAGGGGTGTACTGCATATTTTGACCCCATACTTTTTGAATGAATCTAAGCAAAGCAGAAGGAAAAAATTACAGTGTTCATATTTTTGGCATTTGTGTAATTTTAGCTGGGAAATAGTCCTTGCACGACTAGATCATTGCGGGACATCGAAAAGGCCAGAGGTGAGTAGTTTTATCTGCCCTCATGGATCAGATCTATGATAGGGAGATGAAACTTTTATTTTTTTTTTAAAAAATGTATGCGATTGGATTACGGCGATTGTATGACTGGTGACCGCACATTGTGGCCCCCAATGACAGCTCTCAGCTGTCGGCTACCTTAAGAGTTGGGAGCTGTCACACTCCCCAACCCCATGGCTTTAGTCTACAGGGCCAGCATGTTTTTACAGTCATGTAGAGTAAAGCCCAGACACCAAGAACGTGAAAACACATATGGGTGGTCACTAAGGGGTTAAGAGACCTTTTACCCATTTAAAAGAAAAAGATTGGGATAAATGTGTGACCGTCTGTTGGGTTCATTACTGCTATCTTATTGTTATTTACCTTAAAATTGCTAAATTGCTAAATCTGCTTTATTTTACTAATTTCTTTACTATTTCTGGAAAGACGTCAACTGGGTTTGTTACATATAACAGTAATTCATCTCCACAGAGTGCTATCTTACAGTAAATATTACCTCCTTTAATTCCCTGAAGGCTTGGATATTTCTGGATAGCTCTGACTAGGTGTTCCATAACCAAAAAATGCAATAAAAGGGAGAGGGCACAACCCTGATGCATCCCATTATGAATGTCAATACATGCTGAAAGGGTACTTTTGACGTGGATTTATTTTGGGGTCCACGGCGTAATCAATAGGAATGTTTGCACCCTTCCAGATTTATGTCCAGATTGTGCACACAATGGAAGAGGTCACACAAAGACAAGACTGTCAGTGTAGAAAGTCTTCCTGACTCTGTTTATTAGTAGGTGTACAGCATCTTATATAGCATGATGAGTTAATTGCCCTTTATGGGCAGCAGGAAGCAATACGTGGTTGGAAATCAAAGCATGGGATTGCGTGGTCCGAATATGGTCTTTTTACATCCAGTCCTACGGGAGTTGCTGTCGTCATGGACGTCCGACATCACGTGGTTTTAGATATAGAACCAGCACCATCTTTCCGAGTTCGATGGAGGGGGCAGGGGTGGGAATGAGCAATTTGTTGTCAAATGACTCCTGAGGGTTATGTACGGGTAAAAAATGTGCCCTGAGGTTATGAGCATGTGTGTCAGAGCCGGCAACTCTCGGGGCCGCTATGCCCGCACTGCTAGTCCTACCACCCGGGTTGCAGAAGTGCGGTGCAGGGGAGCCCCGGTGTCAGAGCCGGCAACTCTCGGGGCCGCTATGCCCGCACTGCTAGTCCTACCACCCGGGTTGCAGAAGTGCGGCGCAGGGGAGCCCTGGTTCTAGTGATCTCCTCTGGCCGCTGTAACCCTGGTCGCCGCCGGGTTGCTAGGGACGCAGCGGGTGCCGCCCCGCGCGTTCCCATCTCCATGACTACCAGGCGTGCTTCCTTGGCATCCAACTGCTCAGCAAGGCTGGGGCTGGTGTTCCCAGCATCTCCTTGATTGGGTCCTGCTGCTGTCAGGCTCCTTGCCCCAAGCAGCTGCGGGGGCGGGAGTTCTGACAGCATTTAAATGTCTCTGTTTCCTGCCAGCATTGCCAGTGTTAGATTGGTCTTTCAGCTGCACCCGCGTATTGTTTTGACTCCTGTTTGTGACCCCGGCTTTCTGACTTCTGCTTTTGGACTTGACTTCGTTTTTTCCTTACCCCTCTGTACCGCGTACCCTCCAATTGCCGACCCGGATAGTCTGACCATTCTACTGTTTGTTTGTCTCTAGTGTCTGTTTGTCTTTCCCGTGTCCCGCTTCCCTAGTGAGTGTAGGGACCGCCGCCCAGTTGTCGCCCTGGGGGTTAGGCCAGGGGGGCAAGTAGGCAGGGACAGTGGTTGCGGGTTTTCTCAGGGACTTCCATTATCCTGGACCCTGTCCTGACAATGTGTTTCTATCAAGCTGCATATTCTGATAACGATTAGCAGTACAGGATGTGCTGGCGCATTCCTTTCTACTGGCTCAGGTAGTGAAATAGACATTTCACCTTGTATAGATATATATATATATATCCTCCACAACCCCCCCTTGAAACTGTCTGTTTTACTAACTGTTCCTATGCTACCCAGCAGTCCTCAACGGTTGGCCCTCCTCAACGTCCCAGATCGAGCAGGCCCTTCAAGCAAACCAAGGCAAGCTCTCCAGGTCTACCATGAGGTTGTTTACAGCCCTTACAACTGGATCACAGCTAGCCTGAGTCCCCTGTAGCCACTGACTCATTCCAAGGATGGTGATCCAGCCCTAAGGCTGGAGTGTGTTGTAGACAGGGTTTAGAGGTTTCAAGGGGTTATGAGGCTTGTTCACATTCTCTGAGGATTCGTTTAGCAGGTTCATGGTGGAAGAAGCACTGGCAGCAGCAGTTTCACAGGTCCTCCGGATACAGGGGATTATACAGCAAGCTACAACGATAAAGATAATCAATACACACAGGACAGCGATCCCTACTCGGGCCCTGCTACCATGGGTCCTAGCTGGTCAGCAATTCCCTGTAAGGCATCTCTGGTGTAATTTACAAATCTCTGTTGGTTATAATAGATATAGTTTAACCAATCTACGTTTTTTCTAACTGTGACAATGGTAAATAACGACTCCCATCCTACCTTAACCTCATCCCTGGCCTTGTATTTATCTGGTACCCCCCCCCCCCCCCTAGACACCCCTATGGCATCTATGTACACATCCGGTCCTGCGTGAGTTGCTGTCGTCATGGACGTCCAACATCACGTGGTTTCAAATGAAAAACCAGCGCCATCTTTTGGTGTTCGATGGAGGGGGCAGGGGCGGGAATGAGCAATGTGTCGTCAAATGACGTCTGCAGGTTATGTACGGGTAAAAAATGTGCCCTGAGGTTATGAGCGTGTGTTTCAATCAAGCTGCATATTCTGATAACGGTTAGCAGTACAGGATGTGCTGGCACATTCCTTTCTACTGGCTCAGATAGTGAAATAGACATTTCACCTTGTGTATATATATATATATATATATATATATATATATATATATATATCCTCCACACTCTTAACCATAAACCTTGCGATAGGTCTCCTATAAAGGGTGAAAATCATGTGTAGTATCTGGGGACATATCTGTTTCAACATGCCTTAAAAGAACGACCAGCTAACTCTGTTGAATGGTTTTTCAGCATCAAGAGATGAAGGAAGACAGAGGACCTCTCTTCCAAACATAGTTAGAAGGTTTTGTTGGTGCTATCTCTGGCTTCATGCCCTTTAACAAAGCAAACTTGGTCATCTCTGATGAAAAGAGGGGCTAGCAATAATTCTGAAGATCTTAATATCAAAATAAATTAATGAAACTGGCCTTCAACTTAAGTAATGAACCGAACCTTTCATAGGTTTGGGGAAAACCGGAATGTGGGCCCCTAATGTTTGCATAACCAGAACATTGGATTTTGAGTTGAACGGTCTATATAACATTTTATAGAATATGTTATTGAACCCATGGAGCCCAAGGCTCTTTCCTAAGGGAAAGGGTGTGATTGCCTCTACTCAGATTCTGAGAATGAGTCCTCCAGACTCACAACATCCAAATATCTGGACTTTTATCCGCAATATAAAAGTCTAAACAACTCAGTGCATACATTCTGAGAAATATCTTTCAGAGGACTAATCAGTTTATACAATTCAATATATTATTGCCTGGATTCATCAGTAATTTGTGTAAGATTATGTGTGTATCAACTGAATTTTTCATTTTAAATTTTGGTACAAAATTGATGGAGGACCTAAAGTAGTTAACCCTCACCAAAGAGTGACAATGCTTATTGGCAAATTCAAAGCAACATCTTTTAAATTTGTCACACATTCAGGTGTATTTCTGCAGCAGGACAGTTTTGAGCATCTCCCTCATTTCACAGAATTCTATTTGGGTTGATGAGTTTAAAGGAGTTTTCCACATCATTTTTATTGATGACCTATCCTGGAGATTGGTCATCCTTTGTTGACCGACTTGAGTCCGCCGTCTGCTTCTGCTCCATGCCCTGTGTTTTGCTGGTGACAGCAAGTCATTAATAAAAATAGCCTGGAGCATTCCTTTAAGTCTCTATTATGGTTGGAGTCAAAGAACAAAATCTTCTGATAACTGGATTATTCGTTGAACATTTTCTCTTTTAAGGTGGGACCCTTGTTGCATTAAAATTCTCCTCAGAACACATTTCAGTGTTTTTAATTGAATAGGAAATAATGTACTGTACCCTCATGAACTGTCAGATAATCACTAATGCTCTTTTCAGTGCATCTTTGCAGAATACATTTCTGTGACGATTATAATCATCCATTGCAAGGGCCAGGGGACTGCATTTGGAAGCTTATTCAGGATTTTGGATGCTAGTTCAACAGATGATATGTAGTAAGAAATAAATCCATGTGACTATACACGTTGTACAAGGTAGAAAAATAGGTGTTGTCTTTAACTCCTGGATAGAGGGCCCTCCACATATCTAGATGTTGCATTCAATAAGGGTATGTTTAAGAGTAAGCACCTGAGAAGCCGCTCTCGAGGATGAGTTCAGGCAGTGATAAAATGTAAATTTAATATCCACAGCTATTACAATCAAATCCTTTGCAAATCCAATTCTGAGAAGACTCTGCATATGTGTAACTGATCATGATTTTTAAGATAGAAAATGTCTACCGCAACATCTGTGGAGCTCACATATATAAAAAATGATGGCAGAAGAAAAAACATATAGTCTATCTAGTCTGCCTATGTATTATTTATTTATTATTTTCTCTTGACATAGATATATACTTATCACAGGAATGCTTGAGTTCACTTATTGTTGATTTTCCAACCACATCTGCTAGACATTTGTTCCAAGGATCTACTGCTCTTTCAGTAAAATAAGATTGCCTGACATTGCTTCTGATTTTTCTCCCAACTAGTCTCAAATTGTGCTTCCTTTTATAGTGTTTAGTTTCCGAATAAGAACACTTCCCTCCTGAACCTTATTTATACCTTTAACATTTTTAGAGGTTATGATCAAGTTCTCCCTTAGCCTTTTTCTTCCAGGCTATGCAAATTTCATTCTTTCCACATAATTTCTGTTCTTGGGACTTTCCACCATTTTTAAAGCCAGCCTTTGGTCTCGTTCAATTGTTTCAATGTCTTTCTGTAGGTGAGGTCTCCGGAACTGAACACAGTATTCCAGATGTGATCTCACCAGAGCTCTATACAGTGGGATCACAATCTCCCCTTTCTGCTGGTTATACTTTTAGCTATATAGCCAGTTAATTAATGTTTGATTGTGCTAGATTGAGAACTATGATGCCTGCTACTAACCTTCAGATGCTGTGGTTGTACTGATCTCAGTATTTATATGGCATAACCAATGCAGGGGGCTCATTTTGTTCCCTGAACAGCTTCCCTGCGAAAAGTTCATGGGTTGCCATTCGATTGTCTTGGCAGCCTGATTTTAACCCTTTCCAATCCACTGTCTGATGTCTGAAGACATTATGATTTAAGGCTGTACAGATCAGATGTTGGAAGACATCTGTCGGGGTTCTCTTACTGTATATTGCCAGCCTCTCTGTTATCGGAGCCTATCTAATTTGTCACCGCATGCAGTACTGGCTTTAGCCAGCATATAGCGCCATTGTATAATGGCAGAAAAAAAGTAAGCCCTCTAGGAAAACCAGGATACAAATTGGATTGGAAAGGGTTAAAAGAACAAGATATATTGTACTACAAAAGTATTGTAGTATATTTTAAAAGTGTTAAAGCAATTGCAAGTTCAAGTACCCTAGTGGGACAAAGAATAAAAAAATAAGTAAAAAAAAAAAAATGGTGTCAGCTACATTAGTTTAAGAAAACTCTTTTTCTCCATATATGCATAAAAAAATGAAGCAGGGGGCGGAGCCTGACCGCTGAGCAAGATGGCTGACTGAGCCCGGAGCTCACTGGAGTCCCTAACTACTGCCTTTCAGCGCGGACATGAGAAAGAGCACAAAGGAGAGGAGCGGAGAGCAGCTGGGCACCCCCCACTCTACTAAAAACCAGACAGGAATGCAGTGTTACCTTAAAGAACGCTGCTCCCAGTCCCCACACCCTGTATCCAAGATGGCGTCGGCCTGCGAGGCTGCTCCTGCATACAGTAAGGAGGGGGAGGGCGAGGCCTCATCTGATGAAGAAGACACTGAAATTATCTCTAAAGGGTTTATGAAAGAGCTCATCATGAACGCTCTCCACCCTGTTATAGCTGATATCGCCGAAATCAAAGAGGACATAAAACAGATGGGGCGCAGAATTGAAGATTTAGAAACAACATCTGCTTCAGTCACTTCCCATACCCTGGCAATAGCCCAAGTGCTTAAAGATCAGCACGACCACCTGAACCGGGCACTTACTATGCAGGAGGACTTGGAAAATCGCAACTATCATTGCAATATCCATATTAAGAGCCTCCCAGAGTCCTGGGCCTCAGAATCTCTATCTAAGGTGGCCGCCGAAATTTTTGAGGGCTTGCTGGGTGCAGACAGAGCTTCTTCAGGGCGCTCAGACCCTCCCCCTCTCTTACAGATCCCCCAAGGGACGTCATCTGCAAGCTGCTGTCTTTCCAGGACACCTCCGCCATCTTAAAAGCCGCAAGAACCTGCAAGAATCTTAAATATGGAGACCAGCCAATACAAATATTTCAAGATCTGGCCCCCTCCACTCTGACAAAATGCTGGCTTCTTCGTCCACTTCTGGAAGCCCTCAGAGCAAGGGACATCAGATATACTTGGCTTTTTCCTTTTGGTATAGCCATCACGCACAAGGGACGCAGACTCATCATCCGATCCCCGGAAGACCTCCGCAGCTGCTGGGAGCACCTGGAGCTCGATCCCATAGAACTTCCTTGTTGGCTCCCTCTCCCAGAGTTTCCTAAACTGCCGAGGCTGCCCCCACCGGAGGTTTGGCAACAGGCCGGAAACTTAAAGTCCCCAAGAGGAAAAAAGAAAAAGCCTAAAGATCCTTCTAATAACATGGACACTTGAATGGAGTGACTTTTACCTTACTTCTCGACGGACTCTCTCCTTTTGGACTCACGTCACCTTTATCATCTGGAGTTGAGTCCCGGGATTGCCGGGTCATTCCTCCTGGGTTGACTCTCTGGACCGCATGTTCGCCTTAAAGTTCCGGGGCGGTTCATAATGTCTGTAGTAACTATTCTGATTACTTCCCCATACTCCTTTATGTTATGCCTTCTAACAGGTTTTGCTGTTTGTTGCTCTAGCTCATTCCATTAAAAAAAAAATAAAAAAAAAATAAAAATATATATATATATATATACATACATATATGAGCGACCCGGTGGGCGCCTGTCTGTTCAGGCTGTATTTGTAGTTGACTGCTCTTCGATACCTTGAAGCCCAGACAACTTGCCCCCCTCTGAAGGACAAGCCTGTGATTTCCGGGTCTACCTTCAAGCAACTTTTTTGTTCCTGTTGATTTTTTCTACTTGTTACTGTCTTTGTATTCTCCCTTCCCTCCTATGTAGAGTCCCACCCCTGCCTCCCTTCCCCCACTCACCTCCCCCCCATTTCCTGACTCCCCATCCTACAATAGTGAAGTTGGACAATCATACGCCACCCCGAATCTCCGCTTCCTCCTTTAACACACTCACTTTTGTCCTCACTTCAGGAGTGGACCAGCTCGTCTGCTCAACGCTGGTGGCATGGAAGACCCGCTTCGCATCATCTCATTTAATGTTAAAGGTCTGAACTCTCCCACCAAGAGGCACCACATAGCGCTCCTTTTAAAGAGGTATGGATCGGGGGTTGTTTTCTTGCAGGAGACCCACTTCAGGTGAAACAGATGCTTGTCCCTCCCTGGCAAGCTGTTTCCACAGGGGTTCTATAGCTCTCACCCATTGTCGGCCTCCAAGGGCATCTCTATGTTGCTCCATAGATCCGTTGCCTTTTCCTGCAAGGCTCAGTACTCAGACAAGGAGGGCAGGGTTCTGTTCTTGAGGGGCTCACTTAACAATAACAAAATTACCCTCGCCAACCTATATGCACCAAATACTGACCAGGTACCATGGCTGATTAGGCAATTAGAGGCCCTCAGACATTTTGCCAGTGGCCAGATTCTATTGGGAGGAGATTTTAATCTTACTATGTGTCCCTTAATAGATTCATCAGTGGGGAAATCCCAATCTTCCCAAAAGAAATTAAGAAAACTTCTTCGTGTGTAGTACAATTGACAAAGATCACTGTGTTGATCGAAACGTCGTATGTTAATGGAGAAATAAAGGAAGAAGTTTTTACTGCATCGCTGTCTGCTGCCACAGTACTTCCCTTCTTGCAAGAAAACTTCTTTGCACACTTTCAGAGATGGGTTTGGTTGACACCTGGAGACACCTGAACCCCTCCTCCAGGGATTATACCTTCTACTCCCCAGTCCACTCTTCCTTCCAGTGCCCCGACTACATCTTCGCGCCTTCCTCCCTATTACAATTCACGGTGAAATCCTACATCGGACCTATCAATATTTCGGATCATGCTCCCGTCCACACTAATCTCTTCATATCAAACCCTCCCCCCCGAGAATGGCCTTGGAGACTTAACCCCTCCCTCCTCGACTTAGAGAGCGATAGAACACATCTTGCTAAACAGTTAGAAGAATATTTTCAACTCAACAACCCAGAAGGCCCGTCGGTCACTATTGTTTGGGAGGCTCACAAGGCTTTTACAAGAGGACTCTTGATTGCCTTGGGCTTAAGAGTAAAGAAAAAACAACAAAAAGATTGACGATAAACTCATTCAAATCGCTAAGCTCGAATAGGTCGCTAAACAGTCTCAATCTAAGTCAGTCCTAGGCAACCTAACCTCCCTCAGGAAGGAACTCAAGCTTCTTCTCAATGCTAAATATAACAGCCTGTTGTGTATGCTCAAGGTAACAAGGGAAGTAGATTAATGTCCTCCCTCATTAAAAAAGCGCACTCTAGAAACCTTATAAATTCCATCAAAACCCAAACCGGCTCCCGGGTCTCTTCTGCCCCTGAAATCGCCATTGAATTCCAGAAATTTTACTCCCAACTTTATAATCTTCAAGAGCCTCTACCCCCTGAGGCCAGACTCATCGCAAAGAACCAGATTGACTCCTTCCTAGCAGATTTAAACCTCCCCAGAATTGAAAATGCTGAAGCAGTCGATTTTCTGGCCCCAGTAACTCCCCAAGAAGTGGAAGAACTCTTGGCTACCTCTTCCCCTAGCAAAAGCCCTGGGCCTGACGGTCTTCCCTTAATCTATTATAAGTCATATAGTGCTATTTTAGTGACCCGTCTAACTGAACTCTTCAATTCACTATTACAAGGAACCCCCCCTTTCCAAACAAACACAAGAAGCCCATATTACTTTAGTCCATAAAGAAAATAAAGACCCTGAGTCCTGCGGGAGTTACCGCCCTATCTCCTTAATAAACCTGGACATGAAGCTCTGGGCTAACTTACTTACAAAAAGATTAGAAAAACACGTAGCAAAACTGATCAACCCAGAACAAAACGGCTACGATAAAGGTAGAGAGGGTAAGGACAATTACTTGAAATTACTTCATGCAGCAAGATACGCTCAAACCCACAAAGTCCCGCTAGCCCTAGTAGGAACCGACGCCGAAAAAGCGTTTGATCGCGTCAATTGGCTATACATGGAACGCGTCTTCCTACATTTTAATATCCCTCCTAAATTTGTCTCTGCAATACTGTCCCTATATGCTATGCCCCATGCCCGACTTAAAATTAATAATTCCCTTTCCCCTCCTTTTAATATAGGCAACGGTACTCGCCAGGGCTGCCCCCTTTCCCCTACCCTTTTCATCTTGGCCCTGGAGCCCTTCCTCCAAAAAATCAGATTAGACTCCGTGATCCAGGGACTGAGGATTGGCGACAGGACCCTAACCACTGCCGCATACGCTGACGATATTATTTTCCTGATAACAAACCCTGAAAGGGGCCTCCAACTCCTCATCTCACTCCTAGAGGAATATGGAGCTCTAACTTTAAAACCGACCTAGCTAAGTCTATTGTTCTTAGCATCTCAATACCTGCCACCCGTTATAGAACCCTCTGGCATAATTCCCCTTTTACCTGGTCCGACTCAGGCATGGACTTTCTAGGTATTAGATTTACCAAAAATGCCGAAGATCTATTTAAGGCCAACTTTCTCCCCCTAATTCCCAAGATCAAAAATCTATTACGCTCATATGATCTGCCGTTTATCTCTTTGCTAGGCAGGAAAAACATTTTAAGATCCTACGTCATACCGATTATTTTATACAAGATTCGACTTTTCACAATATTCGTCCCAACAAGCTTTTTCAAGACCCTCCGCACGATTTTCTCCAGGTACCTGTGGATGGGGAGGAGACCGAGATTACCTCATTGTCTCTTAGTCAGAAGGCGCACTGAGGGAGGAGTGGACCTTCCCTGTGTGCAAGATTTCTACCTCGCCACTCAATTGAGCTACTGGCTAGAACTTTCCCATCCAAGTAAGGAACCCCTTATCCAGGCTTTAATCAAAGGATCTTATGGTTCTACCTTCCTTGAAGACCTCTGGTTTCCTAACATTATGAACTATAGAGGCCGAAAAACTAATCCCCTACTAAGGGGCCCCCTTGAGACATGGGAGGCTCTGAGAGAGACTTTAGCGCCAAGATCTTCCCCCTGCACCCCCTTGTGCGCCCTGTATAAACTGATGGACCTTCCTCTCAACCCTTGCTCTGCTGGGGCTTGGAAGATCTTTGCGAGTAGACACCTACAAGATGTTCTCTCCTTATCCCACAAGCCCCCCCCCCCACCCACACCATATTACACGAACTTCTCCCCAACCGGTCGCTATCCTTTCTAGTGTCCAACCACGTTTTAAAAGTACTCAGGGATTTTCTTAAATCACATAAGTCTTTGAGGCCCCTGACCCCTTTCGAGAAGGTGATTTAGACATGCTCCTCGCCCATGAGGAAAATATCCTTTATTCGCAAAAATTTCATCTCTCTCTCCCCGGACACGAAACCTGCCTTCCTCGTCTCCTGGGAGAGGGAGCTTTGGGTATCCCTCTCTCAAAGCGAGACCAAACTCATTCTTAAGACAGCTCTTGGTCTATCTCCCTGTGTCATCTCACAGGAATCCTATTACAAACTCCTAACGAGATGGTACTGTGCTCCACAATGGTTATCTGATCACAAACTAGCCTCACAAGACAGGTGCTGGAGATGTGAAGCCTCTCTCGGCTCTTACTTACATATATGGTGGGAATGCCCGCTTATATCCCCCTTTTGGATGGATGTCGAGGGGGTGCTAAAAAAGCTCTCCCCCAAATTGACTTTATCCCCTGAGGTGGTTCACCTGTGGAGGCCTTCCCCTGCCTTCCACCCTCTTAAACATAATCTGATTGCCCAGCTGATTGATACTGCTAAGGCTCTTATTCCTCTGTTGTGGAAACAACGAGATCCCCCCACTCTGACTCTCTGGAGGGAAAGGGTAGACCTCCTTGCGAGCCTCGAGGAGCTATCTGGTTGGTCCATTGGGACTCATGATAAATTTTTTAAAATATGGACCCCTTGGCGTACCATTAGGGGAGACATTAATTGACGGTCTTCCTGCCGGCGTTGTCCAGGTAAGAAGTCTGAGTACCGGACCCCCAAAAGCTTACACAGCGCGCTGATTTATTCTCAAGCTGATGGATCTTTGTTCAGATTGAGGAGGCTCCTACCCCTGTCAGTATATCAACACTGGGTTGGACCCCCAGACACCCCCTCTTCTGGAGAGCGGATGAGTTACCCCCTTCCTCACTATTTCATCACCTACCCGCCCCTCCCCCTTCACCTCTCCCCCCCCTCCCCCCCTCTCCCCCTTTCCCATTGGTGTCATTGTTCCCCTTGTCTTTAGTTATATAGTTTAACAGAAGCTTCGCAGACCCCAGGGTTATGCCTAGGGGAATGGCAACTAGCTTGTTAAGTTCACCCCTACTCAGGGAAGTTGTACTAGTTTTCATGGACCTTTCTTAGCACACTAGCATCCCATACTGTTGGTTATTCTTCCGTAAGAGCTAAATTCTATGTACAAGCTCCTTGATGCGTTATGTGTTTTCACTCTGTAAACCTCAATAAAAACTGATTTACAAAAAAAAACAAAAAACGAAGCAATCAAAATAATTGGTATCATCACATCTGTAATGTTCAATTTATTAAAATATTGCAATAGTTGTTTTACACATATAAATACACAATGACAGAACTGCTCTTTTGGCCACCCTGCTCCCCTCCCCCACAATTAAAAAAAGCATCAAAAGTCATATGTGTCACAAAATGGTACCAATAGAAACTACAGCTTGGTTTGCAAAAGTTATGGAAGTCACAATATGGCAAGAAAAAACATTTTTTAAACAAATATTGTTTACTTTTTGATAAAAGTACAACATAAAATAACTATATAAATTTGGTATAGCTGTAATCATGCTTAACATATACTTTCCATTTCACTCCATTTAGAAATTTTTAAAATATTTCCAATATATTAAAAAAATACAACTCACGTCGTAAAAACCAAGGCCTCATATGGCTATAAAGATAGTAAGATAAAAATTTAGAGCTCTTGGGAAGCAGGGATGAGAAAAATAAAATGAAAAACAAAAAAATCTTTCTTCTTGAAAGAGTTAAATTGAAACAGTTCTGCAAGAAGTACTGTGCTACAACAACATTAAATGATGTCAAAGACTGATATCAAACCATAGGCAAAATTTAGATACAACCATTAAGAATACTTGGGTCTGTTACATAGACAATATGGGTGTTAGATAACTTTGTAATATACATTTATGTCATTTTCTACTATTCTACATAAAAAAAATCTAGTCTATACTTTGTCAACTTTGAAGAGCATGTCCACAAAGCAAGTCTACAAAGAGAAAAGTCCCACATTTTACAGCTAAAATGTCACTTCTTTTCATTTTAGTTTACACCATAAACGAATTTAAATGGCTTTTCAAATGTGGAGCCGAGCGTTAAACTAATGTGTCTCTTTAACCCCTTAAGGACCAGGCTGTTTTGTAACTAAAGGACCAGACACTATTTAGGGGTTTTACCCATGTGGTGGTTTTACCCCCCTCTCTTTTTTTCTTCAGATATCAAAATAATTTTTGCTGTTTCTTTTCCCGTGACATATAGGGCTATTTTTAAAATATCTTTTTCACTGACTTTTTTCCCGTTTCTTTAGTTTTATGGGGGGGGGGTAAAAGGCTAAAAAACAGATTTTTATAGCATTTATAGTTTGTTTTTTTCAATTAGTAAATTTACACTAAAATAAAGTACAACAATGGGTTCCTCATTTTGTTTCGGAAGTTTTGATATATAATATGTATGGTTTTGGATTACAGGGCCCATATGGCTACAGTTTTGGTTGGTGTCGGCTTTGAGTCATTTTCTTTTTTATGCATATATTTTTATTTTATTCTGTAGTTTTGTTTTACTTATTTATGTAACTATTTTTTTAACATCTATGTCCCCCATGACCTCATATTAGACCTTTTGGGGTCATTCACATGGTCATTTTTTTTTTTTTTTAATTTCACGTTTTTTCATTGTAGCTGGGGCATCCACAGGAGCCCCAGTTACAGGGTAAAACATCACCCTGTAGTAACAATAGTCACTGGCAGAGCTGATCTGGGTCTGCTAGGACACTGCAGCTCTGCTGTAACAGGGGGACCCGCCGGGTCACGTAGTGGAAGAAACACTTCCACATGCACTTCTTAGGGCTCAGTCAGACAGGCGTTTTTTCGCGTGATTTGCGCATGCGCATGAGTCCGGCGATTTTATAAAACCATTGCTTTGCAATGGTATCGGACACATGAGCGCTTTTTATGCGCTCGTCCGATAAATTATAGAACAGAAATCGCAGATCGCACCTATCTGCGATCTGCGATTCCTGTTCTCTTCTCTATATGCGCTCAATGGGGCCGGCGGCAGCAGCGCCGACCCCATTGAGAACATATAGTAGACAAATCATTCTCCTCTGCCACAGCTGCAACAGCTGTGGCAGAGAAGAATGATGTTTGCCCATTGAATGACAGCTGAGAGCTGCCCCTGATTGGTCCCTGCGCTGAGCCAATCAGAGGCAGCACTCACTCACCCATTCATGAATTCATGAATGGGTGTGAGTGAGAGCTGCCTCTGATTGGTCAGGCTGTGACCAATCAGAGGCAGCTCATTGAGCAGGCGGGGATTTTAAATGCCCGGCTGCTGAATACTACAGAGAGCAGTTCAGGAGAACTGCCGCCGGCCGCGGCTGAACTCCGTCTGCCGGGACCAGGTGAGTATATATATTTTTTTTATTTTTACACATTTCTGGATGAATTGCAGGGAAGGGCTTATATATTTAAGCCCTTCCCGAAAATTCATCGTGAGATGGCCCGCAGCGCATTGCTTTCAATGGAGCCGGCTGTATCCGTCATACGATCCGCAAATCGCGGGAAAAAACGCCCGTGTGACTAAGGCCTTAGTGAGCGCTATGTACCCAGGAAAGGAGAAGGAAGAAGTGGTTAAAAGCCACTTACTCTACCTTCTCCCTCGGGTTCTCAGCTGTGACTAATAGCTGAGAACCCAACCTCCTCCTGCTTGATTGCAAAAAATTGCAAGGTGCAGAAAGACCCCCAAATACATCAATGATAAGGTCATGTTTATCCGCTTCAGGGGTAAACCTCTGAATGTGACTATTGTCCATGTCTATGCTCCAACAGCAGATGCATCAGAGTAGGACATTGAGGACTTGTATATCATGGGTTATTTCAACGCTGAAGTCAGAAAAGGAGAGGATGCAGGAGTGGTCAGCAAACATAGCCCAGGGGAGAGAAATGACACTCTGCACCTCCCTGTGCAGTTCTGCCAGGAGAACAAGTTAAGAATCACCAACACTTTCTCTAGCCAGCTGAAACAATGCCTATACACCTGGACATCCCCAAACGAGCAGCATTGCAACAGAAATGGAAAGGCTCAATTTTCTCTGCAAAAAACGCTAACAGGTTCAGACTGTGAGCCCAATCACAAACTCCTTATAGCCAAAGTCAGGGACAGACTATGCAGGTTCAAGCGTACTTCCTATAGAAAATAAATTTGATGTCAGCAAGATCCCTGCACAATATGCAGTCGAGATGAGAAACAGGTTTGACTTACCCAGGCAGGAACGTAGGGACCCAAAGGAACCATAAGCAGAGATAAAGGGAAACAACACTGAAATCTGGAACTTTACCTGCTGGAAACTAAAGTAAAGTGGGCAATGAGACAGCTGCCAAACAGCAAAGCACCTGGCAATCACTTAAGAACATGTGCCATACAAGAAGCCAATTCACAAAGGGAGCTGGCTAATTGCAACCACCATGCAGATTGCTGATAAAAGGAGAGAGGCTAAGGGAAGGCTGGATGAGATGACTCAATGCCAAATTCCAAAGAGAAGCTAGGAAACTTCCTGAATGCCCGATGCATGAGCCTCGAATTAGCCTATAAGAATGGTCACACCAGGGAATTATTTGCCACTGTGAAACAGGTGAAAAAGCCTTTTTCTGCCCGCCAAGCAAAAATCAAGAACAAAGATGAGAATGAAATCAGCAACCGACAGGACATCAAGAAGAGATGGAAACAATATACAGAACTATACGCTGGCGCCAACAGTGACTGCACAGAGTAACATGTGGGCCAAGAGGATCTGGAACTGGACCTGCTGGAAGGTGAAGTGGAGTGAACAATGAGACAGCTGCCAAACAGCAAAGCACCTGGCATAGATGGAATCCCTGCATTGCTTCTCAAACCAGTCGCAAGGGCTGCACTTGCAACACTGTGCCAGACAATCTAGAAGATCTGCACATGCCAATCAGCTTGCCTAACTCTGATGTCATGAATGAGAGGTAGTAGATGTGGTTGAACCCCCTTGGTTAGAACTCCAGAAGATTGCACCAGCTATAGGAACTGCCACTCCCCAGCTTGTATCCTAGCATCCAGATTTGAAACGATCTAATCAGTAAGGTCTGGTATCCTACTTTTATTATTTTTATTTTTGTAATGGTTTGTATATACTGTTATTCCTTTTTTATATTGTTGTACTTTAATAAATAGTGCTACTTTTTGTAATAAAACCTTAAACTTTATTAAGTCAGTGCTTTTTCAACTCTATACAATAAAACCTACAGACTGCTATAAGAGTGTGATTTTTAATGCTGGAGCACAAGCGCCCATACCCAGTACGTTACCAAAATTTTGGTGGCTTACTTGCCTTACAGTAAAGTGGTCAGTGACAGCAGCAAGACATCTTTGAACCAGCCTGGTCTGTTACAACTCACATCTAAAACTACAAAAAAATAAAGATCATATCCTGAACATGATAAAAGTCCTAATGAGGCTTCGGTCACACGGGCGTTTTTTGCCGCGATTTGCGGATCGCATGACGGATGCGCATCCGCAAATCACGTGACTGGGGCCGAAAAATCGCCCAAAAAATCTGCTCCTAGCCGCATTGAATTAGAAACGGGACGGAGCAGTGCAGCGCTGTCCAGCACATTGAATTCAATGGAACCGGCAATACAACCGGCTCCATTGAAAGCAATGGGCTGCGGGCGATCTCAGGATGAATTTTCGGGAAGGGCTTAAAAATATAAGCCCTTCCCTGAAAATCATCCAAAACTGTGTAAAAAGTAAAAAAAAATATATACTCACCTGGTCCCGGCAGACGGAGTTCAGCCGCGGCCGGCCGGCAGTTGTCCTGAACTGCTCTGAGTAGTATTCAGCAGCCAGGGATTTAAAATCCCCGCCTGCTGAATGGGCTGCCTCTGATTGGTCACAGCCCTCACCAATCAGAGGCAGCTCTCACTCACCCATTCCTGAATTCATGAATGGGTGAGTAAGTGCTGTCTCTGATTGGCTCAACGCAGGGACCAATCAGGGGCAGCTCTCATCCCGCGCTCGCCGGCAGCCCATTGCTTTCAATGGAGCCGGCTGTATTGCCGGCTCCATTGAATTCAATGCGCAAACATCATTCTTCTCTGCCACAGCTGTTACAGCTGTGGCAGAGGAGAATGATTTGTCTAGTATATGTTCTCAATGGGGTCGGTGCTGCTGCCGCCGGCCCCATTGAGCACATATAGAGAAGAACAGGAATCGCAGATCGCAGATAGGTGCGATCTGCGATTTCTGTTCTATAATTAATCGGAAGAGCGCATAAAAAGCACTCATGTGTCCGATACCATTGCAAAGCAATGGTTCTATAAAATCGCCGGAAGCATGCGCATGCGCAAATCGCGCTAAAAAACGCCCGAGGCCTGATCCAGTGAATGAGTTTACAGTTACAAGCCAGTATTTTTCAACTTACCCTCATCCTCTTGTTAAGTAGGTAATAATAGAAATAATGCTGTAAGTGCTTTCTGAAATATGTCCTCAAGATTGTAATGAAAGTCGTGCATACTATTAGGGAAAGGCATTCTACAAAAATAATTGAACACTATAAAATTACAATACATAAAAATAACATATTCATTATACAAAAATAATACAAACCTTGTATTTGTGTTAAAATAGAACATCTATGTTCTTCAAAGTGTGAGAACTAAAATATGAATATGCAGGCGAAGAAACTATAAAATCAAACTAAGTACATGTTAAAGTAAATTTAGTGAAGCCTAATTAAGAAAAACTAATTTAAATTGTAAATATGTTGTTTTTCTTAACTAGTGCTCATTTCCTAAGTTGTCAGGAGCTTTCACCATTTAATTTGCTCTTCACAATTAATAGAAGATTCAAAGCACATCATCATTTGTGTAAGTAAATATAACATGGAAATTAGATAAACATAAAAGTAAACTACTTTTTTTTTACTGAGAGGAGATAAGAAGCCTTCACAATATAACACACAATTATAGAAAATTAATAGATTAACTAAATGCATAACCAGAAAACAGTTTATAACATAAAAGAGTTTACCCATCTTATGTAAAAGGACTAAATGTCTAGACAATAAAACAAGAAAGTGAGGCTATGGAGGTTGTGTATTGTATACAGAAATACATCCAATATCCATATTTTAACTCTTTATATGCAGTGTTTTATAAGAGCCCATAATCATACAACTGAAAAATATACAATTATAACTACATATAGGAATAAACACATAAAAATCAATTAAGATGCAATTAAGTGTTAATAATACTAAAATAATAATAAATGTATTCTGGCAATAATTAATCCTGTGTAATAGTCAGACAGTGTAAACTTGGATCAGACAGTCTAAAAATGGGTCAAATTTATCACAGTGGCTCATGCTGGATAATAAATTTGACATATGGTTAGACACTATAGTGTACGTTTATACCTCCTGTTTGGTGCATTTGCTTCAGAAAAAGGTCTGAAACTTGATGCAATATTATGCACCAGAAATCCTGCCACATTTTGAAGCATTTAACAAAAAAGTTTACGCCCAATTACATCTACTCCATTGTATGTAACAAACAGAAACACATAAAAAGTCTTCTAAAAAATATTTTCAAGAATACTCAATACTTTGATGATTTAGAGCATAGGAAAAGGACATACAGTTAGTAGTTGTCCTCAAACTTAGTGCCTGAGGTTATATATGCTTTTTCCATATCAAAGCTTCTCAGCTATTTTATATGATACACTTCCTGATTGTAAGGAAGGGACATACTTTGTCTGCTCCTCCCATCTGGAACCTCTTCCATGGGGACTAGCAGTAACTAATTGCAGGGTAATTAATGGTATTGCATGTGATATAGCAAGAGCCTTTAACACTACCTCATGGGCTATTAACTTATTGCTGTTGACAAGCTCTAGACAAGCGAAAAAGAGGTCCACTACAAACAAGTAGTCTCAAAGAGCCTTTGTATAGACCAAGGGTGGAACGACTTTTAGGGACTCAAGTGGCAAGACCATTCATCTAATCACACCACAACTCTAATTATTTGCATCCTTGTATGTCTAGTTTTGCAGCAAAGTGACAACAACTCTAGGTGCTTGATTTTTTTTACAAAGAGTGTATTACTTGCTGCATCTCATAATTAGTACTTACCATTTCTATTTCGATGACTCATATTCAAGTGGCTAAATCGTGATTGTCTCAATCACAGCCAGTTCTTCTCAGACTATGAGAGAATTAAAGGGGTTGTCCCGCGCCGAAACGGGTTTTTTTTTTTTTTCAACCCCCCCCCCCCTCCCGTTCGGCGCGAGACAACCCCGATGCAGGGGTTAAAAAAGAACACCGGAGAGTGCTTACCTGAATCCCCGCGCTCCGGTGACTTCTTACTTACCTGCTGAAGATGGCCGCCGGGATCTTCTCTCTCCGTGGACCGCAGGGCTTCTGTGCGGTCCATTGCCGATTCCAGCCTCCTGATTGGCTGGAATCGGCACGTGACGGGGCGGAGCTACACGGAGCTACACGGAGCCCCATTGAGAACAGAAGAAGACTTGGACTGCGCAAGCGCGGCTAATTTGGCCATTAGACGGCGAAAATTAGTCGGCTCCATGGGAACGAGGACGCTAGCAACGGAGCAGGTAAGTGAAAAACTTCTTATAACTTCTGTATGGCTCATAATTAATGCACAATGTACATTACAAAGTGCATTAATATGGCCATACAGAAGTGTATAGACCCACTTGCTGCCGCGGGACAACCCCTTTAACTAAATAAATCAACTACAAAGTATTTTAAACAGAGCATTCCTGATTTAATTTTCCAGCCTTAGGGCTCTTTGACATGGCCGCATGTGTTTTTACGTTTTTTGACAGGTGTGGACATCTGCAGTGTGCAAATACACGCGTATCACCGCTGATGATATTGAGGCCTATAGAAGCACTGCAGATGCTCGCATCTTCAGCGCTTTCAGAATGAGTTGGCGGCTTTCGGATGGCCAGCTTACCCTGCCCGAACCACAGTTTCTTCCTGGATTGACCGGCCAAGCTGCCCTTTTTGTGTTTGTGGTGAACTGGGGATTTGGTCTGTTGACACATGTTATGCGTCCCTTTGCTTGCAAGGACATGGACACCAGGAGGTGTTTTTTTAATTACCGTCTCACATGTGTCCGGTACTATGTTGAATGTGCCCTTGGAATACTCGTCAACAGGTGGCGGGTTTTCCACAGTGCCATTTAACTGGCTCCGGACCACGTGTGTGTGGTAATTAGAGCCTGCATGGTTCTGCATAATTTTTGCAGGCACAACAATGCTGCATGGAATGATGCTGACGCTCAACCAACAACTCTCCCAGAGGAAGTTCTGGATGAGTTGAGACTGTATGGTAGGCCAGCACAATCTGCTCTATTCGCAGATTTTTTTATGAGCTTGCATGGACATGTTCCCTGGCAGTTGGACCATGTGCAGAGAAGCAGATGAGCGGTTCTCTCCAGAAAGGATTATTTTTTTAAAGCCAGTTGTGCCTTTTTTTGGTAGATAGGGACTAGAGATGAGCGAACGCGTTCGTCCGAGCTTGCTATTCGTGCGAATATTAGGGTGTTCGGGATGTTCGTTATTCGTAACGAACACCATGCGGTGTTCTGGTAAATTAAACTTTCTTCCCTGAGACGTTAGCGCTTTTTTTTGGCCAATATAAAGACAGGGAAGGCATTACAACTTCCCCCTGCAACGTTTAAGCCCTATACCACCCCCCTGCTGTGAGTGGCTGGGGAGATAAGGTGTCCGCCTGATATGAAAGTCTGCCCCTCCCGCTGCTCGCTATGGATGCATTCTATATGCGCTCAATGGGGCCAGCGGCAGCAGCGCTGACCCCATTGAGAACATATAGAAGACAAATCCTTCTTCTCTGGCACAGCTGTAACAGCTGTAGCAGAGAAGAACGATGTTTGCCCATTGAATTCAATGGAACCGGCAATACAGCCGACTCCACTGAATGCAATGGGCTGCCGGCGATCGCAGGATGAATGGTCGGAAAGGGGTTAAATATATAACCCCTTTCCTGCAATTCATCCAGAAATGTGTTACACTAAAAATATATACCGGCGTATAAGGCGACCGGGCGTATAAGACGACCCCCCAACTGTCACCTTATACGCCGGTAATACAGTGGAGAAAAGAATAAAAAGCATTACTTACGTTTTTAGATGATCTGCGGCGCTCCTGCAGGCTGTCGCTCCCTCCTAATCCACGGCAGAGTATTCCTTTCTCCACGAAAGACTTTAAATCCCTGCCTCCAGAAAGACACGTGCCTTCAGCCAATCACAGCCAATGACAATGATGTCATTGAATGGCTGTGATTGGCTGTGTTTCTGGAGGCGGGGATTTCAAGGCTTGAAATCCCCGCCTCCAGAAACACAGCCAATCACAGCCATTCAATGACATCATTGTCATTGGCTGTGATTGGCTGAAGGCACATGTGCTTCTGGAGGCAGGGATTTAAAGTCTTTCGTGGAGAAAGCTTGTCTGCCGTGGACCAGGAGGGAGTGACAGCCTGCAGGAGCGCCGCAGATCATCTAAAAACGTAAGTAATGCTTTTTATTCTTTGCTCCACTGTATTACCGGCGTATAAGGTGACAGTTGGGGGGTCGTCTTATACGCCCCGTCGCCTTATACGCCGGTATATATTTTTAGTGTAACACATTTCTGGATGAATTGCAGGAAAGGGGTTATATATTTAACCCCTTTCCGACCATTCATCCTGCGATCGCCGGCAGCCCATTGCATTCAGTGGAGTCGGCTGTATTGCCGGTTCCATTGAATTCAATGGGCAAACATCGTTCTTCTCTGCTACAGCTGTTACAGCTGTGCCAGAGGAGGACGATCTTTATGCTGACAGTGGGGGGGGGGGGGGGGGGGCACTCTTGCCGCTATTGTGGCTTAATAGTGGGACCTGTGAACTTGAGATGCAGCCCACCATGTAGCCCCTCGCCTGCCCTATCCGTCACTGTGTCATTCCCATCACTTTCCTGAATTGCCCAGATTTTCACACATGAAAACCTTAGCGAGCATCGGCGAAATACAAAAATGTTCCGGTCGCCCATTGACTTCAATGGGGTTCGTTGTTCGAAACGAACCCTCGAGCATCACGGGAAGTTCGTTACGAATAACGAACACCCGAACATTTTGGTGTTCGCTCATCTCTAATAGGGACCCATTTGGCACATTTTTAAAGTTAGGGACTCGATAAACTACAAGGCCCCTTGACGTGGGTTGCAAGCTGACACTAATTTGGCAGCCGAGGAGTGCTTTCCCTTGTTGGCCTACACACACAGGAAGGCATCGGTGTTGACGGAGGCCAAATTAGTAACCAAAACCTAATTTTCTCTCCTCCCTTGGCCCGTTGCAACCAAGGCTGACAAAATTTACGTAACAATCTATTTAGGGGATTTTTTGGTCATGTCCTGTCAGCCGACATTGCCTCTATTTTGCATTCTCTCCCTAGCCATTACTTGGCCTTCTGTCTTTTTGGAAAGCAAAACTTTGATTGGATTGTCAAGAAAGGAAATCTGGGCAGCTTTTGTCTTCATTCTTTTTTGGAAACAACTTCAGCTACTGTTGCTCTACATCAAAGTTATCCAGACTCCTCCCTTCTTCTCCAACAATGGTGCCTAGGTAGTGTGAGCCCACCTCCCTTCCCAAAGTAAATAGCACCACCTTACATTGGTCCCCTAAGTGTTCTACCTCTCCACAAATGAAATAGTTGGTAGCAGCTGCCAGGGCAGGTCCATGCAAGTTCTTGATGGCTTGGGGGTTCTTTGTTAGCCATTCTCTACTTTTGCTACAATTCAATGGGGTACTACAGTATCAAAAGAATATACCACATCAAAGGCCTTTGGAGACCTTAGTGTTTGTTGCACCGAGTTGTAACCCAAGAGACTGTAAAGTGGGCAAAGTTAGCTTAACAGACTTTTGGGATACAGTTCTCTTGCAAACAAGCTGCCCAATGGGAATGCAGTCTTGCTTTGTTGCTTTCCAGCAAAGACAATAGGCCAAGAGGCCAACCCTGGCCTCCAAAAGTTACCTTAAATCCCATCTGCTGGTCATCAGCTTCCCTCCACCTCACAATCAACCAGACACTCTGTGTTTGCTGGGACACCCTGGCACCAAAGACATTGCCCTTAAGAAATGCATTCTGGGATTCAACAGTGTATGTAGTTAATGCTGTTCTAAAAATAAAGTACTCTTCTCTCTTATCTGTGTAGCTTCTCCCATTGGCGCAAATAAACATAATGACACACTGTTAGCAAAACTATTAAAATGTTTAATATAAAATCTTTGGTTTAAACAAAATTTTCTTTGTATTTACAAAAAGGTGCAGATTTTCAAATGAAGGATAGCGGGAAACTAGACCTGCTAGTCTGAAGAATGGACCAGCAGGCCAGAATGGGAGAGATGAGCCCCAACTGCAGCCAAACAACCAAGGCAAAACCTTTTTAAGGCTTGTGGGCGAACTGATGGGACCATCCGGGCGATGGAGAGATCCTAAACCAGGGGCACGAAATGTTCGACCCCTCACTGGTGGAAGTCGGCAAGGCAGTCCAAGACTCCTTAGAGCGCACTGCGCAGGGCTAGTGCATGTACTGTGCATGACCGGAGGTTCTGGAAAAACCGTTATGGCCACACACCACGGGGGATTGGCTCCTATGCTGTAGGGTGAAAAAGAAAATAGAAAATTACAGTATGCCTTTAAACACGATATATGTTAGTAATAGAGGAAAGATTGATGTAGACTACAACCTTGCTTGGTCCCCCTTCACTTCAATAGGCTTTTTGCTAGAGTCCCATCACCTAATCTATACTTCTGATTATTCGTCCTAGTAAGCTGACTTCCTGCACTCCAGTGGGGCGGACCTTTGGGTCCAAAGGGCCTTTTGCAGACATGCCCAGGCAATGTTCTTGTGGGGTTAGGGTTACCAAAACTCTGATGTTTGTTGATTGCCGTCTTACATATTTGGAGAACTAAATTTAGGGACCATGAGCTTATGGCCCTATGTCTTTTACAGTTACCAAGGTGGAGGTTTATTGAAATGGCTAGCAGCCCAAGGCATGTTGGTAGGGGTTAAAAAGCAAACAGTGGCTGGACACACCTGTCATGCTGCAGAGGGATCCTTGTTTTACTCGAAGCACCCAACTACTGTAAAGGGGTGGGCCAAAACTGGGACCCCAGCTGACTTTTGGTCAAGCTCCTAGAGTTGCAAAATATTTTGCTCCTAATGCATTTAAAAAAGGTGTTACTACACGGGGCCTGCTAAAGCGAGCAATTAGCAGCCTGAACTTGCAACTTACCAGGCACAAGGAAAAGCTGGGGTCCAGGGTCTGCAGACTCCCACATTCTGATGATGGTGGGTGGGGATGCGGGAACCCCCGATGCAGGGTTCATATCTGGCTCGGGTGAAAAGCCAGACAGGCCAGTGGTGTGGGCTAAAATGAAACACCATGTGTCAAGGGGGGAAGAAGCAGCTGCAGGTTAGCCCACAGCATGTTACGTGTATAAAATGCCTACCATTGGCTATGGCCCATGTTCTGGAGTGTGAGGGCTCGGAGGACTGGGTTCCCTCTCCACCTGCAGACTCTGCTGATGCTGATCTGGCCTGTGTCAGCGCTGTGCTGCTAGGGAGACAAAAGCAAGAGGAAACCAACATTATAATTCATACATGGATAGTCTTCCTTGCCCTTCAAGAGGATCTCTTTGCCCCTGTGCATCCTAAGCAGCTTAAACACTGCCGCATACACACAACTAAAATGGTGAAGCTCGTCATAGGGTCGGCGCATCTATTTTGAAGCCACCTGTTAACATGCTGGCTGTCATTTACCCCTTGGACAGGCCCATAATTTCAGATCCCTCAAAGGCAGCAAAATGGAGTCATTGCCAACCAGGAAAGCCAATCATGTATAATATCCCTACATTAGGCCACACACAAATACCACTGAATTGTGGCTCTATGTATGACCTTGCCTACAAAGAGAGCTATTTGGGCTCCAAGGCAAGCAGGCAGGGATAGATGAGGACTATGTGAACACTATAAGAAGCCTTATCAGTGAGAGACAAAAAAGCAACTTTAGTAAAGCAAAATTTGATCAGCCCAGAACTAGTGTCGGTAACATTAATTGGGACAACATCCTCATAAATAACAGTACAGACGACAAATGGGAGAAGTTTAAAAACATCTGAATTACCTCATGTAAGTGGTTCATACCCTTTAAAAATAAAAGAACTACAAGTAGAAGGAAACCAATGTGGCTCGACGAGACTGTAAAGGGGGCAATAAATGAAAAAAATAAAGCGTTTAAACTATTAAACCAAGAAAGCAGCGAAGAAGCGCTAAAATCATACAGGGAAAAAACAAATCATGTAAAAAAAAGATCAAAAATTATAAGGAGGAGGCAGAAAGACTTAACAATTATATAAACAGTAAAAGGCTTTGTACTAAAAGCACTGGCTCTTTAACAAATAATGCAGAACAAACCATAGAAAATGATGTGGGAAAGGCAAATCTATTAAATTGTTTTTTTTTTCAAGTGTATTTACGAATAAAAAAGCAATGTCACATGAGATGCAGGGAAATAAAAAAAAAAACGCTAAATATTGCAAGCCTAACACAGGAGGAAGTGCAGAACCAGTTAAAGAGGATTAAAATCAATAAATCGCCGGGCCCAGATGGAATACACCCAAGGGTTCTAAGGGAACTAAGTGATGTGATAGTTAGACTTCTATTTCTTATATTTATGGACACTATTGAGACCAGGGTTGTACCACCGGATTGGCTCATTGCCAATGTGGTTCCAATATATAAAAAAGGGTCTAAAGGAGAACCTGGTAACTACAAGCTGGTAAGTCTCACTTCAATAATTGGAAAACAATTCGAGGGGTTTCTGAGAGATGCCATCCTAGATAACCTCAAGGAAAACAACAGTATAACTCCTCATCAGCATGAGTTCATGAGGGGGTGATCATGTCAGACCAATTTAATAAGCTTCTACAATGAAGTTCTAGGCTGGACCTGGGAGAGTCTATTGATCTTGTATATCTGGATTTCTCTAAAGCATATGACACTGTGCCACATAATAGGTTGATATATAAAATGAGACAGCTCTGTCTGGGCAAAAATGTGTGTATCTGGGTAAAGAACTGGCTCAGAGATAGAAAGCAGAGGGTGGTAATAAATGGTTCGTACTGTGATTGGACCACCGTTGCTAGTGGGGTGCCACAGGGTTCAGTACTAGGCCCCATTCTGTTCAATATATTTATCAATGACCTGATAGAGGGACTACACAGTAAAATATCAATATTTGCAGATGATACAAAATTATACGAGATAATTAATACAACAGAGGACAATGTACGGCTACAAAAGGATCTAGATAAACTGGGGGCTTGGGTAGAAAAATGGTAAATGAAGCGGCGGAGGGTAAGTTTTTTTTTATACACTAAAATTATTGTTTTTCAGGGAAGAGCTTATATGTAAAGCCCTTCCATGAAAAACAATTTAGGCCACAAATGTCCTGTGCAATTTAATCGAGCACCCAAGCATGGCTTGGTGCTCGCTCGAGTAACAAGCACTTTCGAGTATGCTAATGCTCAAATGAGCATCAAGCTTGGACGAGCATACTCGCTCATCTCTATTAAGGAAGCAATTTCTATGGCAAGAAACAATTTAATGACGGACACAGAGAAATCATTGTAGCTTGCACTTGTGTGAAAGATGATCTTTGGGGGGCCAAGTCACTTTGGAATTGCTGAGGTTAGAAAGAGGGCTAATGTGTGGCCCATTTGAGACTGGCAAAAGGGTTTAGCAATTAGGGCACCTTTAAAGGAAGTCAATCATGAGCCCTCGGGCAACCAAATTGGAGACTAAGCCCGTGCAGGGGAGAGAGGGGTCGGTAAGTGCACAAACCAAAGGCCCACTAAGCCCTTTAAGAACAAAGCATAACTTATGGGTTCACAGGTTGCAGTAGAGCAAATTCAAAAGGCTCCTAGCCCTCTGCCATGGGCAAACCAAATAATGTTTCTAGACAACAGAGTTCAGAACCAAAAGGCTTCATTTTGGCACGAAAAGGAGTAACAAAAAACAACCTACATGTGGTACATTTTTTAAGCTAACATTACTTAAGTCGGCTTGCTTTAACAGACAAAATAACCCAGAACAAAAGTCAGCCCACCTATCCCATCTAACCATGGCCCTGGTTAGTGGATGGCTGTGAGCCACAACCAGATGGGTATAGGGAATGCCAGTGGGCTGGCAGCCAGCACAGGCCTGTCATCCCTGACACCATGGGCTGTGTTTGGCTATCGCCTACAGGGGCCAACATTTGGGTTAGGATCAACCGGTACCCCAGCTCTGTGGGGAAAGACATGTATAAGCATTGTGGGTGGTGGTGGTGGGGGGGTGAAAACAAGTCCCCTTGAATGGCCTGTTGGCGATGGGATTGGTCTTCTGCCTTGGCCAAGGCTCCTGCTGTTGTGGGGGGCCTGAACTGCCCACAGCCAATGGGGTTGGCCATGCACCAGCTCAAAATCTGGGCTCACAGAGCCTGCTTGGCGCTGACCTTTGGGCAATGCTTGTTCTGGCTGCACCTCCACATGTTTGGCAGGGGTAGAAGGTCCTGCTGATGTTTCCCAGAACTGAGGCCAGGGCCAAAGCAGCAGAGGTAATGGCCACTGAGTCGTAGGAGAGGGGTTGAATGAGGAGGGTGTGTGTGCCACAGGCTCCTGGGGTGGAGGCCGTGAGACAGTGGCTGCATGTGGTTGGGGAGGCCAGACAACACCCGGTGCTTTCTGAATACGGGGTGGGACGGAGGGATGGCCTTGCAGGGGTGAAAGAGCCCTGCAGGCCAGGACAGAGGGCTGCTCAGCCATTATGACATCCCCTTGGGGGGATATTAAGCGTTCCCAGAAAGGGGAAGGTGCAGGGCAGCGCTGCCTGCTGGGCACACCCTGTGCCAGGCCAGCTTGGTAAAAGGTGTCAAAAAAGACCCTTTCCTGGTACCGCTCATGGCCGTAGAGATTTCAGAGGCTGAGCAGCTAAAAACATTCCTCCATTGGCAAAAAGAATCCCCACGGCCAGCTTCATCTTAAAGATGAAGCGGGTTGGCAGACGCCAGAAGTTATCTTCCAACCCATGGCAGTACCACTGCGGCCAGTCGCCCCCATTCCTGTCCTGCATATAGCCCAGGACAGCCCAGTCCACCTGTGAACAGGGAGAGAGCCTGGCTGCAGGGGACCTATTGCCCCTATGGGAAGACCTCCATCTGCGCTGGCCTTGTGCAGGGGGAGCCTGTCCTGCCTCCTCCACCTTCTCTTCCTCCTCCCTTGCCTCCTCTTCCTCCACCCTTGGCACCTCTTCCTCCCCCCTTGGCACCTCTTCCTCCGAACAAGCTGCCAAAGATGATGAGTCTGACGCAGCCAGCCTGGCTGCTCTCATATCCTGACTGCTTGTACTCGCCCTAGGTCGAGGTCCTAATGGGGGACAAAAAAAAAAAAAAAAAAGAGGTTACAACTTTGATTTCAAACATGAGAACAAACATCTAAAAGGCCAAAGGCCATCGAGGGCATGCAATTTTGGAAATGTAATTGCCTCAACCCTGGATAGAGGGCCTAAACAGAGTGAATTTTTTGGGTGTCCCAAAAACAAACAAACAAAAAAAAACCTGTTTGGTCCCAAATAACGGGGAAAGGAGGTTTGCGTTAACCTGCCAACACAACCCGCACTACTGATTGTGGACCCCTTTTTGGGGCCACATGTCCCAAAGGGAACAGAAATTGGCTGTGTACAAACACGGAAATGTTGCCAACCACACAGGCACCACAAGTATGGTTACATGCCCCATACAGATAGAACCACTTAGATTTTAAAAAAGGGGTAGATATGCGCCTTTGTATATCAGACGTTGTTGGTTGACACCAGACCCTTGGATACACCATAGCAAAGCATTCGGGGTGCGGCTGAATTTTATGGTGCAGTGGAAATTTCCAGACACCGAACGTCAAAACCACAGCCCCCCAAAAAACATGCAACTACTAAGGGTTTTCATAAAGGAAGAACTATGGTGGAGCATACAGTGTGAGATTTTGAAAACAAGATTATGGCACAAATGGACACACACAGCAAAGTCAATCATAAAAAAAAAACAATTATGGCCAACCCCCACCCTCACCATACTTGCAGGGGCAACTTAAGTTGCTGGTCCAGGAACCCCAGAAGATGGCTGAATTTATATGGCTTTTTGCGCCTCTCACCAGCGCTTGTTGTCGGCCATTCTCGCGGCGATATTTGCACATTTGCGACTATTGAGTTTTGAAGAACAAACAGCACCCAAACCAAAAAAAAGAAAGGGGGGGGGGGGGAACAAACGACATATGCATTCCTAGCACGATGTGGTCCCCTATTTTCCCCCCAAACTACTAAATACAACAAAATTCCAAACACACTATACATCTTCATACGAGTCAGCAGAGACAAGGAATTTCAAAAGGGCATAGTGGTGTGAATGCGGCTGCACCCCCTGCCCCCCAGGGCGCCAAGAGCAAAAAAAAAAAGATTCGAACCAGCAAACCAGTTTTAGAGACGTGCAAATGCCTAAACACAAGGGCCAAACTACATAATGCTACAATCACACAGTCCACTTTCACAAGGGGGTCACAGATTGCGACACATCACGCCATATAATGTGAAACAACAGAAAGCGATAAAAACCTACCAAACTCTTTCCACTCTGGAGGACGAGCATACAGCCACTGACCTCTAAACATCAATTTGGTGACTTCCAGGGATGCTTCCTTCCACGATTTATTTTTGTAACCCCGGTTGCTGGTGTCCCACAGTGGTGGCTGGGCTTCAATAGCTTGAAGGAGGCAGTTCATATTCATGGTGGCAAACACCGCCAATAACTGTTCCCATAGGAGTCTATGGGAACCACCACCGTATATCATCCAAAAGATAGTTCCAGAACAATCTTTTTCCCATCGTTTCTATGCCGCCGCCATATAACGGTCGTGTATGCTCCATTTTTCAAGGTGTGACAATTTTAGGTGCCGTCATAGCGATTCTCTGCTCGCGGGATTGAAATCGCGGCATGATGTGATTTGCCGCGATTATCCGCGGTGAGCCTGTCTATTAGATAGGCTCATCGAGCAGACCTGTCAGTGCTGCCCCCTCCTCCCCCGCGGCGGAATATCGCTACTTGAAAAATAAGCCCTTTCCTGAAAATCATGGCTAGCTCTAAAAAAAAAAAAAAAAAAAAGAGAAGATTAACTCACCTAAAAGAGCCGTCCGGCTCTTCTCTCCGGCCCCAGCAGTCGTTTTCTGTGTTCTGAAGGTCGGGGATTGAAAAATCCCCGCCTACAGAAAGCGCTGCCTCTGATTGGCTGTCATTTAAGGACAGCTGGACGCTGCCTCTGATTGGCCACATCATTGATTGCATTATTATGCGTTTTCACTCACTCTCGCATCGCGAGGATATCGTATCACCAGTGGTTGTTCACCCTTAATGTCTCTTTTTTTACCTGAGATAGCATTTTGACCTTTGATATGGGGGCTCCTATGCTTTACAGTTTTAACGTTTTTAGCAGGTGTAGAAAAATGCTGCAAAGTAGGAATGCTTTCAAAAATAGAAGTGTTAATAATTAATTTTTGTTAATTAACAAAATGGAAGGGAATAAACAAAAGAAAAATCTAAATTAAATTAATATTTGGTGTGAATGCCCATTGCCTCCAAAATAGCATCAATTCTACTAGGTACACTTGCAGAAACTCAGGGATTTTTTTAGGATCATAGGTATATTATTAATCGATTATACCAAACAAATGATAATAATCATCATTTTC
The DNA here is from genome assembly GCF_035609145.1 of Eleutherodactylus coqui. NCBI lineage: Eukaryota > Metazoa > Chordata > Amphibia > Anura > Eleutherodactylidae > Eleutherodactylus > Eleutherodactylus coqui. The sequence goes on along the minus strand of NC_089837.1, from coordinate 260,023,867 downwards.
ATTTGTAGGTTATAATATAGTCATTACCTGTAACAGAAACAGCTGTGTAGGAAGCTTACAACTGGGTGAGGAACAGTCAATATCTACTACAAAAGTGAGGTTGACTGCATAATGACTATTACCACCATACTGTTACTTAACCCTTTAGCGCGGTAAATATATACTGCTTGGTCCTAGGCTTAAATCCCAGCCAATAAGAAAATTATGCTCCCGTGCAGCTGTACCTGATCTGTCAGAGACTTGCTCGGATACAGCATGCCTGAGGAATGATCGGTACCAATCCGGTGTCCCTCCACACATGGTTCTCATGAGATCCAATTATCGTGGTCACAATCAATACTACTTATTAAATATGTGACAGGCAGCTTCAGTCTGCCCCCTTCTCTTCTAAGATTGCTTTAGGCCTCTTGCAGGCAGCCAGGTCGGATCCAGCTGCGAGAATTCTAAATAGGAAAAGTAAAGGGCTCACAACTTGATTATTCAATGTTAAGTACAAAAGTATTGGCACCCCTGTGTAATGTACCTAATCTAATTCTCCAACTTCCCGATGTCGTACAAACATGAAATTTGGCAGGAGTATTCTTTAGGTCCTAAATAGGATAAGTGAATGGGTCACTACTCGATTATTCAATGCTAAGTGCAAAAGTAAGTGAACCCATTTGTAATGCAACTTCCTGGTGTTGTACAAGTGTGAAATTGGGCATAACAATCTAACTGATGTCTGTTTGCATATACTGAGAAGAATCTAATTCACCTTTATCTGTATATACTGAGAACAATCTAGCTGACCAGTATGTGCATATACTGAAAGACTGTAAAATACATAGGAAGCGTCCATGGACTGCAGGGATGGAGCATGCCTTTATGGCTAAGAAAGGGCTGCAAACTCCAGTCTGGGGTTAAATTTGAATAAAAGGGATGTTAACTTTAAGGGAAAAAAGTGAGGAGAATGGGAGGGGTGGCCCATTCTGCAAAGGGACATCTGTACATGCCGTCTGAGGAGAATCTAAAGTTCCTTTCAATAGATACATATTTTATTTATCAATTCCTCTGAAGTAACCACAATGACATTTTCCATGCGAACAGGTAAACATCTGTACCAAATTAACCAAAGTCAGGTATATAGTGTGCTACATTATATTGACAGGCCTCAGTATATGTTAGGTTATCCCATTATTCTAAATCTATTCCATAAGTTCCATCATGTTAGGGAATCACGCATTAGTATATATTTATCAGTTAGTGTGCTGCATATTATATACGTTATGTCACATTAGAGTGTCACTTGAAAGGGAGTGTTGTAGTATTTATATACTACACACAATTTGGCTTTTTTTTCTAAATAATAATTAAAAGGGAAATAAGGGCTCATGTCCATGGGCGGGTCGGATTCCGGATGTGGAAGCACACAGCGGAATCCGACCCTGCCCTCTGTCGGCCACCCTGCGTACCGGTCTGGTTCTGTACTGTGGATGTGTGCGGAAGTGCCGGGGCAGTACATTTTTCTTTTCTTAAACTCCTGCTTTCCCGCGGAATGTCAATTGCGGATGGGATGCGGATCGAACGGCTTCCATTGACTTCAATAGAAACCGTCTGTGCGGGAACCACACAAAAATGGAGCATGCTGCGATTTGCTTTCCGCATGCAGAATCCGGAAAACAAATGCTCATGTTAAAATTCAAGTGCGGACAGCCATGGTTCCCTATGGGCGGCTTAAACTGTTTATCTTCTGAGTGGGTGGCCTGCGCAAATTCTGCAATTCAAATCCGCTCGTGGTGATTGGGCCCTATATTAGTTTTTTTTTTTACACAGTTTTCTTTTATAAAATGGGCAGAAAGTTGTTTCGTTGGAGGAGACATATGAAATGCTTTGTTCTGGTTCTAGTTCAGCAACAAAAATAGATGATTTTTTAAAGACAGCTTGCCTCATAAGTGACAGGACAGTATTTCAGACAACTCTTGTAGGGCTGCTAGCACAGATTGACAAGGAGAATTAGCAGGGTCCAGTAATGCTGCCATGCAGGAAATACCAGTTCTTCCCATTAAAGTTGCCAGTCGTCTGTGGGCACTAGTGATGAGCAAGTATACTCGCTAAGGGCAATTGCTCGAGCATGCATTGCCCTTAGCGAGTACCTGCCTGCTCGAGACAAAAGGTTCGGGTGCTGCGGGGGAGAGCTGGGAGGAACGGAGGGGATCTCTCTCTCCCTCTCCCCCCCCCCCCCCACTACCCCCTGCTGACTGCCGCCACTCACCGCTCCCCAGCGCCGGCACCCGAACCTTTTGTCTCGAGCGGGCAGGTACTCGCTAAGGGCAATGCTCGCTCGAGCAATTGCCCTTAGCGAGTATGCTTGCTCATCTCTAGTGGGCACCCATCACATCATTTGCTCCAAAAATAGCTGACTTTGTGAGGAGGGACCATAGTCCCACGTGGTGTGGCAACCATGATGTATAGCCGTAGGCGAAGGAGTTGGATGCTTTTCAGTACCTAGGGAAGCTGGGTGCTGAAATACCTTTGAAGTAGACTTCACAAAGGGCTGTTACACTTCTCCCCCAGGGGGTCTCTGATGCCCTACAGCCCCTCTGAAGCTAGAGCCAGCAAATGTTTACATTAGGGAATAAGGGGAGGAAACAGGCTTCACATCTCAGTAGCTCTAGGTGAAGGAGCTGGGTGCTGGAATACCTTTGCAGTAGACTTCAGAAAAGTTTTTTACACTTTCCGCCCAGGGGGTCTCTGATGTCCTACAGCCCTCTGGAGCCAGAGATAACGAGAGGAAACAGGCTTCACACCTCAGCAGCTCTTTCCCTTGTTAAGGGTCCAAATGGTCGTAACTGACCTGATAAGTTTTGGAGGCAAAGTCAACAAAAGAACGAAAAATGTAATTTAGGAATTATGAAAGACCTGTACGTCGCAGCCCGCGGACGAGGATATTTTATGGAACGTCGCATCCCCACAAATAAGATGCAGGGACTCCTACATTTGCACGACGCTCAGGAACCGAGAATTGCGTATCTCGGATCAGATGCGTCCAAAACTACTCATGCGTGGGCTCAAAACACATGTAAAATCACAACAGGAAACATCGTTGTCATATTTTCATGGTGGGTCACACCCCCACGGAGTTATAAAAGAATATGTATTTCAGGGAATTATGTGTCCCAAGATAAGCCAGCCCCTAAGGGGGCTGGAAGGAACTAAGAGGGAGTTACCACCGTGAGAGTTTAAAAATCGCACACAATGTGTGCTCAGGGTCAGCCCCTTGGAGGTCACTATATGTGAGGTCTGGTCTGCAGTTCTGGCGCGACTCCACGCCACAGAATGGTAACTCTCTTCTTTTAATCTTTGTTATTTTACTGTCTGTGATATCACATGTAAGTCTCTTGCCATTTATCTTATAACATCATTTTCGTATTTTTTCTGTAAATAAGCACTGCTCTTTTCTTTGAGAATTAAGTTTTAAATTAATTAGTGAGCCTCGTCCATGTTAACATGAAACCATATTCTCCGAAGATTGTATTCAGAAATCGGGTTCCAATTTACCGTAACCAAATTGGTGGTGGCAGCTGTATGCATATTGTAGAGCTCTGGAGTGCGTTAGAACTGACCAGGTGGGTGATTTGAGTTTCCGCTTCGCATGCGTGCAGAAGTCGGAGAACGCTAAATACAAATCAGCCTGTATTCTAACAACTGCCAGCTTGCAATACTGCAGAGTGTTTGAGGACCAGAGGTGGGATCGATAGGTATCATCCCTTCCCCTCTCTCCTCTTGTCCAGTGAGGGACAAATTGTTAATAAGTGCAGGGCCAGGTGAATTGCTGTAGAATTGTGGCTGTGGCTCATGGTCGCTTTTCAGGAGTCTGGAAAGTTGGGTACCAGTCACTCCACAACCTAAGAGCCTTTCCTTCCTCGCCCTCGCCCTGCATACGTGACAGACTTCACTACCACCCCAGAATTAAACATGGATGACACAAATTTCTCCTGATTGATTATTTTACACTTTTTATATATGATGAGCTCCTGACTAACATAGTCCACCAAACAAATTTGTATGAAGGCAGTATATTGCACAGAATCCCTCTGCTACGTATGCCAGAAGTTGGAGGCCCACAACCCTGTACGAGTTGTGGGCCTCCAACTTTTTAGTTCTGGGAGCTCATGTTAATATATACATTGGCTATGAAAACTTTCTCAAATTATTTTTATATACAACCAGGATTCTAGTTGCTACATCTCTCTAAATTTTTTAAACGTTACATTAGTATATTTCTAGATTCATATGGGCTATTTTAATATATGCATTCTAAATGGATCATGTTTTGTCACTGAAAGCCTAAATAGTTTAACAATAGAGATGAGCGAACGTGCTCGGCCACGCCCCTTTTTCGCCCGAATACCGCGATTTCTGAGTACTTCCGTACTCGGGCGAAAAAATTCGGGGGGCGCCGTGGCGGCACGGGGAGTAGCAGTGGGGAATGGGGGGGAGAGGGAGAGAGAGAGGGCTCCCCCCTGTTCCCCGCTGCTACCCCCCGCACCGCCACGCCTCTCCCCGCCCCCCGGCGCCCCCCGAATCTTTTCACCCGAGTACTGAAGCACTCGAAAATGGCGGTACTCGGGTGCGTAAGTACTCGAAACGAGTACGTTCGCTCATCTCTATTTAACAATGATTTTATATGTCACATCTTTCTCATTAGGTTATTAAATGCTAAATTAATTTATTTACTTATTTATCGACATTGGCTTTTAAATATATGCAGATTCAAGGGATTCTATGTGTTTTATCTTTTCCTTATTTATGTGCCTTACCTTTTCCATCAAGGTCACTAAATGTTATATTAATATATTTTAGACTTTTTTTGTATTGACTTACTAGTACATATAGACCAATGGATGTTATATTTCTCATGTACATTTTTCTATTAAGTTACTAACTGCTACATCTCAGAAAACCTCATCATGTGGATTGACTATATTTAATTATATATTTTCCCTTTTTTATTTTCCTATTTCCTTTCTGACATTTGTCACCTGTTTGCACTGTATATAATTTGTACTGATATTTTATAGATTTGTGCTTGAAAAAGGAGCAACATTAGCTCCAAAACGCATTGCACCTTGTACTGTTTGTCAATAAATATTGACTTTTTTCAAACACCAAGGATTTGACACTTCCTTATGATTATCCCTCATTGACTACACAAGAAGTTCTCCTCAGATGTAATTCTTTCTACATCACTAAATACTGGGTGTTTTTGGTGTCTTCCGGGTTCCCTGAGCGCAGGAGTCTTTTTTTTTTTAATCTGTTTGCCTCTGTGGCTTACTTTAAATATGTGACACATTAAATCATACTGGGCATCTAGTACCACAGATGCCACGCAGTAATGTCCAGACACCGGTATAAAGAAATATTAAGATTTCTTCATTTCAGTGATAATCTATAAGCCCTTCGCAGAAAACATCCAAAGTTTGATAATTTATTTAAAATTTGGCCATTGATCACATATTTAAATTAGATATTTAAAACTTATTACACCCCAGAAAAAACATTAACATTGATGAGTCTCTAATAAGTTTTAAGGTGAGACTATACTTCAACCAATGTATACTGTCAAAAAGGGCACATTACGGAGTAAAGTTATATAAACTTTGTGAAAGCGATACAAAATTTATGAAATTATGAAGGGAGGGACAGTAAAATCAATTTTCCACAGTGTCCCCTTAATATGACTGTAAGTGGTAAAATTGTCCAGGAGCTAATTCAGCCATTTCACAGACAATTTTTACACAAGTGTGCCTTTGTTCAAATTTCTGCACACATGAAACACCGGAGCATGTGGAACAATCTGCAAAAATAAAAAGGGCTTTCCGCAGAGGCTGATGGGAAAACAACATCCTACTTTTTTCAAAGTGACAAACTGCTGGCAGTCAAATATAGGGCCTGAAAAGACTTTTGTCCTTAGTACAATTCATACACATGCCACAGAGTCTGCCAGAGAGAGAGGTTCCGCATGTGACAAGTAAAAGCCGGTGTGCATAATAAAATGCAGCCATATTTGGTTAAACGGAAAACAAGATCCTGGTATTAAAAAAGTGGCCATATACCTCATTCAGAGGGCAGTCCATAATAGTTTTGTCCTGTACAAAAATACAGATGGCAGAAATTAATATTTTGACTAACAGGAGAATGTTATTACCACTTCTTTCAAACTGAAGACCCCCGAAAAATATTTTATTTGCCGAGTGCCTGTCACAAACAATAGGACAAACCCTCAGAAAAGATGCAGAGTGTGTAGCAAACATGGGAGACACAATGATTACAGCTACAAATCCAATGAATCCCATTTTTGTATTCACATAGTATTGTAAAATCATCTTCTGAAACTGTGTGAAATTGATCATTTTTGCTCTAGGAACAGCTAGCTGACAAAGTAGATAAACAGCAAATCACTAGGCCTGACCAAAAACAATGGTTTAGAATGATGCATATTTTAAATGTTACAAATTCAATTTTTTTCCATAATCTAAACTTTCACAATTTTCACTATTACCCATAGATAAATGCATTAGAGGATTTACTTTTCTTGGTACTTCTTTAATTTTGTGCTCTGCCAAAGGCCATGGGATTAGGGCCGCCATGGGCATTTTTCTGACCATGGGAGTAACAGGAGTATAAATTTTGGGGTGCATGTCTCTGTTTTCAAGTGCAGTATATGAGAAAACGAACATATTTGCCCCCAAAAAATCAAAATCATAATTTTTATCCATCTGCTTTTCATGGATCCATTAAAAATGGTTGACTTACAATGCTCCCTATACCCCTCGATGATTGTGTTAAGGGGTGTAATTTTCAAAATGGGGTTATTTGTTGGGGTTTTCTCTCTTGATTTGGCAGCTCAGTGTCTCTACAAGTGTGCAATGAGGCCTGAAGCATTTACTGACAAAATTTGTGTTCTGAGTGTCACTGGGTGCTCCTTTCATTTTGGGCCCTGCCATTTGGGTATGCACATAGAATTATAGCTACAATGGGCATGTTTTTCAGTAGTGAAGAAACAGGGGTATCAGTTTTCAGGTGCATGTCTCTGTTTTCATGTGTGCTGTTTGAAAATGACTTACAAATGATACATTTGCAGAAAATCATTCAAAAACGGTAGGGTAAAAATGCTCAATATACCCCTAGTTGAATGCATAGTTGTCTAGTTTTCAAACTGGGGCCATTTGTTGAGGTTTTCTCTTGTTTCAGCAGTGCAGTGCCTCTACACATGTGCAATGGGGCCTGAAACATTTACCAACAAAATTTGTGTTCTGAATGCCACTGGGTGCTTCTTTTATTTTGGGCCCTGACATGTGTCCACACATAGGATTAGGGCCACAATGGGCATATTTCTGAGCACAGGAAAAACAGGAGTATCAATTTTGTGGTGCATGTCTCCGTTTTCATGTGTGCTGCACAAAGAAAAAAACTGTCATTACAAGGACACATTTGTGAAAAAGTTGAAATGTAAATATTTCTCACATGATTTGCTTAAACTCCTCCTAAATAATGTGTGATTAAAATACCAACAACATCCCTAAATGAATACCTTAAGGGGTCTATTTTTCAAAATCGGTCATAAACTTGGGTTTATGTATAAAAATAAAATGGATTTGAAAATTTTAATAATTACTGTTAGATTTGTAAGTCCCCAAACCTGTCAAAAATCCCCCAAAAATGCACATGTGCTTCCAAACTAAAGTAAACAGATGGAGATATATATGTTAAAAAACAATTGTACCGTATATATATATACTAGCTGATATACCCGGCTTCGCCCGAGTTAATTTGGTACTGGTGTTTATCTGGTGTTCACACGGAAAATCTTATGAAGTCGTGGTTACTTTAGAGATACTGAGGAAAAACATATGTTCACCATTTTGCATAGTTCTCTGCGTTACCCAGGAAACACCACGTGGAGGTAACCATGCGACGTTTCCTTCATATAAAATGACATCAGGAAGTGAGAGAATTAGATTACGTACATAAAATTTGGACACTAATTCTTTTGTGCTTAGAATTGAATAATCGAGTTGGGACCCATTAGCTTTTCATATTTATGACACAATCAATGCTTGTGCCAAATTTCATGTTTCTATGACATTGGGAAGTGAGAGATTTAGATTATGTACGTAAAATTTGGACGCTAATTCTTTTGCGCATAGAATTGAATAATGGAGTTGGGACCCATTAGCTTTCCCTATTTATGACATAATCAATGCTCGTGCCAAATTTCCCGTTTCTATGACACCGGAAAGTGAGAAAATTAAATTCCGCACGTAAAATTTGGACGCTAATTCTTTTGCGCATAGAATTGAATAATGGAGTTGGGACCCATTAGCTTTTACTATTTATGACATAATCAATGCTCGTGCCAAATTTCCTGTTTCTATGACACCGGAAAGTGAAAAAATTACATTCCGCACGTAAAATTTCACCGCCAATTCTTTTGCGCTAGAATTGAATAATGGAGTTGGGACCTATTAACTTTTCCTATTTATGACATAATCAATGCTCGTGCCAAATTTCACGTTTCTATGACATTGGGAAGTGAGAGATTTAGATTATGTACGTTAAATTTCGACGCCAATTCTTTTGCGCTAGAATTGAATAATCGAGTTGGGACCCAATTTCTTTTCCTATTTTGGAGATAATCTATGTTTGCGCCAAATTTCATGTTTCTACGACATTGGGAAGTTGGAGAACTTTTGGCGAGTCAGTCAGTGAGTCAGTGAGTGAGTCAGTGAGTGAGTCAGTGAGTGAGTCAGTGAGTGAGTCAGTGAGTCAGTCAGTGAATCAGTGAGTCAGTCAGTGAGTCAGTGAGTGAGTCAGTGAGTGAGTCAGTGAGTGAGTCAGTGACTGAGTCAGTGAGTCAGTCAGTGAGTCAGTCAGTGAGTCAGTCAGTGAGTCAGTGAGTGAGTCAGTCAGTGAGTCAGTGAGTCAGTGAGTGAGTCAGTGAGTCAGTGAGTCAGTCAGTGAGTCAGTGAGTCAGTGAGTCAGTCAGTGAGTCAGTGAGTCAGTGAGTGAGTGAGTCAGTGAGTCAGTGAGTGAGTCAGTCAGTGAGTCAGTCAGTGAGTCAGTGAGTGAGTCAGTGAGTCAGTGAGTGAGTGAGTGAGTGAGTCAGTGAGTGAGTGAGTCAGTGAGTGAGTCAGTCAGTGAGTCAGTGAGTGAGTCAGTCAGTGAGTCAGTGAGTGAGTCAGTGAGTGAGTCAGTCAGTGAGTCAGTGAGTGAGTCAGTCAGTGAGTCAGTGAGTGAGTCAGTGAGTGAGTCAGTGAGTCAGTCAGTGAGTCAGTCAGTGAGTCAGTCAGTCAGTCAGTGAGTCAGTCAGTCAGTGAGTCAGTGAGTGAGTCAGTCAGTGAGTCAGTCAGTGAGTCAGTCAGTGAGTCAGTCAGTGAGTCAGTGAGTCAGTCAGTGAGTCAGTCAGTGAGTCAGTCAGTCAGTGAGTCAGTCAGTGAGTCAGTCAGTGAGTCAGTCAGTGAGTCAGTCAGTGAGTCAGTCAGTCAGTGAGTCAGTCAGTGAGTCAGTCAGTGAGTCAGTCAGTGAGTCAGTGAGTCAGTCAGTCAGTCAGTCAGTGAGTGAGTCAGTGAGTCAGTGAGTCAGTCAGTGAGTCAGTGAGTCAGTGAGTGAGTCAGTGAGTGAGTCAGTGAGTGAGTCAGTGAGTGAGTCAGTCAGTGAGTCAGTCAGTGAGTCAGTCAGTGAGTCAGTGAGTGAGTCAGTGAGTGAGTCAGTCAGTGAGTCAGTGAGTGAGTCAGTGAGTCAGTCAGTGAGTCAGTCAGTGAGTCAGTGAGTCAGTCAGTGAGTCAGTCAGTGAGTCAGTCAGTCAGTCAGTGAGTCAGTCAGTGAGTCAGTCAGTCAGTGAGTCAGTCAGTCAGTGAGTCAGTCAGTGAGTCAGTCAGTGAGTCAGTCAGTGAGTCAGTCAGTGAGTCAGTCAGTGAGTCAGTCAGTCAGTGAGTCAGTCAGTGAGTCAGTGAGTCAGTCAGTGAGTCAGTCAGTGAGTCAGTCAGTGAGTCAGTCAGTGAGTCAGTCAGTGAGTCAGTCAGTCAGTCAGTGAGTCAGTCAGTGAGTCAGTCAGTCAGTGAGTCAGTCAGTCAGTGAGTCAGTCAGTCAGTGAGTCAGTGAGTCAGTCAGTGAGTCAGTCAGTGAGTCAGTCAGTGAGTCAGTCAGTGAGTCAGTCAGTCAGTGAGTCAGTCAGTGAGTCAGTCAGTGAGTCAGTGAGTCAGTCAGTGAGTCAGTCAGTGAGTCAGTCAGTGAGTCAGTCAGTGAGTCAGTCAGTCAGTCAGTCAGTCAGTCAGTCAGTCAGTCAGTGAGTCAGTCAGTGAGTCAGTCAGTGAATCAGTGAGTCAGTCAGTGAGTGAGTCAGTGAGTCAGTCAGTGAGTCAGTCAGTGAGTCAGTCAGTCAGTCAGTCAGTCAGTCAGTGAGTCAGTCAGTGAGTCAGTCAGTCAGTGAGTCAGTCAGTGAGTCAGTCAGTCAGTGAGTCAGTCAGTGAGTTAGTCAGTGAGTCAGTCAGTGAGTCAGTCAGTGAGTCAGTCAGTGAGTCAGTGAGTCAGTGAGTCAGTGAGTCAGTCAGTGAGTCAGTCAGTGAGACAGTCAGTGAGACAGTCAGTGAGTCAGTCAGTCAGTGAGTCAGTCAGTCAGTCAGTGAGTCAGTCAGTGAGTCAGTGAGTCAGTCAGTCAGTCAGTGAGTCAGTCAGTGAGTCAGTCAGTGAGTCAGTCAGTGAGTCAGTCAGTGAGTCAGTCAGTCAGTGAGTCAGTCAGTCAGTGAGTCAGTCAGTGAGTCAGTCAGTGAGTCAGTCAGTGAGTCAGTCAGTGAGTCAGTCAGTGAGTCAGTCAGTCAGTCAGTGAGTCAGTCAGTGAATCAGTCAGTGAGTCAGTCAGTGAGTGAGTCAGTCAGTGAGTCAGTCAGTGAGTCAGTGAGTGAGTCAGTCAGTGAGTCAGTCAGTCAGTGAGTCAGTCAGTCAGTGAGTCAGTCAGTCAGTCAGTGAGTCAGTGAGTCAGTCAGTGAGTCAGTCAGTGAGTCAGTCAGTGAGTCAGTCAGTGAGTCAGTCAGTGAGTCAGTCAGTGAGTCAGTCAGTGAGTCAGTCAGTGAGTCAGTCAGTGAGTCAGTCAGTGAGTGAGTCAGTGAGTCAGTCAGTGAGTCAGTCAGTCAGTGAGTCAGTCAGTCAGTGAGTCAGTCAGTCAGTCAGTGAGTCAGTGAGTCAGTCAGTGAGTCAGTCAGTGAGTCAGTGAGTCAGTCAGTCAGTGAGTCAGTCAGTGAGTCAGTCAGTGAGTCAGTCAGTGAGTCAGTCAGTGAGTCAGTAAGTGAGTCAGTCAGTGAGTCAGTCAGTGAGTCAGTCAGTGAGTTAGTCAGTCAGTGAGTCAGTCAGTCAGTAAGTCAGTCAGTCAGTGAGTCAGTGAGTCAGTCAGTCAGTGAGTCAGTCAGTCAGTCAGTGAGTCAGTCAGTGAGTCAGTCAGTGAGTCAGTCAGTGAGTCAGTCAGTCAGTCAGTGAGTCAGTCAGTGAGTCAGTCAGTCAGTGAGTCAGTCAGTCAGTGAGTCAGTGAGTCAGTCAGTGAGTCAGTCAGTGAGTCAGTGAGTCAGTCAGTGAGTCAGTCAGTGAGTCAGTCAGTGAGTCAGTCAGTGAGTCAGTCAGTGAGTCAGTCAGTGAGTCAGTGAGTCAGTCAGTGAGTCAGTCAGTCAGTCAGTCAGTCAGTCAGTCAGTCAGTGAGTCAGTCAGTGAGTCAGTGAGTCAGTCAGTGAGTCAGTCAGTCAGTCAGTGAGTCAGTCAGTCAGTCAGTCAGTCAGTCAGTGAGTCAGTCAGTCAGTCAGTCAGTGAGTCAGTGAGTCAGTCAGTGAGTCAGTCAGTGAGTCAGTCAGTCAGTGAGTCAGTCAGTGAGTTAGTCAGTGAGTCAGTCAGTCAGTCAGTGAGTCAGTCAGTCAGTGAGTCAGTGAGTCAGTCAGTGAGTCAGTCAGTGAGTCAGTCAGTGAGTCAGTCAGTGAGTCAGTCAGTCAGTGAGTCAGTCAGTCAGTGAGTGAGTCAGTCAGTGAGTCAGTCAGTCAGTGAGTCAGTGAGTCAGTCAGTGAGTCAGTCAGTGAGTCAGTCAGTGAGTCAGTGAGTCAGTCAGTCAGTCAGTCAGTCAGTCAGTCAGTGAGTCAGTCAGTGAGTCAGTCAGTGAGTCAGTCAGTGAGTCAGTCAGTGAGTCAGTCAGTGAGTCAGTCAGTCAGTGAGTCAGTGAGTCAGTCAGTGAGTCAGTGAGTCAGTCAGTGAGTCAGTGAGTCAGTCAGTGAGTCAGTGAGTCAGTCAGTGAGTCAGTGAGTCAGTCAGTGAGTCAGTGAGTCAGTCAGTGAGTCAGTCAGTGAGTCAGTCAGTGAGTCAGTCAGTCAGTGAGTGAGTCAGTCAGTGAGTGAGTCAGTCAGTCAGTCAGTCAGTCAGTCAGTCAGTGAGTCAGTCAGTGAGTCAGTCAGTGAGTCAGTCAGTGAGTCAGTCAGTGAGTCAGTCAGTGAGTCAGTCAGTGAGTCAGTCAGTGAGTCAGTCAGTGAGTCAGTCAGTGAGTCAGTCAGTGAGTCAGTCAGTGAGTGAGTCAGTGAGTGAGTCAGTCAGTGAGTGAGTCAGTGAGTCAGTCAGTGAGTCAGTCAGTGAGTCAGTCAGTGAGTCAGTCAGTGAGTCAGTCAGTGAGTCAGTCAGTGAGTCAGTCAGTCAGTGAGTCAGTCAGTGAGTCAGTCAGTGAGTCAGTCAGTGAGTCAGTCAGTCAGTGAGTCAGTCAGTCAGTGAGTCAGTCAGTGAGTCAGTCAGTGAGTCAGTCAGTGAGTCAGTCAGTGAGTCAGTCAGTCAGTGAGTCAGTCAGTGAGTCAGTCAGTGAGTCAGTCAGTCAGTGAGTCAGTGAGTCAGTCAGTCAGTGAGTCAGTGAGTCAGTGAGTCAGTCAGTCAGTCAGTCAGTCAGTGAGTCAGTCAGTGAGTCAGTCAGTGAGTCAGTCAGTGAGTCAGTCAGTGAGTCAGTCAGTCAGTGAGTCAGTCAGTGAGTCAGTCAGTGAGTCAGTCAGTGAGTCAGTCAGTGAGTCAGTCAGTGAGTCAGTCAGTGAGTCAGTCAGTGAGTCAGTCAGTGAGTCAGTCAGTGAGTCAGTCAGTGAGTCAGTCAGTGAGTCAGTGAGTCAGTCAGTGAGTCAGTCAGTGAGTCAGTCAGTGAGTCAGTCAGTGAGTCAGTCAGTGAGTCAGTCAGTGAGTCAGTCAGTCAGTGAGTCAGTCAGTGAGTCAGTGAGTCAGTCAGTGAGTCAGTCAGTGAGTCAGTCAGTGAGTCAGTCAGTCAGTGAGTCAGTCAGTGAGTCAGTCAGTGAGTCAGTCAGTGAGTCAGTCAGTGAGTCAGTCAGTCAGTGAGTCAGTCAGTGAGTCAGTGAGTCAGTCAGTGAGTCAGTCAGTGAGTCAGTGAGTCAGTCAGTGAGTCAGTCAGTGAGTCAGTGAGTCAGTCAGTGAGTCAGTCAGTGAGTCAGTCAGTGAGTCAGTCAGTCAGTGAGTCAGTCAGTGAGTCAGTCAGTGAGTCAGTCAGTGAGTCAGTGAGTCAGTCAGTGAGTGAGTCAGTCAGTGAGTCAGTCAGTGAGTCAGTCAGTGAGTCAGTGAGTCAGTGAGTCAGTCAGTGAGTCAGTCAGTGAGTCAGTCAGTGAGTGAGTCAGTCAGTGAGTCAGTCAGTGAGTCAGTCAGTGAGTCAGTCAGTGAGTCAGTCAGTGAGTCAGTCAGTGAGTCAGTCAGTCAGTGAGTCAGTCAGTGAGTCAGTCAGTGAGTCAGTCAGTCAGTCAGTGAGTCAGTGAGTCAGTCAGTGAGTCAGTCAGTGAGTCAGTCAGTGAGTCAGTCAGTGAGTCAGTCAGTGAGTCAGTGAGTCAGTCAGTGAGTCAGTCAGTGAGTCAGTCAGTCAGTGAGTCAGTCAGTGAGTCAGTCAGTGAGTCAGTCAGTGAGTCAGTCAGTGAGTCAGTCAGTCAGTCAGTCAGTCAGTCAGTCAGTGAGTCAGTCAGTGAGTCAGTCAGTGAGTCAGTCAGTCAGTGAGTCAGTCAGTGAGTCAGTCAGTCAGTCAGTCAGTGAGTCAGTCAGTCAGTCAGTCAGTGAGTCAGTCAGTCAGTCAGTCAGTCAGTGAGTCAGTCAGTCAGTCAGTCAGTCAGTCAGTCAGTCAGTCAGTGAGTCAGTCAGTCAGTCAGTGAGTCAGTCAGTCAGTGAGTCAGTCAGTCAGTCAGTGAGTCAGTCAGTCAGTGAGTCAGTCAGTCAGTGAGTCAGTCAGTCAGTGAGTCAGTCTGTCAGTGAGTCAGTCAGTCAGTGAGTCAGTCAGTCAGTGAGTCAGTCTGTCAGTGAGTCAGTCAGTGAGTCAGTGAGTCAGTCAGTCAGTCAGTCAGTCAGTGAGTCAGTCAGTGAGTCAGTCAGTCAGTGAGTCAGTCAGTGAGTCAGTCAGTCAGTGAGTCAGTCAGTCAGTGAGTCAGTCAGTCAGTGAGTCAGTCAGTCAGTGAGTCAGTCAGTCAGTCAGTCAGTCAGTGAGTGAGTCAGTCAGTGAGTCAGTCAGTGAGTCAGTCAGTGAGTCAGTCAGTGAGTCAGTGAGTCAGTCAGTGAGTCAGTCAGTGAGTCAGTCAGTGAGTCAGTCAGTGAGTCAGTCAGTCAGTGAGTCAGTCAGTGAGTCAGTCAGTGAGTCAGTGAGTCAGTCAGTGAGTCAGTCAGTCAGTGAGTCAGTCAGTCAGTGAGTCAGTCAGTCAGTGAGTCAGTCAGTGAGTCAGTCAGTCAGTGAGTGAGTCAGTCAGTGAGTCAGTCAGTGAGTCAGTCAGTGAGTCAGTGAGTCAGTGAGTCAGTCAGTGAGTCAGTCAGTGAGTCAGTCAGTCAGTGAGTCAGTCAGTGAGTCAGTCAGTGAGTCAGTCAGTGAGTCAGTGAGTCAGTCAGTGAGTCAGTCAGTGAGTCAGTGAGTCAGTCAGTGAGTCAGTCAGTGAGTCAGTCAGTGAGTCAGTCAGTGAGTCAGTCAGTCAGTGAGTCAGTCAGTGAGTCAGTCAGTGAGTCAGTCAGTGAGTCAGTCAGTGAGTCAGTCAGTGAGTCAGTCAGTGAGTCAGTCAGTCAGGGCTTTCAGCTTTATTTATATATATATATATATACATATATATATATACACACTACCGTTCAAAAGTTTGGGGTCACATTGAAATGTCCTTATTTTTGAAGGAAAAGCACTGTACTTTTCAATGAAGATAACTTTAAACTAGTCCTAACTTTAAACAAATGCACTCTATACATTGCTAATGTGGTAAATGACTATTCTAGCTGCAAATGCCTGGTTTTTTGTGCAATATCTACAAAGGTGAATAGAGGCCCATTTCCAGCAACTATCACTCCAGTGTTCTAATGGTACAATGTGTTTGCTCATTGGCTCAGAAGGCTAATTGATGATTAGAAAACCCTTGTGCAATCATGTTCACACATCTGAAAACAGTCTAGCTCGTTACAGAAGCTACAAAACTGACCTTCCTGTGAGCAGATTGAGTTTCTGGAGCATCACATTTGTGGGGTCAATTAAACGCTCAAAATGTCCAGAAAAAGAGAACTTTCATCTGAAACTCGACAGTCTATTCTTGTTCTTAGAAATGAAGGCTATTCCATGCGAGAAATTGCTAAGAAATTGAAGATTTCCTACAACGGTGTGTACTACTCCCTTCATAGGACAGCACAAACAGGCTCTAACCAGAGTAGAAAAAGAAGTGGGAGGCCGCGTTGCACAACTAAGCAAGAAGATAAGCACATTAGAGTCTCTAGTTTGAGAAACAGACGCCTCACAGGTACCCAACTGGCATCTTCATTAAATAGTACCCGCAAAACACCAGTGTCAACATCTACAGTGAAGAGGCGGCTGCGGGATTTTGGGCTTCAGGGCAGAGTGGCAAAGAAAAAGCCATATCTGAGACTGGCCAATAAAAGAAAAAGATTAAGATGGGCAAAAGAACACAGACATTGGACAGAGGAAGACTGGAAAAAAGTGTTGTGGACGGATGAATCCAAGTTTGAGGTGTTTGGATCACAAAAAAGAACGTTTGTGAGACGCAGAACAAATGAAAAGATGCTGGAAGAATGCCTGACACCATCTGTTAAGCATGGTGGAGGTAATGTGATGGTCTGGGGTTGCTTTGGTGCTGGTAAGGTGGGAGATTTGTACAGGGTAAAAGGGATTCTGAATAAGGAAGGCTATCACTCCATTTTGCAACGCCATGCCATACCCAGTGGACAGCGCTTGATTGGAACCAATTTCATCCTACAACAGGACAATGACCCTAAACACACCTCCAAATTGTGCAAGAACTATTTACAGTAGAAGCAGGCAGCTGGTATTCTATCGGTAATGGAGTGGCCAGCGCAGTCACCAGATCTGAACCCCATTGAGCTGTTGTGGGAGCAGCTTGACCGTATGGTACGCCAGAAGTGCCCATCCAACCAATCCAACTTGTGGGAGATGCTTCTAGAAGCGTGGGGTGCAATTTCACAAGCTTACCTCAACAAATTAACAGCTAGAATGTCAAAGGTGTGCAATGCTGTAATTGCTGCAAAAGGAGGATTCTTTGACGAAAACAAAGTTTGATGTAAAAACAATGTTATTTCAAATACAAATCATTATTTCTAACCTTGTCAATGTCTTGACTCTATTTTCTATTCATTTCACAACGCATGGTGGTGAATAAGTGTGACTTTTCATGGAAAACACAAAATTGTTTGGGTGACCCCAAACTTTTGAACGGTAGTGTACAAATATATATATATATATATATATATATATATATATATATATATATATATATATATATATATATATATATATATTCCACAAATTTGGTGCTTTCAATAAAAATATGCAAATTGTATCGATCTATTTTTACCACCTAAATGAAGTACAACTTGTGTCAAGAAAACAATGTCAGAATTGCTTGGATATACAAAACCTGTACAGAATTATTCTTTGTTAAAGTAACACGTGCCAGATTTCCAAAATTTGGCTTGGCCCTCAAGGTACAAAAGGGCTTGGTCCCTAATGGGTTAATAAAAAGAAAATTACTTTATAAAGACCAATATCACCACCATAAAGTGATAGATAACAGTTTTACACAGGCGCTCTGCAGATCATAAAAGTGATTACAGTACAGTTATATATAGTGACTCACAGGTGATTGTAGTCTTTCAATTTTTCCATGTGCAGTGACTCAGAGTAGGGTTCCTCCATCATTTGTGAGTTTGTTTGTATTTCTGTCTTGTTGGTGTGCTATGATTGGTTGTCTGAATATAAGAGGGATGAGGGATTTAGTGAGAGAGAGTAGTGTAGTGTGGTGTGTGTCGTCAGAGACGGAGGTGCGCGCAGAAGAGACGGGCTGATGCTCCTGCCAGGCTAGGCCGTGGCTATGTCTCTGCTGCTGGAACGTCTGTCTCCTACAGGAACAAAAACAAAAGAGATGCTGCTTAAGAGTTGGTATGGGAATGCAAGAGTTGTACCCGCCCCCGCTGATCTGCATACGGAGGATAGCGCAGAAGTCTGTTGCAGCTAATGGCTGTCACAAGAACTCTTGTCAAATGTGTTCAGGAAACTGTTCCCAAGACTGTAACTTCATGTTAAGAAGCACTATTAATTTTGCCTGCATTGGAAAATCAAAGTTGGAATGCGAGCAAAAGAAAACCACGTGTCCCCGGTTTTGAAAAGAATTTTGTTTTTCTGTGAACTCATTTATTTATCGCAAGTAACTGATGACTCATCTAGGGACACAATTATAACCCAGGACTGAATTACATTTATCAAGTCTGCTAAAATCTTATCTCCCTTGCTAGTGACTGAGCTGGGTTACGCTTCAGCCTTTGAGGAAAGGAGATGGTAGAGTCACCATGACCCGCTGCCCCCTTGTACTCTGCTGTCTCCTTGGCTGAAGGCCTGGTTCTCGGTCGCTGTACATGTAGTCCAGACATCCATGAAGACTTCTTCCAGCCACAACTTGTGATTGCAGAGTTTTCAATACAGACATCTTTGGTTCCTAATTTCTCCAGCACCCAGGTTACCTTTTTCCAGCCTACACAAACTCATAGTCCTGTTGCTACCCCCAATTTTGTGCCTGTTATTGCTCCACCTGCCCCTATGCCACTGCCACTGCACCTGCTGTGTGGCACTGTGCCCACAAAATACTCTACTTCAGAAATAATATTTCCATAACTATCATTACCTCCCAGAAAATAGTGAAACTAAAAATAACAGTGCCAAACAGACAGTGTCTCATATAGTGCCAGGAGTTAATAGTACACAACATAGTAAAATTCCCATCATTAGTACTCCAGTGTACTAGTGATCTTCTCAGAGCCACAAGCAGTAATAGAGCTCCTCTTCGTGCCCTACATAGTGATAGTGCTGCTTTTTTGCTCCCACAGTATAATAATGTCCCTTTTGTGCTCCCACAAAGTAAGAATACCCATTGCTGTGCCCACTACAAAGTAATCAAACTACCAACGACCACTTGTCTGTATGTTTGTGTGTTAATTTCCTATCATGCGCCGCCCCCTGGTGACACCATCAAAGGTCCTGCAACATATATAAAACATAGAGCCTGACCAACAGAAGAACAACACAGTTAGGGCTCTTGGAAGGGGAGGACAAAAATAACAAAATGAGAATACAACTAAACCGCTATTATGTCAGACACAACTCAGCAGTCCTGACAGAAGACACTAATCTACCTCCAACACAGAGATCCAGTGAGCTGAAGGACCTGTGGTTTTGTCACTGCTGTGGGAGGAGCCAAGCTGTGTTTGTCTTGTGTGGGAATCAATCAAGCTGCTGTAAGTGTGATGTGCCACCAGAAACAATACTATAATGTCCTAAGTATTACTAGTAATGTTACCCATGGACCCCCTGGAAAGTAATACAGCTCATTGTGTGCCACCCAACCCCCCCCCCCCCAAAAAAAAATAATAATAATAATAGTGCCCTCTTTTTGACTGCTAGAATGTAATAATGACCCTTGAAAGTAATAATAATCTCAAATTTCCGGTAAAAAGTAATAATGCCTCCCTGCGTACCTCTTTTAAGATAATATTGCTCTGCAATACTCCTTCTACATGCCCTCTTAAAAAGTAATAATGCCCCTAGAGTGGCCTTATAAAAATAATAATGCTCCTGAGAGTTTAAAAACAGTAGTTTGTGCCTCAGAAAAAAAAACATTTATGCTCACCTAATCCCAATCCCCTGATGAGTGCAGCAGTTACTCTTCTGACATCATTGTGCTACCTACACAGGAATCTTGACATCCTGTATGTGGTCCTTGCATCCTATAACTGAATGACTGTAAGCAGAGATCCTGAAAACCCCCAGGACTTGATTAAAACACTGACATCAACCTATGGATTGACATTTTTTTTACATATTATAGAGGTCGATAGGAAAAAAAGAAAAAACACGGTGATGGAAGACTAATGAATCTTCAGACATGTTATATTTTTATCCATTTGTCATCTAGCCTAAATCTAAAACGAAGATGTGATTGTGGCATGTTGATGGGTTACTAGAGCAGCCAGAGGCCAAGAATGGCTCTGCAGATGCCTATTAGGCCTTATTCACACATGCTACAAAATCGCACGACTTTGTAGTGCTACAAAAACGCATGTATATGAAGCCCATGGTTTCCAATGGGTTCTTTCAGGCCAAAAAACATTTCTCATGTTTTGTAGACTGTGTAAATAAGGCCCTAGGCCTTGCAAGTGGCAAGGTGTAAGCAGCTTGTAGAATACATTACAATAACAAAGTATTGCAGCATATTCCATGAGCAATCGCTCTAAGTAAGTTCAAGTTCCCCAGTGGGGCTAAAATTAAAAAATGACAAAAAAACATAATAAACTAAAAAAAAAAACTAAACTAAAAAAATTGGTATTACCATGTTCACGATGAACCAAACCAAAAAATAAAAAAAATGCATAATTGCTGAATTTGGATATACTGCCCCCCGGGAGCTGGCAGCATAGAGCTGTCACGTCCACAGCTTGCAGGGTTTTAATCCCCGCACGGAGCATGTTTTTACGTGTTACAATACGTTCATCTGAAACTAAATGTGTATATATAATACTAGGCTTTTGGGAGGTCCCAGTGTGCTCATGGGCATTGCTGTACCTCACAGCTCCTGCACCACCCACAGACAGGTCCAGCATTGCTAAAGCAGTGGGGTACTGAGATGCGAAGGGAAGAGGCACAGGAGGTTAATGAATATACAGTACTGTTAGGGCTTAAACAGACAAAAATGTGATTCCGTCAGGTTTTGCGGACATGAAAATCACGGACACAAAACGTGCCAAAACGAAACCAGTGTTTTTGACAAGCGTTATTCTCACTTGATAATACTACGCGGACGAAAAGATATGATTTGCCCCGTCTTTCTTGCATATAGGTTATGCCTTATCTTTTCTCGCACTTAGAAAAACTATCTTTCTTTTTTTTGACCGCGAGAAATTTAAACGTAGCAGCGAGTGTATTTGCGCATGTGCTCATTTGTCTAAGGCCTTATTGCGTATGTATAATGTTAGGGCTTAGTCACATGAACGCATTTCCACTGCATATTAATAGTGGAAATTTGCAGACGTAATGCACAGTGAATAGAATCTATTGATTTCAATGTGTTTGGTCACATGTGCATTTTTTGTGCATGCATTTGGATTGCGCAAAAAAAAACCCTGCATGCCTTATATTCATATATATTGCATACGAATAGAGCATACATATTAAACTAATTAAACTTAACTGCCCATTAAAATCAATAAGAGTATGCTTGTATAATTTTGTTTCACGCGCAAATGTGCAGGTCATGTGCACGCAAAAAATGTTGGAAAATATGCACACATATGCAAAAATGTGAGCTCATCGCGCAAATACACAGTGCAAATGCGTGCGTCAATGTGTTTACGACTTTGTGAAGCTGGTCTTATGATGATTTCACAAACTTTACTGCCAAATGGAAACTTGGCACAACCCCTTTGACCTCAGCCATGATTTGTCCCAAAATGTATGGCAGTGAGTGATCAGGTATGGGACCGCATTCACTTCCGTGGGACCCCTGGAGACAGCTGATTCTGCTATCTTCAATGTTCCAGTTGAAGTGAATAGAGTGGTGGCCCGCTACCATACACTTTGGGATGAGCCATGGCTGAGGTGTCGGCAGATGGTCTCACATCTGTTTTAGAACCTCCAGTTGGAGGTTCCGTCGCAGATCCAGCATGAAATACCAGAAGAAAAAGCGCTGCAGGCAACCCTTTTTCCTCTGGCTAAAAGCCAGGCAGCTGAGTGGACAGCAAACAGTCCTCATTATGGTCAGTCGGGTCTGTTCTGCGCTGTTCGGTCCTGTCCTAAGACAGAGACGTTCGGCCATGGGAATTCCCCTTTCCTGTTCCCCAAATGGAGCAGGAAAGCAGAACCCTCAACGCAGGTGTGAGACCACTCACAAGACAAGCCCTTTAATTATCATGGGATAACCCGCCAGATATGGATAAAGAGTTACTACCGTGCTTCCCCGAAAATAAGCACTACCCCAATAATAAGCCCTACCCTGAAAATAAGCCCAAGCTACACTACAGAAAAAAAAACCAATATTCACTTAGCAGGAGGCGTTCGGATGCCTCACGCTGGGTTGCGGCGCTCCGGTAGTCTTCCGTGTAGTCCTCTGTGTTGAGAGACCATTCTCTTCCTGTTAACCCCTTAACGACCGGGCCATAGTGTTTTTACGTCCTGCAGCTGCAGGACGTGTATGGAGAGAGGTAGCGCCGCTATCTCTCTCCATACAGCGCGGGCGTCAGCTGTTTATTACAGCTGACACCCGCGGGCAATAGCCGCGCTCGGCCGTTCGCGGCTATTAACCCTTTAAATGCCGCTGTCAATTCTGACAGCGGCATTTAAATCCCCCGAACGCTGTTTGGGGGTCCCGCACTGCCCCCCGCGGTGAGATCGGGGGATCCGTGCAGGGGTCATGGCAGCCGGGGGCCTAATGAATGGCCCCAGGGCTGCCTTAGCAGACTGCCTATCAAGCCATCCACACAGGGTGGCTTGAAAGACTGCCTGTAAAAAAGCAGTATGACGTAATGCTATAGCATTACGTCATACTGCAGGAGCGATCAAAGCATCGCATGTTAAAGTCCCCCAGGGGGACTTCAAAGTAAAGTAAAAAAAAGATCAATAAAGTTTTTTAAATTGTAAAAAAAAAAAAAGTTATAAAAGTTTAAATCACCCCCCTTTTGCCATATCTATTATTAAAAAATCTAAATCATAAAATAAAAATATGTATTTGATATTGCCGCGTCCGTAAAAGTCCGATCTATCAAAGTAGTGCATTATTTTTTCTGCACGGTGAATGTCGTCCGAAAAAAAAAATAAAGAACGCCAGAAATGCATTTTTTTAGTTACCCTGTCTCCCAGAAAAAACGCAATAAAAAGCGATCAAAAAGTCGTATGTATTCCAAATTGATACTATCGGAAACTACACGACATCCCGCAAAAAATGAGCCCTTGCTCAACTACGTCGACGGAAAAATAAAAAAGTTATCGCGCGCACAATATGACCGCAGAAAATAATTGAAAAAAAATTTAATATCTTAAAAAAAAAAATACAAGTACTACAGCAAAAACAATACTACATAAGTTTGGTATCGTAGTAATCATACTGACCCATAGAATAAAAATATCAGGTTGTTTTTGTTGCAGTTTGTGCGCCGTAGAAACAGGACGCACCGAAAGATGGTGGAATGTCGTTTTTTTTCCATTTCTCTCCGCTAAGAATTTTAAAAAAGTTTTTCAGTACATTATATGGTACAATAAATAGTACCATTGAAAAATACAACTCGTCCCGCAAAAAACAAGCCCTCATACAGCGACGTCGATGGATAAATAAAGGAGCTACGATTTTTTAAAAGGGAGTAGGAAAAAACAAAAATGGAAAAACACAAAAAAGCCCGGTCACTAAGGGGTTAACGGGGCTTGAATACCCCGCCTCCAGTAAGAGATTGCTGTAATTGGATCACAAGTGCAGTGGCTCAGTGCGGTATTATTGTATCTTGACACCACTGGAACTGATGGGTGGAGAGAGGGCTTAGGCTGTTTGACAGCCAGGTAAGGCCCTCAGTAGATGATTGGCTGCAGGACGTTACGAGTGTAGAGGATTAGATAGCATTGAGTAGCGTATGCCGGACATGTAAGATAGTTACTGCCTCTCTTGCTCTCCTTTCCCTGGGCTGACATGGCGCTCAATTATGGCATGGCTGCTGTGCAGCAGAATGTGTTGCCGGGCACAATGCAAAATCCCAGCATAGCCGTTGTGTCCGTCGCTGTGAGTGGCCCCTCCGCCGCCGACAGCAGTTGGTGTAGAAGTGAGGAGTTTGTAAGTTGGGGGCTGCTGCTGTGATTGCACCCTCCTCCGCCGACAGCACTTGCATTAACCAGAGAGGATTTAGGAAGCTGCCGGCTGCCGCAGGAAGTGACCCCTTCGCCGGCGACGACACTTTTATTTTCCTATGGGGATTCTGTAAGGTGCTGGCCGCTGCACAAGGACGACCTCACTAAGGGGAATGCTACAGGGGGGGAAGCAGGGATAAATCGGCCGCTGCAGGCTCCGCTGTTTCCACCTCCATGTGACTGCAGGCACTCAATGTTCCCTTGAAGGAGGAGTGGGAGGGGGGAGGTTGGGACAGCCACGATCACCTGCTGGAGGAGACCACACTGTCATGCACTGTAGATGGTAGGGGGGAGGGGAACCAACACGCTGCTTACTGTAGTATCTTGATACCACCGGACTGCAGCCAATCATCTACTGGGGTGTGAGCTGGCTGTCAAACAGCCTAATCCTTCTCTCCACCCATCATTTCCGGTGGCGTCAAGATACAATAATACCGCCGCCTGCTAGGTAAGTATTACAAGACACCCACTTAAAATAAGACATTGTGCCTCTCTTGGGGCAAAAATTAATATAAGACAGTGTCTTATTTTCAGGGGCACGCGGTAGATGGCGGATGAGAGAGGTGTGTAACAGTCCAGGAGGCTTTCACGACTTTGCTGTATAAGATCCCGATATGTGAAGTGGTGCCACCTGTTAAACTGGGTACTGGTGTATCTTGACGCCACCTGAAAAATTGGTGGGGACAAGCTACACGCCCACAAAGGCCACAATGTGATTGGCTGGTTAGGAGAATGGGTCGGCATTATGTGGCTGGCTGCCTTGTGTCACCCCGAAGCTTTCATTGATGTCGGCCCTGGTGTACCTCTCCCTGCCTGCAGTCTCCCACCTCCTGCTGCTGTGAGTATCCCCTGCGGTAGGCTCCCTGCATTGCGACCACGCACGTAACATTAATGCCGCAGCTGCTGTGCCTGTCCCTGCCGGCAGTGTCCTAGCTCCGCGACCCCACACCTCGGATTGCTGTCACCCCTGGCTGCTGTACCTGTCCCCATCAGCAGGCTCTCAGCTCCGCGACCCGGTAGCTGTGATAGCTGCCAGCCCTGCTGTGCCTCTCCCCGCTTTGCAGCATGGCCCTGGTTCGTCGGCTCCTCCCGCTACAGTGCTGACCCCGGCGGTGTTATGAGTCCTGCAGCGCACGCCGGCAATCACACAGAGGGAGGTAGCAGCATGGGGCAGCCGGTAGTGCTGTGACACTGCCGCAGACTGTGCTCAGTGTCATCATCGGTGGAGCAGAGCACGCGCTGCAGGGTGGTGACTCCCTTCAGCGTAGGAGCGGCACAGAACATTGGACATGGGCTGTTCTCGCTGTGTGTGCTTCACTGCCGCTGTTGGTGCACCTGACTGCTGTACCTTGAAAGCCAACTAAACTAGGGGTGTGACAGGGGCATTCACTCATGGTGACAGCTGTCACTCTCCTAGTTTCCGGTGGCGTCAAGATACACCAGTACCGTTAAACTGTCCCCGAAGGTGTTGTTCAGGCAAGGTAAATCTAGCGTGTAGTATGCACCCACTTCCGCTTTTTCTAATTCAGGATTAAAACAGACGCACAAATATGCATACAAAATTTTTTTTTTTTTTTTTGTTGCACTGTTCAAATTTCGCTCTATTGCGTGTGGTAAAAAAAGGCAGGAAGGTCGGTCCTGCTCTGTCCCTCCTTGCGCTATTATTAACACTCGAGAATCCTGCAAGTCAAAACTAGAACACTGAAAACAATGGCATCATTTTGTCATGTTTTGCAGATGTGATTTTCACGACCAAAAAACATGACGGAGATCCGTTTTAGCCCTAAACCTGGAAGCATCTGACATTTACGTGATTCCCCAATTCTCAGATCCTTGGGATGGCTGTCCCCCTTCCTACACAGGATTAGAGCGCCGGCTTGCCCCCATGATCCAGTCAGAAGCCCCCTGTAATGCAGGCAGTGCTGGGAGAACACAAGGGGCCATCATGTGTCAGGCATGTACGGCTTCCATGTAGAGCGCTATGTAGACATGCTGGCAAGCAGCAGCCGGTGCCACAAGCTTCCCTGTCATGTCTGCTGTGACCGAAGCAAACACTTGTCTGGGGGTGAACATGAAACGGCGGACTGGAGGCGCTTATCCTGCAGTGTGATGACTGGGGGACGCGGGGACAGATCCGCCCTCACACCGCACGGACGGCTCCTCCCATCAGCCCCCGCGCCATGACCCAGGAAGTGTCCCGGCAGCTGCTGCGTGCAGAGATCCGGCGCCAGGCAGGTAATGTCTGTAGCAGCTGCCTCTAGTGTAGGTGCTTCCCTCAGTAAGAGCACAGTGCTGGGTGGTGGCGCCTGCAGAGAGGCTGATAATGAGCTTCTGCATGAAGTCCTGCCCTGGGCTAGAGGGTTAAGGGCGATGTGTCACATATACTCACAACGGGGGCAGTTTACTGCGGCGCTGCACGGAACGACAGGCTGCAGGAAGGTCCGTGGGAAAAAAAATTGCTGCACGGACTATTCTGGTTCGTCTTCATGCAACGTATTGGGCAACAAACGGACGAGCATCCGTGTGCCATCCGATGCGAGTTGCTCATACGGCCATCTACATATGGCGCTGGTAAATTTGGTGCAGGTATAGGGCTGGTTCCTGCGGTGGAATTTTGCTGCTATTAGGTTCTGAATGCTGACTTGTGTGATTCTGCCGTGGATTTCCACCGCGGGGAAAAAAAAAAAATCGCAGCTTGTTCTAATTCACCGTAGCGGAATTATGCGATTCCTCGTGGGCACTCACGTGTTTAAACATGGTACTCCTGCGCAAGAAATCTGCGTCCGTGGGCATGAAGCCTGATAGTTTTTGCCGGCTGGCTGCTTCATGCAGCTTGCACTGCTGATCCTGTATTTGCTTCTAGATGTACCCTGTTTCCCTGAAAAATAAGCCCTAGCATAATTTTCCAGGATTTTTAAGAATGCAGAATGCTTTTTCAGGATTTTCGAGGATTCTTGAACTATTAGCCCTACTCCGCAAATAAGTCCTAGTTACAGTTAATAAAAAAAGTAAATTAAAAAGTGTCCAGGCAGCTATACATGTAAAAAGTGAAATCTTTTGGAACAAAAATAAATATGACGCTGTCTAATTTTTGGGGAAAGAGGGTAGCAGGTAGGTACATTTATCAGTTTGTATGCAGCTGGGGGACCTCTTACTGCAGTTTGCGCGCGGCTCTTTACCATTTGTTCTCATGCATGGTATTAGTGTATCATGACGCCAACAGGAAGTCCTGGTGGAGTCGAGTGACAGCTGGGTGACGCCCCATGTACCTGATTGGCTGTACATTTGTTTCCCCCACAGGTCCTGCCAGGCCACTTTCATTCACATGTTGCCCCTCTAGTCCTGGATCCCGGTCCTGAATCAAGGTCCTTGCTGCTGCCGTCACTCTGCCATGGCTCCCTAGATGTGCGTTTCCCGACCCCTCTTCCATGCTCGTCAGGTGCTGCAGCAGCTTACTTCTCCGGCAGCTGTGCCGTTCCATCTCCGCTTCTCGGATGTGGGCCGCTGTCAACATCCTGCTGTCAGCAGTGCGGCTCCTTATGCCAGGCAGTACAGACATGCGCCCCGGCAGTTCAGGCAAGCATGACAGCTGCGCGGCCGCTCACCTCTCCCTTCCGCCTGCACCCTCTGTCCCCGCCTCAGTGCTCCGTCCCGGACCTCTGCTGTCACCGCCGTTGCGCCCCTGGAAATAGTGCTCGCTCACGGCTGCTGCAGGAAAAGCACTCTCACTTCGGATACGGCCTTGCTGCTGCTGAAGTATTGGGGGTTGTTGCTTCTGTGCCGCTGGTGAAGGAACTGTCCAGGGGCTGTGCGGCAGGGCCGCCGCCGCTGAAGAAGCTTTGTTCTGGGTGTGTCGCTGTATACTTTTTGTGACGCTTTAGTGGGCTTGCAGGACCTGATGCTGAAAACCTTTTGCAACCAATCAGCATCAGGGGGTCTACCCCCTCTCAATCTTGACTCCACCAGGAATTCTTGGTGGCGTCAAGATATAGTAATACCCTCATGCATCAGGTCCGTCTAGATATTCTGCACTGGTAGGTCTACAGCATGTTGGGGTGGACTTGCTGCCGCACAACAGTTTAACCCCTTAAACCCCACTTTCCAAGTGCTATAACTATTTTTCTGTGAACAAAACTATATGAGGGTTTGTTTTAAAAATCATATGATCGGAATTCTGTAAATCCCACCCACTTGGCTCCTATTTATGCATAAAATCAATAGGGTTTGGGGCGTTTTTGCTTTGTACGCATTTAAAAAGACTGCTGATAGGCATAAAACCGCAAGACAGTAGTGTATTCAAAGACGGAAACATGCATGCGCCGACGTGAATGCACCCTAAGCCTAATTCCACACTGGCAAGCGCAACATGGGCCGTGAATCCTGCCCCCATGTCGCACTCCCTACCATGTGAATTCCCCGAGTATGCAGGGCGTCTTAATGTCAAAACAGCTTTGCATCACTTTCGGTAAGAAGCAATCCGTCAGTCGCCGAGGATTGCAGAGTTTCTCCCATTACTTTCAATGGCAGACCTCACATCGCATGCACCTAGCAAGTGATATGATGCTTCCGCCAGCCTCATTGGAAACAGTGGTTGGTGCGATGCGCGAGCACGCACAAGATAGAACATGCCGCGATTTGTTTCCCGCATAACATCGCCATGCAAGAAAACATAATTAGTGTGTGACCCCATTCAAAAGAATGGGGTTCATATTTGTGTGTCATATTTGCACGATTTTGACGCTCGTGTGAAAACAGCCTCAGTAACAGCACAGTAGGGATCTGTGATGCAGTTAGTTTAGGTCATTGGGCTGCATTCACACTTGGCGGTTTTTGTGTTTTTTGAACAGCACCAAAAAGGCATGTGGATTTTAAAAAACTAAATAAAAAAAAAAGTTTTTGCTGCAGTTCAGAAATGCACCAAAAATGCCCAGTGTGAATACAACCATAGAGAAACCGTTTGAGAATTTGCGGTTGTAATCACATGACATTTACGCATTGCAAGACGCACAAATTTCAAATGAATATGAATTCCTTTGAATGGGGTCATACACACGAGCGATGTTTTCCCACAAATCGCACTGCCCATTGCTTTCAATAGGGCCGGCGGCAGCATCGCATCACATGCTAGGCGCACGCGATGACAGATCTCCCATTGAAAATCAGAATCACTTCTTCCCCAAAGTGATGCGTGACAGTTTTGACGTAAAAATGCCTTGCATTCGCAGGGAATTCACTTGTTGGTGAGCACAATATCGGGCTGTGAATCGCAGTCTGATATCGCACTCGCCCATGTGAAGTTAGCCTAACTCAGGAGTTCATTCTGCCCCCATTCCAGCACCTCAACAGTCTGTGTTTGCCACGCAGCAGTGATGACGTCACCGATACCCTACTTAACTGCTTCCACCAATCACTGGCCTCATATGGGGTAGCCTGTGATGATTTTCAAACCTGCCCTGGTGAAATGTAAGCTACCCACAATCCTCTGAGTTCTAAAGGCCCCTTTACACAGGACGAATGTCGGGCAAACGATGCCCAACACTCGTCCCTGTGTTCCTCACTCCCGTACTTCTGCACGGGAGCTAGCAGAGCTGGCTGGTTCTTGAAGCGCCCAGCTGGGGGGTGGGGCAGTACAGGAGATTTCTCCCCTCTCACTCCCCCGCCCCTCTCCATTGAGATAACACAGCGGCCGTTGGCTATTGAACGGCGGCTGTTTAAACTGAACGATGAGCTTTATCGCTCATCTTTTATGCTGCATAAACGATGGACGATCAGCTGATTGCTCATCGTTCAGTTTAAACAGCCGCCATCCAGTAGTGAACGGCGGCTGTGTTATCTCAATGGAGAGGGGCGGGGGAGTGAGAGGGGAGAAATCTCCTGCACTGCCCCGTCTCCCTGCTGGCCGCTCTGCGTCCGAGACAGCTCTGCTAGCTCTCGTGCAGAAGAACGGGAGCGAGGAACACAGGGACAAGTGTCGGGCATCGTTTACCCGACACTCGTCCTGTGTAAATGAGCCTTAAGGCCTCATGTCCACGGGGAAAATCAGGCCCGCTCCGGATTCTCCATGTAGAATCTGCAGCGGGTCCCTCCTGCCCCGCGGACATGAGGGCTGAAAATAAGAATAAACTCACCTCCCACCCGCTCCGTTTCTTCTCTTCGCCGCGGCCGGATCTTCTTTCTTCGGCTCGGCGGATGCGCAGGATGACGTCGGTGACGTGCCCCGCGCATGCGCCGTCCCGAAGAAAAAAGATCCGGCCGCGACTGAGAGAAGATGGCGCCGCGGCGAAGAGAAGAAACGGAGCGTGTGAGTAAAATCTGATTTTTGTCTCCCGCGGATCCGGACGGCTTCCATAGGCTTCAATAGAAGCCCGCGGGAGCCGTCCCCGCAGGAGACCCGCATGAAAATGGAGCATGGTCCAGATTTTTTCATGCTCCATTTTTTTTAAAATCCCTTTTATTGACCATCCGCGGGTATTTATCTACCCCGCGGGTGGTCAATGCATCCGCTGCGGATTTTAATTCTTATTTTGCCCGTGGACATGAGCCCTTAGATAGTGTGTGCCAGCAGGTGTCATGTAGCATTTCCAATATTATATCAGTCAGTTGAAAAGAAAACCAGGCATTGCCCTTCATTAGCGTGCCAAGCCACAGGTATCTTTGGCGTTTAAATTCCTACGTGCCTTTACCTTAAAGCTCTGTATCATCAGGTACACAGAAGATGACTATCCAGTCTGACTGCATCTTGTTGACTGATGGTGAACCTATGTGACGTGTCCCAGCAAGCTGAAATATAATGTTCAGAAGCTGTTAGATCTTCGTAACGATGATTTATTGCTCCAAATTCTGGGAGGTGCAGGTAGCTTTGTTATAACCTGAACATATTGCCATCTGTGCCTTCCTTTTTCTGCTAGATTCACATGCTGGGAATTACACTAGAAGGCCTCTTTCACACGGGACCTACTTGTGCAAAATCCACGCAGCTATTAGAACCAATGGCTTCCTATGGGAACGTTCAGATGTTTTTTGTGCGTTTAAAATTCCTTCATCTGCACATTCCCATAGGAAACCATTGGTTCTAATAGTCACAAGTTTTTTACGTGGTTTTTGCGCACGTAGGTCCCTGTGTGAAAGAGGCTGAAATCTTCAATTCAAGTGCAGATTTTGCCATTCATTACAGCAGGTGAAATAGGATAAATATCTGCACAAAATTGTTAAAGAAAGTGTATATTGCATTTAAAAGTCAGCCACGTTGTAAAGTTGCACTTTTTTTTGCAAAAATCCCGTCCACACGCTGTGGACAGACCGCTGCGAACAAGCCATGTGGAAACTGACATGCGGCGCAGAATTTAAATCCGCAATATGGCAATTGTCGTTTCCACTGTGGGCTCTCTTTTCTCTATAGAGACTGATTTTCGCAGTGGAATACAGGCGGACAAGCTGCTTCAAACCCACGCCCAATGGTGCAGGTTTTGAACCAGCTTTTCTGCTGCAGAAATCTCTCGTAATTTCTGCTGCGAACATTCTGTGAGATTTCCGCCGCTATGAACCCAGCCTCGGGGTGCATTTACATGGGTGGGTGCAATATTAGTCAGAGAAACGGGGACCAATATCACTCGTATACTTATCTGTATATTTCCCCATCCTATACATTCTGGGGTGTCTCCTGGTTGCAGCTCTCCATGCCTTTTGGATCACATGTGGGATTGAAGAAGGAATTTATCTGAGCTTGCCGGACATGGGGTGCTAGCGATGGGCCCCTGTTTAACGCGGGAGGCCTCGCTTGGCACCAGGTGAGTCCTCTCTTTTCCTTCATTTGAACCATTTTGGCTCTTTACATTCTGTATTTATTTCCATGCTGTCTTAAGGCACTGTCAGATTTACACTATAACACTTGTATACTCGTGATTTTTTTTTTTCTTATGTAGTGCGATGCATTTTATGAGAAAAATGCATCGCTGCACTTACAAATTTCACGTGTGTTTTTCATGCAATTTTACTATTAAGTTTCCTTGGGCCTTATAATGGTAAAGTGTAGAGGTGCTGATTTAAGCAGGGAAGCCTTTACTTCCCTGCTTAAATTAGCACCTCTACACTTTACTTCTGCCAGACACAGGGACTCATGGCTTGCAGACAGGCCTTGGTTGCTACCGCGTTTCCCCGAAAATAAGACTTACTCTGAAAATAAGCCATACTCTGATTTTTGGGAAGGCTTAGAATATAAGCCCTACCCTGAAAATAAGCTCTAGCTGCATTACATAAAACAGGAATACATTACCTTGCAGGCTTGGTCCTGGTCCCTCCCGCTGCTCCCTAGAGCTCAGACATGGTTCTTGCAGTCCTCGACCGCTCATACAACATCACTTCATAAATCCTGCCTCCACAAAGAGATGGCTCTCTGTTTTTTTTTTTTTTTAATGCATCACTGCAGCGCTCAAAGAACCAATCACAGCCATCACATTGGTTCATCGAGTCCTGCATTGATGGGCTGAGCAGCACTTCGATGAACCAAGCACAGCCACCGCGTTGTGGAGGCGTAATTTAGGAATTGTCTGAACGTGGCTCAGATCAGGTATATTTCACTTAAATAAAATAAGCCTATAGAATTTATACATGTCACCCATTACTGCAGACTCCCTGCAACCAGGCTTCGTTAGATTACCGCATAGGGTCTGCTATTAAATGTTGGATCTCTTGAGGAGCAGCCACGTTACTGTATTTTAGAAGTACGTGCAAAATGAAGTACTTGTATGCACAATGCAGGAATTACATGTTATTACTGTAGCCTTGCATTTAGCTTTCACTTTGGGCTCATTCCCACAACTGTAATGTTAAGGCCGGTCTTACACGACTGGATTTGAATTGTGGAATCTGCAATCATCACCCGTGCGGGCGATCTATGGTATTCCGCATTCATTCAAAAAACAGAACGTGAGCGGACAGCGATTGCAATTTCCACTTGCGGATATTAAATTGCAGCATGTTTTATTTTCTTGCGGATTCTGCACGGATGATTTCCATTGAAGTCAGTGGAAGCCATCGGTCCCCGCGGCCCATCCGCATTTACCGATACGTCGCAGGTACCCACGTCATCGCCTAGCAGTCACGCGGAAAAAACAGTGATTTGAAATAAAAATCTGTACTGCGCATGTCCGACAGCGAGCTGCCAGGTCCAGACACAATACAGATTTAAATAGGTACATACGGACGGGGACTGGTCTGAATTCGGCTGCGGGCTCCTACATGCGGAATATGACTTGCCTAAGAGAGACCGGTCTAAGAGTTAGGACAACTCTGTAGTTAAAAGCTGCAGGAAGGCTGCTAATGATAATTAATGTACACTTATTATTCAAAAAATCTATCAACTAGAAGGAGTTGTCAGAATCTAATGAAACTGTGTGATTGTAATGTTGGCACTTAACAAAAGGGTGCCACTTGTCTCTGGTTGGCGGACAATGAAACCGATGGAGATGCTTGTTGGTCAATCAGATGATCCTCTCTGTTGGTGGTCTGTTGAGGGTGTCCTGACCCCGGTCTCCTTCTATGTGCCCTCACACATCCACTGGTCCCAACACCTCCTAACAGTCTAGTCAGAACGGCCCAGATGGCGGCAATTCATCGATACGACCATCCAGCTTCTCACATTCCAATAATGCACCTGCAATCAAACTGTTAGCGAGACAAAATCTCTTTGATTGCACCGTAGATGCGTCTAGTGGTCAACAAGCTCTACACAAGGAGCCTCTGAGAGCCTTTTTATATGCCTCTGCGAGACCTGCACAGAAATCGAACATGCCGCGCTTTGTTTTATGCGTGTGTTTTCACGTGTACAAATCGCGGCCGTCTGCATAGTATTGCGTTTTGCAATGCAATCCTATACAGGCAGGCACGGGCGGAAATTCTGTGGGAAATCCCGCTGCAGAATTTCCGCCCATGTGCAGGGGGCCTTAGGGCCTCGGGTGGCAAGACCGTTCATCTTATCATACCACAACTCATCTAAATCATACTAAATAATTTGTATATCTGCCTGAGATGTAACTTCATGCCGTGTTTTGCAGCATAACGACTCCTCCTCCTAGGTGCTTGTTTTTTTGACAGTGTAGAAGCACAGTGTATCCTGGTAATGAACTTCTGTCCTGTTGACACTGAGATAGAAAGAGGACAAAGCTCAATAGTTTGATGTTCATATTTATTTGTAGACAGACGTTGCTGTACATTTTGCAACTTCTTCTGAAGGATAAAGTAAATACTGTCATAACAGGCAATTTTGTGTGGGCGTCATGCAGGCTGTACGGTGCTACAAATCAAATAGTGCTCCAGATTCCTGACATAAACCTTGGTGTGAGTTCACTCACAGTGGAATCGCTGCTGAATGCAAGCCGAAACTACACAGCCAAGTACAGTACTTTGTAAGTGAATGCAGTTTAATAAACCACATTCACTTAAGGCTTCTGCGCACATCCACAGTACAGAAAAAAGAAGACCCGGACAGGTACGCAGGGTTGCCGGCCATAGGCAGGGTCTGATTCCGGTAGGGGTTCCCGCATTCGGAATCCGACCTGCCCGTGGACATGAGCACTAAAGCAAAAAAGGTATGCTGCAGGTTTTTAAATCCACAGCATGTTGCAGAACTGTCTCAGATTTTCACAGTTGAACTCCTACATTGCAATGGATTTACTCTGCGATATGTGCTCATACCCTTAAACTCACCATTACCGAGACAATCATGTTATTGGAATAAATTAACACAATTCTCGCAGTGTATGCTTTTAACAAATCAGATAGTTCAAAATTATGGACAAAACTACTGACATAAGAAGCTACTGCCATGGGGTGTGCTGTCTGAGTGGGCCCAAGGGGAACCAGACAAATTGATGTTTGAGTTCCAATTGATTACTACATGCAGGGCCTAATGACTAGTAGGAAGCACAAAACTAAGCATTTACTCCATGCACACATAAACTAATGCAGCGGTCTTGGTGGTGGGGAGTTGTTGCATCCCCGTCATATAAAACTTATATATGTCTGGCCGCTCCGCCCTTCCCCGACACCTCTCTCCAGTTGCAGTGTAGCACTATAATCAGTGTCAGTTATCCTTTTTCCAAACTAAACCTCACAGCAGCCATGTAAGGCCTCATGTCCACCGGGATCGGTCGGATTCCGTGTGCGAGTTTTCCTGCCCCATGAAATGTTAACAGAAAAGCGATTATAAACAGTCAGTGGTCAGAATAATAGAAGTCTAATTATAAAAACCTAAAGCCAAGTGGTATGTAATATTGAAATCTATTATGATTACATCATATTTCACATTTACTCTAATGTCAGAATATAGGAAGTTTGTTCAAGGTTGCAATAGATTAAAGTGTTTCTCCGTTTCCATTTTTCAACTCGCCAGTTCTTCAAGTTTCAACAATTGTGAAACTCTATTGAGATGACGTGACATGCCGGGAAGTTTACTATATTGCCAGTGCAGAAAAATTAGTTTTGCTGCAGTGAGTGTGGGAATTCATGCTTGTGCTAGTTGTTATCTGATCCTCTGGTGAATAGTATATACCTATCCTCAAATGTATGAGTGATCCTTAAACCCCACAGGTGGAGGGAAATTGTATCTCCATTGATGCAGATATAAGAAGGTTTAACACCCAGGATCATATAATCACTTATGTCAAATTTATGTGGTATACCAGACTAGATGGCTGAATTGTTCTGATGCTTTATAATTAGAGATGAGCGAACCTGCTCGTTCGAGTATTAGCATACTCGATGGTGCTCATTACTTGAGCGAGTACCACGCCGTGTTTGACCCCTTCCCCGTATTACCACTTTCTGCTGTGACGTGCCAGCGTGCGCATGCACGTCCACAGCAGTATGTGGCTGGCTGGCGAGAGAGAGAGAAAAAAAAAAAGCTCGGCAACAGGCAGGTCCATTGCAAAAATGCATGGGTCTCCCATTGACTTCAATGGGGTTCGTTACTCGAATATAGCTCTCAAATATCACAAAAATCTCGACTCGAATAGCGAGCACCCGAGCATTTTGGTGCTTGCTCATCCCTATTTATAATATATACAAGATCCTAATGGATATTATCACAGGATCCTGCACATTACTCTGGTCACCACTGTATACCCCTCAGAAGTAAAAGAAGCATTCTTGTTAAGACAGCCACACACTCTATGTAGTAAAGGTGGCTAGTAGGCTGATAGTCCCTCTAGATCCAAAGTGTTGGCTGTCTAGAACAAAAGACACCTTAACTCTAAAGCACCTTCTGACAGAAATTCGGCAATAAATGAGGATTTACATACTAATTGTAGCGCTAGGGTCTCGATGTATATTTATATATAAGGAGATCTTGTTCACCAGAGGATCAGATAACAACAACTAGCACATGCATGAATCATAATTAGTGCGGTACGCTCCCTAGGTACAGAAGAGAAGTGTGCATCAGATCACAGGACACGCAGAGATTTGGGTGAACATCTATGAACCCGATTTGGTGTCCTCTTGATCTGTTCTTTATATATTAGTTTGTCTGCCATTTCATTTTTTTAAAGAATATAAATAGTTAGTTTTTTAATTCTCTGTCAGTGATTCGCTGTAATTTTCACTGCCTCTGTGAATTAGACTTGCATAATACCTCTGAAGTCAGCACCCCATCTTTCAAAAAAGTTACGTTTTTCATAATTTCTGGATGCACCCCAAAGAGTTCTAGAGTTCCCAATTAATTTTAAAAATAGTTCTAGCATATTAAGCAGCGAGAACTTTGTAAATATGGGTTCTAGAGCTTCGAGCATAAAGACTTTTCTTCAGAACTCTTGAGGTGCTACCCAGAACTGTTATAAAATTGCCAGATTTCCTAAAAAATAATTTACACATAATAACTAATTTTATTATAAAGTGTAATTATTATGTGTAAATAATTTTTGGGGAAATCCCATGAGTTCTCAGTAGCACCTCAAGAATTCTGAAAAAAAACTCTTAATGCTCGAAGCTCTAGAACCCATATTTACAAAATTCTCACTGATTTAGTAACATCATTTTTGTAAGTTAGCACAGCAGAGATACATTTGTTGATTTTTTTTTTTTTTTGCTTAATTCGCTAGAACTATTTTTAAAATTAATTGGGAACTCTAGAACTCTTTGGGGTGTATCCAGAACTTATGAAAAAATTAACTTCTTTGAAAGATGGGGTGCTGACTTCACAGAGGTTTGCATAATTGCTTTTATAATGTGGGAACTCTGGACTAGACATGCTTTTCAATAATGTAGATCATTGTTCTTATCTTTGTGTTTATCACAGCATATAATTAATGGAGCTGTGTCATCATGACAAGATTCCGTCGAAGAACATGTATCACTTTAGCAAGTTTTATTTTTATTGTTTGTTTTTTTATGATGGGTTTGAAGACGCTAAGACCTGATACAGCTGCATTTGGAAATCCGTTTGGACTTGGTCTTTTACCAGAACTTCAGAAAGTCACTGTTTTTGATAAAAGTTCAGGCAATAAAATGAGTACCCAAGAACAAAAGACCAAAGAGCATGAAAATAGAATTCTTTCAGCAAAACCTGATGATGTGCAGTTACCTACTCCTAATTATGACTTTCATGTTTTTTATTATACCTGGTATGGAAATCCTCAATTTGATGGAAAATATATCCACTGGAACCATGACAAGCTGAAACATTGGGATGCTAAGATTGCTAACAATTACCCAACTGGAAAGCACAATCCTCCCGAGGACATTGGGTCTAATTTTTATCCAGAGTTGGGCTTGTACAGTTCCAGGGACCCTTCTGTTCTTGATGCCCATATGAAGCAACTGCGATCAGCAGGCATAGGTGAGAGCTAACATGGATGGTGTATTGTATTATGAGTTATTATGTTTGTTCTTGCTTTGTCAGAGTTTTACGATTGGCATAACATATTTGAATATTTATTTAGAACAAGTAACATAGGAAAGCAGATTTGTTAGGTTATTTTTTTCCTTCTATTATTTAATACAAATTCCATTACATGCTAGTTTTCATTGTTCATTTTAGAAGTTGTTCATCTTGAATATAGCCAGAACCCTTTATATGCCAGCATATTTAAAGGGAAGCTGCAAATGACAGTTTAGCTTGTGTAAGGAGCCAATAAGGATTTCCCATGTGTCAGATTGATATCTGTTCTTTGCCTTGCTGCTTATATTATTTAAAGGGGTTGTCCGACTTACTTTTTTAAACTGCCAAAAACTGTATAAAACTGTATGCCCCGTGAACCTGCGGGGGCTTCTACATTAGAGGCCCACATAACAGGTTTACGGAATGTCACAAGGCTACAAGACCCAGTGATGTAACCTGTCAGATGCTGCGGGGCCAAAGTGCCGCAACAGCACTCTTCTGCCATAGGAAGTATGGCACAGCGGCATCTGACAGATGATATCACCAGGTCTTGTGGCCTGATGACATTCCGTAAACCTGTCATGCAAGTTTACGGGACATCACTGATGATGTCCCTGTCGGGCCACATACTGGCTGCAGTGGTCATGTGCGTAAACAACCCACGTGCTGCAGTTGAAGTAAACGGAAGACCAGAGAGGTGAGCATGACTTTTTTTTTTTTTTTTTTCTTTTTAATTATATAGGATCCGTGGTGATTTTGAAATTGACATTTCTGAATCGGCGCAGGACAGGCAGTTTCCATTGATTGCAATAGAAGCCGTCTGTGCAAGGCCCGCACTAGAATAGGACATGTTGTGGTTTTTTTTTTTTTCCCCTGCGAGTGAAAAATAGCAGTTGATTTCTGCTTGTGGGCATAGAAAAGCGTTTTGCATAGCATGTCTGTGGGCAGCATTTGCTATGTAATCCTAGGCGAACGCTGCTTCAGATCTCGCAGTGCAAACATGCCCGTGTGCATTGGGCCTTAAGAGGATAAATCTGTGACCTATATGGGTACCACAACATCATGCATGATGTAATTACAAGCTTGAGCCTTTCTCCCAAATGCACTGTTCCTGCCTGTCATACTTTAACAGGTTTTTTAATTAATAGTGTGTTCTGGTTGTATAGTATGAAATGTAAATTACACTGGAGCATGTGTATGAAAATCTGACACAAGCACGTAGAAGTGTTGCAACCGAGATAAACTACAAGTGTCTTCGTGGCTACAAGGTGATTGATGGCATAAAACATTCAGGATTCTTGCTGCACCATTTTCATGAACATTTCTGTAAATTCTAAATGGACAGTAACTCATTCCGCATTGCAATGCAAAGGGCTTGCAAAGTGAATGGGTGATATTAAACTCATTTCAAAGCATGTATTATTCTTCTGCAATGCAGTCTACAGTCACTGGCGCTTCCTATCATTGGAACAGTATGAGAAAATTTCAGGGCAATTGAACAGTATAAGGACTTCCATTACTACAGTGTGAAGTTATAAAGTGCCACTGTAACTGCAATTGTGATGCATTGTTAATATTAGAAGAGTTCAATGGCGCATGAGGGATGATCTGTGAGAAGAATACTTGGATGACATACAAAATTTGGTCTCTGCCCACAGCTGTCCCAGCTTTCCTTTTTCACATTTAGTTTTGTTGATTTCTAATATTCACCACTATATTGACCAGTTCATTTAATGGATGAAAATGACTGATATTGGAAAACATTTTTGTCACTTTTTAGAAATGACCACTGAAGTATGTTTGAAAGAGAAATAAGTTCTCTGTTGTCCATTTCACATCAGAAGTTTAAGTAAGGCTGAATGCCCACAGGCGGATAATTGCTGCGGGATTCGCAGTCAGAAACTCCCAGTGAATCCCGCAGCCATAGCCATCCATAGACATGCTATGTTGACATATTCTCTCCTGCCCGTGAGTGGGAATCAACTGCAACTTTTCCGCTCGCAGTTAAGAATCGCAGCATGTCCTACTCATCCCGGAAAGTCGAGCACAGTTGCAGTTGATGGAAGCCATCCGTCCCGCGATACTCTGCGCTGTGAGCACAGCGGAAGTATTGCAGGAAATCACATCAGCGCCGGTGCGTCCTGCACTGCGCAATCGCACCAGATTGACATCAGTAACTCTCGCTGCGGATCCTGAGAGGTGAGTATCGGGGGGTGGGGCCCGAGGGGGTGGGCCCCGCTGGGGTCTGAATCTAACTCGGTTGTGGGCATGAGGCCTAAGTTGTATTTATATCTAACTACTGTCACTTTAAAACAACATTAAAGTGGGCCTGTTAATTCTCCTGACATGTCTGCTTTAGCAAGTACTTGCATTCTTCATGAAGCAAATTTGCAGCATTATCTCTCAGACCTTTGTGTTGTACCGTCCTGCTGTTATTTCTCTGAAACTTATGAATATATTGGTATAAGTGTACCTTGACGCCACCGGAAGCTAGGGGTTTGACAGGAGAAACGCCCTTGTCACACCCCCAGCTCCCGATTCGGTCAAGGCTGGAAGGTCCTACCAGCATGTGCATTGCTTTTACCTGGCCCTGCTGCCTTAGGCTCAGGGTTCCTTTTGCACTTGGAGTTACATTATGAGCTGTAAATGCTGCCAGTGTACAGGTAATAATGAAACCCTAAGCATAAAAGGAACCCTCACCCTAAGGCAGCAGGGCCTGGTGAAAGCAAAGGAGAGCCTGCCGATGTGACTCACCACTCGGTCCGGCGCTGCTGGTCTGGGATGCCTCCCAGGCGACCGGACGATGAGGGCTCCCTTCTGGCCGCCGGCTGCCTGCTCCCTGCAGCCCGCTGGTTCTCAGCTCCCTGATGGCCGTTCCCCTGCGCACACTTCCTGATGCTGTCCTGCCACTGTGTGTGAGGCTCGCAGTGGTGCTGCTGTCCGCAGCCACCAGCTAACACTGTTTCTCCCCCCGCCGGGGAACGAGAGGTGAGAATTACATGGGGGGAAGGGGGCCGGCTTGCCTCTGCTGCCATCCGTAATCTGACTATGTAATCGCTGAGGTGGGGGGGTGCATACTGTGGTCACGCCGGCGAGGATCAGACTTCAATCTGGGGCTGCGTGGCTGCATCGGGGGCCGCTCTATGCTGCTCCAAACAAGCCTTTGTCTGTGGCGTGGCAGCACCTGAAGCCCAGAGAACTGTACAGCCAATCCGCTTTAGGGGGCGACACACCCGTCACTCTTGATTCCACCAGGTCTTCCTGGTGGCGTCAAGATACACTAATACTGAATACATTTACAACTAAATATTGCCTGTTAGAGGTGTCAGTGCACACTCTGGAACCATCCAGTCACCCCTTTGATAAAGAGAATGGTAACATCCAATTGTCATTCGATTTATATATTCCCAGGAAAATAAATACAGGAGAGAATGAAGAAAGGAAACTCCAGCATGTGACCCCAGCAGTATTGACTAGACAGGAGCAACGCTCCCAACTGCTAACACTCAGTTTAACAATTTTATCAAGTTCTTGGAGTAACAAAAAAACAGCACAACACAAAGTTCTCAGAAATAATTTCACCAAATTATTTCATGGGGAATACAATTATTTACTAAAGTAGACTTGTCAGGAATGGAAATGGGTTCTATTTAAATCATCTACATTCAGTTGTCTTTAAATAAATATAATTCCACTTTAAGAGTATACGTCCAATTTGGGTGATACTCAAGGGGTATCATAGCTTTATTAATCAGGTGTGCCTAATTATTCGATGCATCAGAGAAGAAACAATAAGAAACACTCAAGTGATGTTCTCAAGCTCTTCTGAAGCATTTTATCATTTGATTAGTATATATAGTGAAATGCAAACAAGTAACATAAGGGCAGCATTTTCCTCCAGCCTTTAGTTGCAAATCTCAAACAAGTTCTATAACATTTTCATCTATTAGTTCATTTCACATGCCCCTTACAAACTAGCCAGCCTGTTCTGCTTTGGACCATTTTCGTGAGTCATTTAAATGAACTATATTAACCTTTAAAGTCCAGAAGCCAAGTGAATTTTATTAAACTCAGGGGATTATATGCAGAAACAACTGCTAGATTTCATTTTCCTCTTGTTTCTACACATTATTCCTGAATCTGGTATATTCCTAAGGGCTCCTGCACATTTGTGTTTTTCTTGCGCGTTTTTTTCACGCAATTGTCAATGGGACCTTCCAATGTGCTTTGCGATTTTTGTGCGATGCGTTTTTAACATTAGAAAGTCCCATTGACAATCGCATGAAAAAAAATGCGCAAGAAAACCGCAAGTGTGCAGGAGCCCTAAGGCTAATCCCAAGGGGAGGGCATTCATCTTCACTGAGCCAGGGCTATTACCTGACCTGGGCTTGTCTCCACCTCGTTCCTCCAATCCAGTGTCCCTTTAGGGTTGAGAACAGCTCTCATAATTGTGTGGTACAGCATTACAACATTGTCATAGGGGCGTTGTTTAGGGTTCAGCACCATGGTAACTGTCTTAGTTCCTTTCTCACAAGCTTTAGGCTGGGTTCACAGAGGGCAGATTTGCCGCGGAAATTCTGTGCAGAATTACGCTGCAGCAAATCCGCTTGCGGACGCTAATCCAGCATATGTAGTAAAAACCCTGATTGTAAACCGTAATTAATCGCAACAAAAAGTGTCATTGTTCTATAAATATTTTATTTAATGTTTGAAGCAAAATATAGCAATTTTATTTGAATCGATTTATTTTCTTAGTCCCCGGATAATGTCTTTTTTTTTTTTTTTAAAGCTGCATCAAATGTAAGACTTTTTAAAATATTCTTTTTACAGGAGTGCTATCCCTATCATGGTATCCACCAGAAATGAGTGATGACAGCGGTGTCCCTGCGGAAAATTTAGTACCTAATATTTTAGATACTGCTCAGAAATATAGCTTAAAGGTACGTGGGGAAGAAAACTAGAGTCGCTGCTATGAGTAGTGGAGGAGGGGGGTTGAATTTACTGCTTTGTGCAATTATTAGCCAAAAATAATAATATCGCAAGCCACACTGTTCCCACAAAGTTGGAATCCTAATCTCATTTATTTATAGAGCGCATGCATCTTTTGTAGCAATTTACATCACTTGGTATTATGTTCTGTCCCCATTGGGGCTCACAATTTGTATTGACCTATCTGTATCTTTTTGGAAGCCCACAATTCTTTAAAAACTTACTGTATGATAGAGCTTGTCCTGTTCTCAATCATGAGCAAGTACCTCAGCTTTTTGATCTGCTTTATTCTTCCCTCACCTATATGGACTGTTGAATGAAGATGCAGAGAAGAGTCCAGTGGCAGTGTGTTTCACCATACACTTTAGGGGCAGGCTCACACGATCGTAGTTTAATAGTGCATTACATGGTGAATGAAGTCAATGAAAGTACATTGACCCATTAACACTTTAGACCCATAAATTGTCTAATATGTACATAAAAAGAGAACACAGCAGGTTCTATCTTGCCTTGTATTATGTGCGATTGAGCCCTATTGTTCTCTATAGGCGTGTAATAAACACTGTACATAAGCAATTACATTACATTACATAGGTGCAGTGTTTATACGCAATGTCGCTAAGTGACAGAGCGAGAAATTGAAAAAGAAACAAGTCAGACTGTACACGATCGTATACGTGAAATACGCTGTCATACAGAGTCACAAATCGCTGTCATGTGCAGTGATACACCGGCTCACACAGTGGTAAAATGCTGTGTTATACAAGTAGTTATTACAACATTCTCATGTGAGCCCGGCCTTAGACTAAACTGCGTCTGCCTCTCCCTCCCTATCTGTACCCGGCTGACACTGAAGCCTCTCCTGCATTTAACTTGCAGCAGTTCTGGACATACAGCTGATGCTATAGGTTGTAAGTTTAGTCAGGATTATAACTGCATGTGAATAGGCATTTGATGTATTTAAACCATTATTTTATGTTTTATTGTTGCAATTATTAATGATTTGTAGTCCTTTTCTGATGCTTATGGTTGCTTTGCCAGTGTATACGCAGTGTGTGAATTACTTTTAAATGGTAATTCCTTAGACCACTCTCACAAATGTGTTCACAAAGCGCCACTTTCAGTTTTGGGCAGCGTTTTTGAATGCATGTCACAGCGTTTGACAGCGGTCTTTAGTGCACCCCATCATTGTGACGGGTGATGAGGTGCATTAAAAGACGCAAAAACATACAAAAGCAGAAGAGAGAGCACTCGAAAATCAATAGGAGTGGTGTACTGTGAACACCGCAGTAATCGCGGTAAAAAGCGTTTAGTGTGAGAGTGGCCTTATGCATATGTATGCTTCTTAGGCCGCATCCACACGGGTAACGAGCAAGAAAATCATAGCAATATCGCATCGGTGGTCCTTGCAATATCAATGTGTTTTCTTGCAGCGATAATGCAATTTTGAGTCGCTACAATGCCGTACGACTTTGAAGCACCACGTGTGAGGATATTGGGGGTGGGGGAGGGGTTTGAAATATAAGCTCTCGCTGCAGTAACTAAAATAATAATACCTAAGAGGCGCTGTCATCTCCGGGGTGTCTTCTCCCCTGAAGCTCCCTAGCACTTGCTTGAAGTCTTGAATGCCAGCCCTTCCTGCATTAAAAGGATCAAAGTCCCCACCTCCAGGAGGGGCTGGCTGTGATTGGTTCACGAGCGCAGTGGTTGATCCAATTAGAGCCGGCACTTTATGAACTTCTTATTACAGCCACAGCCACTGTCGCATTGTGACAAAATCGTGTGATAAAGTCACTCGTGTGGATGCGGCCTTATTGATTAAAATCGCACAGCTTATATCTTTCTGTAGATCTATCCTTAGACTCGATAAACTAGATCTCTGATTGGCAATTTTTAACTTATTTACTTTCTTCTCGTCTCTCTTCATTCTTGATTGCTTGTGATGTTTATACGAATTTACTTTCTAGGTTACATTTCACATTGAGCCCTACACAAATCGAGATGACCGCAGTTTACATAATAATATAATATATATTATAGACAAGTAAGTTTTTATTTGTCTTTAACTGCTAACATTTATGTTGCACTTATTTTCTATTTATTTTGACCTGCAGTTATTTTGACTCCTATGTGTAAATGTATATATTTTGAAACTGTAAGGCTACATTCACACTTCTGTTGCAGCTGTCTGTTATAATCCCATCCCTTTTAGAGCAGAGAAACGGAATGAAATCAGAAAAAAAATGTTGTTGTTTTTTAATGGCTTTATGACTATAGTCATTAATTGTCAGCAAAGGAAGTGTGTGCATTGGTTTGACTTCTATTGAAATCAATGGCAGAGCTACACAGTGTGGCGCTCTTGTTGATTTCTTGGGAGTGAAGCCTGTGGCCGCACTTTACCCCCTGTCCACGTTTGACAACATCCACCCTGGCGCACTGGACAGCGGGGCAGATCATCAGCTGGTGAAAGGGGGTCCTAAGCGGTGGACCCCCGTCCATCAACTACTCATGACCTACCCAGAGGAATCGTGTAACAGAGGGTAGAAAACCCCTTTAACTATGTCTG
This sequence comes from Eleutherodactylus coqui, assembly GCF_035609145.1. Lineage (NCBI taxonomy): Eukaryota > Metazoa > Chordata > Amphibia > Anura > Eleutherodactylidae > Eleutherodactylus > Eleutherodactylus coqui. The sequence goes on along the minus strand of NC_089837.1, from coordinate 259,978,984 downwards.
CTACATTAGTGAAATGTAACCCTCCACTTTCCTAGAATAGCAGGTCTGTTTAAACTTGGGTCTGTCCTATAGTCCAAAAAATGCATTATTTGATTTGTCTCCATCTTTTCTCCCCTATTGCCATGTTTGTTTCTGACACTTGTTCATATCACAATTTTAATATGCTTTAGCATGTGTATTAAAAATGTATACTAACACATGCAATTTTAACCCCTTTGTGACCAGCATATCGTGTTTTTACGTCTTGCCATTGCAGGACGTGTTTGGTGGGAGATGGCGCTGCTATCTCCCTCCATACATCGCAGGTATCAGCTGTTTTACAGCTGACACCTGTGGGCAACAGCCCTGTACGGCCGATTATGGCTTTTAACCCTTTAAATACCACTGTGAAATCTGACAGCGGCATTTAAAACCCCTGACCCATATGGCCCCCTTGCGATGAGATCGGGAGAACTATGCGGGTGTCATGGCAGTCGGGGTCCTTCTGAAAGGCCCCAGGACTGTCATGGCAGAATGCCTATCAAGCCTTCCCAGTGAGGTGGCTTGATAGGCAGCCTGCCAGAATGCAGTATGATGTAATGCTATGGCATTACATCATACTGCATAAGCGATCGAAGCATCGCTAGTTGTGGTCCCCTCTGAGGACTAAAACAAAATGCAAAAATAAGAATAAAGTTTTATTAATTAATTTAAAAAAAAAAAAGTTAGAAATGTTCAAAAACTCTTAAAATAATAAAACAAAATACATATTTGGTATCGCTGTGTCTGTAAAAGTCCAATCTAGCAAAGTAATGCATTATTTACCGCACAAGGTGAACGTCATCCAAAAAAAAACCCTGCTAGAAATGCGCTTTTTTTGGTCACCCTGTTGCCAAGAAAAAATCTAATAAGCGACCAAAAAGTCCTATGTATTTCAAAATGATACCAACGGAAACTACAGGACGTACCTCACAAAATGAGCCCTCGCACAACTAAGTTGACGGAAAAATAAAAGTTATTGTGCGCAGGAGATGGAGACAGAAAATAATTTAAAAAATATCTTTAAAAAAAAAAGTGCAGCAAAAAAAAAACTATACAAGTTTGGTATTCTATTAATCTACTGACCCATAGAATAAAATTATCATGTCATTTTTGTTGCAGTTTGTGCACCGTAGAAACGAGACAGACTTTTTAAAAAGTTTTTCTGTACATTATATGGTACATTAAATAGTACCATTGAAATATACAACTTGGCCCACAAAAAACAGGCCCTCATACAGTGACGTCGATCGATTTTTTTTTTTTTTTTTTTTAAAGGGGGGAGGAAAAAACTAAAATGGAGAAAAAAGTGTGGTCACTAAGGGGTTAAGCATGTGTATTTTTCAGCATATATGTTGTACGTATGCAGGTTTCTATTTTGTTTTTACATGAAAACTTCTTTTTTTTTTAACTGCAAATTTTTTTCCAAGACATTTGAGAACAAAAAAAAGTATACTTTAAATGTGTGGAAACATACAGCTTTACATTTCTATGTGTATCCACTTGACTGTAATGTAAAAAAATGCTTCTCTATCCCACTTAAAGACACATAAGGAAGGTAAAATGTAATCAAAAGTATGCACTTTTGGACTACTTTTAACCAATTTAATCTGAGTGTGTTGCGCAATATAGATTGTTTTTTTATTTTTATTAAAACGTATGCTCTTGAAAGATGGTAAAATATGCTGAAAACATCCCCATACAGCTATATATTAAGTAATCAAAGGAGAAACAAATCTGCATTCCCTGGTAGTAGTGTTAGGAGTAAATGCGTTATCTTCTTATTTTCAGTGTAAAAAAAAAATGGTGATGGAATCTTAAAATTGGTTGTTCCACCATAGCAACTTTTCACTTAAGATGGTTAAGCATCTGATCACTATTGGTCCCATCTCTGCGGCCCTTACTGATCACAATAACAGTGTCCCCAAGTCCACCTGTATAAAAGAAGTCATGTCACTCATGTGCACTGCTGTTCCATTCATCTCCTCTAAAGGACAAGTGGAGACAGCAGAGCACTGAGATCCAATCCCCTGTGATCAGAACCTTAACACCTCTCCTGTGTATAGGTTTTAAGTTTCTATGGTGGGACAACCTCTTTAACAGATAACATACCTACAAGTACCTGATTTTATAGGACCATAATAGATGCATATCAGCCCAACCCATCAATTTTTGTCAGGTCCAGTCAATCATCCATTGTGAATGGGTGGCACCCCTACTGCTTTTTATTCTTGTGATAGGAGAAAGCCTTTTGCCAGACATCTCTTATCTCTTCGTTCTGAACACATGCACGCACAGCCAAGTGTGCATGTATATGGCGGTGTTGAGTGAGATAACTGTTGGCTGAGCTAGTATTCAGCCCACAGCAATCTAGTGTGTATGGCCATCCTTAGTATAGCCACCACATATGATCTGGGAACACTGTAATGAGGTAAATTCTGCAGTGTTCTCTTTTAGAGAGCCTTTCTGACAAAACATATTTTTTCATCTGTCTCCCCTCCGTGATAGTCTGTCACACTCTTGACATTGTCTGTGTATTTTGCAGTCACTTCCATGCAGTGCAGCCTCCTGTTTGATACTTATCAGGCACCATCTTCATCCTAGGAGTTCTTCCCCATTTTTCTTTCACTATTCTGTTCTACAAATTCCATGATGCATCATTATAACATCAGCTAATCCATTCATAGAGAGGCTTGAGAAAGAGCCTATTCGGATTGAAACGTCACCGCTACTACCTTGTGCAGTCCACATTGCTGTATATGCCTTTGTAACCTCGATGGAATAAAGTTCCCCTTTTATTCATCTTTTGTGCTGTAAAATGCTGCCTCTCAATGAATGGATTAGCTGGTGAGTTAGCAGGCTTTGGATCCAGTCTGAAGAGCCGTGACATTTGTGGCTGTAAGGCACCTGAGGGTGTGAGCCACTTGTTCGAGTGCTGCTGTGACATTGTTAAATTGATGCATCATTATAGCATCACATAAACTGCTAGTGACCGTACCATCTTTGCCTGCTGAGTGGACAGTATAATCATTACTTTCTATATTTACCTAAATAAGCTACAGACCATAAGTATACAGTCAGGAGGCTGAACTATCATGTCCTACATTATAACTGTATGACGGGAGCCTGTAATCATCTGCAGTAACTGAGGAGTTTCTGTGTACTTCTATAAAAAGCTTCTGTAATATGGTCCATCATAAAAGACTGAATAAAAAACTAACTAATTTGAGAACCCATAAATCCAAGTAATTCTCTGGTGGTCTCAGTGAGATCACCTGAGGAGAAGGGCTCCAGGAGTTTCAGATAGCCAGGAATAACTAAACAATATAATACAAGCTGACATATACTGGGGGGATAGTTACATAAGGAGTTAAAAATTGCTAGCGTTATCTGCGCCCCCATATTTAGATAATTATGTATTTGCATGTAACATATTTTGTCATTTTTGACTAGATTTAACATGTATTTATATTCTAGATATGGGGACCACCCTGCATTTTACAGATACAAGACAAGAACTGGGAAAAGTCTACCAATGTTTTACATTTATGATTCCTATATAACCTCATCTGATTCATGGGCTAAACTCTTGACAGCTTCTGGATCCCATAGCATTCGGAATACAAAGTACGATGGAATTTTTGTGGCCTTGCTTGTAGAGGAAAAGCATAAGTTTGATATTCAAAGAAGTGGTTTTGATGGCATTTACACTTATTTTGCCACAAATGGTTTTACATACGGTTCCTCACATCAGTACTGGCAAAGTTTGAAAGACTTTTGTGATTCCAGCAATTTGATATTTATACCAAGTGTTGGGCCAGGATACATAGATACTAACATACGTCCTTGGAACTTCAAAAATACCAGGAATAGAATAAATGGAAAATATTATGAGACTGCACTAAATGCAGCATTACAAGTGCATCCTAGCATTATTTCCATCACATCGTTCAATGAATGGCATGAAGGAACTCAGATTGAAGCAGCTGTGCCTAAGAAGAATGATCAGATGAAGTATGAGGACTATTTGCCTCATAAGCCAAATGTTTACCTGGAGCTCACTCAAAAGTGGTCAGAAAAATATATGAGAGAGCGAGAACAATGGCTACTTTAGTGACTGAGTTTAATATATGCAAAGCAACTTCACTTTTTTCAGTTTGATATTAATTGGCATTAAAGGTTTTAATTGTTCATTGCTGACAAATCAATGTTGTACACTGGAAGTTTATTAGTTTACCTCTACTATTTCCATAGGCTTATCGGGTTATAAAATATTTAAAATTGTTATAGTTGTATTTGTAAGTGTTTCATTTTGGAATTTCAGACTGACACATTTTAAAGGGTTTGTCTGGGAATGGTATAAAATGGCTGCTGTCAGTTTAATCTGTGAAAACCCAATCTAGGACAGGATAATTGAAATGTAGACCTGTGGGTGGAATGGGGGGTGCAGGGTGGGTATGGGAGGAGCCTACTGGCACCTAGCTCACTGACAAGAAAATTCATGGGCAGTCCCGAGAGGCAAAGAGAGTTGGGACCCCAGAGGGTTGAGGTCAATGCTACATTTTTCAGAACAGTGTAATGTTAAAGGGGTTTTCTCATTAAAACAAAGCCTTGTTCTCCAACTAAGCACTGTAAAATAACAAACAAGGGTATACTTACGTCTCTTGGTGCCCCGGGATGCAGCTGAAAGCACTGGCATCGGCGGCACCATTGAGGTAGACGGGTTGGGCGAAAATATGTAACCACTGCGACCATTCGGGGGTCACAGCATCATCGTCGGCACTCCTGGCATCAGCACTCATATCCTGGCCACCATTATACCAGGAGTTTGAGGGATGAGGTTTTAACCCTTTCCAATCCAATTTGTATCCTAGTTTTCCTAGGGGGCTTACTCTTTTTCTGCCGTTATACAACGGCACTATATGCTGGCTAAAGCCAGTACTGCATGAAGTGACACGTTGGATAGGCTCCGACAGCAGAGAGGCTGGCAATATACAGTAAGAGAACCCTCATGGATGTCTTCCAACATTGGAGCTGTACAGCTTTAAATTATAATGTCTTCAGAGGTCAGACAGTAGAATGGAAAGAGTTAATGACAAAACCCCTTTAAGCTGTATCTGTGCCCCACTCCCTTCTATGGACTGCAAATGAATTATCCTGTACAAGAAATGGTTTCCACTGATTGCTGGCATTTTATGCTAAGCCTGAACAACCCTTTTGGTATCCCTCCTTTCTGCTCTATACATGGATACCAGTGGAATGTTCGAACAGTTTTATGTGGTAGCTGTATGCATTAAACAAATGTCAGCTATGTATCAGTTCACAGAGGAACTATGTAAAAGGTTACTGTTATTTACTTTATAATCACCTAGCTCTCTGTTGTTGTCTGCATTGTACAACTTGACCAACTATTGCAATATTGTAAAGATAATTCCTTTTTTTTTTTTTTTAACTTATGACCTGTGTCTGATAGTTTTGTTGCACTTAACTGTACTTAATTTTCCCTATCCCGATGTACAATGTGCTTATTTCTCTTTTTGGTTCTCATAAATAAAGACTTGAAAAAAAACAAACAAATATAGGCTGAGCCGGCTGATTTTATAATGTACTAGCTTACCTGTCGCGCGTTGCTGCGAAGACAGACAGACATACATTCATTCGTTTTTATATATCTAGATAACACCCAATCACAGCGCAGCTTTCATGTTACCTCAGCAGTATAAAATATAACAACCAATCACAGCGCAGCTTTCATGTTACCTCAGCAGTATGAGAAATAACAACCAATCACAGCTCAACTTTTATTCTGCCTCAGCAATATAAAAAATAGCAACCAATCACAGAGCAGCTTTCATGTTACCTCTGCGGTATAATATATAGCAACCAATCACAGCACAGCTTTCATGTTGCCTCAGCAGTATAAGAAATAGCAACCAATCACAGCACTGCTTTCATTTTACCTCAGCATTCTCAATATGCAGCAATTGTCTTGCAAAATGTTCGGCGGATGCATAATTTTGTAGTTGAACATGCTTGCTCGTAATGCCTTTTGCTTTTGTGCTTAAGATGGAAATCAAATGATCTTTGTCTGGGGGGCATAACTGTGGACGATGCTCGCACGTGCGCCACCTATCGTAGGATAGTTGTACTATGCCAGTAATCTTCCCAGGAGTGTACTCAACAACTTCCCAAAGTTTCATGGTGATTGGATGAATGGTGTACTAATGCATAAAGGACAGACAGGCAGACATACATTCATTTTTATATATATATATATATATATATATATATATATATATATAGATGACATCAGGAAGTGAGAGAATTAGATTCCGTACGTAAAATTTGGACACTAATTCTTTTGCGCTTAGAATTGAATAATCGAGTTGAGACCCATTAACTTTTCCTATTTATGACCTAATCAATGCTCGTGCAAAATGTCAAATTTCTATGACATTGGGAAGTTGGAGAATTAGATTCCGTACATAAAATTTCGACGCTAATTCTTTTGCGCTTAGAATTGAATAATCGAGTTGGGACCCATTAGCTTTTCCTATTTATGACACAATCAATGCTCGTGCCAAATTTCAACTTTCTATTACACCAAGAAGGGAGAAAATTAGATTCCGTACGTAAAATTTGGACGCTAGTTCTTTTGCGCTAGAATTGAATCATCAAGTTGGGACCCATTACCTTTTCCTATTTATGACATATTCAATGCTCATGCCAAATTTTAAGTTTCTATGACATTGGGAAGTGAGAGATTTAGATTATGTACGTAAAATTTCGACACTAATTCTTTTGCGCTAGAATTGAATAATTGAGTTGGGACCCAATAACTTTTCCTATTTTGTAGATAATCTATGCTTTTACCAAATTTCATGTTTCTACGACATCGGAACGTTGGACAATTAGTGGCCAGTCAGTCAGTGAGTGAGTGAGTCAGTGAGGGCTTTCGTCTATATATATATATATATATATATATATATATATATGACAAAATATATAGTGTGTGTGTGTGTGTGTGTGTATATGTATATGTGTGTATATATAATATATACAGGGTGGAGTGCGGTAATTTGCTAATTTGGGAGTGAAATAAAAAAATAATGAACTTGTAAAAACTTTATTTTATTTACATTGAACAGTAGTGGAATTTACAAATTATTTGGTTTTAAATATTGTATCTGGCAAATGTTGACCTTCGCTATCCACACACTGCTGCATACGTTTTCTGAAGTTCTCATGCACTCTTTCAAGCATGTCGACTGGTATTCTGGCAATCTCAGCGTCAATATTGTTCCTTAGGTCTTCCAGGATGTTGGGACGGTTGCAATACACCTTAGACTTCAGGTAACCCCAAAGGAAAAAATCGCATGGGGCTAAGTCTGGTGAGCGTGACGGCCAGTTAAGATCACCCCTTAGAGAGATAAGCCGTTCAGGAAACGTTTGCCTCAAAAAATTCATGGTAACTCTCGCTGTGTGTGTAGTGGCACCATCTTGTTGAAACCATGTATCCTCTAATTGCATTGCCTCGAGTGCTGGCTGGAAAAAATCCTGCAGCATAGTTAAGTAACGTTCGGAATTCACAGTTGCCGGAAAAAAGTAAGGGCCAATGAGGCCTACTCGTGATAAGGCGCACCACACAGTGACGCGGTCTGAATGCAGAGGTCTCTGGTGAACTTCTCTGGGGTTTGTATCGCTCCAGTACCGCATGTTTTGTTTGTTTACACACCCACTGAGGTGAAAATGTGCCTCATCAGAAAAGAACACAATTGCGTCACGAGGAATGGTTGCAAGCATGTCTTCACAAGATGTTCGTCGTATAACATAATCCCGTGCTGACAATTGTTGGACCACGCACATTTTATACGGGTGAAAATTCAGTTCACTATGAAGAATCCGGTGGAGAGAACGTCTTGAAATTCCACTACTGTTCAATGTAAATAAAATATAAAATAACGTTTTTACAAGTTCATTATTTTTTTATTTCACTCCCAAATTAGCAAATTACCGCGCTCCACACTGTATAGATAGATAGATAGATATGGATTTTAACTTGTGCGATCCTTTGATCCCCCTAGGATATATGGCAATGTTTATTTCCTCTTTCCATAAAAGTACATGCATGCTTAGTGAAGCTCAGGAGATATAGTTGTCAGCCAAACAGGCAGCCTACTGTGTATAGACAACTTTAGGGTCTGTGAGGGGCACAGCTGACTGACCTCTCATATGTGCCTCCACATGCTGAGTAACAGTAATAGGATTAACCAAAGCTCTCACTGAAGCTCCACCAAATAGACTTTGTCTCATTATAAGTAACATTTCCGGACAAACAGCTCAACGGGACATCAAAGAAAGTAAAGTACATAATTTATCTAGATAGTCGAGTGACTATATTGTGGTATAACATTGATTGTAATCCTCTCCAGAGATTCTTGCTGGCTCCTTGTTTGCACTATGTAATTTTCTTAAAATATAGCTTTATGAATAATAGGAATATATTGAGGGATTGCTTTTAAATGCAATCCCCAGTTATTTACAGCGTCTCCAATAGTTGAGTTTCAGTTTGCGATGTAACAGAAACTGTTTATATTTTTGCAACCTATTTTGCAGCCCTCTATATAACCAGGGAAAGCTGTAATACTGGGCATGCAGAAACCAAAAAACAGTGCAGAAATCAGTCTCTCTTAAGGTTGCTGACACTCCAGCATATTACAGCTGCATTTATGCGTCTGTAATAAGGTCAACTGTTGCGTGGCCATGAGATTCCTATGATGCTCCAAGTTCGGGTCAAGTTAAATGCGGCAGTAAGCTGTTCCTGTGTCACTGGCCTAACAAGGTGAAATAGGCAGGTGTGAATCTGCTCAGACTGCGATAGTGAGAGGAAAGGGGCATTGCTTCAGCATTTTTCTGTCACCTACAGTCTATACATTACAGTTTGATAATGGAATAGAATATAAAAATGATAAAAAATTCAGAGCAGGAGACAAGTAATAAGGTTACCACACAGAGCAGGTAAGTCATTGAACATATTAATCTGTCCAGTAATAGATGGAAACGGAATTGAAAAAAAAGTGAAGGGTAAGATAAGACCACAGGGAAGTTGAACAGGCTCTAAACAGATACAGTGTGTAACATCACACTAGCCTTAGAATACCTCCAAAATTGTTACATGCCCCCACCTTCTAATATACAAATCCATTTTCTAGGCACTGTTCAAACACCAACTAATGACGTCATTCAACAAGCAAAGAAAAAAACTGTTTATCTGACAAGTTCAGCTGCTGAATTTCTTGTTGCTCCCTGGATTTTCCTGATTGTGCTTTTACTGTTTTTCAAACTTTTAAATTGCTGTCACTTTTATAAGACTTTTCATACTGAACTTACATTAAAAGACACTGCTTCAATCTATTCAGAATTACTTATCTTTTTCTGGCAAGCTGGAAATATCTGCAAGTTTTTGTTTAAAGTGATTCACTAACTTGAGAAAGAGCAGCAAGGTGATTTATTCAGAACCATGGGTGGTTTCTCTGGGTGTTTTTAAATGTGTCTTCACACCTGTGACCTAGTAATATGTATACTCTTAAAAAGGTCTAGAAGGCATTAGTAAAATATGGCTGCATTAGACCATGATGTAGGATGTGTGTGGTTTTGTAGCTTAGGCTCATTCAATTTAAAGGGGTTCTGTCATTTAAAAAAAAAAAAAAAAATTCTATACTTTCCTATTCCTCCCCCATCAGTCTACTTACCAGATCTTCACCTCCCCCATCTTCTTCTGTTTCCTGCAGTCCGGGGAGGTCACCTCACTTCCAGCTACTTGATTCTTCTCCTTCCTGTGAGGTTATGTACATTGGTTGGCAGTCTTCTGCCTGCCAGCCAATGTACGTTACGTCACAGCCCAGCAGGGGATTGCCGATCTTCAGAGATTGCTCATGCGAGCTGTCTATGAAAGAGTACAATTTCTTCCTAGGCAGTGAACACTACAGCAGAGGGATGTGAGCTTCACTGACCCAGCAGGAAGGAATGTGAGGAATGCCACCTTTTATAAAAAGATGGCTAGCGTGCAGTAAGGTGACCCCAGGACACTGGAGAAGCTCAGTCATGAGAAGATGTGGTAAGGATTTTGACAGGGAAGGTGAGTATAGAATTTTTTATTTTTTTTTTTCTAATGACAAAACTCCTCTTTAAAGGGGTTGTCCGGCCATAAACATTAGGTCTCATTACTTCTGTTTGCCCAATACAATGCACTTTGTAATATACATTGTGCATTGTAAATTAGGCAAACAGAAGTTATTCACTTACCTTTGGGATGCCCCCCCCTGTGTTGCTCCTCGGTTGCCATTGGTTCCGACAAGTCTCTTGTCCTCTTCTTGTCGGGCCAGCTCCAGGTGTTCTCTGCACGGGGACGCGCTTCTTCTACTCCGCGCATGCGCAGTAGATCTTCTTCTGCCGGCTGCTTCAGGAAGCTCTGGTCTTCCTGCAGGGGACGCGCGGCCGCGGGATCTTCAGCTGACAGGTAAGGGGAGTGGAGGAGGGGGAGTGGAGTGGAGTGCCGGTCTCTCACGGGGGAGGGGTGCTGCGAGCTGTCAGTAGTCAGGGGTGGGGGTGGGGAGGTGTAGGGGTGACAGACCTGACAGTCAGTAGTCCCGGGATGGGGGTGAGGGGGAAGATGGGGGAGCTGCTGGTCAGAGCTGTCAGCCAGTGGGGGGTGGGGGGGGGGGGGGGGAGGAGGATGCTGCTGGTCGGAGCTGTCAGCTGTTGGCTTGCGGGGGGGGGGGGGGGGGGGACTCTGCTGGTCGGAGCTGTCAGCTGGTGGCTTGCGGGGGAGGGGGGGCACTGGAGGGGGACACTGTGGGGTGCATGTGTGGAGGGGGCTGTGTGTGTGTCAGTCATGTTTGGTGCTACTTTGACTTTCAATAGCTGAGGATCGCGATTCTCTGCTATTGAAAGTGCTGCTACAGATCACGATCCTGCTAGAGCTGTGACAGCTGTTAGCAGGAGATTCCTTCATCTCCTCAGCATGTCCCCTCATCACTGGACACTGTGACAGGGCTGTCACAGTATCCAGTGATGAAGGGACATGCCAGGGAGATGAAGGAATCTCCTGTTACAGTTGTCACAGCTCTAGCAGCAGATCGCACTGCTCTCCCTGCCCTCTCATTGCTCTGAATGGGACCGGCCGGCTGTCGGCTCTATTCAAAGCAGTGAAGCGTGCGTCTGCATTATGACGCCGGTCCTCCAGTCATGTGACCGGTGTCATCGGGAGCGCGCACGCTGAGGAGAGAGAGGCAGCAGTGCATCATGGGAACTACCCAGCGGCGCCATCTTTGAAGAATTCTTCAGGCAAACTTTATAAAGGGAAGAAAAGGAATGAAAAGGTAAGCAGAATATCGATTTTTATGGGAAAGGCTGTTGTGTGTGATGCTTCTACTCCACAGGACATTAATGGGGGGGGGGAAAAAATCAGTTTGGGCGGCGGACAACTCCTTTAAGGAGCTGAACTGCAATATTAGACACAACTAAGTGGGGCACAATTTCAGGAAGAAAGCAGCCATGTTTTTCTAATCCTGGACAACCACCTTAACCAAATATAAAAATAAAATTATCTGTCACATACTCTTTGCATTCATTTGGTTCGTATGGTTTCCGGTGGCAGATTATAAAACCAGGCGTCGGCTGTATGACAGATGAAACTCACCTGCTACAGCTGCAAATGAAGCTTGCTTCAATCACTGCTTTTACCGTTTAAATACCACTAGCAAAGTTAGCATCTGATCTCAGCATCCAGCTAACTTAATAAACTAACATGCAAATGCACAATATACTGAAGTTTTGCAGTATATTGTAAAAGCAATCAAGTAATCACAAGTTCAAGTCCACTATGAGGATTAAATACAAATGTTAAAAGTTTAATAAAATTCTTAAAAATATTAAAGTATTGAAAGTTAAAAAAACCTTGTCCCATTTCTCAAAAAAAGAAACCTATTTTGTATCGCTGCATCTGTAGAAGTTCTAACTATTAAAATATTTAATCCTACATGGTTAAGATCAAACAGGAAAACATACATGATGCCAAAATTGAAGGATTTTTGGGCACCCGTCTACTAAAACAAATAAGTGAACTAAAAATCATACGTACCCCAAAATGGTAGCAGTATAAACTACTGGTCACTATACAAAAAAGCATGGCTTCAAACGGCCTCATCAATGCAAAAATAAATTGTGTGTCTTATAATATGGCGACAGAAGCAATTAAAAAAAATATATATATATATATATATATATATATTAGAAGTAATACATTAAAAACCCTGTACAAATTTGATATCGCCGTATGTATATAGACCCACAGAATAAAGCAAACCTGTCTTTTCCCAGTCGTCTCCACTACAACACCAGCTGAGATAGCCTCCTCCTGATGGGACAGGAACACACTGAGAGGTTAAAAGCTCCCCCCTCTCCCACCTTCCTCAGTGCTCTTCCTGTCCTGCCAGGAGGCAGAATCACAGAGAGGTGCTGGTGGAGAACGCCAGCAAGAAAAAAGAAAGAAAAAGCTTATGGGCAGAGGGTGTCAGCCTGTCCTCCCTTCCTCAGGATCAGCTCCTGGGATCCCACATTGGGTGGTTCCCCCAGGCCAGATTCCTCCCTCGGGGGTTCAAAGTGGGGGCCACTGCTCCCTTCTCCGTTCGGGGCGCGGGCTCCTGCATACTGGTGCCAGCATAGGGTCCAGGCGCGGCGCTCCCTGGCTTCCTGAAGTGTGGTGCTGAGGGGCAGAGCGGCGTCATGTGACTGGTGGGATGACTTCAGTGTGTTGGCGTCCCTTGACACGGGGGGTTGTGGCCAGGGCGCAAGAGACACCAAATTAAAAATAAAAAAAGGTAAAGTCAACATTAAATTTTTATTCAGTCCGTATCTGGATAAGATCCTTGAGAAAGCAGCCGATAAGAAAAAGAGGTTTCCGGAGAAAAGGCAGCAAAAAAAGGAAGCCCTTTTTCTGGGCCCCAGCGCAATACTCAGAACCTTACGGGGTTAAGGGCAAGACAGGCAGATGGAGGTACCCAAAAAGGGGGCAAAGGGAAAAACTTCCTCTTTGACCCTCACCAGGGGGCTCTGCCAAACCAAAACCCTGATGCCATCCCGGTCGGGGCGAGACTGCGGAGCTTTGCAGACCGATGGGCTCCAATCTGCGAAAGCTCCTGGGTCCCCGAAATTCTGCAGCACGGATACCGAGTAGAGCTGCTATCTTGTCCCAAGAAAAAATTCTTAACTATGGGGGGCTCAACACATCAGTTGCGCTTACTCCAACAGTGGGTCCAGGATCTGTTACGTTTAAAAGCAGTATCTTCAGTACCAAAGAAAGAAGAATCCTGGGGTCACTACTCCAGACTTTTTCTAACAAACAAACCATGCGGAAAGTTATGCAAGATTATAAAATTAAAACCCCTGAATGCCTACATCAAGTGTCGGAGGTGCAAGAGGGGGTTATGGATTTCATCCATAGATCTGAAGGATGCGTACCACAGGGATTCCCAAAGATTTCTCTGATTCCTGCTGAACATGGGAAGAGGAACAAGACACTTCGGGATTTTGTCATGACCCCGAATCTTTGCAAAGATCGTAGTGGAGCTAGTAGCTTATTTAAGACAGAAGTCTATCTCAATCGTGCCCTACCTAGAGAGCTTCTGATAGAACATCCGACGGTGACCCTTAATCTGCTCCAATTTTTGGGATAGATAATAAATTGGGAGAAATCCAACATAACCCCCAGCCAAGAAAAATTGTTTCTGGGCATCATGCTCAACTCAGAGCATCAATGCTTCTTCCACCACGAGTCAAAGGTTCAAGGAATACAGTTAGTTGCTGGTTGGAAAGTTCCTACGGAAAAAAACATGCTTGATCGGGGAAGCCATGTCTCTCCCAGAGAGCCTGACCTCTTGCATTCCAGGGGTAGCCTGGGCTCAAGCGCACACCAGACCTCTACTAATCGCAGTTCTCTCGGCCTGGGACAAGAGACAGTCCTCTCTAGGGGCAAGGATGCACATAGAAAATTCGGCAAAGATGTCCCTGCGCTGGTGGATGTCTTCTTCGAATGTGTCAAAGGGAGTTCATTGGATTCAGAACCTGGCTATGTGTGTCACAACAGATGCAAGTGCCTGGGGATGGGGAGCGCATGTAGGAGACCAGTTTCTGCAGGGTTCATGGCCCCCAGGGGGGAAAAATCAATCTTCGAATTACAAAGAGCTCCGGGCAATTTAGGAGACCCTTCAGCGGCTAGGAGAAGCCATGCTAAATCGACATATCCCTTTGGGACATAAAGCCCACTCTACAAGGGCAGTATCCTCTTAGAGGGCTGAATATGGTTCAGCGTCCGTTGAACAAATATGTAAGGCTGCTGTATGAAAGAGGCCGCATACTTTCGTTAAGCATTACAGGGTAGACGTGCGGTTAGATGAGGATTTGGCTTTTGTCCGTAAGGTCCTCTCAGCAATGATCCCACCCTGAAAAATTTTCTTTTTAGTTGGTACGTCTCAGCTGGTGCTGTAGTGGAGATGACTGGGAAAAGGTGGATTATACCTACTCGGTAATCGGGTTTTCAGGAGTTTCCACAACGGCACCCGTACATTCCACCCCAGAAAAAAAAATATAGTTTCATTTCTAGAGATGAGCGAGCACCAAAATGCTCGGGTGCTCGTTACTCGAGTCGAACTTTCAGTGATGCTCGAGAGTTCGTTTCGAGTAACGAACCCAATTGAAGTCAATGGGTGACTCGAGCATTTTTGTATATCGCCGATGCTCGCTAAGGTTTTCATTTGTGAAAATCTGCAAAACACAAGAAAGTGATGGAAACGACACAGAAACGAATAGGGCAGGCGAGGAGCTACATTTTGGGCTGCATCTCAAGTTCCCAGGTCCCACTATTAAGCCACAATAGCGGCAAGAGTGAGACACCCCCCCCCCCCCCCGCACTGTCAGAGTAAAGATCGTTCTCCTCTGCCACAGCTGTAACAGCTGTGGCAGAGAAGAACGATGTTAGCCCATTGAATTCAATGGAGCCGGCAATACAGCCGGCTCTATTGAAAGCAATGGGTTGCCGGCGTACGCGGGATGAATTGTCGGGAAGGGCTTAAATATATAAGCCCTTCCCTACAATTCATCCAGAAATGTGTAAAAATAAAATATATATATATACTTACCTGGTCCCGGCAGAACGATGTTAGCCCATTGAATTCAATGGAGCCGGCAATACAGCCGACTCCATTGAAAGCAATGGGCTGCCGGCGATCGCGGGATGAATTGTCGGGAAGGGGTTAAATATATAAGCCCTTCCCTGCAATTCATCCAGAAATGTGTAAAAATAAAAAATATATATATACTTACCTGGTCCCGGCAGACGGAGTTCAGCGCGGCAGGCTGCAGTTCTCCTGAACTGCTCTGAACAGCTGTGAGTAGTATTCAGCAGCCGGGGATTTAAAATCCCCGCCTGCTGAATGAGATGCCTCTGATTGGTCACAGCCTGACCAATCAGAGGCATCCCTCACTCACACCCATTCATGAAATCTTGTCTCACAAAAAACAAGCCAGATGATAGAAAAACTTTCAAAAGATATAGCTCTTGAAATTGAAGAGAAAAAAAACTAAAATTTGAGAAGTTGTTGGTAATTAAAGGGTTAATACCCTTGTAGAAGCATTTGCTTGCAGTGGAAGAAAAGGTCTCTGTACAGATCGATCAATATTGGTAAACCACCACATGCACTGCACTTTTAAAAATGGTCCTAAAGCTCTAAATCTTTTCAATATGCAGAACAGTTGACCCTTATTCATCATGCCTTTTGCTATGAAGCTGTACATTTTTTCAGCATTAATTAGTGCGTGATATATTTTTAAAACTCTTAAGAGTTCAAAATATGTGTAGGACTATCCTTACTTGGCTTAGTGGACAATGTGAAAAATACAGTATTTGTAGATTTAAAAAAATATATAGTACCTAGTGACATTTTTTTAAAGAAAATAATCACTAAAGATTAGAGATGAGCGAGCGTACTCGGAAAAGCACTACTCGCTCGAGTAATTTGCTTTATCCGAGTATCGCTGTGCTCGTCCCTGAAGATTCGGGTGCCGCTGCGGCTGAGGTGAGTCGCAGCGGGGAGCAGGGGAGAGCGGGCGGGAGAGAAAGATCTCCCCTCCGTTCCTCCCTGCTCTCCCCTGCAGCTCCCCGCTCCGTGCCGGCACCCGAATCTTCAGGGACGAGCACAGCGATACTCGGATAAAGCCAATTACTCGAGCGAGTAGTGCTTTTCCGAGTACACTCGCTCATCCCTACTAAAGATCCTTAAATACATTTAACATAAAACTTATAGAATAAGAACTCACTGTGGCAGGAAGGGGTCTGTTAAATCACAAAATACCCTTCACAGAAGTAGACAACCCTTAATTGAAATAACTTAAAATACCAGGGCTAAACACAGACAAACATAAAATAGTCTCAAAATTATGGAGACAGATAATCTTCCAAGGGGAATATTTCTATTTAAAGATACCCAACTAATTAAACGTACAAAACAAGTAAGATGGACTGATCAAATAGTTTAATGGAGTCCTTAAAGTATAGTAAAATATGGATGTGAGATGCTGAGTCGGAGGTTGTAAGGCCAGAAAACAATTCAAGCTGTGGCATGCTCACTCCAAGTGCGCCTAACCCTCCCAAAGACCCATGTTATTATGGAAAGACTGCTCCTAAGAAATTGAAAATTGCAGTCAGAAAGCAGTAGGTGGGCTAGATGTATGAAGGATTCAGTAGATAATATCTGAATCACCATACATAGCCTTACTAACCACAATCTTAGTCCAACTGTACCTATTACTACTCGTGGCTTAAATGACAAAGTAGAAGAGTAGATAGCCTCTCAACGTGATATGAGAGACTAATCTCGGACTCAGACACTCTTGAGAGTATTAGTATCACTGCCGTGATGATAAATATGATAGTTTGAATTTAGTACCAGTTCCCAATAAAGCAGGTTCAGGACTTAGTTGAAGTCCTAAGATTCTTAGTACTAGTTCAAAATATTATTTCAGTCTTGATAGTAGTTCTAATCTAAATCGGTTGCATGGTTCTAGCATGGTTCAACACGTTTCCCTGTACACTACAGTTCATCAGGAACCAATTCTTAAAATACTGCTACTGTATTCTAGAACTCTAACTGAGCGCCAAACGTTCATAGATAGATTCTAAACAGAACGTATCCTGATGATTATTCAGAGTGGCATATAGTATTAGCCCAAACTGATAGAGCACCAGAAAAATTTGAAGAACAACTATTAGGAAAAATAGGTTCCATATAATAGTATTAGATGCTGTCTACGGCACCATTCCACAAGCCCACAATGAAAGTAAAAGAGAGCAGCATAACCCTCAGCCCTGATGGTGAACTGACGGATGATAACTGAGTCTTTTATACCCTGGCAATGACTACTCCCCAACAGGGACCCAATTCAAGCCTCTAATCAAAACACATACCCAGTTTTGGCATCAGAACATTACCCCTCCTGCTCGATGTTAGGGAGTAGGGGTCACCATGGCAGCAATGATGCTCAAAGACCAAAACACATATCAGGGCAATGCATTAAGTGGCACGATTAACGGGGCCGTCCCTTCCATGATCAGCTTGGTAGTGCGATGATGTCCAACGCTAAGTGGACGTAATCATTGCATCAACGCATCATTCATCAGTGGCATGTTGTTAAACCTCTGGAACATCCCCCTCTCGGGGAATCCCTGGCCCCCCGATGCGCGCTCCACTGCACATGCCCCTGCACCAAGTATGACATAAAGTATCTAAGAACGGGAAAGAAGCATGGCTCAGCTAGCACTGCACATGTGTACTAGGAGGCACTTAATATAGCTGATGAATCATCCAGAAGGGGAAGTAGAATCTTACAAATGATATGTAGATAAGTAATAAAATTGGTAAATACCAACAGACACTGCATTAGAGAATGGCAGAAGCCTCAATTACACTTATATGCACAGATGAATTCCATAAGACCAGTTGTCAATCGGACAGGAGACAACTTGCGTTGCTATGGATTGCGCGGCCCCCTGTCTACGAGCGGAGAATCATAGTGATTCTCAGCTTGCGGGACTCAAATTGTGAGCCTTTCTATGAGAGAGGCTCACCTCGGAGAGCTGACAGCTCTCCCCCTTCATCCCCCGCTGCGGAATATCGCTAGCAATATTCCGCCTCGGCCATGGACAGGGGGCCTTAGCCAATTTGCTCCACAGTTTACTGGTTAGAAACAGATGTCTTTCCTCACCTTTTTTCTCGGCTCAGCATACTGTATCCCAAGATGTGTGGTGCCAGTTGAACAGCTTTAAAAAAAAGAAAAAAACAAACAAACAAGATTTTACAATAATCTATCAGGTTGTATTGTATGCTATGTTTGTGTATGTGGTCACCTAATTGTGACTTGTCGAGGGATTTGCTAATATGCTGTGATAAAATATTTAATTTATATTGTGAGAAATTTTTTTAAAATGGTGGAAAGTTAAAGGGGTTGTGCCAAGTTATAAAATTACATCCCCTATGTCGAACTGCTGGGACCACCACTAATCCGAAAAATGAAGGTCCGGTCGGTGCCAGAGTGAATGGATTGGAGGTTGTGCAGGTGTGCTGCTGCTCCATTCACTTCATTGACAGCGCCAGAGATTACCAGAGTGCTTAATCTCCATAATCTCCAACACTGTCATGTCCTGCGCTCCATTCACTCATGGACCGACTGGACCCCCATTCTCAGGATTGGTGGATGTCTCAGTAGGCAATTTTCTTCCACCAATCATAAAGTTATCCTCTATCTTGTGGATAATTTCAGAATTTGGCACAACCCCTTGAAGAGTGGACACATTTCCAGAGCAGGTTCCTTATTTCATTATATGAAAACCAAGGGTCAAATGACTGTGTCAGAGAATCCACCAAAACAGCAGATCTTCTGGAATGTTCCTGGAATTTAATGGTTAATAACTACCAAAAGAAGAGAAGAAGAATAGAAGTGATCGCTACTGATTCTAGCAGCAGTGCCTGACACACTTTTGGTAATCTGCTGCAACAAAGACTATGAGACAGATTTATTAATACAGTAAACCCCTGAGTAACATTGCTCTTAAGTAAAGCTGTTTTCAACTAAAGTCGATGTGTCAGGGCAGCGGCGGTCCCTCAAATAAAGTTGCATTCCTCAGATAAGGACGCCGACCGCTCCATGACCCCGGGCGCGCAGCTGATTTCGGTCACTTCCTGCTTCTCCTGCATTAGCGTGCGCCTACTCCTCCCTCTCCCCTCTCCACAGTGCACAGTGCTGGTTGAACATTGCTGTGTCTGTCTGCCTCCTGACACAGTACAGCAGCTGAATCCCCAAAGTGCCGGCTTAACGCTGCCTGCCTCCTGAATCCCCATTGTACTGCAAAATGTAAGTAATGTACAGATGAGTACAGTACAGTAAAGAAACGTTTGCAAGTAAATACTGCAGTCCTATGTCAAAGCACAGATAACACAGTGATAAAAACTGCTAATGATGTCCCTGCAGTCCTATGTCAAAGCACAGATAACACAGTGATACGTACTGCTATAATGATGTCCCTGCAGTCCTATGTCAAACCACAGATAATCTCGCTATGCGTGAAGCCAATGGAACAGTGATAGTTGTAAACTGACACAGGAAATGGAACTGTCAATACAGAAAATAGACATGAATACCTGCACTTTCAGATGACTTTTCAGAATAGGTTGTGTGTGTATGTGAGGAATAACACTATGTTTGGCAATTATATCTGCAGGTGTATCTCTAATTATCAATTTTTCTTCAGTTGCCAGGTGGGGACAAGCTTGTAGTGATATGTTTACACACTGTACATATAAATATCAGCAGATTCTGCTCCCTAACTTTGTGTACCACACATAGAGAAACAACATCACCATGGAAGATACTAGAGAAGTATTGAATGGTGTAGATGTGATTTTAGTAACTACTATATTGTAGAGGAGTTAGAGGAGGAGAGAGACTAGTAATGGGGGGATTTTAGTAACTACTATATTGTAGAGGAGTTAGAGGAGGAGAGAGACTAGTAATGGGGGATTAATTTAGTGTTACTAGTATTGTTACTCCTCTCTGCACTGTGGTGTTTCTTTGGTATTTCTGGAAAAGTGTTTTGTGCTGCACTGTGGTATTTGGCATACCATAAGAGGTATTTTGTGATTTATCATTGTACTTGTTTGATGCTTCTAGGGCATTTTGTGCTTCATTCTGGTATTTGGCGCTCCATGGGAGATATTTGGCGCTTCTATGGTATTTTGTGCTTCACTATGGTATTTAGTCACTCCATGGGAGGTATATTGTGCTTCACTGTAGTATTTGTTTGGTGCTTCCAGAATATTTTGTGCTGCACTCCAGCAATTGGCGTTTCTGGCATTTTTTTCATGCTGGACTGTGGTATTTTGCACTTCATGACAGATATTTTTTGCTTCACTGTCATATTTGTTTGGTGCCATTGGGGGATTTTGTGCTGCAATGTGGTATTTGGCACTCCATTTCAGGTATATTGTGCTGCATTGTGGTATTGGTTATGAAATTCTGGGGTATTTTGTATTGCACTGTAGTATTTGGCAATCCATATGAGGTGTTTTGTACTGCACTGTTGTATTTTTTAGGTGCTTCTGGGGTATTTTGTTCTTCCCTGTGCTATTTGGGGCTGCTAGGGTATTTTGTTCATCGCTGTATTATTATTTTTTTTGCTTCTAGGATGTTTTATACTGCACTGTGGTATTTCGCACTTCATGTGAGATATTTTGTGTTTCACTGTGGTATTTGTTTGGTATTTATTGTTATTTTTTGTTCTGTACTGTCTTATTTGGCACTCCACGTGAGGTATTTTGTGCTGCACTGTGATATTTTTCAGGCACTTCTTGAAATATGGAAGATCTGTACGAAATGCATGACTTAAGGCCCATTTATGCTGGACGAGTGTCGGGCAAACGATGCCCGACACTCATCCCCGCACATACTCGCTTCTGTGCTGCTACACATAATTCACTGGGGCAGAGGGAACTTGAAAAATATAAAGCCCATTCACAGAAAAAGTACCCTAAAATACATAAATCTTTTTTGCTGTATACATTAAAGGCTTTGGACTATGGACTAATAAGAGAAACAAACAGACAAAAAGTTGTGTATCCAGATGAATTACACTTACGTTTTTCAGAGTTTCATAGATGAAAACTCCCTCAAAGAAGTGTAAATCATTCACCTCTCCAGAAATTGTAGGTAGTAATAGCCCAAGCATCTAAAGATAACCAGGATGCAGTACTACTAAGGCCACGGTCAGACGGGTGTTTTTTCACGCGATTTGTGGATGGCATAACGGATGCGCATCCGCAAACCGCGTGACCAGGGCCGACGATTCGCCGAAAAATCTGTACCTAGCCGCGTTTTATCGTCGCAGCAAAACGGCAGTCTAACCTGAGAAAAATCGCCGTGCGCATCAAAATGCGCATGAATCTTTGGCCGTCCGGAACTTTTTCGCCATGCATGTAATCATGCAGCAGCCCACTACAAGGTGTTATAAATAGCTGCTAATGAGGCCTGTTCTTTATTCTGCTTCTGGTTCTACCTGGATGTGCGTGACATTACTGGAGCTGGAGAGATGTTTGTTACGGCACTCTTCCCCCTGAGCGCCAGGTGGGGTGCCCTGAACTTCCCGCACCCCACTGTCCCTGCCTACTTGCCTCGGCCCTGGCTAACCCCAGGCGGACAACTGGGCGGCGGTCCCTGTACTGGCTAGGGACCTGGCAACTACCACGATGGAACTAACTAACGGGGGACAGAGTGCCGACAGAAGAGGCAGGTGTAACAGACCAACAAAACTTACTAGGTAAATCAAGGCTGGAGGTGGAGCTCACAGGCAAACGAAAGGATACTGACAAGCAACTAGGGCAGACTGGAACAGACCTGACTAGAGGCTAGCAGAACCAATAACTGGCAGTGAGCTCAGGTCACTGTCAGCCTTTTAACTTCAATCCTCCGCCCGGGGGCAGAGAGTGGGAGGAGCCAACTCTCCCACTGTGCATAAGGAAGGTGGGGGAGAGCGGGCGGCACCCTACGGGTGGACACGCCGTCGCACGCTGGCTGCCCCACGCCACCGGGAGAGCCCCGACTGCAGAGCTCCGGGACGCCGGAGCCGACATCGGAGCGGTGCGCGCCGGCCGCAGGACCCAGCGCCGCCCTGCATGGTAACATTACCCCCCCTCTGACGGGGGACCTCCGAAGGGACAAAAGGTTTCAATAAAGACTTATGGAACACCCTGTGAACCCTCCATGTAGTTGACAAACCCAGTTCGTAGGCGAGCGGGTTTACCACCCGTGTGATGACAAACGGACCCACGTAACGTGGCGCTAGCTTCAAGGATGGGACCCTCAATTTGGGATTTCTAGAAGACAGGTATACCTTCTGTCCCACCCTGTACGGTTCAGATACAGACAGACTCTTCCCACTACGCAACTACATACGAGTCCCCGTTGCTTCCAAGTTTTTCTGTACCTCTTCCCATACTCCCCGAAGCGTTTCTGTGGCTACATCCGCTGCCGGACAGACCGAAGGAGTAGGTATTGCTGTAAGAAAACGAGGATGCTGACCGTATAGACAAAAGAATGGAGAGACCCCAGTGGAAGAACAAGGGCTGTTGTTTAGTGCAAACTCTGCCAATGGCAGGAACTCTGCCCACTGATGAGCCTTTTCGCTAGCAAATAACCGTAAATATTGCACTAAATCTTGGTTCTTCCGTTCAGTCTGACCATTAGTTTGCGGGTGGAATGCTGACGAAAAGGAAAGCGACGTTCCCAGGTTTCTACAGAAGGCACGCCAAAACTGCGACACAAACTGAACCCCGCGATCAGATACAATATTTTGGGGAACCCCATGTAGACGAATTATTTCTGTTACAAAAATCTTGGCAAATTCTTTTGCCGAAGGTAGCTTCTTTAACGCCACAAAATGTGCCATCTTAGAGAACCGGTCGACCACCACTAAGATAGTAGTGCACATCTGGGATTCTGGTAGATCAGTGATAAAGTCTACCGATAACTGCGACCATGGACTGGAAGGAACCGGTAGCGGTCTCAGGGGACCCTCCGGAGGACGCCCTCGACTCTTGTTGCAAGCACAGACCGAGCATTCCCTAACAAAGTTGCGGATCTCCTGAGCCATGCCTGGCCACCAGAAGTGTCTGGAACAAAGATCCAGGGTCCCCTGAAACCCTGGATGCCCTGCGAGAACCGAAGAGTGAGATTCGTCCATGACTCGAAGACGTAAGGTCTCTGGCACAAACCATCTGCCCTCCAGCACCCCCGAAGGAGCGTCCTGCTGGGCATTCTGTAGTTGGGGGACGAAGTTAGACTCTACAGCTGCCACCACCACGCCAGGTGCCAAGATATTCTCGGGAGTCATAGTCTCACTTTCCGGCACCCCGAAACGCCGTGATAGGGCGTCCGCCTTCACGTTCTTCTCCCCTGGTATATATGTCACGACGAAATTAAACCTGGCAAAGAACAACGCCCACCTGGCTTGACGAGCTGTGAGTCTTTTAGCATTGGCGAGATATACCAGATTCGTATGATCATTACACACGGTAATTGGGTGTCTAGCACCCTCAAGATGGTGTCGCCACTCTTCCAAAGCCCATTTGATAGCCAGTAATTCACGGTTACCTACGTCGTAGTTGCGTTCTGCTGAATTAAACTTCCGCGAGAAGAACGCGCATGGGCTATACCCAGATCTCCCACTGACCTCCTGCGACAATACTGCTCCTGTCCCCACCTCAGACGCATCTACCTCAATGAAAAAAGGTAGTCGTGCGTCCGGCTGTATTAGCACCGGGGCAGTCGTAAATGCCCTCTTTAGCTGACTAAAGGCCTCAAGGGCTGCCAGCGACCATTTTACCAAGTCGGCCCCCTTCTTAGTCAGGTCGGTCAGGGGTTGAGCAATAACAGAGTAGTTTCTAATGAATTTGCGATAAAAATTTGCAAAACCTAAAAACTGCTGGAGAGCCTTAAGGTTGTCTGGTCTGACCCAATGGGAGATTGCAGCTACTTTATCAGACTCCATCTGAATCTCCGTGGGTGAAATCACATAACCAAGGAAAGATACTTTTTTAGAGCCAAAAGTACATTTCTCTGACTTGACAAAAAGTTGGTACTCGCGCAAACGGGTCAGAACCAACCTCAGGTGCTGCACATGTGTATCCCAGTCAGGAGAATACACCAGAATGTCGTCAAGATAGATGACCATAAATACCCCCAGGAAGTCGTGAAAGACAGCGTTCATAAACCCCTGAAACACAGCGGGAGCGTTACAGAGTCCGAAAGGCATGACCAGACATTCAAAGTGTCCTAACGGGGTGTTGAACGCCGTTTTCCATTCATCTCCCTCTCTAATCCGAATTAAATTGTAAGCCCCCCACAAGTCCAGTTTGGAGAACCAGTGGGCCCCTACCACCTGATTCAACAAGTCAGGAATTAGGGGCAAGGAGCACTGGTTCTTCACTGTTATTTTATTCAAGGCCCGATAATCCACACAAGGCCTTAGTGTCCCATCCTTCTTCTCTACAATGAAGAGACCTGCCCCAGCAGGGGACCTGGACGGCCGGATATGTCGGTTGGCCAGAGCCTCCGAGATATAGGACTTGAGGGCTTCATGCTCACGGCCTGACAAATTGAAAATGGCTCCCTTAGGGATGGGACTGTCGGGAATCAGATCAATACCACAGTCCCACTCCCTATGAGGAGGCAGAGCCTTAGACAGTTCTCTGGAGAATACATCCTGAAAGTCTGACAAATACTCCGGAATGAGCACAGTATCTGCGGAGCACACAGCTATGGTAGACAGGTGATTAAGACAGGATGATCCCCAATGAGTCAATTCCCGGGTGGACCAATCAAATTGGGGGTTGTGCAGTGCCAACCAGGACATACCAAGCACCACATCAACCGACATTTTTTCCATAACCAGGAAAGACAGTTCTTCCGAGTAGAGGACCCCCAACGTGAACTGTAATCCTGGGGTCCTCCATCGTACCAGGCCTGTAGAGAGAGGGGTAGCATCAATACTGGTAAAATGAAATGGCGTCTCCAGCGCCACAAATTCTGCCATCAAAGGCTTAACGAAACTCATGCTTATCAGGTTAGCGGCTGCTCCGGAATCAATAAACGCCTTCCCGGGTCGGGAAAAATTCCGGAATCTAACCTGACAAGGTACCAACAGTTTAGGAAGTACCTGAAGTCCTAGGCGATCCTCCCTGCAATCGCCTAGGACTCGGAGCTCTTCCGCCGGTTCGGACTGTGAGCGCTGAAGCCTCAGGGGGCAGGTGATCACCCGATGTCCAGCTTTCCCGCAGTAGAAGCAGAGATGATGCACCAAACGAATCCGGCGTCGCTCTTTGGGGTCCAGCGGGTCCACCTCCATTGGCTCAGGAACAGAGACAGGTACGGAAGAAGAGGGAACAGGACAAATGACCTCCCTGACCCTACGGGCCTGTCTATCCTGCTTCCTAGACCTGAGCCTCCTATCTGCCTTCACCGCTAGCTCCATGGCCTCCCTTAAGGACCCGGGAACGGGATGGGAAATCAACAGGTCTTTTACCGCATCCGAGAGGCCCTGCAAAAAGACGTCCTTCAGAGCGCTATCGTTCCATGCAGTATCCCCTGCATAGCGTCTGAAGTTGGAGCAATAATCCTCCACACAAAGTGACCCCTGGTGCAACACCAGCAACCGCGAAACCGCCAACCCCGCTCGGTCCGGCTCGTCGAAGATACCCTCGAGTTCCTGAAAAAACGAGTCCACGGACTGCAGGCAGGAGGAACCCTCAGGGATGGAAAAGGCCCATGTCTGGGCAGAGCCCCGCAGCAGGGACATTATCAGCCCGAACCCTCTGAGCCTCCGACCCGGAAGAACGGGGACGCATCCGAAAAAACAGGCGACACGCTTGTCGGAAAACAAAAAACTTGTTCCTCTCCCCAGAAAATACCTCGGGAAGAGGGCACTTGGGTTCTGGGCTAGTTGAGGCGCCCGGCCCCTGCGACACTTCCCGCTGCTCCTGGGCCGCCATGCGGGTGGATAAATCCTGGATCACAGGCCCCAGGGCCTGCAGCTGGTTCGTGAGGGAACTGATCGCCTCCATGACAAAACAGTTTTAAGGGCCAGTTATTATGTTACGGCACTCTGCCCCCCGAGCGCCAGGTGGGGTGCCCTGAACTTCCCGCACCCCACTGTCCCTGCCTACTTGCCTCGGCCCTGGCTAACCCCAGGCGGACAACTGGGCGGCGGTCCCTGTACTGGCTAGGGACCTGGCGACTACCACGATGGAACTAACTAACGGGGGACAGAGTGCTGACAGAAGAGGCAGGTGTAACAGACCAACAAAACTTACTAGGTAAATCAAGGCTGGAGGTGGAGCTCACAGGCAAACGAAAGGATACTGACAAGCAACTAGGGCAGACTGGAACAGACCTGACTAGAGGCTAGCAGAACCAATAACTGGCAGTGAGCTCAGGTCACTGCCAGCCTTTTAACTTCAAGCCTCCGCCCGGGGGCGGAGAGTGGGAGGAGCCGACTCTCCCACTGTGCATAAGGAAGGTGGGGGAGAGCGGGCGGCACCCTACGGGCGGACACGCCCACGCCGCCGCACGCTGGCTGTCCCATGCCGCCGGGAGAGCCCCGACTGCAGAGCTCCAGGACGCCGGAGCCGACATCGGAGCGGTGCGCGCCGGCCGCAGGACCCAGCGCCGCCCTGCATGGTAACAATGTTGTCGCGAGATGATATTTTCTTTATCTGGTTGATGATGCGTCTATCTAGGCTTTCTGCTCACCTGCCAGAGGATGTGTTTGGCTACCTTGCTAGTGACCAACCTAGGGCTAGCGATAGTCCTGGGCCAGTCAGGAGGAGGAGGAGGACTAGGAGGTACTGGGTGCATCCGCTGGTGGAGCTGCAGGAACGTATTGGGATGTTTCACTCCCTGTATGCGGACCTGAGGCAGTATCCGGACAGGTTCATTGCCTTTTGTCATTTGTCGGTCAGCATGTTCGATAAACTTCTGGAGGTGGTGCGTGCCGGGATTACGCACAGAGATACCAACATGCGTGACAGTATCTCTGCTGAGGAAAGACTCCTTGTCATTCTACGGTAAGTTCTCATCTGTCTCTAGGTCACATCATCTGTCGTTATCTTTCATCCCTTCCCCGTGTAGCCTTTGTACCTTTGTCTATACATGTTAGGGCTTATTCTGACGACCGTATATCGCCTCGTGTTTTCACACCGAGCTGATATACGTTGTCCTTGTCTGCAGGTGGAGGATGATGGAAGAGCCAGGAGCATGAACTGAGCTCCTGCCCTTTCAACGCCCCTCACCACTATTAGCAATGGAAAGGGCGGGATGGGGGTGGAGCTAAGCAGTGGTACTTTGCTCCACCCCCATCTCACCCCCTCCTATTGCAAATAGTGGGGAGGGGTGGAGAAGGGGCAGGAGCTCAGTTCCTTCTCCTGGCTCTTTCATCCTCCTCCCCCTGCAGACAAGGACAACGTATATCGGCCCCACCCCTTCCTCATCCATTTTTAATTATTGCTGTCCTTTGTTTTTTCACATCTTGCTGCGGTGTGTTTGACAGCACTTGAGTAGTCTGTATCAAGGGATCGTTGATGCAGCAGAATAATTAGTCTCACCTGTGTTCCGCTGTGAGCTCCTCATAAAGTGATGGTGGATCTATCACCATTCTTCAAATCTTAGCAGTGCTTTGACGGCTTCGAAATAATTGCACGATGTTACAGCAGTAATACAGGCATGTATTTTTACCTTTATTTGGGCCATTTCTGGCCAACCCTTGTTCTGTTGCCTTTTTTGGGGTGTTTGGGTAAATACTTTATGTAGCGCCTACGTTGTTTGGGCCGAGCATGAGCTTACCTTTGGCAGACCGTTACTATAGCGCACATGTTTTTCGAACAAGCAAAGAGGTAGACGAAAAGCCAGCACGCCAATGTACCATGTTTGTCATTGGTCTGACTATTAGGCCTTCTTCACACGGGCGACACCGCATCGCTGCGAGAAAATCGCTGCGATACTGCATCGCTGCACTGTATGATATCGCTGCGATTTTCTTGCAGCAATACCGCAATTTTGTAGCGCAACAAAGTCGCAAGTAACACTACAAAATCACGCGACTTTGTAGCATCTGCTACTGTCAAAGTTGCACCGCATCGCATGCAAATTGCGCTTTCGTGCGATGCGATGCAACAGAGAGGAAGGCTCCATAGAGAAACATGGGCTACAAAACCTAGCAAGTCTCGGGCATATCGCCGGACCTGCGAGGTTTATGTGTCGTTTTGTAGCATGCTACAAAACATCTCGTGTGAAGGAACCTATAGGAAACCATGGGCTTCTCATACATGCGATTTGTAACATCGTAGCAATGCTACAAAATCGCACGACTTTGTCGCCCGTGTGAAGGGAGCCTTATGTTTCTAGTCTGTTTGGTAAAATGATGCATTTCTATATATAGAAAGTTCATGTCATGTTGCAAAGTTCTAACCTTTTTTTATTTCCTCTTCTCCCACAGATTTCTGGCTACTGGGAATTCCTATGCTTCGCAGCATTCGCATTTCTTGATTGGCCGCTCTACCATTGGGGGAATCGTCAGGTAGACCTGTGACGTCCTTTGGCAGTGTCTTGTACCTTTGGTGATGGCTCTTCCCTTTCGTCAAGATTTATGAGCGCTGCGCAGTTCGCAAACTGCATTGGGGCATTGGACGGGAAGCATATTCATGTCCAGAAGCCACCTAACTCGGGCTCACAATATTTCAACTATCAGCAGTTCTTTTCGGTGGTCCTCCTTGCTGTTTCTGATGGTAAATATCGATTCCTGCTGGTTGATATTGGGGCCTTTGGAAGTGCTGCTGATGCTCGCATTTTCAGCACGTCCAGAATAGGTAGGCGGCTGAGGGAACAGCAGCTTTCTATTCCTGCGCCCCAGGCCCTTCCTAGCTCGTCAGGTATAGCAGCCCCATTTGTCTTTGTGGCGGATGAGGCATTTGGCCTGTCTAATAATGTCATGCGGCCCTTTGCTCGCAGGAACATTGACACCAGGAGGCAGGTCTTTAATTACCGCCTCACACGTGCCCGGCGTTATGTGGAGTGTGCATTTGGCATTCTCGCTAATCGTTGTCGAGTCTTACTAAGTACCATTCAGCTGGCTCCCGAGAACGTGTCTGCGATAATTAGGGCCTGTGTGGTTCTTCATAATTTCTGCCGGCGACATGATACAGGTTTGAATGTTGCGCATCCTTTACCCACTGCTTTTGGGGGCGAAGTTTTGGAGGAGGCTGTGCAGCATGGTAGGTCAGCACAATCTGCTGTCCTCGTTATGGACCTCTTCACGGAGTATTTCCTATCTCCACAGGGGGCACTTCCGTGGCAGTTGGAACATGCTCGAGGAGGCCGATGAGCTGGTTTCTCAAGATCGTATTTTTTTTGTTAACTGGCTGTGCCCCCTTTTTGTAGTTAGCTGATTATTGGCACATTCTCTTAGTTAGGGACTCGCAAGTAACGAGGATCCTTGACGTGGATTGCGAGCTTGTACTAACTTGCCCATCTTCAGCTCCATATAGGAAACGGCCTTTCAAAATGAGGCACTCTTTTAAAACAGTTAGCTGAAGTAGGGCAATGTAGTAAACCAATACCTCATTTGGGGCCCTTAGCCAAGGGAACCCCTTAACCTTTTTTTTGTTTTCCTTTGTTGGGGGGGGGGGGGTCTTGAGGCTGCAAATGTGTTCCTGTGGAGATTAGAGACTACAAACATCTAAGGGCTCAGCCACACGGGCGCATCAACACCCGTACACCAGCGCCGATGCGCCTGTGTGACTGAGCCCTAACTGTGGGATTTCTCTAACTATTATCGCATGTCCCACTGTGTAATGTGGTAAAAATGAGTATTGAGGGTTGAAATGCTGTCCGTGACACGCAATAAAAACAACTCAATGCAGGCTCTAACCATGGATCTCTGCTGGAGCCTTTGTACCATCCAAGAGAAGTGATAAAAGCTCCCCCAAGAGTTCCAAGTTCGATCCATAAGTTGCCTAGGAGCATACTGTGTGTGTTTACTAGTGTTAAGTCTGTATTACCTTGTATGTGCATGTGACAACAAAGATTTATTAATAAAGAAATAAAAACACGTTTGCTTGTTTTTGTTGTGAAAATACTTATTTACTAGTAAAATGGCAAGAAGCCAACATGGCTCAAAAATTTTTCATAAAGAAATGGCAGTGAGCCAACAGGGCTCAAAACTTTTTCTTTTCCAAAAAGGGCAGTGAGCCAACATGGCTCAAAACTGTCTTTTAAGGGACGTCGCGAAACACGGCTCTTCAGATGATGGGCTAGCTGGCACGATGGGCAAACACGGACCCTTCTGCACCCCTGCAAACACTTTCATGTTGTTCTTGAAAGGTCCAAGGGCGATGGTGGGGATGGGGACTGTGGGGAGCTGACATGACGGTGGAGCAACCTCGTTTCCATAGTCAGGAAGTGATGCACTCCCCACTGATGGAGGTTGGCCAGCTTTTCACGCAATCCGTCTAGCCCCTGCTGCAGAAAATCAATCTGCAGGTGGCATAGACGGATTTCGTAAAAAAGAACCACGTCACCCTCTCATCAGGGGGGACATCTCTCCACAGTGTGACAAATGAGAAAGACAAGCGATCAGGCATGTGTAAATGTGTGCCTTGCTCTCCTACTGTGTGTTTAAATTTATGTAGCCTACTCTGGTGAATCTGTGTACTACCAAAAATGTCAGAAAAAAGCTATCAGGATGTTACTGTGTAGAGGCCCAAGTGTGTCGTCCTTACCTGTCACAGGGCGGCCAGGGTCCAGGCTGGGTCTCTCCACCTCCACCAGAGGCTGTGGTGACATCAGGGGAAGCAGGCTCCATGGGGACCCCTCTGCATATGTGGTTGCAGTTGCAGGGGGGTCTTGAGCTGACAAGGAGAAAAATGGAGTGTTAGAAAATTTGGAGGGTACATCAAAGGGTGACTACCCACAACCTTTTTTTAGGTCACTGCAAAATTAGCAGCATTTTTTAATCTGCAGGGGTCTATGGGACTTGTAATGTTAAAATTGAGATTGTGCAAATCTGCAATGTAGCACGATCTCGAGATTTTGGGCCCTCGCGATTTTAACATGACAAGTCCCATAGCCCCCTGCTGAAAAAAAAACGGGGTAAATTTAGCAGTGGAAAAAAAAAGGAGTGGCCAGTCACCCAAAAGCTGAATTAAGTCTCCCACACACTTGTGATGGTGTTTTAGGGTAACCAGATTGACAATGTGACTTTTCATGTTACAAAAATGGAACGGATGACACAGCGTTGTTGGCGCATTGCGTTTTTAACATTAGAAAGTCCCATTGACAATCACGTAAAGCCCAAAACGCAATCGCAAGTGTGTGGGAGCCCTATTTAGGTCGTCAATTGAGAGTTGCAAAAAGTTGCACAGACTATTTACACTTACCGACTGCCTCCTCCTGAATGGCTTCTGGTGGAGGTGGAGGTGTAGGCTCCCATGCTGGAGAGGGATTGTGTTCCTCTCCAGAATCCGCCCTGTGACCTTGTGTTGCACCTGTTGGTACAGTAACATGAACACTTTTAATGTTGTAAACTAGTTTTCGCAACTCGTATGCAAATAAGTACAGAACATTTATATAACCTTCAAGACGTTCTTGAGAAATAAGCCACGGCCCCTTAAAAACACTGCCACCATGTAAAATTGCTTACAATTTCAGAGCACAACACCACACAGTGTGCTTACCTCCTTTCCGACGACGGAGGCGCCGCCTGATGGCCTGAAGATGCTGAGGGTCCTTCAGCTTAAGGTCGCTCCACCTTTTCTGAAGCTGTATGCGGCTCCTCACAGTCCCAAATTCCCGCACCATCACCCTTCGGACCTTTCGCAGAATTTTACCAGGCAGCCAGCGGATGCGCAGACCAGAGCCAGCGGCAGGTGAGTGACACTCTATTTCTCTTCTACTGTGCGCTAAAGTAGCGGCACGAACATTTTGTTCATTTATAAAATACACATTGCAAAGATTTGATAAGATAACCTGTTGCCCCCATATTATGACCATCTTGTCAGCCTTTTGCCATTTCATTCAAGTAATCCCTTCCAAGAAGACTATGCACTCGCACAGATGCTCGCCAGTGAAAAAACGCAGCTAGTTGCAGTACATGCCTTTGGTGCGCACAATTAAACGCAGAACGCAGTTAGGCGCGTTCTGCGAATCGTTGTGTCCTATAATTTATCGCACATCCGCATAAAAAACGGACATGTGACCGATCCCATTGCGAACCATTGGGTCTATATATATGCGGATCGCATACGCATGCGCAAATCACGCAAAAAAACGCCCGTCTGACCTGATAAAAATAAGTAAAAAATTATAAAGTCTGGTTGACACGTTCCCTAAAACAAGGGGATCAGTCCCTCAGACTTAAAGAGGAGGTACAGGGTGGTTCAACGTCTTTCCATTGGACTTACAACTTATCAGGAAGCAGGTGGTCTAATGTCATAATAACGGGGAGCCTATGCCTATCCAGATCGCCAAACCTACAGCACTGTCTAGAGAATAATGGCAAGATAATAATGCTCCATTCCAAAAGAACTATAGCTGCAATATCGCTGGATACTACTATAGTGCTGCACTAGTCTTGTATAACTGGCTACAATGACCCCTTGAGGACTACAATCATGTAGGATGCCTGTCATCACAATATCCCTAGATGCTCATATATTGCTGCACTAATCTTAAATCTGGCTACAATAACCCTCGATAACTTCAATAAGAAGGACCATACAGCTGCCTTTGTCCCTGGATTCAAATGTTTTCTCCTAGGATAGGGTACAATTCCCTGCTAAGTTCAAGGATAAAGGAGATAGAAAGAGCAAAAGTAGCCTGGCCGCCAGCCCTGATGTTGGATTGGTGGCCAGATCTTTCACAATGAAATCTCCTTCAGCTGTACCGGCCCCCTGCTGGCTGATCTGTCAGAGAGCCAGTGATACTCGCTTCTGTGTAACAGCGCGGGAGCGAGTATGTGCGGGGATGAGTGTCGGGCATCGTTTGCCCAACATTTGTCCAATGTAAACAGGCTTTCAGATTACAGGAATCACTAAGGCAGAGGGGTCCACAGTACTAGTAAAAGCCCGTCACAGAAGAGGACAAGACCTAAAACTACATTTTATTAGAATTATCTAAAATAGGGCTACACAACACAAACAAACATATAGAAATCCACGTATCCAGTATAGTCGACCATAGACTCAGATAAAAGAGGACAAATTAAAGCCTAAAAAGCAGCTAGATGGTTAAAGCATATGGTATTATATATTCCTACCTATGATTTAGGTGGCGCATGTTATTTGATATTTAATCTTATTTGCCGCCTGTAAGAAAAAAACACTTTCTTTGGATAAGCTGTTCAAATTTTATTGTGGGAAAAAAACAGGTTTTTTTTTTTAGAAAAATAGCTGTTTTGGAATACTTTAAAGGTGCCTACCCACTAGCGTTTTTTTCTCTAGCAATGCAAGATCAAGTGCCTCGCAGCGCAGAGAAAGCACTGCGATATAGCTCATTGTTTTCAATGGGGCGAGCAGGAGCAGCGCCAACCCCATAGAAAACATAGGGATATCATCGCAGACTTCTGCCACAGCTGTGACAGATATGGCAGAGGATTCCTTCATACCCGTGGGGACCGCGGGGATTAAAGAATCCTCTGCCACAGCTGTGGCAGAAGTCTATGATGCTATCCCTTTTCTTCCAATGGGGCCGGCACTGCTGTGGGCCCATTGAAAGCAGTGGATTACAGGCAACCCCTGCAGCGATGATTTTTGGAGAAGGGCTTGAAATATAAGTCCTCGGCCTCCAGAACACAGAAGACAACTGCTTGGGCAGAAGAGAAGAGCCAGACGGCTCTTCTAGGTGAGTATATATATATATATATTTTTTTTTTAACTTTTTTTTTATAGCTAGCCATGATTTTCAAGCCCTTCCCCGAAAATCATCGCTGCAGGGGTTGCTTGCAATCTACTGTTTTCAATGGCGCCACAGCAGTGTCTATTGAAAGAAATGGGATAGCATCACTGCCTTCTATCATAGTTGTGGCAGACGATTCCTTCATCCCTGCGGGGACCGTGGGGATGAAGGAATCCTCTGCCATAGCTGCCGCAGGTGTCACAGCTGTGGCAGAAGTCCGCGATGCACTTCCTATGTTTCCAATGGGGCTGGCGCTGCTGCCATTGGCCCCATTGAAATGCTGAACAATATTAACAATTTTTTCTGTGCACTGCGAGACCTAAAAAAAAAACGTAAATAAGTATGAAACCATTGTTTTATAATCATCACTAGTGGATAGGCACGCTAAGGTTGATGAGGCAGGGCTTAACATTATCCGATCAAGCTGAAACTGTGGCAATCAGACATTTGGACATTGATTTTTTGCACCCGCCCTACGACACATATGCATACACATTTATACATATAAATATGCATATATGTACAAATAAATATACATAAAAAACACACAAATGTGTATATACATATATTTGCATACATATACACACAAATATACACACATGCATACAAATATACATACACATATATATGTATATATACACACAGATGCACACACAAACACATGTATATGTATATATAGTGTCAATGCAGTTAGCAGAGTGACCAGCAGAGGGCTACAAAGTGGACATTCTGCTAAACTGATGAAAGTGAACACCTGTGTTGGTGTGGCAGGAAGGAAAGAAAGGTTCTCCTCCTTCATTTTCACCAAAACTGGCCTGAATGTAGGTTTTCTGAAAGCTGCCAACTGTCTCCGTGCCCTTAATAAGAGGAGCAAATTTGTCCTAAAACAGCAGCTACAGTATTTGATCTAAAGTGCTTGCTTCCTACGATCAGAAACATAAGCGTTACCCTAACTAAGTTAGGTTAATAGAATAAAGTGGATTCAGTCAGTTAGCTTGTACTGGTGCATTGATCTATCTTTTTTATACCAATCACCTTATAATCTGTGGATATTTTTTGTCTGTGTAATTAGACATGTTTGCATTTTTATCTACAGCAGGTTTATAGAGGTATTGGCTCTTGGTAGTTTGAGTTTTAAGCCAGATATCTGGAGATAGACATCTTACTGATGACCTAGCCACTGTTGGTCAGAGAAACGTGTCAACTAGATTATTTAAGTAACATCTTGGAGTATTTTGAAATAAAAAAAATATTTTTTGGAGCAGCTAATCACTCATGCCTATTTTTTGAGCCTTTACTTAGTTTCATCATAAGGGATACATTTGGATCAGAAATACCTGTTTTCATGAGGGTGATGTGAGGTTTGATTGCCTTTATCCATGCTACCAGCACTGGCATAACTATAGGGGATGCAGGGGATGCGGTTGCATCCGGGCCCAGGAGCCTTAGGGGCCATTAAGGCCTCTCTTCTCCATATAGGGAACCCAGTACTATGAATAAAGCATTATATTAGCCCCTTCAGTGGCGGGTTTCTTATCACCCTGTTGTGCCCACCAGGGCAGGTTTTTTAAATGGGACAATCATTTAATTTCAACTAATCTTCCAGTCGCGTTCCAAGAGCCATAACTTTTTCATTTTTCCATTGATACAGCCATATGAGGGCTTGTTTTTTGCGGGACAAGTTGTACTTTTTGATGGCAGTTTTGGGTATATATAATGTATTGCATAACTTTTGTAAAAACATTTGTAGGGAGATTGGGGGGGGAAAGAAATTCTGCCATTTGATTTTTGAATTTTATTTTTACGGCGTTCAGCGTGCAGAATAAATAATGTGATAACATTATTCTCTAAATCAACACAATTCCGGTGATACCAAGTTTATACAGTTTTTTAATGTTTTGCTATTTTTGTACATTTAACCCCTTATTGACGAAGCCTGTTTGCGCCTTATTGACGGAGCCAAATTTTGAAAATCTGACATGTGTCACTTAACATAGCATAACTCCGTAAAGGCTTTACATATCCAAGTGATTCTGACATTGTTTTTTCGCCACATGTTGTACTTAATATAGGTGGAAAAATAGACTGATAGAATTTATGAATATTTATTAAAAGTGCCAATATTGGGAAAATTTTGAAAAAATTGTAATTTTTTCACATTTTCAACTGTAATTACGCAAATATGTGCAAACATACTGTACACATTTTTGCTAAGGTATATATTTCCATCAGTTTACTTTATTCTGAATGCACATTTGAAGAACTTTCTTGTTTTTTTTTAACCATTTAGAAGAGTTAATGCAATTTAGAAGAGAAAAAATAAAAATTTACATTTTTGAAAATAGTGCACATGAGAATAAGGAGTGACACCCCAAAATGCATACCCCTGTTTGTCCTGTTTTCAGAAATATACCCACTTGGCCCTAATATTATGGTTGTATGCACAACGGGGCCCTAAATGAAAGGAGTAGTCGGTGGCTTTTAGAGCAGACATTTTCCTTGAAGGCCTTTTAGGCCCCATTGCACACTTGTAGAGTTCTTGAGCGGCCAAAACCATAGAAACCCCCAACAAATGCCCCCATTTTGAAGACTAGACACCTTAACGAATCTATCTAGGGGTGTACTGCCCATTTCGACCCCACAGTTTTTAAATGAATTCAAGCAAAGCAGAAGGAAAAAATTGTGATTTTCGTTTTTTCGGCAATTCTGTCATTTTAAAAACAGCTTTTTTACTTCAGCACACACATGAATGAAGACTTTCACCCCAAAATGGATACTCCTGTTTCTCCCATGTTCAGAAACATACCCATTGTGGCCCTAATATTATGTCTCAATGGACACAAGGCCCTAAATGAAAGGAGTAGTCGGTGGCTTTCAGAGCAGAAATTTTGCTTGAAGGCGTTTTCGGCCCCATAGCACACTTGTAGAGCTCTTGAGCGGCCAAAACCATTGAGGAACCCCACAAATGACCCCATTTTGAAAACTAGACCCCTTAACGAATTGATCTAGGGGTGTACTGACCATTTTGACCCCACAGTTTTTGAATGAATTTAAGCAAAGCAGAAGGAAAAAATTATGAGTTTTGTTTTTTTGGCAATTCTGTCATTTTAAAAACTTTTTTTTTCTTCAGCACACACATGAATAAAGACTTGCACCCCAAAATGGATACCCCGGTTTCTCCCGTGTTCAGAGACATATCCATTGTGGCCCTAATCATGTGTTTGGATGCACGAAGGGGCCCTAAATAAAAGGAGTAGTCGGTGGCTTTCCGAACAGAAATTTAGCTTGAAGGCCTTTTATGCCCCATTGCCCACTTGTTGAGCGACCAAAACCATAGAAAACCCCCACAAATGACCCCATTTTGAAAACTAGACCCCTTAACGAATGGATCTAGTGGTGTACTGCCCTTTTTTTTTTGAACAATCTTTTTATTCGCATATCAAATTTGAGAATGAGAATCTTACATAGAAAGCCATTGGTGTTGACTACATTTCAAACATTTCAGAGTTGTTCTATACAAGTAAACATGTACAATTAGTGTCTTTAGACATTAGATACAGCTGTGAGACAACGATTATCAATTCAAAAAAAAATTTGACATTCCTAGCAGATTTCGCTGAAGGGTACATTTCACGTTGGCCATCCCAACCTCTTGTGAGAAGTAGGGGCCATGTGCAATTACATGGTTAAGGAACATCTCTTAGAGCATAGTAGCAATTGGAGCAAAAGGTCTTCATTTTTCTTTTTATATATAAGACTTAGACCAGGAGTTTAATCTTATTGGAGCTTTGAAGAGGGTTAAGCGCTCATCCAATTGCTGTCTTGAATCTTATAATGTCTAGAGTTCTTAAAAACTGAACCATTGAGTCTCAGAACCTTATGACTTGTAAGTCGACTCTGGGTATCTAAATAAGAATGTTGAAACATTAATGGGCCGAGAAGCTCAGTGTTAGTTGCCCACGTCGGGGCTATCAACTCCTACATCAAATATGTAGGGTTTGTTGTAGGTCCCCTGTCCCAAACTGTCTGTGGCTTGCTTCACAGCAATGTACTGTCTATGCAAAAATGCTAGCTGAGAAAAAGTAAAATAAAGAAAAATTTAAAAGAAACTAGGTCAATAAAAGTTAGAACTAAAACTAGGTCAGCGAGAGGGTCATCGGAACAAATCTTATTGCGTGAGTTTGAAGTATCACAGTGGTGAAAGTGAAATGGGCTAATTTATGTGGTGTGTTCCCTTATATGTGTCAGCCATGGTGTCCAGGTTTCAAGAAAAGTGGTTCTGGATTCAGCTTCCCATGCAGCCAACTCCTCAAATCTATATATTTGTGATACTTTGTCTCTCCAAATCGACACTGTAGGTGTTTGTTTTTCTTTCCAAAAAAAAGGAATAAGGAGTTTTGCTGCTGCGATCAAAGTGGTTGGGAGGCATTTTTTTGAGGGCTTAAACTGTTTTGAAGGTTTCCAGAGCAGAACCTCCTTGGGAGAAAATGAAAAGGAGGCTCCACAGATTTTATTTATTTGTTCCGTTATTGCTTGCCAATAGGGTTTAATGTTTGGACAGTTCCACCATATGTGTAATAGGTTGCCCTTCTCTGAATCGCATCTCCAACAAGTATCCGCCTGTGAAAGGTTAGTCTTATGAAGTGAAACTGGGGTTTTATACCATCGGGTGAGTAATTTATATGAGTTCTCTTGAATGCGGACACACTTGGAGAAACCGTGGGAATTATTTAATATTCTCCTAATATCTTCTTTATTAAAAGTGACCCCCAATGCTCTTTCCCACATCCTGAGGAACCATGGTTTATCAGAGGATGCACCCAGTAGTAAGCCTCTGCAAAGATATGTCATAAGCTTTCGCGGCTTCTCAACAAGGGAGAGGTAAGTTTCAAACCACAGAGGATCTCTCAGATCGGTTCGGTATCTGTCTTGAAAATTTGTGAGTGGGGAATATATGTTCAGGGTTTCCAGAAAATTCAAAGAATTGCCTGGCAGCAATGACTCAATGAGAGAAGGGTTGTCAATTTTGGCTCCTTTAATAATATCATGAACTGTCAGTGAATTGAGCTTTGTCCATGGGTTCACTGTTTTTTGTATCTTGTTGGCTAAGATAGAGGGAACTAAAGATGCAGGTGTCATTGGTGCTAAACTGTGGTGGTCCCTACTACCTGATCTAAGAGAGCATATAACTTTGATTGTGCCCCTTGTAGTTGAACTTAGTGCTTGTGTTCTACATTGGGAGTTGTTACTTGTCCATGTGTACTGCCCATTTTGACCCCACAGTTTTTGAATGAATTCAAGCAAAGCAAAAATAAAAAACTATGAGTTTTGTTTTTTGGCAATTCTGTCATATTAAAAACAGCTTTTTTTTGTACAGCACACACATGAATAAAGACTTATACCCCAAAATGGATACCCCTATTTCTCCCGTGTTCAGAGACATACCCATTGTGGCCCTAATCTTATGTCTGGATGCACAATGGGGCCCAAAAAGAAAGGAGTAATCAGTGGTTTTCAGAACAGACAATTTGCATGAAGGTGATTTAGGCACCATTGCCCACTTGTAGAGCCCTTGAGCGGCCAAAACCGTAGCGAACCCCCACAAATGACCCCATTTTAAAAACTAGACCCCTTAACGAATTCATCTAGTGGTCTACTGCATATTTTCACAATGCAATTTTTAAATAAATCTAAGCAAAGCAGTAGGAAAAAAATTACGACTTTCATTTTTTGGCAATTGTGTCGATTTATAAACTGTTTTTTTTGTACAACACACATATGAATGAAGACTTGCACCCCAAAATGGATACCCCTTTTTTTTCCGTATTCAGAAACATACCCATAGTGGCCCTAATCTACTTACAGGACACATGGCAAGGCCTACAATGGTAGGAACACCCATTGGATTTCAGGGTACAGCTGAATTATTTCCAGGCCCCATTGCCCACTTGTAGAGCCCTTGAGCGGCCAAAACTATAGAAAACCCCAAAAATGAGCCCATTTTGAAAACTAGACCCCTTAACGAATTCATCTAGGGGTGTACTGCATATTTTGACTGCACAGTATTTGAATGAATCTAAGCAAAGCAGAAGGAAAAAATTGTGATTTTCGTTTTTTTGGCAATTCTGTCAAGTTAAAACCAGTGTTTTTTGTACAGTGTATATAGGAATGAAGACGTTCA